>NW_024080780.1:1764638-2387948 GCF_003009895.1 Hyaena hyaena
GGGGGGGGGGGGGGGGGGAGCACCGTCAAGTGCAGCTTGATGTCATGGGCTTATCAGTTTATGAGAAAAGAATAAACTCATCAGTAAATCTGAATCAAGAGTCCTGGAACGTAGAAGATAGGACAGAAGCATTAAAGAAGAATACTTTTTGTTAAGTATTTTCAGGAGGCATGTACATTACCAGTGCTCTAGTAGTTTCATACACTGGGTAAGCAGGAAGGAATAAAAAGATTTAAATAAAAATTTTATAACATTGGAACTCAAACTCAGGACTTATTTACTTTTGTAAAAATTCTTTCCAGGAAAATTTCAATATAAGCAATTTTGCTGAGACTGGTTTTGTTCATGCATCTCTGAGAACTAAATGCTCTTGTAAGCCCAGGTTGAAATGTGTTTTGTAAGGTTGTTCATCATTAGGGGAAAGATGCAAAAAGTTGTGTGTGGCATGATTTGAGTTTCTGGAACATGCACGTTGTTACTAGTGACCATCAGAAGAGACCCTGCAGGCAACAAAGGAAATCATCCTCTTTGTGTTTGAGTATTTCAAGTCAATGAATGGTGTTCTTGAAGTTAGTTTCCTGAAATGAAGCATTATGATCATGTGATGTCTTCTGACTATTTCCAACTGCATAACTGAATCTAGCTTTGTGAAATCCAACTGACTGTACTTAAGTGCTCGGGTCCTGAGATTCTCTCTCACCCAGAAACATACTGCACCTGCTCTATTACCTTCGTGACAGGTTCCACATCTAACAGGCAACTAGGATTGCCCGCTTTTCCGTGTTCATTTCCTTAAACAACTTTAAATATCTCAAATGGCTTCATTCTTCCCCCCAAATCGCAGAGAACTGTTAGTACAGGTGATAAAGAAAACAGTTTCTGCTACCATATGAACTTCGGGGGGGTGGGGGTGGAAAGCCATGCTGAGCTACGGATTACACTTTTCCTACTTTGATAAAGTAAATAGATCCTATAAACAATGTTAACCAAATTAATCTTAAGGCTACTGGAATTCTTAGTAAAACCTGCTACCTCATTGCATCTGATGAAAAACATTTTTGGAACGTGTGGATATAATTCAAAGGTATAACCTCGTTCAACAATGAACAGTTGCAGAAAGATATCGAAACCTATGGACAAATGCTTCAGAAATTGGATTTGGACCCAAAGAACACCTTCCTAACAGAAGTCATTTTCTGAAAGTAGTCCCACCACCCCATGTAGGGGTGAAAGCTGCAGAGACATTGAAGACCTTTGAGGAGGACAAAGATGATGGAGGAGAACTCAACTCTAACACAATGTCATGCTGGCGATTAGCACTGCACAGCAATTATAAATAACAAGGCACAAACACACTGAAAAGGACAAATGGGTAAATACTCCAGTAGTAACTGCAGTGGGGATCTTACCAGAAAGAAGAAGAGCAAGACAAAGGATGGGCTTTGCAGCTGTTCTAGCTGAAAAGAATCACCTAACTTTACACATGGAGGAGGGAGATCAGTGAAGCACCAGGATGGCTCTGGAAATTTTCTCAAATTGATTTTCTTCAATACAGAGATAAATAAAATATGACGAGATCGGCTCTGCTATAATATGGCTCATTTGGGATGCTGTGAATTATTTATTCCTGACTGTACCCACTCGGCATGTTTATTCACTAACCTTTTAAAGCCATCTCATAAAATGGTGCAAACTTTTCTGAAACTGATTTATTTGGATAGGCTTGCCTCACGACTAGCTTCTTTCTTTGCTCTCCTGAAGAAGTTTTGTGTATGCCTCTGGAAAAAAGATCATACGTCTAGGAAGCGCCCTACACAGAGCAACAGAGCACAGTTGTGTCCCCATTTGGACCGGTCCCTCAGGAAGGCCACATATGTCTTCTGTGGTCAAACTTGGAAGTCTTCCAAAATAACCTAGGAAATAAAATTCACTTGTTCATCCTACCTTTATGCTTACTATGTGCCTGACGCTGGCATATGCTGGTGAAAAGTCAGGCAAGTTCCTGCTCATGTGATGCAGAAGATGCAGACATTAGATCAAAATGGCACAAAGAAAGTCAGCACATAACTATGCACTGTGACAAGAGCCATGAGAATAGACATGGGCTGCTCTGAAGGAGGAATGCGAACAGAACTCTTTTGGGTTCGGGTGTTCAGGGAAGCCTGTTTGATCAAAAGGTGCTTTATCTTGAGGCCTGAGGGATGGGTAAGAAGGATGCATTAGGAGGAGAGCAAGGGGACAGATGTGCCTTGCACAGGGAAGGGCCCTGAAGCACCATGGTGCTCTGGAGGCACACGCGCACCTATGGATAAAGTGATGTGAAAGGAACTCAAAACCTCAGGCATGGTCTGGGCCAGGCAGAGCCTGTGAGTCCTTTCAAGGGCTGTTTTCTCCCAAGATCACTGGAGAAACAGCCTCTGAAGTGTTTTAGGGCAGAAGGTGATGTTTCCTTCATTGCCATATAGAGAATAGATCTGAGCAGGGAAGAAACAGAAAATCCATTTGGAAGGTCCTTCAGTTGGTCCAAATAAGAGGTGGCCGTGATTTAGGCCAGATGGTAGCTTCAGAAGGCAAGTGAATGGAGGTAAAACACATTGAGACTGGAGAGGACAAGCTTTGAGGGGAAAGACCATGAGTTCTGTTATAGACATTTAGTTTGAAATTCCCATTAGGCATTCAAGTGAAGACATGAAGTAGGTAGTTGGATTTATAAGCATGATAGGATGGCCATATTTAATAGAGAAAGAAGAATCAAGACAAAAACCAAAAAGAGATAAGGGGAAGGAGGAAAGAGGAAACAAAGCAAGAGAAGAAAGAAGGGCATCTTCTGCTGCGTCATGCTCTGAAATATCTGAAGACTCCTCTTTCAGGTCCTGATTGGCTTCAGCAAGAACAGCTTCTGGAAAGTAATGGCGGAAGAAGCCAGCTTCGAGTGGGTTGAAGAAGGGCAGGGAAGGGAGGAGGGAGAAACAATGAGGAGGAAGGCCGGTAAGTGCTGTGGCCAGGAAGGAAAAGGAGAGCAGTAGCTGAGTGGGTCAGAGGAAGGTATGTTTATTAACATCTTGATTTTTCTGTCCTGCTTCTTAGAATGAGGCTAGGGGACTACAGAACTCTAAATAGCTACTCTTGTAAATAATCTAATAGAGTGGAGACAACTGAAGAGTCAGGGAAGAGGAGGAAACAATTGAGGAACAAAAGCCTTGAGTTGTTGAGGGACTGAGCTCTGGAGCGGGCGTAGAAGGATGGGCCCTGAAGAGGCGGGTATATCCCCTGGTACCAGGTGCAGAGACAGCGCGGAGGTGCATCACCCTGACTTTCTTTCTACACAAGACTTGAAAAAAAATCTATTTTAATTTTTCTGAATTCCTAGAGCCATGAATATTGGAAGCCATTTTAAAATGTTAAAGGATGTCTAGTCATGAACATTGTATGTTTTGGGACACTAATGTCCTATCAGCCAACAAGACAATTATGTTTCCTGACTTGCTGACAATACCATTTAAGAATGCTCAAATTCCGAGTATATCCCACCAATTACTCCTCTAAGGCAAAAAAACCCAAGGCTCTGTGTTTTATTACTTCTATTTATAGTAATAAAAACTCAACCCACAGATTTAAATAAACACGCAGAATGCAATGAAACAAAATGAACTAGCTTAAAATGCATTACTAAATAACCCTCACAAATGGATTCCCCTAGGCTTTATGTCCATACATATGCTGCTAAGTGCTCAACTCAAGGACACTCCATCCCAGCAGCCTGGTCCAAGGACAGCAAGCAGAGGCCTGCATCAGCACTGCATGCCATGATCTACCCAGAGCCAGTGGGGTCCCAAAAAGTTTCTGAGAATGGGGTCTTATTTGTTTCTGTAAGTTCACCTTGGAAACAGAAAGTCCCAACAGATTCATTTACTCATTCATTCAGTCAACAAATATGTATTAAACATCTGTTATGTGCTAGTCGTGGTCCTAGGTGCTGGGAACACTGTGGAAAAGAAAACATTTCTTACCCACAAAGAGCTTTCATGAAGTGACAAAAAGTAAGAATAAGCAGGGGAAGGCACTCAATGTATATAGAGAATGTGATTGTTTCTTACCACCTGCACAGCTACCCATCTCCCAGTTCAAGCTGCCACCGAGTCTGACAAGATTATTACAATAGCCTCATCGCTGGTCATTCAGCTTCCTGGTCCCTCTATGGTCTCTTCTCCTCAGAGAAGTTACAGAGATACTTTTCTTTCCTTTTCTTAATTTTAAAGACATAGAGAGAGAGGAGGAACAGAGGGAGAGACAGAGAAAGTGCATGTGCAGTGGGGGAGGGGCATAGAGAGACAGAGAAAGAGAATCTTAAGCAGGACCCATGCTTAGCATGGGACCTGAAGCAGGACTTGATCCCACGACCTTAGAATCATGACCTGAACTGAAATCAAGAGTTGGACTTTCAACTCACTTAGTCATCCAGGCACCCCAAGAGACTCTTTTCAATTAGTAAGTCAGATCATGTTAAAGCTCTGCTCCAGACTCTCAGGTGGCTTTCCAAGTTACATTATGAATGAAATTTAACCTTACATTTCCAACTGACAAGGCTGCACTGCTCTCTGGCCTCATGTGCTGCCACTCCCATTAGGGTAGATTCCAAAAATGACTCTAATGCTTTGCAGTTCTTTCCATCAAGGGGCGGAGCCAGTTCCCCACACTTTGCATTTGGGATTGGCTGTGAAGACTTGCTTCAACCAATAGAATGTGGCAGAAATGACCTGGCCATGTGAATAAGCATCCGACGGGGACCAGAGACAAGCCATCCCACCTGAGGTTTCCAATCAGTACTCAGCTTCCTGGCAACTACCAAAGACACATTAGCATATAAGCGAGCCCAGTTAAGACCAACAGAAGAACTAGCCTGCTGAGCTCAGCCAAACTGCCAACAAATTGGTGGCTAACTTTATGTGCTTCTTTCTGAACACAGAGTGACTCAGGATGAAGGGTCTGGGAATGGTGAAAAGAATTAATAATAAGTTGTGAGGTGAAGGAAGTAGAAAAAGAAAATAAGGACCTGTTATGTAGAGACTGGGGCCTCAGCATGCAAAGAAGCACAGGAGAAGCCTCTAAGGGCAGGGAGGGAAAGAAAGGGTGGAGAGAGCACTGGATGGCCACAGTTGAGGGAGGCCCTTCTGGAACTTACTTCCATTACAGAAAAGGAAGGCTAGTTCATACAAAGCTCACCCAAAAGTGAGTCTCAGTAGGCTGAACAAAAATCACTCCTTGGGATGCCTGGGTGGCTCAGTCAGTTGAGTGGCCAACTCTTGGTTTCAGCTCAGGTCATGATCTCATAGTTCATGAGACCGAGTCCTGTGTCTGGCTTTGTGCTGACAGCATGGGGCCTGCTTGAGATTCTCTCTCTTTCTCTTCCTTTCTTCCACCTGTGCCCTCTGTCTCAAAAATAAATAAACAATTTTTTTAATTACCCTTCTTCTTTATTAATCCAGGAGAGGGCAGAACCATGAGTCTGGGGGCAAACAAGCCTCAGTGAAATTTGACATGAGACAGAGTTGAATCTGGAGCCCAGCATAATGGATGATGGGAGACATGCAGGGAATACAAGAGTATGTTTTCTAGAAGTGGAGCCAAAACCAGAGGCATGGCCTGCTACCCTATGTGCTCTATTAGTATCTACCTCTCACAGGGAACGTTGAAAGATGCTGCCCCAAGGAGCCTCGCGGCTGGTCACTTTACCGGTAACTACAGGCGCTTCCATGTGTGGGGCATGTCCCCAACCTGTTTGGTCTCCGTTGCATAATCAAATTAAAATATAAGGCAGCCATGATTCTTGGAAATGCAGTCACCAATTCAGGGCAACCAGAGTCTCAAGAGTAGAACCTAGATGGCCTAATGCAAATTTGTAGGCATGGTGAGAACTATCAGATGTATAAGACCTTCAAAAAGATCCCAAGCCCATGAATGAAACTAGTCTGTTTTATTCAAACGTGATTTGAAACTATCTTTGTAGAAACAATGTAAGAGACTTGTCTCTGTATTATATATACCACCTTTTGAAAGGGTGTTGGAAATTATCATGGGTTTACATATGAGGTTTCCGTATTTTCTAGGCTCATGGAGCCCTTAGTAAGGCAGTAAATTTTCTCACAAATCTCCTAGCCTAAAAGAAATAGCTTATAGTTCTGCTTATTAAGTAGTTGGATCCAGAGAACTAATAAGTATTTATTCCCTAACTTAGTAGCTATTTGAAAAAAAACTAACATAGGTAAGTGTCACTTTTAAATGACTATAACTACTTGTTACAGACATGTGGCCTTGCTGCTCAGTACTGTACATCTTCTCAAATTTTGGACTGAAATAAGACACCGTCACTTCCATTCCTTGTTCCACCTGGGTTGTCAAGGGGCACTTGGATTTTATCATGGCAAATGCTGAAAATCTAGCTTCACAAATGTATGACATCATCAAATGGAATGTGCAAGATCTAATGTTGAAACCTGAAACCATGAGCTACTTCAAACTAGTAATTCACTCAGCGCCCGACAGGTGGCATTGTATTTTCCTTGTATTTTATTCCATTGTATTTTAACAGTACCTGGTGGTGCCCCTGGGAAGTCTCAGGAAGTAAGTTTCCGAGACAGGGATTTATACAATCATTAGTTTTTATCTAGTACACAACAATGCACTGAGGGACAAGATTCTTAATTAATGATGGAAGATGCAAATCCACATTTCTTTTTTTTTTTTTTTAATATTTTTATTTATTTCTAGGAGAGAGAGAGAGAGAGACAGCGTGAGCAGGGGAGGGTCAGAGAGAGAGAGGGAGATACATACTCTGAAACAGGCTCCAGGCTCCGAGCTGGCAGTGAGCACAGAGCCCGACGCGGGGCTCGAACCCACGAACCGCGAGATCATGACCTAAGTGAAAGTCGGACGCTTAACCGACTAAGCCACCCAGGCGCCCCGCAAATCCACATTTCTAAAAATCTCCCACTCACTCACTCACTCACTCACTCACTTACTAGGTTTTTGGCTTTATGTCAGATATATTAGATCTGTCATTTCTTTTTTTCTAGAAATATGACTACACTGGTACTAGGAATGCCAGCTTGGCCATGTTCTTATTGTCTGATTAGGTCTGCATTATTATAATTTCCTTCAATCCAAAGTTTCTTCGCAGGAATATTTTTCAGTCTCTTGCCAGTTATGTGATGGTAAAGTGGAGGTGAAAGCATGTATTGTAATCTGCAACTTCAGCTCCTCAGGGCCCTGATAACAATGATCAGTCACATTCCCCTGAAATACAATACGCGTGTGGCATGAGGGGCCCTCACAACTCGTTTTGTGGAACATTGCTGAGGGTACCCTCCTGGCCATCTCATGTTTGAATTGAGCACCGGCACAGACACCAAAGGTATATTAAACGTTGGTAAAGCTGCTGTTGTGAACTGTGGATAATATATGTAACTCTTTAGAACCAGGATAATGTGGTTCAAGTTCAATAAATCCCTTATTATTATCATTATCTTAGAGTCCTTGGTGATGTAAAGAGTCCCCCAAATGGTCACTGCCACGTAATTTTTAAAGCATGGAATCACTCTCTGGCAACACTTGGGATGCCATGAAGACTCTAGTTCTGAGTCTGGCATCCAGAGATGGATTTGGAGTTTATATAAGCAGCCAAAACCTTAGGACTGGCCATCCATGGTCACATCTCAGCTGGTGAACCCTGGCTGTGTGTAGTTCACACTGACCACTGCTTCATTACACCACCAAAGAGACCCATGTCAAGAGACCCCAAATATGTGACTTGATTACGAACAAATCTAACTACACTTGCTCTGTGAGAGAGAGAAAGCTACATAAATGAATCAGCAGAAATTTAATATAAATCGCTTTCAGGTTCAGTTGATAAACACCAGTAGGCCTGAAGTAACCTACATTTTTATTTTTCTCTATGAGAAGAAAGTCATAGCAGAGACCTGATGCCAGTAGATACTGAAATCCATAGATACTAAGTCAACGTGATGAGAATTTCCTTGTTCTGATTTGTGTACATAAAGCCTTGCTTGCAAAGCATTGAGAAAATAATCATTATGAGAGTTCATTGTGAAAGATTCAGATAAATCCCTTAACTTTATAGTTGTTACTTTGGGTTTCTTAAATAACATCACCCCAACTAACAGTTACTATGCACATCAGGCATTGTAACCTTTTGCTGTCAAGGAGAAATTGTCAATGAGGAAATAATGTAACATGAAACCATGGATAGTTTTAAGTTGGGGTGGTGGATGGAAGGGACACACGGGATCGCTGACATTTAATAAAAGGAGAATCAGAAATTAAGATAAATTATTTTCTCATTAGTACAGTGTTCACCAATTCCATGCATTCACATGCCAAGAATGTACCGTATAAACACCGCTAATTAACAACTAAATCATTTGTAAGAAAATGTTGGCAGATAGACTAATTTTTAACACATGAATTATTTTGTAATTTATTTCAAATTATAATACTTTGCATTTGGATTTAAAGTTCTTAATTGCAAAGGCCCTATTTGATAGCATTCTTATAACAGCTACTTTTTTCAGTGCCTTGCATAGATATTTCACAAATAAGAACTAGTTACTTATAAGAATGGGAAAAAAATAGGAGTGCCTGGATGGCTCAGTCAGTTGAGCATCCGACTTTGGTTCAGGTCATGATCTTGCGGTTCACAAGTTTGAGCCCTGCATCAGGCTCTGTGCTGACAGCTCAGAATCTGGAGCCTGCTTCGGGTTCTGTGTCTCCCTCTCTGCCCCTCCTCCACACATACTCTGTCTCTCTCTCTCTTTCGCCCCCTCAAAAATGATAAAACATTCATTTTTTCAAAAAGAATGGGAAAAAATAGCATTATATGCTGGTCCTATATTTCCTACAGCAAGAAAAGCTAAATTATATATTCTCCCTCTGGACTTCTCTTTGGTCCTAAATATTTGATTTCAAATATTTCAGAATTTCTCACGTAGGAGAGATGTAGAGTTGAGACTCTAATCGCAGAGTTCCGATTCTGAAAGTACTGACATTAAGTCAATTTGCCATATTAACTGTTCCCCATAATACCATTCATTGTTTGCTCCAACCTTAAGAAATGGTGTCTGCAAAAGTCCTGCTTTGGTTTGCGCCTACTTGTAATAGGCATGAACGTATTCTAAGGAGTCAAATTAAAAACTTGATTAAAATGTTAATATTCCCTTTCGTTAATAGTTGAGGGGGACACTTTTTAAAGGACCATAAATCGTTAATAACATAAACCTGTCGACTTACATCATCTCAACTCAGTATAAAAGACAAAAAGGTATCTCCCATGGCTCTTCCAAATAATGAATGGTGAAAATAATTAAAGGTCTATATTATTTAAAAATTAGATAATTGAAGTAGCATATCTAGAGTAAACTGGTTGAACATTTCACAGGATGCGGTGAAAATTTGTAGGACAACAGGAATTAATGGATATGTGCAAACATGGGGGCTGAGTATTCCGTTAACACGTGGTAAGGAGTCCCAGCTCACCCTAGGTTATGCTCATTGTCTTGATTCAGGCACATACTCCTCAAACATCCTGCCTTTCTTTGCACTCAGGTTAGAGCCATGTGTAAGTGGCCAAGAGGACATGAGTGACCCGATGTCAGCCACACCAGGCCTGGCCACAAAGTCATCTTATGTGTTTATCTTTCTCTCTTGCTTCCCTTTCTTTGCAAATGTGTTGTCCAACCTTGCTCCTGAGACCCATAGGCTAGTGTGCCATGGGACAGGGGGAGGGAAGGCTGTGTGCCCAACACTCATCATCTGCCCCTCCAGTCTCTTTTCTGTCCTTTCTGCCCTATTCTTTATGAAGCCATATTAGCTCCCCCGCCCTCTGGCTCCTGGATGGATGGGGCCAATGGGAGGCACCTGGAGGAAGTCAGAGGGAGGAAGTGGAGTAAAGTCCGAGGATCTGCCCCCCCCCCCGCCCCCCGCTCCCTCCCCGCCTGATCAGGAACACAGCAGTGGCTACATTCTGCTACCCTCAGCTCGTGTTCTCTTCAACAGCTACAGCTCTGAACGCACCCTGGGAGCTCTCTCCACCTACTAACTCTTTTTGGTTCTCTCACCCCTGTTCATCTCATCCACAAAACCCAACGAGTCATCCATCTGTTTCCTACCAGGGCTGATGCAGGCAACATGTAATTAAAAAGGCTAATGTCTTTATTGAAAGTTCAGTAAGACCCAAGACACAAGGCAGCACTATCAGGCACCTATGCCAAACAGAGAAAGTAAGGGTTTCCTCTTAGTCAGACTCAATGCTCACAATGCAGCTTGACTAGTTTGCAGGCTAAGAGAATGCAGCCTTCCCGGTGCAACTGAGCTCTAGTGAATAACTGGGCAGTATTCATACTTCTGTGGGGTGAAGGGACCCCGGAAACAGCACCTACCTTCAGGCAGTACAAATGTGGGCACAAGAGGCCGTACCTGGGTACTTCTGCACAGCTTTTCAAACTGCTGAACAACTATTAACTGCCAAGCCACACTCAAGCCCACTGACAGTCCCTGGAGATACGCAGAAATATACAGAAAAGAGTATGAAGCCACTTGGGGTCCCATGCTAGGAAGGAGGGATGAGAGCCAGAGAAACAGCATCAAATGCTCTTGATGTCAGTCACTACCAATGTAATTCTAAGCTGATGTGGCCTGGGAAGATAACCTTACCTAGAGAAGGTGATGTGGGGAAAGTCTCTGAACAAAGAATGTGCCTTAACAAAAAAATTAACCTCCTTGGAATGAATTTTAGAATTCACTGGTTATATGTCAAAGTGTGTGTGTGTGTGTGTGTGTGCATGCATGTGTGTGTGCATGCGTGTATGTGTGTGTAAAAACACCACTTTCCAAGGGGTATTTCAGAGCTCATAAAAAAACTGATCCAATATTCAAAAATTTTGAAAAAAAATGTGAGCAAGCTTGGCCATCTGTTCATACAAGTGATTCATAAAACATCAATTCCAGATGGATATTTAAACCTTAGATATTCACTTTTGTGCCTGGTAGTTTTCATTTACAAAATAGTCTCTTTTATTTTGTATGTAAAACCACTCCCCTGTCCACATTTATATCTTCACACAAAGAAGTCCCGTTAACCCTCAAATAACAAGCATTGATTAGAAGATGGCCTTTTTTTATTTTATAGAGAGAGACAGCATGACTTGGGAGAGTGGTGGGCGCGGGGGGCGGGGGGGGGGGAGACAGAGAGAGAGAGTTCCAGGCAGTCCCCACCCTCAGTGTGGAACCCAACTTGGGGCTAGATCCTATGACCCTGGATCATGAGCCAAAATCAAGAGTTGGGCGCTCAACCGACTGAGCCCCCCAGGCGCCGCGAGGATGAACTTTAATACCATCATGCAGTCCTTTATGTGGTGACTCAGACCTTCTAAAGTGTCCACCACAGTTCATGCACTTGGCACATGATTGACATGAGCCAGTACTCCACTGCTTATCCGGGCACACTACGTTTTCTTATTTCTGGAGTCAGAAGTCCTACCAGTATAATAGTATATGTCACACTGTCCAAGGACATGTATAGGTATTTAAAGTTGTGGAATAGCTAGGAATGTTTTCTATTATCTTCACACTATTACCAACGTTTCTTTGGTTATATTTTCATGACATGGCTCAGGAAAGCTTTTTCTAGTATACACTTCGTGCCTTTTATTTCTTTTCTATAAAGCACTGTATTTGAATAAACAGTTTTTAAAGTCACCAATTTACAAGGGGAAAATTTGTTTTAAGTCACACGTTTTACATCGAAATAGCTATGTCAAATTTAATTTTACTTCATATAAAGATGCCCAAATAAAGACATTTAATAATTTATCGTAGGGTTATTTTACATTTACATTTTGTCTTAAGTAAATTATTTTTCAAACAACTTGCTGGTTCTGCCATATTTTATTTTTACATTAAGTCTCAGCAATTCCAGAAAAGGTTTTATAAAAGTTAAATGTAGAATTGAAAAAGATGTTTGTATTACTCTGCTTGAGTTTGTTTTCAGGTATTTCAATAGAGAAAGAGCGATTTCCAGGGGACATTCATTCCACTGAGTTACATAATTCTGCTGAAGGTCATTTTCTGACACCTGTCCCAACCTACTTTTATCTCATCACACATCATGGCACTGTGGATGTGTTACAGAGTGAGGAATGCCTATCAGTGAGATAAGGACCGAAAGAAAAATAAATCAAAATAAAAAAGGAGAATGCAGTCAAATTTGTGCTATGAAATCCAAAATGGATAATGGCTAACATTTCCATGTCTCCTCTGTTTTTTTTTTAGCATTTTCAGATACATTTCCTTTGAAATTAATAGACAAAATATTTCCTCAGTTACAGAGAAAATGAGAGGTAAGATTTTTTGTTCCTAAGATTTTGTCTAACTGCATTATGAAAACACAGGTAAAATCTCAGGTTAATAAATTCAATAATTATGTCTAGATTCAGTTTCAGAAATGTGACCTACCTTTCAGCTAACAATTCATATTAACTGTGGTGCTGATGAAAATACCATAAATTACAGGGGATCAACACACACATATAATAGTGCGCTCATACTTTTATTAAACATTTATTAACCATTAGCCCATGTTTCTAACCAAGGAAGATCATAAGCTCTTCAGTGAGATTGAGTGTGCACAGACCTTGAACTTGAATACTTCTGCGATGCTAAATATGCTCACAAATTAGAATTTTGTGGTACAAAATGCTGGGCCTGTGATTTTTAGGCTTAGAAGTGGTTTTGTTGTTTTGCAGGCTTCTGCAGCTCTTATGGAATATAATCAATGCAGGCGTGTTACTAGACAGAGGACAAATCACTCTTTAGAAAGGAAAACCTCCTGGATCTGGTTAGAAAAAAAATTCTGATGATGATATTCATGAAAGAAACAGACATAAAAGGGCAAAAGGCAGTAACAATTTCATAGATGGAAACAACCAAGAAAGCACTATTAAAGGACATCAGGGATGCTGAAAATATGCTCCTAACTTACAGTTATTAGGGTAGAAGACATTCGTCATCACTCACAAATCAACCCACTGTCACTGCCAGAGTTGGAACCAGAAGCTGACAGCCTATCTCCAGATATGTTTTAAGAGACACCACATTTTCCCTGCTCATTGAAATTCACTTCCTGAATCCTTTCCTATCTGGCAAAATTTATTTTAATCCATATGCCTGAAGGCTCATGTTAATTTACCATGCAAATATGATCTCCTGGATCTTTCATTTTAAATAGATGAAATAACGATGAATATTTACACATGCCTTTAAAAATACATTTCAAAGCCAGCAATACCTTCATTATTCCACTTAACAAGGGTAGCATGAAGAAGTAAACAGACGGGAGGGACAAATTAACATGAATCCACGTGTAATATTGAGGCAAGTGCCTCAACAGTTAAAAGTAATTCTTTTTAAAAGTTCAAGGGGCGTCTGGGTGGCTCAATTGGTTAAGCATCCTGATTTTGGCTCAGGTCATGATCTTATCGTTCGTGAGTTCAAGCCCTGTATCATGTTCTGCACGGAAAGTAGGGAGCCTACTTGGGATTCTCTCTCTCTGTCCTTCCCCTGCTTATGTTCTCTCTCTCTCTCTCTCTCGCTCAAAATAAATAAACTAAACTAAACTAACATAAACTAAAGAAAAAGTTCAAAATTCTAGGGGCACCTGGCTGGTTGAATTGGTAGACCATGTGACACTTGATCTCAAGGCTGTGAGTTCGAGTCCCATGTTGGGTGTAGAGATTACTTAAAAATAAAACCTTAAAAAAAAAGTTCAAAATCTTAATCCTAACGGAGATAATTCCTAATTAATTTGTAAGGAAGAATGCAAACAACCATCATGAAACATACAGCATTTGGTTCAGTAAGTAGTAACCATCTCCATCAGAATTACCTTGTATGGAGAAATGGAATAAGAAAATAGCCAATTACGGTTTCTTATGGATGATTTTCTACACAACAAGAAATAGACTCTGGAAACATTTTTAATTTTGAAATATAATGAATAGACAAATATGTAATTCTACCAGGATAAGGGTGAAAACAATTTGTACTGTGGGAGTAGAAAGGACAGGAAAAATATAATCTAAAACAAAACGTAGCATTATCAGCAGAGCAGTGTGAAGACCTGAGAGGGCAGATAAAGAGTAAAAGGCAGCAGACTACGGGGACCTGGGTGTAAACCTTGTCTTTCAATTCCCCACTCTGGAATCATGAATGAGTCAATCCCAACCTTCCTGGGGTCCAGGAAGCAGAAAGCAGATGTGAAGCCACTGACTGCAGTCCTTGAGGACAGTCCAAGCCAACTACAGGAGATTCCTTTCACCCCTGATCCAGAGCCCCACTGCGAGAGCTCCAAGCACCCCGACTGTGGCTGGGGAGGCTACCCGGGGGGTGCGGGAGAATACAGCAGGGGCAGCTCCTCCCCTTGCCTACAGAGCAGATTAGGTGCTATGTTCAGAATCAAGTAGAAAGTAGTGTTCTCAAGGTGTTTAAAGGGCCCAAAAGCAAAGAGTGGTGAGGAAATCATTAGGTGGCTGAGAAGAAGGGACAAAGTACGGGGAGCAGCCATCTGGAATACCTTCCTTCTGGTCCAATATCATCAATCTTTGGGCCAGTTACATGTGTCTTTCTAGTCTGACTTAGTACCTCTTTGGGGGCTCCATTTCTTGCTGGTCTAGGAGCTTCCATTTTGCATCTATCTTTGGCTTCTTCCTCCTTAAAGTGACCCTCATAACCTTCCTCTGGTGTCTGGGTTGCCAGAACAAAGATGAGTCAGGGTTGGAAAGTTTGGACATAGAAACCTGGCTGTGTTAGGAATACTTTTTTACAAGCAAAGTGCTAGGATATGGGAAAAAAAATTGAGTAATAGGCAAATAAGGACATGGTTGATTTAAATTCAAAGTGTCAGAAGATAATATTGGGTGGTGTGCTAGCCTGGAGGCTGAGAGTAAGACAGCTGATGTCTTATGAAAGGAACCCAAAGAATATTTTAGAAGACTTCCTAGAAGCTTCAGAAATATTAAAGAAGGGATGCCCTGAAAAGCTGGAATTAGAAAATAATATGGAGAGGCAGTCCTCAGATGAAAAGTCAGTAGGAACAGACAGAAACAACCAGCTAGCACAGAGATAGAGATAAATAACAACAAGGAAATTGGAAGACATAACAGGCGAATCAAAACTCACACTGCAGGAAACAATTGACATTACAATGGACAACAGGAATAGATGCAATCATCAAAAGTCTCCTGGAAACAAAAAGCCTTCCTGTGCTTGAAAAAAAAGCAAACTTATTTAAGTGTCCCTTAAATACATCCTTTTGAAACAAAGGGATGAAGAAATATCCTAAAAAGATCCAGTAAATAAAGTAAAAACAAAACCAACAAGAAACCATTTACGTACTATGGACAATGGAAAAGAATGCTCACAAGTTAACCACTCCTGCCATTGCCTTTTGCAATGTATTTTGCAGTTCCCACTATCAAGAGGTAAGAGTCCATTTCACCATCCCTTGAATCGGGTCTGGTTCTGTGATTTACTTTTGCCATTAAGAACGTCAAAAATAGCTGTGTACCAGTTCCAAGCCTTTCTTGGAACCCTGCCATTTGAACAAGTCAAGCTAGCCCAGAGATGAAGAGAGAACCCAGATGTCTTAGTCTAGGGCACCAGAGTTCAGCCAGCCTGCCAATGTCTAAAATGTAAGAGATCTCCCCTAAAATCAGCAGAAATATCTCTCTACCCCACAGAGGTAGACCACAGAGGCATGAGAGAATCCAGCCAAGGCCAAAAGAACACATACCCAAGGACTAACAAACAATAGGAAAGGATAATCATTGTAAGCCACTGAGTTTTAGAGGGTTTGGAGGGTTTTGTTACACAGCACTAGCTAACTAATTTACCTAAGTTGGAACAAAATATTGTAACATGTGCATGCACACACACACATCTGCAAGAGATGAAAAATGTTGAAATATTTAAAATGCTTAAAGGAAATAAACAAAATTCTAATACCCCAACAGATAATTTTGCAAAGATATCCTTAGACAACTCACAGAAAAAAATTCATATGGCTAACAAACATTCACAATCTACTCAACTCCATCGATACACGATAAACAAATGAAGGCAAAGAAATAGCATTTTTACTATGTTAAATCGACAACACAATTTTAGACTCATAAATGTTAAGGCTGGCACAGGCAGGGAGCCACTCAAACACACTCCTGGTGAGAAGGGACAATGGCACATGGTCCTCATCAGGCTGACATCGTCTTGCACCTACAAATGTTTACACCCGTATTGTATTTTTATACATGCAGTTTTTCAAATTAAAACACTTAAAAAACAGGGCACCTGGGTGGCTCAGTCAGTTAAGCATCTGACTTCAGCTCAGGTCACGATCTCATGGTTAGTGAGTTCAGGCTCCACTGGGCTCTGTGCTAAGAGATCAGAGTCTGGAGCCTGCTTTGGATTCTGTGTCCCTCTCTCTCTGCCCCTCTTCCACTCGTACTCTTTCTCTCTCTCAAAAAATAAACATTAAATTTTTTTTTTAAAAACATAAGCACAACTAATAAATTCACTTTTTTAATGATTGCTTACAGCTTTGGTTGAATTTAGAGGTCAGTTCTCAACCTGGTGCACTTTATAATCTTTTCATCAGTGACTACACATTGGATAGCATGTAAATTTAACAGCTTTGGGTCTTTTACCAAACCAGGAGACTTTATGAATTCAGAATTACATTGTTAAATGCTGAGGTGATCAGAAATAAAAAGATGGGATGCAGGACCCTGTTGGGTCATTAACAGAGGATAAGTTAATTACACAATGTAACAGACAACAAGTGTAGGTGTGTCTGAAACAGAACTAGGAGTCAGCGGACCAGAGATTGAGCATGAATTAGAAAGCTGTGTATAAAATCAAGTACATTACTGAAAGCTAAAGTGACAAGCAAATCATGAGATTAATTCCTCCCCACCCTACTGGTCATGTATAGTCTTGTATGAACATCATCTACAGTTTTTGGATTCACAATTTAAGAAGAAAAGTCAAAGGAAAACATTAATAACAGTATTTCTTCAGAAATGAGATCAGGTAGCACCCCTCACCGCCTCCAAAAACAAAAAAAAAAAAAAAACAAAAAACACTGTTGGAAAGATTAAATCTTGGGACAGATGAAAAGTAATTATTACATAGCTGGCAATGGCCAGTGGTCTACATGTCTACATACGGAGCATAAAATGCTCCCCAAAAAGTATGATCATGTCATCTCCCTCCCTCAAACCATCACCACCCCCCAACTCCCAGCTAGCCACATTACACGGAACATGTTCCCCAGGGCACAGATGTGGGGAAAGATTTCAAAGGCAATAAGAACGAAGGAATTGAGGGAGAGTGAAACCAGAGTGAAAGGGAGGAAAACAGAGAGGTTGGGAGAGTGAGGAAAAGAAAGAAAGACAGGGAGGGAGGAAGAGAAGGAAGAAAGGGAGGGAGGAAGGAAGGAAGGGGGAAGGAAGGAGGAAGGGAGGGAGGAGGTAAAGAAGGGGGGAAGGAGGGAGAGGGTGAGATGGAGGCAGGGAGGAAGGAAGGAAAAACTTGGAAAGATCCAAAATAGGAAGAAAGGTGCTCATCTGAAAAGACAGGGAAAGCAGACCTGGCTGTGAATCCTGGTCAGCCATGTCTCTTACTGTGCCTCAGTTTCTCATCTATAAATTAAGGAATACACTCTTAAAAATTTCAAGGGGAAAGTGGTAGCAGATACTATATTTGTACAAATGGTGGCTCAAAATAAAAAAAGATCAAAGAGGACAAAGAAAGAAACAAAGTAGGGAGAGACGGAAAGTAAGAGGGAGGGAGATGTACTTCAAGAAAATGTTTTGAAAAATAAAGAAACAGATTGAAAGTATACATTGGGTACCAGAAATAAATTTGATAGATAATGACATGAATTTCATAGACTTCAGTGATAAAGAACAATCCTTTGGACATCCAGCTAGGAGAAAGAGAGAAATTTATCTCAAAGGGAAAGAAATCAGCTAACCTTGGGCTTCTCCCAGCAACATTCAATATTGAGACATTGGCAGAAAGTCTCCAAAGTCCTCAGGCAAAGTCAAGAGACAAATAAAAACTCTTAGCAAAATGACTGGTAGTGATCCCTGGCTGCACTGAAACACGGAATGAAAGTTAAAGTCACATCGAGAATCCGCTCTAGAACACAGTGGAAATGGCATTTACTGTGGCAATGCAGAAATTGAGGAGGCGAAGTGCAATGCCAGCCTCAACTCTTACAGCCAGGGTGAAAATGCCAGACTTAAATCTGGTAAAGGAAGAGGAAAATAAATTTAAGTCTATTAAAAATATAAAGGCAAATAGAGAATAGCTAAAAATATATAGTATAATCAACTAAAATTATGTGGTAGAAGGAAGGAATAGAAAGTGAAAATAAGTGGAATTATACTTATTTCTTCCGAGGGTGCATAAAAAGATACTGTCTAGAGAAATATAATTAACCAAATATATCTATAAAACTACAGTTACAACGGTTACTAAAAGAGTTACGCCATAACAGATAGGAACTTTCCAAATAAGAAGAGAAACACATACAATTAAACTATGACCATATAATAAAAGTTAATAAAAGAAAGAATAACATAAAATGACTACAGAATTAAGACCAAACACATCTATTTTATAAATAAACATATTGGCACTATATTAAGAAATCAAAACAAAAAGGCCTCCAGACTGCTTCCTGAGGAGAAAAACCCAGTTACGCTCTACTGAAGAAACACGTAAAATAAAAGTGATCAGAAATATCGAAAATAAGAGGCTGGGCAGAGACATCTCAGGTGAGTACCAACCAAAAATTGGGAATTCTAACCGAAATTTCAGACACATTGACTTCATACCAAGTACTTCGAAGTACTCTACTTTAAAATTGTAGAGATCGCTGGGGCGCCTGTCTGGGTCAGTCGGTGGACGAGGCGACTCTTGACTTCAGGGTTGTGAGTTCAAGCCCCACACTGGATGGAGAAAGTACTTAAAAATGTAGTCTTAAAAAAAAAGAAGAATTAAAATTGTGGAGACTGCAATCCACAACGAACATCTAACAGTTATAAATATGGTATCATTGTTTATGTAGCAAAACGTATATGAGGTACAAGTGTAGGAAATACAGACATATTGAAATTTATCTCTTTCTGCAGACGAATGATCATATGAACAAAAAATAAGAATAAAATCACAAGGCTGATCTGACATGCAAATAGAATTCCATATCTTAAAACAGAGAATGTGACTTCTTTATAAATCTCCATGGAATATTTTGACACTTAATTAGACCAAAAATAAAGTTTCAATCAATTATAAAAACAGAAATGAATTAGGGGCACCTGGGTGGCTCAGTTGGCTAAACAACCCGACTCTGGATTTCTGCTCAGGTCATGATTTTACCATTTGTGAGTTCGAGCCCTGCATGCAGTCAGCATGGAGCCTGCTTAGGATTCTCTCTCTCTCATACTCTCGTTCTGCCCCTCCCATGCACTCTCACCTGCGCACTCTCTCTCTCTCAAAATAAATAAGTAAACATTAACATAAAAGAAGTAAAGTAAAAACAAAACTTCTGCCTGCAATGCAATAAAAATTAAAATCTGTAACAAAACTAGAAAACCAGGAACGCTACCATCTGAAAAATATTTAAGCCTCCAAAAGAAACTTGGTGTCAAAAATAAAATTAATACCAAAAATATGGAAGATACAGAAAATAGCAACAATGGGATGCTCTATATCTGAAACTCCCATACAGCTGTGATGTGCTTAGAGGAAAATTCACAGATTAAACTACTTATATTCATAAATAAGAAACCGAATCTTTTTTCTTCAAGTCAAGAAATCTAAGGCCAGTCTATGAGATTAAGCCGTTAACTCACCAAAATAAAGAAGAAACAAATTGGGAATATAGAAATAACCATAAATTTTTCATGGAATATGTGAATCATAAAAACTACTGGCCTCCAAAATATTATAATAAACATAAAGCCCTAAATGAATGGGATGTCATACATTACCGATTACCACAAATGAAACTGCAGTATGTTTCAAAGAATAACCCCTCCCAAAATGCACCAGGCTTAATCAATTTCCCCACTGAGAATTCTACAAATCCTTAAAGGGACAGATAATTCAAATCCATTTACAATACACATAGAAAACGAAGGGAAGGTTTTGATTCTAAAAAAACAGCATGACATCCACACCAAAACCTGAGACAATGCATTCACACAAAGAGAAACTACAGACAAATTTCACTTATGTTCTCAATGCAAAAATCTCAAAGTAAATAGGCACAAGCTGAATTATGCAATACACTGGGGCTCCTAACAGGCGTGCAAGGAATGTTCAACGTTAGAAAGTATGTCAATATAATTCTTCATAATAATAAGTAAAAAGAGAGAAGTTCTATGTTCTCCATTAATGCTAAGGAAGAATGGGACAACATTTCATAAAACTTAACATTTATCTATTTTTTTTAATTTTTGAGACACTTAATAAAATACGGACATATCACCAGGGCATAATAATGAGTAATATAATGAACATTTATAAAGTTCATGTTATATGCCTGGTGCTGCTATGAGTGGATGTGTACCTATTCAAAGTTGTTATTTTTTTTCTCTTTCTAAAGTAATGGCTGAATAAGACAATGGCAGTGGGAATGAAGGGGGCAGCGGATAGAGTCAACACTGTAATACTCTCGATTTATTCTGAAAGTTGAAGGAATCATCTAGTTGTCAAACCAACAGAAGAAACATCTAAACTCTACCTCCCAGAAGTCTTTCAACCCTCTTGACTGGACACCTTAGAGACCACATATAAAACTCTCTGTTTTTATCTACTAACCACTGTGTAACACATCAGATGGCAGACACATTCATTCAGTGTGCATTTATTGAGTGCTTGCTGGGAACCAGATGCTGTTCTAGGTGTTAAAGATATACCAGTACTGATAAGTGGTCCTCACCCAGCTCACTTTCTGGTCCTAAATCTAAAAGTAGAAAGAATTTAGCAGCATAAACCGTCTTTATTAGTAGTAAACACTCCCCAGATCCCAGGCACTGAGTAAATTAAAAACCAAAACATGGCCCTTTCCTAAGGAGCCTAGAGTGTCCACAAAGACGTGAAGGCTTTCTGGAAGGCAATGAACTATAAATACCCTCCACCATGTTCTGTTGGCAAACTGAAAGAAGGAGGTCCTTGGAAAGTCATCGGACAAAATGTGAGCGAATCACATCCTTTCAAGGCCAAAGAGCTTGAGATACACTTGTCTACACAGCACGGTCGCTTTAGTATTTTGAAAAAAAAAAAAAAAAAAAGACATGTTTTTTAAAACCATAACATCTACTTTCCATTCACCTTGAAAATGTGAACTGAAACTCAAGAGCCAAGAACTACATGAGAACAATATACTCTGACCTTGAACAAAAGAAAAGTAGCACTGCCTCTAAAACGTCTCTTCTACGGAAAGTACTTTCTAGTATCCAAACACTACACGTTCCTTACCTCACAGCATGAGGACCCCCGCAAGGGGTCCAGCCACCAGGGTGTTGCCTAATTTTTAGGGAGATTTTCTTTTCTGTCTTCCTGGAAAATCACTTTACACAAAGATTTTAAAAGGCAAAACAGAGCTGCCCTATGTTTTCCACACGAGTCCCTGCCAAAAAGTTAGAAGACAGCCACCGTGTGATCCTTTTAAGAGGAAAAACAGCAGATTCCATCTTGGCGACACAGTATCAACTCAGACCAAAATGATTAAAAACTTCACTGGAAGGATTTGGCATCATTATCTCCAAAACCAAAATGGTTATCAACAAGTGGTTAAAACTGGGGGGAAATTATTAAGTTGGACTATATTTTACAAAGCCAAGCCATTTCTTTTTTTTTTTTTTTTAATGTGTATTTATTCTTGAGAGTGACAGACAGAGCGCAAGCTGGGGAGGGACTGAGAGAGAAGGAGGCACAGAATCAGAAGCAGGCTCCAGGCTCCAGGCTCCAGGCTGTCAGCACTGAGCCTGACGCAGGGCTCGAACTCACGAACCGTGAGATCATGATCTGAGGTGAGGTCAGACTCTTAACCAACAGAGCCACCCAGGCGCCCCAAAGGTAAGCCATTTCTAAAGCGAGGTTTTAAGAGGCAAAGGCATCCAAGAACATACGAATCCTAACACAGTTTTCTGCTCAACCTAGTACATACCTACATCGTCATTTCCTCCACTCAAGCTCACTTTGTTACAATAATGACAGTAAAATTAATTCCACTCTAGGACCTTCGGGACAGATACCAAAAATCCCTCTTCTGAACTCAATGGTGTGTTAAGTCAAGTAGATGGCTCAAAAGGTGACCACATAACGAAGTACACCGTGGTGTAGCCTGGTTGGGCCCTGAGGATTCATGCTGCCTATGACGATCATTGCTTCCATGACCCTGACTTCTTGGCCTCTGGTAGCGCCATTAAAAAGGAAAGCACTTTGTGCAGGTTACCTACTGATGCATACAGGCAAATAGCTCAGACATTAATAGGGCTTAACAACCTATACCTCTATCTCCTCCTTTCTCCTTTCTGTGTTCCTTAGTTGGCTTCTCTGTCCTTGGACTTTCATTCTATTCCAAGCTCGTCTGTCTTACCCCTTTGTTCTTTCTCTGTTTCTGACATGGAGTCAGGCAAAGAGGCAGGACTTGGATGGGAGAGGACAGTTGATCAGAAGGCCTGTCTTGACCTGCTCTCTGCTTCTATTTCCCAGTCATTCCTCATCTCTCCAACGACCCTAGGTTATGGCAATTCGGCCGCTCTGTACCACCTCGCCATCTTCCAGGAGCCAGCTCACCGTGCCACTGAATGTTGACAATAGCCCCTCTGAAATGAACTTGCTTTGCCCTATTCCGTTAAGGTTCAGCTGATCTCTCAAGCAGCTAAATCTACGAGAATGTGCCAGTGGAAGAAAACCATCCTACCCAAGAAGCAGGCCCTGGTTAGCGTTCCAAGGAACACGGCATTTCTCAACTAGAATGTAGTCTTTTTACCTAAACCAGAGAGACTGCTTACAAAACAGAGCAAGGTCAAAGAGAGACTCAAGCATTTGGGCGTTTTGTCCAGATTGAGGGCAATGAGTTCAAAGTGCAGTCATAACCCTCAGGCCTAGGTTTGAGTAAGCACCGCCTCCATCAAAATGAGACACACGCTTTAAACACCCTGACAGCAAAATCTCTTCAAAATACTGATGGGCTTCAGGAGGAAGTTTTATTTAAATGGACACCAGGAGGTTCACATTTGCATGACCCCCCAGGCTCAGCAGTGAAGGCAACTCCCTCTCCTGTAACTGAAACTTGAACTGAAACAAAGTGAAATTCCTGGCTCTTTATCCCTGTAGAAGTGAGACCTCTTTAAGGCTCAATGGACCCATCTGCAAAATGGGACGATGAGAAAATAAACACCTTGGATTCTCCATAAAGGATTAATGAACTGACATGTGCGAAAGCACTTTTTACATGGAAAAAGGAGACGCAGATGTTCACTATTCTCAGAGAAACTCACAATGAACACTGTAAAATGAGGTTAGTAAATGCAGAAGTTGAGAATGTAGTCTTGAATTCTCTCTAGATATTCATTACAGTGACCGTCTGTGCTCTCTAAAATGGAATTTATCAACTTGCTCCATGATGCCCAGATCATATCACCTCTCCCAGCATCCCATCCACCTCAGTGCACAACCACCTGTAGGTCCTCGCCGTCGTCCCCGGCACAGGATGCTTTCCGACAGCATTTCCCACATACTCCTTGCCTCCTGCCTTCGTTCTCTACCACTCACTGTTAAGCCCATGCTCGCTGACCCCCTCTCCTCTTTATCTCATAATCCCATCTCTTGTTTTTCTATCAGCCTGCTTGATTGATTTGAGGGGGGTTAGCTTTTAGTTAAAGCACGTGTTTTGATTCTTAACCAAAGCAACATATTGCAATCTGTTTATCGAGCACACAGAGGAATGCTCAGATGAGTCACATGACACCGCATCCAGTGAAATTATATCCCCGTTTAATAGCATAGTGAAGCATTTGTGGTGCCAGGGTAAGTATATCACTTAGCAATGCCAAACAGCGTGATTAAGAAGTGCTTTTCAGTTCGTTATTTGAATTTTTAGGCTATTAGGCAAACATTTACACTAAGTGGGAACGTGGGGATAGCTGACTAACTTTTTCAGTCTTAATCTAGATTTTAAATGTCATGTGCGCACAGCAGAAACCCTGCACAATTAAGAGTGACAGCTGACAGAAATGAGGAAAAAAAGGTGGTACGTGGAACTTGTGAGAAAATCCTTAGACAGAACCTCCCCATTAGAGGTAAGTGCTCGAATTGAGATGCACTTAAATGTTGCAGGTCAAGAGAAGAGAGTTAAATATGTTCAATTGTAAAGTTCAAAATCTTCCACTCTTTGAGTGGGGGGCTGTACCCACTGACTTGTTTTCAAACAGTTGATCATGAAGTGGGGAGAGAGTAACTTTACCATAGAGAAACGTGACAAACACAACCTCAAGCCAAGCAACCAAGGTCACCATCAACAGTGATAAGTCATGTT
Organism: Hyaena hyaena; assembly: GCF_003009895.1. Classification (NCBI taxonomy): domain Eukaryota; kingdom Metazoa; phylum Chordata; class Mammalia; order Carnivora; family Hyaenidae; genus Hyaena; species Hyaena hyaena. The sequence continues at coordinate 1,789,327 of NW_024080780.1, forward strand.
GACAGCAGGTAGCCCTCATATGAGGTGATGACAGTGCCACTTCTCTATCTGGTCCTCCTCACAAAAAAACATAATCTCGGTCTACCTAAGAGAAGAAAATCAGGCCAACCAAAATGAAGAGACATGTGAGGAGACAGCTGATGAAGAATCCACAATCTGTCAAAGTCATCAGAAACAGGGAAAGTCTGGAAACTGTCAGCGCCAAGAGGAGCCTGAGGAGACACGGCAACTAAACACAATTTGGTGCCCTGGACAGGACCTTGGAAGAGAAAAAGAATATTAAGAGAACACTAGTGGGATTTTGGTAAAATGTGAAGCTTAGTCAATAATGATGTGCCAGTGTTTCTTTTGTAGTCATGACAGGTGTACCAGAGTTGTATAAGATGTTAACAAGGAAAGCTGGGTGTGCGGTGTGCAAGGACTCTCTGTACTGTCTCTGCAACTCTTCTGTAAACATAAAATTATTCTGAAATTAGGGGGACACCTAGATGGCTCAGTTGGTTAAGCTTCCAACTCTCGATTTCAACTCAGGTCATGATCTCATGGTTCGTGAGTTCGAGCCCCATGTCGAGCTCTGTGCTGATAGCGTGGAGCTTGCTTGAGATTCTCTCTCTCTCTCTCTCTCTCTCTGTTTCTCTGTCCTTGTGCTCTCTCTCTCTCTCTCAATAAGTAAATAAGTTTAAAAAATATTCTAAACTTAAAAGTTTATCAAAATGTCAAAGATCACTCACAACTGGAAAAACTGAACTGCTTTCTCTTTAAGATTTAATTTTTTATTTTTTTTAACTTTTAAATCTTTTAAAGTTATTTTTGAGAGAGAGAGAGAGAGAGAGTGCATTAGCAGGGGAGGGTCAGAGAGAGAGGAAGACACAGAATATGAAGACAGGCTCCACTCTCTGAGCTGGCTGTCAGCACAGAGCCCGACGCGGGGCTCAAACCCACAAACTGTGAGATCATGACCTGAGCCGAAGTCGGGCACTTAACTGACTGAGCCACCCAGGCGCCCCTAAGATTTTATTGTTAAGCAACCTCTACACCCAATGTGCAGTTCAAACTTACAACCCCAAGATTGAGAGTCACATGTTCTACCCAGGCACACACCTCAAAAACTAAACTAACTGCTTTTATTGCAAGCATTTTGTAGGGCTGGGATAAATAACTGGTAAGTTATGCGGTGGGGTTGCTTTTTGTTTCTATATCCTCAAATTCCAGATCAGGCCTCACTTATATCTTCTTGCCCTTTGTGCCCTGGTGGTATATGTCTTCTGCTTCCACCAGACAGCTAAGGTCAAGCCTCCATCTCTATCTAGCCAGCTCTACCTCACAGGACCCTAAACTCAGTCTCTTTCCTGACTCCCACCCTTGACCTCCATTCTCTTCTCTGGGAAGAGCTGACCCATTCATCCAATGATATTAATGTATCAACAGCACTGAAGTAATCTACAATGCTTCCTGTAATAATGCTTAAAGACAAAGAAGTGAATTTAATTGGGAAAGGCCCATAAATGAGGGGAAAAGCAAAATTTCCTAGATTTTTTCATCATGCCCAAGGAATGTTAGAGAACTCACTCTACACCAAGACACCTAGATGGAATATATAAATGGAATCTTAGTACCTTTGCCAGAGTTTCAAGGAAATTGCCAACCAAAACACTTTTGTTTTGTAGGTATCCACTTCAAACCAGCAGAAAGTTCTTGCCGTGGACTGACCTGTGTCCCACACAAAATTCATGCTTCAAGCCCTAATCGCCAATGAAACTGTACTTGGAAATAAGATCTCTAAGAGGCATTAAGATTAAAGGTCATAAGGATAGGGCCCTAACTGGAGAGAAAGGTGGCCTCATAAGAAGGCACTCCTCAACGGAGAGCACAGAAAGAAGGCAGCTCTCTGCAAGCCAGGAAGAGAGCCCCACCAGGAATTGAATCAGCTGGTGCCTTGGTTTGGCACTTCCCAGCCTCTAGGTCTATAAGATACAAATTTCTGTTGGTTAAGCCACTTGATGTGGGTGTTTGGTTACAGCAGCACAAACTCACTAATACAGTTCTTTATGAAAGAAAAAGTGCTTTTAGAATACAGGAGCAAACATCATTATGCTATATAAAATGATTCATGTGCCGAAAAGATCAGCTTGTCAATATTGAGAGAAATGTATTTGGGGGAAAACAAAACCATGTCCATTTTTCCCCATTCCAGAACATGCTATCAACCAAATAAATGCAGAAAGATGTATTTTTTTTCCTTCCTCATGAACGTCACTGGTGCTACTTTTCACTGAATCACTATCTCCAAATTTTAATATCCATGCAGTCCATGACCTCCAGATGCGTGACTAGTAATGAATGTCTTTCCATTTCTAGGTAAGATGCATCCATATTTGTCCAAGGGAAATAATAATATACAAAGTTACCTTTTTTATGCCCTGGTATTTTAAGAGGGTTCTGTGTGAATTTACACCTAAATTCAATGAACATTCTCCCAAATTTCATAAATGGGACTCTCTTTTAAAAACAGCAGAAAATTGCTTCAGTTTGTAAATAATCAAAAGAATTGGAACATAAGGTCAACTTCCTTGATCATGAGCAGGCGATGATGTTGTTAATCTCACTGTCAAAATGTCAAGATTCAGTTTATTCCTATCTTTTCAAAATAAAGGGCTAGGCAGTATTCCCTGGGACCTCTCACAGTAGCCTTCTTTATATTTACCAAATCATTCCAACTCATGGAAGTTGATGTCTGCTACTCATCAGTTAAGATCACAAAAAATAAGGTATAGTTAGGCAAAACCTTTCATTTGCTGACAGCATTCTATTTTGTCTCTTTAAAAGAACTTTGATGGTTTAAAGAGTTTCAAAAAGAGTATTCCTGTTGAGAAAGAAAGAAGTCAGCTCAGAACTAGAGAACTCTCTCTGGTTTACCACCACTTGAAGAAGGATAAAGAGACCCTGGGCCCCAGGAACCAGGATTTGGGGGCTCACTCTGCCAGCTTTATGGTTAGAGGGGCGGGGGGGTTGGAGTATGTGATGACTAAGGTAATTACAGCTTGAACAACTAAAAACCTAAAAGGAATCCGAAGTCTGATTTGAAGGACTGTGAGAAGCAGGAGAAATTCTTTGGGGTCGGCTGTCTCCAAGGTTTTAAGTTTGTGGCACAAGAGCTAAATAGGATAATCAATTATCTCAATGTAGCTTTCTGCTGTAAAAATTTTTGCTAATTTTTTAAAATTTATATTTGAGAAGGGGGGTGGGGCAGGGGAGGGGACAGACGACCTGAAGTGGGCTCTCTGCTGACAGCAGCAAGCCTGATGCAGGGCCCGACCCCATGAAGAACCGTGAAATCATGACCTGAGCCGAAGTCAGATACTCAACCAACTGAGCCATCCAGGCGCCCCTCTGCTGTAACAATTTTAAAACAGCCCAGCTAGTGCAGAAATACAGGCTGTAGCTGCTGCATTTTCTAAGCAGTACAACTATTGCCTTCCATTATAGTACTCTGTAGGAGACTGGATACTGGAAATTCTAGCTTAGCTATTCTGTGCTAAGAAAGCTTAAAAACCCTGAAAGAGAGACAGACAGACACCAAAACAGAGGCAGAATATGCTAACTGTATTCAAGTGTACCTACGTGGAAATCCTGAAGTATCTTAGGAGTTCTTTGATCAGTATTCTCAAGAAAATAATGTTTCAAAGAACTCCCTTTCATTTCATGTCATGGAGGATGTCCTGTTTGAGGGGACTGCATTTAAAGTGGGGCATAGCCACAAAAGAACAGGATTTCACTGGTCAGCCTATGGGGACTTTCAAGAACACCTTGAATTGGTACTTAGTCTTTCTCTGCCTTCAACTATAAAGCCGTCATTTAAAAACACTGGTAATGACAGCTGACATTTCTGGAGAGCTTACTCCATGCATCATTCCACTAAGTGTATTATGTGCATATTCTCATTTGATCCTCCAAAGCCCTATAACACAGCTACTGCTATTATTATCCCCTTTTGACAGTTGAGAAAACTGGGGCACTGAAGGTTAAAAAGCAGGCCCAATGTTACGTGGCCAGTAAATGCGGAGACACAAAACCTGACGTAGGGGCTTAGTAAATCATGCCGCTGCCCACAGAGTTTCTTGGCAAAAAGAGCAAGCCCTTGTTCTAGATAAGGCGCAGCCACTGATTGTCACGAGGAGAGTGGCTACGTCATCTCTTCTTTCAACATAGAGGGCTGATCTAGAAGACCTTTTTTTTAATTTTTTTTAGTGTTTTTTTATTTATTTCTAGGGGGGAGAGAGAGAGAGAGAGACAGTGTGAGCAGGGGAGGGTCAGAGAGAGAGGGAGTCACAGACTGAAACAGGCTCCAGGCTCTGAGCTGGCAGTCAGCACAGAGCCCGACGCGGGACTCGAGCCCACGAACCGCGAGATCATGACCTGAGCGAAAGTTGGACGCTTAACCGACTAAGCCACCCAGGCGCCCCTAGAAGAGCTTTAATGTGTACTTTAGGGGCGCCTGGGTGGCTCAGTCAGTTGAGCATCCGATTTCGGCTCAGGTCATGCTCACACAGTTCATGGGCTCGAGCCCCGCGTTGGGATCTGTGCTGATGGCTAGCTCAGAGCCTGGAGCCTGCTTCAGATTCTGTGCCTCCCTCTCTCTCTGACCCTCCCCTGCTCACACTGTTTCTCTCTCTCTCTCTCTCTCTCTCTCAGAAATAAATAAAACATTAAAAAAATTTTTTTAAATAATGTGTACGTTGAATGACCATGAATCAGTCCCCAGTTATCTCAGAGGAGACCGTGGAGTGTACTGGATCTGTTTTTCACTAAGTAAATATTGTGTGGCACACAGAACAATTCTGAACACTCTACACACTGGTTTGCAGTAATTTGGGCTCGTTGTCTGTGTCTTAATTTTTTTTTCATGTTTTTTTATTTATTTCTAGGAGAGAGAGAGACAGCGTGAGCAGGGGAGGGTCAGAGAGAGAGGGAGTCACAGACTGAAACAGGCTCCAGGCTCTGAGCTGGCAGTCAGCACAGAGCCCGACGCGGGGCTCGAACCCACGAACCGTGAGATCATGACCTAAGCGAAAGTCGGACCCTTAACCGACTAAACCACCCAGGCACCCCGATGTGTCTTGAACACGATAGGCATTCAACGAGCACATGTGAGTACACTGAATAAGCTACCAGGCCCAGGTTTGCTGGTTTTTATGACCGTATATTCCAGGAAATGTCGACACCACCTACAAGGTCACAGACTGCACACTTGCCGGTGAGGAAACGTTCATAAAGTGAGTTTTTCTTCGTCTTCTGCTCCTGTTTTATATTGCACACTTTAAGAAATTTTAAGGAAAAATTGAAGAAGAGGTGCAATCACCAGCAGATCTAATAAATGAAGTAAGTGCACTGTTAGGAAACAGAGGGCATGAATTTAGTGTTAAGAGAAAAACCAACTTGTATTAATTATATATATATATATTAAATTTATATATATATTTATTTATATATATGTGTTAAATTTATATATATATATACACATGCATATGTACATATGTATGTATGTGTGTATATATATGTTAAATTTACATACATATACACATATAGATATATAGATAGATAGATGATGCCGTTCCCCTTACAAAAGATTGGCTACCCAGAAATTGACCAAATTCAGTGGCAAATTCATGGGATTTTCCTCTCTCTCCTTCTTTCCTCACTGGTACACATACTCACTAACATTGGACACTCTTTCCCTACTCCTGGAACCAACATCCAACTCTAACCAGTACTGACCCTCGTCCAAAAGCATGTGCACAATGGTGAGTCTGGGGAAGAGGGAATACGTGTCCCATCCTTCTGGGACCTGTTCCCCACCCGTCCCATCTCCTCACTCAGCGCCCTCCTTCCCAGCACCACCACCACCCCCCTCCCAGTCACCCACCCTGCGTGCTGCCCACCTAGCTCCTCCCCCAGGCCCTGACTGGCCCCAGCTTCCAAGGTTTTCTTTTGAAATGTAAGCGGAGTGTTTCCAGAAAGTCACTAATACATGTTATTTTAAAGACCAAAGGTCCACATGAAATGAAGAGAAAAGGCAATGGAAAGCTGAGATGAGGAAAGAGTCCTTTGCCCTTATGCTTCCTGGTGAAGATGTGGAAACATTCTCTTATACTCCTGATGGGAGTATCAATTGTTACAAGTACTTGGAAAATGTTTTCGTAGTCTCCGCTAATGCTCTATATACACATGCCCCATGCCCCAGTGCCTCCTACTGCATATGGCCCAAATTCTTCACCTTGCCCTGTGTCCATGTCTGTCACAGAGCTGGAGTGGAGATGAGGAGAAAGAGGTTTCTCACCTCTCCAGACCCAGAAAGCAATTCACCTAAGCAACTCCATATGTGATGCTAAGCATCCAGGCAAATTGGCCTCAGTGGGCAAGCCAGAGAAACCCACATGGGCTCTGGGAGTGAAAAAAGAGTGCTATTTCCAAACAGGTTCAACACATTACCTGTTAGTGAACTGGGGACGGCCTTTTGTACAGTGTAACAGTTAAGTCTGAAGTAAGCATTCAAATTTGAGGTAAGCATTCATGTTTGCCTCCAGTATTTACTCTCCACACAGTTACCTCATGCTGAGTTAAATTCACTCTCACCCCTTTTAGAAGTTTCCCTCAGGAACTCCTCTCATTTTCTACCCCTATTCACCACATTCAAGGCTTAAGCAGGTACTGATTTTTAGTACTCTCACAGTGCACACAGTACAGTCCACACTGGATTTTAATCTATGTGTTTATGTTCACCAGTAGGCTATACGCCCCTCTGGTCTGGGAGCTATAACTTCCATGTGATTGGCAGTCTCTGTCTCACTGCCACACGCAAACATCGTAGGATGAATGCTGTTCCTCTTACCCATAATCTTGGTCCTACCTCTCCACCCAGTCAACCCCTGACTCTGGCAAATGAACCAACTCAGTGTAAGACCCTCATTGATCTCTCTTGCTATGCTGACCTTTCCTTTCTCTGAAACCCTGTGACCTTCTGTTACTGTAAATATCCTCCATTACTCCCCAAGAGCTTGTTTTGACTTGTATCTTCCCAGCTGGATTTTAATTACCAACGTACATATTTTGGTAATTTTTTTTCTAGCTATCCATCTACAGTCACAGATATGTTCAGATATATAGATACAGGTCTATCTATCTATTCAACTACTAAGTGGAATTAGAACACACATGTTCTGTAACCTGTTCTTTGTCCTCATTAATAGGTTGGAAATTTTTCCAAGTCAACATGTTTCATTGGCTTCCTAGCACTCCAGTGCGTTGGGGTGGCATCATTTACATAACCATTCATCAGCCCTTATGGATGAGCATTTAGATCTTTTGCAATATTTCTCTATCACAAACATGGCTGAAACCAATATCCTCATACATCCATCATTTCGGACTCGTATAATTATATCCTTAGAGTAAACCTCTTAAGGTATGAGTGTCAAGACAAAGAGTTGAACATATTTTATTTTATATTCAAATAAACATTCTAGACCACTCCCCCAAAACACAGTTGATAGGTCCCAAATTCTTTGCCCAGAACCACACCCCCACCATATCCCACTCTTTGAGACTGATTCATTATTTTGTTTCCTAGATGGACCAAAGCTTGGAAGCCTATAGTCCTGCATCTTTTCCTTAAGAGCCTATGAGTTGGGGGCGGTGGGGAGAGAGACGGAGCTATTGAAAACCAATATCAAAGAGAATTCTTTCTTCTATGTCTCCAGTTATTGCCACAAGTAAACATTTCATATCTCACTCTTAACATTGCCAATAAAACACATGAAACGATACCTAATCTCCCCACTAACCAAAGGAATGCAAATAAAATAATAATGACGTTTTTGGGATTTTTTGTTGTTGTCATCGTTTTTTTGGGTGAAGGCAAAGAGTAGTATTTTCTGTTGATGCTCAGTGGGAGGAAAAGGCACTTACGCCCATTTTTTTTGGTTCTCTTCCGTAACTGCATTAGTTAGCACTTCCAGAATAACCTCAGATAACTCGCAACAGCTGCATTTCCAGTATCTCACTCATTAAGCATGAAAAGGGTTTTGGTTGAGCTCTATATTTTTATTTATATTTTGCTTGCAGTTCTAAAAGAATGACTTTCACCAAATGCATTTTTGTGCATCTATTAAGATAAATACACAGCAATTAACAGGCTTATTACGAGGGTGATGAGAGCCAGACAATTTCTACCTGTCCCCTTCCTCTGTATAACAAAGAAATTTTTCAGTTTTTGTCCAAACATGAGATTTGTCCCAAGCTTCTGGACCAACGTGGAAAGACAGAGCTAAAACTCACCTTCCAGGTATATATATGACCTCAGAATAGTAAGTGTTGTCAAGAGCCTTGTCACAAAATATATCAAGCCCTGTTTGTTAATTCATCTTAAAGAAACTAAACCAAATTCTGGCAGAATAGAGTCTGATATAAAGAAATCCCGATCGAGCAAAGGCAGGTATAAATCCACAAGAGAAAACTGCCTACGAACAGCTCTCACAGCAAAATCAGAGACCCATTTCTTCCTCTCAATCAGAGACACAAATGGAGCCCAAGAAGCTTCATCACACCCTCCCAAAGTTGATGAAATAAAGTGTCCCCTGATGAATCCAATTGCAGGAATTGGCACCGTTTCTAAATTCTGGTTCCTCTATTTGGCTAAGAATGAGTCTGTTAAAATATTAAGATATGCCAGTAAGTGCTATCATGTTTTCTCTTGCCACCTGCAGCTGGTTATGCTATATTCAAACTAAATGCATCTCTCAGTTTATTACTATGATCACGCAGCAACATGTCATTTGGGCGATACAGCAGAAGCTACGTTAACGTAGCATGATCATTTAGATTGTATAAAATAAACACTAAGACACTAAAAGCACACATTTTACAAGCAGTCAATCATCCACTTAATTTCCTTTCTTGATGCATTGTCCAATGTTATAGGAACGGCTGGGCACTGTGGTGGATGGAATACTAAGTCAGGTACCAGTCTTGCCCTCGAGCACCATGATAAACATGTGTGCGCAATCACAGAATCACAGAAAAGGTAAAGTACCACAGCAGTTGCAAGGTGGAGAAGATCACACACGTGTTGGAGTGTTCAAAGATGTCTTGGTTGACAAGTGGTTTTTAGATTAGACTTGGAAAGCCAGAGGGACCTTCTCCATGTAGAAAATAGAGAAAGGGCATTTCCAGATGAGAAAGGAGTGCTTTCAGCTCAGGGACTAAGACAGGACTTGTGGGTTGTGCTAGAAAAACAAAGATAACACTTTGGCAGGATCACAGATTATCAGAAGCATGGAAGTGGGCATACATTTGGTAGCTTAAACGTCACTAGTGCAAATAAGACCTGCCCTCCATGCTGGGAGCATGAACATCACTCTGTAGGCAACCAGGAGCTGCCGGGGGTGGGGTGGGGGGGGGGTGGCTGGGTTCCCAAGAAGCATGCTCAGAGTTGTGTTTTAGGATGCAGAAAGGGGAAAGTCTAAGTATTTTAGCAAAGATTGCACACAAAATTAAGTGTGATATTCTTCACACTTCAAGACACTCATATTCATTACATTGAGTATTAACTGATGGATGTACAACCTATAGAACTGGGTTATGGCAGAGACTGCTAACTGTTGCTCAGTACCTATTCATCGCTTTCTGGTTTAAGAATTCCCAAAATTCATGGGGCGCCTGGGTGGCTTAGTTGGTTAAGCGTCTGACTTTCGCTTAGGTCATGATCTCGCGGTTCATGGGTTCGAGCCCCACATCGGGCTCTGTGCTGACCAGCTCAGAGCCTGAAGCCTGTCTCAGAGTCTGTGACTCCTTCTCTCTGACCCTCCCCTGCTCATGCTGTCTCTCTCTCTCTCTCCTAGAAATAAATAAAAAACATTAAAAAAAAAAAGAATTCCCAAAATTCAGTTGGTCACAGGCTGACCAGAATAAATGCCACACACTTCCTTTCTTGTCTTGAAGCTAAATGTGATCATATTTAGTCATATGGCCCCTCTGTCCCATAGCCCACAGGGCATCGTCTGATGTACTGTGCACAACTTCTGGGAGATGGCTTCTCGACACCTTAAGACATTTCTAGAAGGATGTGCTTAGCTTTCTTTTTCCTTTCTCCCAACTGGCATGTCGATGCAACTTCTGGAGGTGAAACAGACGTTCTGGGCAATAAGATGAACTTGGGAATGGAAGTGGCATACATCAGGACACTAAGAGAAGAAGAACTTGGACTCTGGCACACGAAGCACCTTTACAGACCAGGAGCATCTTAGTTGACACTTTTATGAAAAAAAAGAAATTCCTGTCTCTTCTGAGCTGCAGATAGTTTAGATAGCCACCACTGGCGTCTACAGCAAATCTTATCTGACATGGTTGCAAAGTAATGCAAGGGGCTCTCTCTAGCTCCGTGTCCAACAAATCAGTTGGTTTCACCCGAGGTGAGAACTCAAAGAATTCTGTAAGGGGTGGAGCAAAGTCCTACTGGACAATCCAATAAACCTGAGAAACAGCATCCAACAGCTGGAAAAAACACACTCTTTCCCAGCACACATGACACCTACTTGGCCAAAATTCAAGTCTCAACAAATACTGAAAGAATGAATTCTTACCCAGTATGTTTTCTAATCACAAGACAATTAGGCAAGAAATCAGAAACGCAAAAGTAATCCTCATAAAAAGTTTAAAAATTAATTGCATGATGATTTGTTAATGTTGATCTCCCAATTAGATGGTATGCTATGTTACAGAAACTGACAGATGGAGCTGGCCAAAAAAAGGGGGGGGGGAGGGGAATGTAATGATGTAAACATAAAAATTTTAAATTAATAAGCTTAACCTCAATAAAACAAAGGATATGAACAAATAATTCACAAGGATGGGGAAATACCAATGATCAGTAAACATCGAAAGCAATATTCAATCTCACTAGTAATCAGGGAAATGCAAATCAAAGTATCTCTTTCCTGCAAAATTAATAATCTATTAATAATTAATAATTGGTAATTTCCTGTGTTGGTCAGAATAGGGGAAATGACCACTGTCCTACAATGCTAATGGAGAATCACATTCATACAGTGCTGATTGTGGGCAATTTGGAAATGTCTATCAAAAATTTAATGGTGCACACTCTATAATCCAACACTTTTACATCTAACACAACCCTACAGTAACATACTCAGTGTGTGTGTACAGTTCACTGCCGCATTTTACAAGAGTGAAAATTTATAAACTAAATTTATAAACTAAATTTATATTTATAAATATATAACAGGAAAACTGTTAAATAACTTGTTAGATTCATTCTGAAGAATATATGCATTAGTTAAAAAAATAATAGAGGGGGGCGCCTGGGTGGCTCAGTCAGTTAAGTGTCCGACTTCGGCTCAGGTCATGATCTCACGGTTCGTGGGTTTGAGCCCCGCATTGGGCTCTGTGCTGACAGCTGAGAGCCTGGAGCCTGTTTCAGATTCTGTGTCTCCTTCTCTCTGACCCTCCCCTGCTCAAGTTGTCTCTCTCTTTCTCTCTCAAAAATAAACAAAACATTAAAAAAAATAATAGAAGGTAAAAAAAACACTGTCAAACAAAAGAAACTGCAGAATAAGGCAGGTAGTAGGAAAGAGAAATACACAGAATTTGTACATATGTAAATAATACATTATTCAGAAAGTCTTAGATTTGGATTGGGGTAATGGATTGGAGGTAGGTTTGGAAGGTAAGTAAAAGGAGGGATTATCTATTTTTCTACTGGTTTCTATACTACCTGAATTATTTAAATAATTGTTTAACTATTTAAATTTTAACATACATTTTAACAATATTACATTTTCCCGAAATGCTTGTGTAGTTTAAAACAGTTTAGCAAATTATTAGACTTAACTCAAATCCCATAGTGATTGGTGGTGGCTCCTGAACTCGGATTCAGGCTTCCTACCAGAAAATGTTCTTTCCATTTTCCCAGACTGATTTAAATTTAATCCTGTAGATCTTGGCACAATGTAAACTGAAGCACCTCAGAATAAGACACATTTTTGTAGACGACTCATTCTTACAGCAGCTTGAGAATGAAGCGGGGCAATGCCTCTTACATTTTGCAAAATGTTTGGCGCACAAATGTTCCATAAATGGCGGCCATTATCAGGAAGCATCTCAAGAAGCAGTGACTGCAGTGTGACGCAAACTTTATAACAAATGTGCTTGTTTCCCAAGCCATGTTTTCTCATCAGCCATGGTCAGCCTGAGAAAGTGTGTACACGGGGAAGTGCCCAAACATACTCTCAACCTCCTACTCCAGATTGCTTTCAACAACCATACTTAAGATATTTTCGGTCCTCGAAATGACATGTTGGGATTCGCTTAAGTAAACAGTTGTCTAATCCGCATCACTTTCCATAGCTGTTCGCTTTGCAGTCAAGTTAGCTTTAATCTGTAAATATCTGGAAGTGAATAAAGCCATGTAGTTGTTGTGGCGAGTTCTGAATGGATTTACTATGTATACAAAGTTAAAAGATAATAATTGTATACTTTGACGATGGTATAGTCACTTTGCAGGCACTGTTTGGTTCTGATAAGACATCTAGAAGAAATTCCATTATCAGACTCTAAGAACATCTGAGAAGTGAATTCTCTCACATCTGAAGTGCTAGACAAACTCAGACCCATACTTGATAAGGAGGTGTGTATTACTCTTCATATCATACAACTGTAACCCATGTGTAGTTAGCACTTTATCTGTATAGTACGGGGTCTTGTCTTCAATTACAAACTAAAACTGCCTTCAACAGGGGCGCCTGGGTGGCTTAGTCGGTTAAGCGTCTGACTTTCGCTTAGGTCATGATCTCGCGGTTCGTGGGTTCGAGCCCCGCGTCGGGCTCTGTGCTGACTGCCAGCTCAGAGCCTGAAGCCTGTTTCGGAGTCTGTGACTCCCTCTCTCTCTGACCCTCCCCTGCTCACGCTGTCTCTCTATCTCTCTCTCTCCTAGAAATAAAAAAAACAAAAAACCAAAGAAAACCGCTGCCTTCAACAATGGCCAGTCTTCTCGTAGTCCTTTATGGGAATGGTAATCTTAGGTGAGCATGGAGCTGGTTAGGTTATGGTTTCAATACAGAACATGCAATGCAGATCTATTATCAATGTAAACATTTCTCTCCTTACTCTCAATGAAACTTTGTGCTATTTTATTGAAAACTGTCCCAGTTTTGTACCAATCCCTTGCTGTAACATTGCCCTAAAAATTAATACGCTCAGCATTTGCTCAAGGTTTAACTGCTGAAAATATGTTATTGACCATACAAGACCATTTTAATTTACTGTGTTCGTCATTTAGTACCCTATCGTTTGCAGCTGAGAGAAAAAAGGCACTTAATAAAGAATATAAATCATTTTTCTTACTGTGTCAAAATCTCATGAAGGATATTGTTCTAGGTGGCCAAACTAAAATATACACGAGCTGCCAAGATATTCAGCTATAAATTAACAATGCTATGTATGCAATTATTATTGTGTTTAGCTTTTTAAATATTCTCTGAAACTTATTTTGGCTTAGTAATACATTTCAGTTTTTGGTAAGGCAGAAGTACTATGTGGGCATTTTTATATAAAAGATATTGTTTTTATTTTATGTATTTATTCACTTAAAATCCCCCACACTGTAACCTTATTTAAATTATATTTAATAATAACTGACTGAGCTACCAAGGTGCCCCTCATTCCATATTTCAAAACCTATATTGAAATAAAAAATTTGGACTAATAAATAAATAAATAAAATACATTTAATGAATGTCATGGCCATGTCATCATCCAACAGAAACTTCATAGACCTACATGCCCCGGCCCCGCCTATGACTCTTGGAAACCACAATTGAAATGGTTTTCCCTGACAGAAGCTAACATTTCTTGTACCTTTTGCTGTGTTCTCATGTACTTTTTGATAAATGAGTTACTGGATCAAGAAGGCAGGGACAGTGTTACAAACCAAGTTCTTGTGTATTTATACATTGTTTATTTTCACTAAGGAACAAGTCATATTTTCTACGCACCAAAACCAGAGTAACCATGGCCCCTTGATCTGGAAAGGGTATGCATGTGGGTCCAGACAAATAATATTTGTCTAATGCACACGATTATTAGTGTTCTTGAAATGCCTGTACCTCTAAAGGAAAATTCTATTCCCCCTTTTGGAAAAAGAAAACTCTACGTATCTCTCCTTTTTCCTTGCTCTATTTCTTTGTTATTTCCAGGGTAACAGAGCCTTTCCCTGGGATTCACAACCAGTTAGAGAGACTCATCGGGCACATCCCCGCCCACCAATGATGAACCTCAGGAGATGCCGGGTGCCTAGTTACTGCTTAATTACAGTCCCTCTGGTTGTTAACTAAGAACTTAAGCTGCTTGGGAAAATTTTCTCCCTCAAGCAAGATGACTTGCCATTAGTAAAACAATCAGTAGTAATTAAAAACCTCATTTTCAAATATAGTTCATAAGTTTTACACCAAGAAAATTGCTTCTTGTCTAATTCTCTTTTAAAATGTTGCCCAGAGCAAAATAAAAGCCCCTTGAAAAACTTAAGCCAAACAACAACAAAAAAGCCAAAATCCAAAGACTGTTTTTCAAATAACAAAACTGCCCTAAATATGTATTAATCCAAAAAGGGGTTTTTTGTCTTATTGACAAAAATATCTAAAATACTTGATCATGGATATAGTGCAAATATTTTGGCAGAGACCACTAGGTGCTATAATTATCTTCTATTTAAATTTGTTGGGCCCAGATAGTCAATGCATAATCAAAATGCAATGCACTCCCTGAAATAACTTTAAATGGATTTAACATTCTGCTTGCGTTCACATACTTCATACTCTTGATCTATTTAAGAATGAGCTATTCCAAAATCTCTGAAGAGTAAAAATTAAGTCCCCCAAATTGAAAAGTGTTAAAAAAAAATAAAAAGAAAGAAAAGAAAAGAAAAGAAAAGAAAAGAAAAGAAAAGAAAAGAAAAGAAAAGAAAACAGAAATGTAGAAATGCTTGATTGGTCAAGATTGAATAGAAAAACAAGCACCTTTTTTTGAAATAAGTTAGGTGAACAACAGCAAATGTCAAAGCCTTTTAAGTAAATGGAAACTGGCCCAAATTTATTGTCAAACAAGATGAAAAGGTAGAGAAACATGTCTAACATTAAGGGAATTCTGTGCACCATGAGATACAGTTCAAGAACACAAGTGGAAACCAACTTGACAATAAACTATCTGTAAAAAAAAAAAAAAAGGGGGGGGGAATAAATACTCTTCCCCAGTTTCAAAAAAAAAAGAAAAAGAAGAACACAAGTGGAGTTAACAGAGAACACTAGAGGGCGGAATTGCATAGTGAAGCTCTTCTGACCTCTAAATGGGGAAACGGATACCAATATTCAGATGCTTGTTCCTATAAATCCTCAAGACCTGCCACTTCTGACTTGTTTTGAAAGGTGTTAAACTTTTAACTGATGACCTAAACTTATCCACTACAAAGGCAATCAAGTAAATACAGAAAACCCAGATAAGGACTCCATGGAGAATGCTTATTCTCAGAATGATCTGTCTTCCCTCCTGCATGTATTTATAAATATAAATCTTATTCCCCATGAAATGACCATCACTTTTCTTCTGAATAAAGGATTCTTAATAACCCACTTTGATTATGGCCTTTGAAAGTCATGGGTTGTAAGTTATGGATGACATTTCCCATCAAATTTAGGGAACTGATTATTCCATTTTGGTTGGCTAAGTACCATAAGCTCAAAGTGTCTCCATATGATTAAAAGTTTTCTGAAGAGAAGGAAGGCGTGTTTACCCTTCAAAACTCCTTTATATTCATATTCTCTGTCAGTGGCAGAGATTCGAATAGATGGGCTTCCCAGAATCCAGTTCGTTGATTAATGGAAGCTATTTATTTCAAATGGATTTTGGAAGCCCAGATGTCAGTTTCTGTAGCTCCAAAAGCAACATAGAAAGTCATTTACCCTCTTTTGGTCAATGCATGATTTTCATAGTGACCAAGTCATGTTCTGTATCTCCCAATTATATTACCTTGAAAATTACAGCCTCAAACATTCATTCTCCAAATAGCCAAGTCTCCCAGATGACATTCAGTAGATGATGGAGCTTCTTTTCAAAACAATCCACCCCAGAAATTGTATGTTTTTCAACATCAGTATAAAATAGGCCCAATACTAGTTTTTTACTTGTTTTATTATCACTATATTTATAAAAGTCATTATTAAAAATAATTATAATCCGTGGGGCGCCTGGGTGGCTCAGTCAGTTATGCATCCAACTTTGGCTCAGGTCATGATCTTGCAGTTTGTGAGTTCGAGCTCGCCAGCCAGCTATCTGCTGTCACTGCGGAGCCTACTTCATATCCTCTGTCTATCTCTCTCTCTCATCCCCTTCCCCATTTGTGCTCTCTCTCTTTCCCATAAGTGAATAAACATTAAAAATAATAATTATGATGATGATCCAAGGACACCTGGCTGGCTCAGTTGGTGGAGTATGCTACTCTTGATCTCAGGGTCGTGAGTTTGAGCCCCACATTGGGCACAGAGATTACTTTAAAATTATTATAATCCAAAGTAGGCTGAATTTCTCATACATCATGGCTTTTATTTAAAATCCTAACCCCTTGATAATTCTGTAGATTGAACAGTGAATAACTCAGGAAGAGCAAATTGAGCATTTGTGATTCTAAAATACATCTTCACTATTCTTCTTCCCTTAATATCCATCTGATTGTACTCTTTGTCCTTGTTCCTAAAACCAGTGTATTGAATCTTCACCATAATATCCTGGATATTACAGTGGATCAGGGAAATTGACCACTATCAAGGCTTTTAATGTATTGATGCAAATTTTAAAACTATAAGCTATAAATATTGACCTTTCCAGTTCCTAGAAAACGGAAACCCAGAATGAAATGTGTTTCAGTAGGAAAATTAATCATTCACTAGCATACCCTATTTCCAGAAGGCCATAAATTTTTAAATTCTGTCAATCAAAGTCAAAGATCATGGATTAGTAGCCTTTCTCTGACCAACCTACATAAAAATTTAACCTCTTCCCAAGATTTCATACCTCTCCTTCTTTGCCTTATATTTTTTTTCCTTAGCACCTGCTCCTAATTAATTTGCTAATTATTTGACTTGCAATATATACCTGTATAGTATCTGTCTCCCTCTCTGGGTTGTATGCCCTCTGAGGGTACGTCTTTTATTTCTTTTATTTACTTTCTTGTTCATCCCTTGTCCATATAACAGTGCCCAACAATTGGTAATTAAATATTTGTTTGATTATTTAAAGAATGAATAAACAACAAATACAAAATCTGGCAGAATTGTATGTATTACAACACTTGTTCTAACAAGGTTATAGGTCAGGAACTCATAAAGGATAATCAAATGCCAAGAACTTTGAGAATGTGACTTGATTTAATTTTCCCCAACAATACAATGGAATCAATATATATAATATCACTGCTGGTCACACAGCTTTGTTAGAGGTTAAGCTAAAATTTGGACCCTGGTCTGCACATTGCTAAAGTCCATGCTTTTTCTATTGTATCACACTGACCCTCATATAATCCCAACCCCTCTAGAAGACGTGTAACAAATATTTTAAAGGATGAATTTAAGTTACAAGGCTAATTGTGCCAACATACTCATACCCAGGAGGTTCTCAAGACCTGGAAGAAGGAGTTGGATATTTATGAATGGCAGTAAGTATCTCCTTGATTCTTGAAAAGCATAGAGTCCCACAACTCCTCAATTACTCACACCAAGTCTCAGGTGACTGGGGAAACGAAGATGATGAAAAGTCACACAGTTCCTTCATGAATTATGGGAGAAGACAACTGAACCAGCACACAGATTAACAGAATATTTGATTAGGATCTGAAACACATAATCTCATACAGCACATAATCACCATGATTGCAGAATCATAGAATCTCCTAGATTGATAACCTCACAAAGAAAGCGAGCTCAACATTCATTGATTTTCATAAGGCACTGTTTCAGGAATAACCATATGCAGGTTCGAGCTCCCGTAGCCAAGACTCCTACTGTATGCTGTCTGGAAGGATATACTCCAGATTCAAAGAACAAAGAGGCTGAAAGTAAAAGGATGAAAAAAAGATATAGATCCAAATAGTAATCAAAAGAGAGCTAGAGTGGCTATGCCAGTGGCTGTTACCACAACATCAAACATAAACAGACCTTAAGATAAAAATTACTGCTAGAGACAGAGGACATTTTGTCATGATAAAATGGTCAATCTCTCAAGAAGATATAACACTCATAAACATATTTGCCTCTAATAACGGAGCCCCAAAATACAAAACGCAAACACTGATGGAATTGAAGAGAAAAATAGACCATTCAAAAATAGTTGCAGATTTCAATACCCCACTCTGAGCTAGAGAGAAGAGCAACAGAAAATAGAAGCCTTGAACAACACTATCAATCAACTACACCAAGCAGACATTTATAGAACACACCACACCACAACAGCAGAATACACATTCTTCTCAGAAGTACATGGAACATTCTCTGGGACAAACCATGTGTTAGGCCAAAATTCCCTACCCAAAATACTTTGGGCCATATATGTCAGAATTTGAAATTGTCCAGACTTTTAAAATATATGGTGCATTTTCAACATAAATGGAACATTCCACATCTTCAGCAGGGTCTAGGTCAACATCCTATTTGCTAATCACAGTATTTCTACAGAAAAACATATGAATATTGACCTTAACTGATAGGTAACAACTATCAGGTCAATTCAGATGTTCTGTCACCAAATGAATTACAGAAAAACAAAAACAAAATTTAAACACCTGCTGCTTCTACTTTCAAACGTTTTTCAAGTGGATGTACTTTTCTTCATCTCTGCCACCATCAGGACCTACTGTCTTGTCCTTCCCATCCATTCACCAAGGGAGCCTTCTAACAGCATTCCCAGCCTCTCTCCAACCCAGCGTCCACAAAGCAACAAACGACATCTATTATTACTGTTATATTACTCAACTGCCGGAGACTTCCCAGGGTCTTCGGCCTGCTCTTACAATGAAATGTCGATTCCTCACAATGGCCTATGTGGCGAGGTGCACCCCTGCTTTCCTGAAGACATCACTTGCTCTTCCTCGGTCATGGTCTTCTTTTTATTCCCTTGAACATATCCAGCTCTTTCCTACTCACAGTCTTTGGTTTAGCTGCCCTCCCTTTCAGCACGCTCTTCAGAGTTTTTCAAAGGTGGGATATCAGCAATCTTTAGGTCTAGGCTCAGATGTCATTTCGTCAGGAAGACTTTCCCTGCCCCGTCTATCTAGATAGACTTAGACTTCTCTATAACTTTTTTTAATAAACTGAATTTTGAAGCAGTTTTAGATTGACATGAAAGTTGCAAAGATAGTATAAAGAGCTCCTTTGTACCCTGCACACGGTTTCCCTCATTGTTAACATCTTACATTACTATTATATATTTGTCATAATTAATATGCTAACACGGGTGCATTACTTTAACTAATTTCACTAATTCTTCCCCAATGTCCTTTCTTTCTGTTCCAGCATCCCATCCGGGACACCATCACATCACATTTAGTCATTACATCTCTTTAGCCCTCTCTGGTCTGTGACAGTTTCTCAGGCTTTCCTTGTCTTTCCTTTGCAATGTGTTAGAGGCATTTGCAGACTATCCCACAGTTTGGTTTGAGTTGCTGTTTTTGTCATTATCAGACTAGGTTATAGGTTTTTATGAGGAAACCCACAGAGGTTAAGTAGTCTCATCACAATATAACAAGGGGCATATGTGTTGAACATGACTCATCACAGACAAGTTTAACGTAAACCTGGATAAGGTAGTATTTGCCAGGCTTCTCCACTGGAAGGCTATTCCAATGCCTCCTCCCACCCTATAACCAATCTACTCTTGGGAAAAAAGTCACTAAATACAGCCCACACTCAAGGGGTGCACAGAGATATGGCCCACCTCCTGGAGGGGACAGGTAAGAAAATAAATTTGGAATTCTTCAGTTAGGGAGATTTGTCTCTTTTCTCTCATTCACTTATTCAATCATTTAATAATATCAGCACGTATTCATGGATGTTCATATTATAGTTTGAGCCATGTCTAATACTATGTTATTTATTTCATTGCTCAAATAGTTCCAGATTTAGCCACGGGGGGCTCTTTCAGGTTGGTCCTTCTGTCCCTTTGCTATGCCTCCATCCTTTCATTTCTGAGCACTTCTTTACCTTCCAGCACAAGCCACTCCAGCCTCATCTCATGTAAGAATAGCATTTTGTGGGGCGCCTGGGTGGCTTAGTCGGTTAAGCGTCCGACTTTCGCTTAGGTCATGATCTCACGGTTCGTGGGTTCGAGCCCCGCATCAGGCTCTGTGCTGACTGCCAGCTCAGAGCCTGGAGCCTGTTTCAGTCTGTGACTCCCTCTCTCTCTGACCCTCCCCTGCTCATGCTGTCTCTCTCTCTCTCCTAGGAATAAATAAAAATACTAAAAAAAAAAAAAAAGAATAGCATTTTGTATGCGGATGTTCCCTTTTATTAGGAAATGGTACTGGAATCGAAGACCTGGTGCTGGGTGAGTTTATTATTACTGGAGGGTCAGTACTGTTAGGCCGTCTCAACAGACAGAGCTAGGAAATGGATGTGGGTATACTGACCCTTGCATAAGCACGTATCTATAAATAGGTGTATCTATCTTAAGCAAAACATGAATTTATACTGATGTCTCCAACTGTAATCCAACACCACATGGCTCAGTCTAGTAGCCCTGTTTAAATCACTCACTTTATTTCCATTAGAAGTATTAACATAATCTATAATTACCTGATTTTTAAAATTTATTTGTTCATTGGTTTACAGTGTGTCCCTCACCATCAAGAATTTAAAATAAGAAGCAGAGGTTTCCCTTTTTTACCTAACTCTGAAGCTCCTGGGCCTGAAACAGTGCCTGCTGTAAGATAGAGGTTAATTTGTTGAAGGAGTGAAAAAAAAATCTACAGAAAAGTATTAATGATATAATTCTTAGTAAGTAAGAAATAACAAAGATGAAATATTTTGAGGCTACCCCTTGACACAAGTGAATCATCTTCTAGACCAAAAATAAACACATATTAATCCATCGCTATGCCCTGTTATATTAATAATCTCCACACATTCATCATCACTTAGCATTGAAATTTTCCCTACAAGCAAATCCAGGAATGGTTAGTGTTTGCCCCCTAAAGTTTACAGTAGTAGAGCTTAATCATATTCAAAATGAAAGTAGCATATTTCTATCTCAAATTTCCTTGTCTGTAACAGATATTACCTTCAGTCTCAGTAGGGTGCAGGTCAGAGAGAAGAGGCAGGCAGGAAGTAGCGAGATTAATCGCCCACTGCTATGTGTTTCACCAAATTACTTACCAAGGTTCAATATCCAAGAGTCTCCCTCCATACTCTAAGAACCATGTGTCATTCAAGCATACCCAACGAATACTGACACAATTAGTTGTAATTTTGTTGGCTTAGCATCTTTTCACTTCTTTATACTACAGCTCAAATTGTTGAGAAGGCTTATCTAGATTTGAAAATGACTTTAATAGAAGCCTTAACAGTAAGAGTCCCTCATGAAGGGTACAAGAAAGCAGTTTCCGAAGGATGAAAAGGTGGTTTTACATTCAAGATTTTCTTTCAACTTCCACGAATGCCTGGGTGGCTCAGTCGGTTGAGTGTCTGACTCTTGATTTGGGCTCAGACCATAATCCCAGGGTCATGAGATCGAGCCCCATGTTGGGCTCCGAGCTGAACATGGAGCCTACTTAAGATTTTCTCTCTCTCTGCCCCTCTCCCCTGCTGTTGTGTGAGCTCTAAAATAAGATAAATTAAATTAAATTAAATTAAATTTTTTACAAAAGGATTTTCTTTCAACTTCCAGATTTGAGCTAGGGCAGGCTTGGTCCTAGAGGATACGGTGTGGGGAAGGATAGATAACCCTTCCTCTCCAAAGAACTGGAGCTTCTGCTAAAAATGTAAGGAGAAGATGTTGTCAACAAAAGAAGAAAAAGATGGAATGAGCATAAAACAAATATTTACCGAATGTTCAGTATATTCCTAGTAAACCCTGTGCTCTTTTTCTATTCTACTATAAACTTTTATGTTCTTTATTTTTTCTTTAAATTAATAAGAGATTCTTCTTATATACGTATTTATATTAAAAAATTGCAAATGTAAGGTAGAAAAGAAGTTAATACTGGGGAGTGAGTGGGGGGAGAGAAAAGAAAAGAGTACGCCCTGTGGCTTCTAGAATATTCTTCCACAAGTACATAAGTAAAATTCCCTGATGCTTGTGAGAGAGATTATCATTCTTAAAAGTCTTTTTTTTGTAGGGGGGTAACGGGGGAGCACCTGGGTGGCTCAGTTGTTTGAGCGTCCGACTTCAGCTCAGGTCATGATCTCACAGCTCGTAAGTTGGAGCCCTAAGTTGGGCTCTGTGCTGATGGCTCAGGGTTTGGAGCCTGCTTTGGATTCTTTGTCTCCCAGCTCTCTCTGTCCCTTCTCCATTTGTTCTCTCTCTCTCTCTCTCTGTCTCTCTCTCAAAATACATAAATATTAAAAAAATTAAAAGCAAAATCTTTGTTTAACAGGCTGAACAAACAAAGGAGAGCCTGTATAAACTTCTTGAAATAGTTCCTCATTTATTTTAACTATATTGTAACTCAGAGTCATGACACAAGTGAGTGTCATGGCACAAGATCAAGTCCATATATAACAAAGGAACACCCAGAGGGTTCCTGTAATAAGAGCTAGATGCATTTGGGAGGGCCTCATGCGCCCAAATTAAGCTTTGGCCACTTGCACATAATTAGTGCACCAAAATAAGAAAGGAAACCAAAAGGCACATTAAGGCAATGAAACCCTATTATTATGATAAGGACACACTGCCCAAATGTTAACAAAGAGAACTGATAGAAGAGATACAAACTGAAGAGAACTTAGGTTTTTAGACAGTAGTTTCCAGAGCATACCACACCTAAAAGGAAGGATGGAAATCTTCAGTAAATTATCTTCTTAACTTTGCCTGTATACAAATACTTCAGGTTTGGGCCATGTCTTCCTATGTGACTGCTTCCTGCTGAGGCCATCCACCTCTCCTTACGTGACACCTCATTGGGCCAAATCATGTAGAACAGCTGTTGAATTATAACTTACGCTCTCGCAGGGACGATGTTGTCAAATATCCAAGGACACAGAAAGCACAAGTCACAGCACAGTTCTTCCTGGGGAGACCTCAGTGTCTTCCATCCATTTACTTGTAATTGTAGGTGATTATCTCCTGCCAGTCCACTCCCTGCTGCTACGAAGAGGCAGAGGCACACTTGCTCTACCTCAGTCATACCATTCTACTCCTAGAGAGTCCAAAAATAGAAGGGAACCGAGTCTGTCACATCACAGCAAAGCCACATGCCAAGCAGGAAATGAACAAGGAGAAAATAGTCTGTTCTCTTACTACATGTCTCTCCGGGTTGGAGTATTGTTATCACCAGTGGAAAAGCACTTTGGAAGTTACAGCTGTACAAACCGTTTGAAAAAAAAAATCACCTTGTTTTCAGCCAGGTGACAGATTCCACACCAAAAAAGTTATACCAAGTAGACATTCTTAGCGGGCCATCTATATCCGTGATCATACAGCAAAATTTCCAACAAATTATTCAGATTCTCTGAACAAACGTTAGATGAAATCCTTCAACCAGTGACAACCTCAAGAAAGCAAGTGTGCCATACATGGGTAATTTTACATTTACAGAGTCTTTTTTCATGACATTTTATTTTGTGAAAAGAGCAGACATGTCTCTCTAGAACATTTTGTGGGGTTTTTTTTTTTCAATTTTAGTTGTTTAAAAATAGATCCCTTATTACTCTTAAGGCTTTTCCCTCTGGGCTTAAGAACTGAACATACTTGCCCAAACAGCTTCAGAAGTGAATTATTAAAAAAGCAACTTAAGAACACGTTGAAAACTGACAGCCCCAATAGATGAGTAATGTGCGAGCACTGAACGCAACTCATTTTCCTTAAGATGTATTCTCACTGCCCGAATATGAACACGGCCCCCTTGGTTTTGTTCATCTTACTAAGACACTCATTCATTCATTTATTCATTCATGCCCACAAATATTCACTGAATGACCACAAAGCAACCAAGAAAGAGAAGCTTTCCCTAGCTCTGTTGAGCTATCTTACAGAATTTGTTCTAAAACCCCTCCACTCACAATAAGCTTGGCCTCCCAGAAGGCAAGTTTGGAAACCCTAATCAAACTACACATCATTTTAAGATGTTCAAAACTGGGCATTACGTTCAAAAGTGGGTATTCTAAACATACCTGTTGGGCTGCAGATAGTCTGGAACGACCTGCTTTAGGGATGGATCTGGGAACACTTTCTAAAAATGCATAGGGGCACATGTACCCCACTGTGCATAGCAGCACTCTCAACAATAGCCAAAACATGGAAAGAGCCCAAGTGTCCATCAATGGACGAATGGATCAAGAAGATGTGGTTCATCTATACCATGGAATACTACATGGCAATGAGAAAGAATGAAATCTGGCCACGTGTAACAACATGGATGGAACATGAGGGTGTTACGCTGAGTGAAATAAGTCAGGCAGAGAAGGACAGATACGTATGTTTGCACATATAGGAGGATTAGGAGGAACTTAACGGAGGACCATGGAGTAGAAGAAGGGGAAAAATAGGTGGGGAGAGGGAGAGAGGCAAACTATGAGAGACTCTTGAATGCTGAGAACATACTGAGGGCAGATGGGGGGGGAAGGGGGTGATGGGCATGGAGTAGGGCACTTGTGGGGATGAGCACTGGGTGTTATATGGAAACCAACTTGACAATAAACTATTAAAAAATAAATAAATTAAATAAAATAAAATGCATTCTACATCTCAAAGAGACGAGAGGGTGTCCTATTCCAGGGACCCTGAGGGCTTATTCTGGGATGTCTCTGCCTTCTGCTTCTAACGTAACTAAAGTGGCTCCTTGGAAATGGAGGATTTGAGTTTGATACAACCAAGCAGCTGATTGGCAGAAACAATGGTTTTAACATTTAGTGTTAAGAAGTTGATAGCATTTTGTTCTGGAGCTATGGTACCACCATTTTCTGAATGATACAGGTTCATGATGATTCCACTGAAAATTACAGAGAAACATACAAAAATTTTGGAACACTTCACCCATTTCATTTTCTAGGAGGTCAGAAAATACTGAAGTCCATGTCGATACTTGATTTGTTTAAATAGAGGGTTGGCAAACTATTGTCAAACCCACGTGAGCCCAATCCAGCTGATAACCCACCTCTTTCTGTGGTGCCCACAAGT
Source organism: Hyaena hyaena (assembly GCF_003009895.1). Classification (NCBI taxonomy): domain Eukaryota; kingdom Metazoa; phylum Chordata; class Mammalia; order Carnivora; family Hyaenidae; genus Hyaena; species Hyaena hyaena. The sequence continues at coordinate 1,814,770 of NW_024080780.1, forward strand.
GTTTAAAACATTTTAAATCGTTGGGGTTTGGGGTAGGGGGAGATAAAAGAAGGATTTTATTTCCTGACATGTTAAGGTTATATGAAATTCAACTTTCAGGGTCTACAAGTGAAGATTTACTGAAACACCGACATGCTCATTCCTTTATGCAGCCGTTATGTTTTCATTCTAGGACAGTAACTATAATATCTTGGGCCCTCGGAGCCTAAAATATTTACTGTCTGGCACTTTATAGAAGAGATTTGCTGACCTATGGTTTACATAACAGATTAATGTTATCAAGTGAAGACATTCTGGAGCCATAGCAAGGTTCCTCAACACAAGTACTACCCAACCGTCTTGACCCCTTAGTTGCTTTGGCCAAAGAACCTGCCCAGTTCTACCCCAGGTGGGGTAGGAGGTGGTTCTCTCTTCCATGGGCAACTTGAAGAGTGGCCAAGAAAGTGAAGAAGAGAGAGGTATCAAAATAGAAATACACTTAAAAAGAGCTAGGAAATGTAGAAAAGTAAATCTGTGCAGAAGACAGTTTTGGAAAGTATCACCATCTGGGCAACATCGTCCGCAGTCCTCTTTTGATAAAGCAGAAAGGCCAACACCAGCACAAGGTGCCTAAATGGACTCGGTCTTTTTTACGACCATCTCAGAACCATCTGGCCTTGAAACAAATTGTAAAATCACCGCACACGTGGCCTATGCAATAAATAAGATGGCTTATAAGTAGTACACAAAGAATAATTTACATATTGTATTCAGCAGAGAATCATTAATCTGTTCCAGTGAGTAAAATGAAGAGTCATGTCTTTTGAGAGTTAGTAAGCAAAATGAAACAAAAATAATTTCAAAGGGGAGCAAATTGCCTCATGATGCGTTTTGTTTATTTTGACATTTTTAATTACCTATAAAATATGCCAACATATGCATTCAAATATTACATTTTAATGTTGTTTCTCAGTTGTTCAGGCATGGTAATGAAAAGCTTTTCCTCAGCTCGCTATTAAGCCCACAGAGAATGTCAGAGCGCTGCAGTCAGACAAAAAAAAAAAAGAAAAGGGGGGGTTCACTATGTCCGCCAGGCAGTATGTATGCAGACATTTTTAATCCATAAAAGGCAAATGCCTTGAATTATTTCAAATGACAGCATGCAATGCTGATTAAGTTCATGCTCTGATGTCTTATTACATTTTCAAATGTAATGTAATGTTACATTATAACATTTTCAAAATCACAGTTGATTTTCTATAATAACTTGTCACCTTCTCCTAGTGTGTATCAGTTACATCACAAGAATGACTGCATCACTTCTGGGGATAGACCACCCCTTTGGTGACATAGCCCCACTGGGGAAAATAATGACCATAGAGGGTCCTCGAGAAGTTAAAGTTCTATAAACGCTTGACAGGTAAGGTCCAGAACATTAGCCAAGATGAACCCAACTGGTGCCAACTTCCTCCCTGATTCAAAACTGTCATGATGAATCCCGGGATTTTAAAAATATGGATAGAAAAGAAAACCACTCTCAAGTCATTCTCCCTCCTAGGAGACTTTGCAGTCACTCTTACTGCCATGAGAAGACCTGTTGCTGACAGCACACTGTAAGTGTTGAAAGACAAAGCAGTTACGGAATGCTGATAAAAATGTTATGGGCTAGTAAAAATGTCCAGGGGCCTAATATTCACAAAGGTATATAGCACACATGCAGCTCTTAATACCATCCGAGGCAAGTTCCTTCCTAGTCCTTTCCTTTGGTGCTTTCAGTAAAGGAAGAAGAAGGCAAGCTGATGGACACCACCATTCATTCTGACTGATGCTCAGCCCACTGCCGGTGCCTCTCTGTGATTGCCCCCCAGGGATCTCTGGGGCAGCTCCAACCTACTCTTATCCACTCAGCAGGAGCACTTCCAAAGTGTAAACAAATGACACCTGAGAAGCTGAATCGCACTAGTCTGTGCCTGGCCACCTGTGGAAGCATCTCATAACTCCCGATGATGAGCAGAATCCAATAAGGACCCATGGGGAGGGATATCTTAAGAGTACATAGGCCCTTGTGTGCTGAGATTGTTCTGTCGTATGACACCTGATTCTTAAAATGCTGTTTATTCATTATGGACAAAACCAAATCTGTTCAGACAGAGATGTGCTCTAGAAGAAAACGTGGGGTGCAAACATCCAGGGATAAAGAATGACATGATAAGAAAAGTCATTGATTTCATTTTGGTGACAAGAGATTGAAGGAAACAACAGGGACTTGTGAGTGACCTAAGATCCCCATCTGTTAGCTGAATGAACAAGTAATAGTAATCAAAGCTAACATGAAAATGGCACCTACTATGTACTGGGCACTATTCTCAGCACTTACATATAATTATGTAGTTAGTCTTCAAAATAATGGATAAAATAGATGCCATTATGATCTATTAAAGATGACTTAACCGTAGGGAACCTAGCTCGTTCAGTTGGTAAAGCCCTTGTTGATCTCAGGGTTGTGTGTTCTAACCCCCACTGGGTGTAGAGATAACTTTTAAAAATAAATTAACTGAGGCACAAAGAGTTAAGCAATTTGTTTAACGTACCTTCTATTTACAGCGTATTTTCCTATGTTTAGGGAGTGAAGTCTTTTATAACAAGTCTTAAGATTCTCCTACAATATGTTACCAAATAAATGTTATCTCTTCAACCATCTATATTTCTTGAAAAAGCACTGAAAGCATTCATAAACTTGAATGTAGCTTAAATAGTTAATGTCGCCAGCATCTCAAGATAAATTTGATCTTATATGTCCTTAGATTCCACTAATTTCATACCATCCTATGAGATTCAAAACAGAATTAGCTTTTACTCTTAAAATATTATTAATGCGTCATCTTAAATATGCTAATCAATAAAATAGATTCTGCAAGTAGGTAGGAGGGTAAATGCATGTTAATTACTTGGAATGTCTTAATTAACTCCACTGCTAATGATACAGCAATTAAGGTTTAAATATGTTTAGAGGATACATTCGTTCTCTACTGGGTCATGTTGTTGAGTATCACTAAAACCCAGTGGAATGGGGAGTTTTAGACCCAAATTCTCAAGTAATTCTAATCTCAGTGGAAAAAAAACAAGTAAAACTAAAGTTTTAGACTCGCTGCAATATGTTTCCCTCACTCATACACCTTGCTTCCAGTTAGCTATTTTCTTTTCCTTCTTGGTCCCCATATTCCTCTGAGCAAAGAGGAGGTACCTCATGGTAATAATCACTTCCCAAAGTGCTTGGGGGTATACATCAAGTACCACTGATAAGTCAACCTCCCATACATTTTTTCAAGCCATTTTAAAATTCTGAGCCCTGGGAGGGGTGTTATGGTGGTGCCTGTGCACCTATCTGGGCCTAGTGAGTACGTAATGCAGATACCGGGGTAGTTAGATAGAGCCATTTTAGAAACTATCTTCTATTGTGGATTAAAGATAGCCACTGTCTTTAAAAGAAGGACAGATTCCCAAGGCAGAGTCTATTTTCCCTTCTCTTGAATGTGGGCTGGTTCTGTGACTTGCTTTAATCAAGAGAATACAGCCTACATGAAACTGTGTCACTTCCAAGATTGGGCCTTAAGAGATCTATCTGTAACTTCTGCTTTCATGCGCTTGGAACTCAAACAACCTATTGGAGAAAAATCCAAGTCACATGGAAAGAGAACTGAGGCGCTAGTTGACAGCCCCAAGTGGGCTTCCAGCCAACAGCCAGCACCAAGAAAAAGTCATAGAAGTGAGCCACCTTGGATGTTCCAGTCCAGTCAAACCTCTGGATGACTACAGCTCCAGACTGACACCACATATGGAGAAGAACCTTCGAGCTGACTTCAATCAACCAAGACTCTGAAGAGATAATAGATGATTGCTGCTGAAACTACCAAGTACTGGGGGTGCTTTGTTATGCAGCAACAAATAGGCAAAGCCTTTCTAGACCATGTTAGAGACCCAGGCTACAACCAGTTCCTGACTGACTCAGCATTACACAGGATAAGCCATGATAGGCCCAGAAATGGTTGTGATAGAATTGAGAACACTTTCCAATGTGCAACGTGGTGACTAAGATTATGGAGCCAGACTTGGAGCCAGACTGACTAAATTTGAATCCTGGCTTTGCCTTTGATTAGATATGCACCTAGTAGAAGTTATATAACTTTTCCGTGTCTCAGTTTCCATTTGTGTAAAACAGAAATAATACTATTCTCTACCTCATAGGTTTGTTATGAAGATTAAATATCAGTATCAGCATATGTAAAGCACTTTAGAACAGTGCCTGGCACAGAGTAAGCGTTCAGCAAATGTTCTCTATTAATATTATTATTTATTCTCTCTTCTGTTCTACATCCAAGGAACCACCCACTCACAGCTATGGAGGGCTCTATACTTAGGATGTATCCTTCCATACTTAGAGGGATATGGAAAGAAGAGGAGTGCCAAAGTATACTTCCTGTTTGATCCTACACCATGAAGAAATGGATTTCTGCCAGGTCATAAAAGCATGAATGTGATAAATGCTCAATCTGATCAGCCTCACATCAGCAAGGGAGAAAACCAAAAATCAGAGGAAATGCTCAGTTTGTAGGTCATCCTATATAACAGAAATGTCAGACGATTAATAAAACTTTTCTGAGAATAAACTGCTCCTAGGTAGAAGAACCCACACTTTGGGAACTCTATAATTGATTTCTATTCATTAAGAGCACTGAATTTTATATGCATAAAACATAGTCCTGGAGAGTTATTTTCTCAGGCATGTTCTGAGCCATCATTATCACACTCATATCAGCTTTGTTTCTAAATAGTATTTGATAATTCACTCTAACAAATAGGTCAGGTTGCAAAGCATGGTGGTATCCGCATATGTCGTAATAAAATTATTTCTAGCTTATTAATAACACTGGGTTTGTTTGCGGGTTTGGGTTCGTTTTGCTGTGGTTGTTTTGATTTCATATCATATACACACTTTGAGGAACTGCTTTTGCTAAAATGCACAAATGCATTTTAACAATGCATTTGTTAAAACTGAATGATTTGTTTTATGAATGAAGCAAAACATAGCAGCAATTGCTTCATTTTGCTATAGAATTAGTAAGCAGTATTATTTTTGCCCCAGCCCTTTGTCTCTTCTCTATTTTAAAATTACATTGAGGACCTATTTTTATTTACTTCAAAATTAATCATCCCGCATGAATTAATACATAGTAGCCATAAGTTGTTTAAATACTTAGCATTCTGTTTGAGCTCTTGAACATCTGGCCATGGTACTTCTCGTGGCATTTTTTCAGTGGAGGCCCAAAGGTCCTCTTTTCCCATCTCCCCATGTTTCTAGTCATAGGATTATTGTAGATCCAATTCTACTACTCTTATCCTTGTATCTGGACATGGGTCTATGTGGTTTTCAGGACAACTATGATAGATCCATAAATTGATACCCAAGTAGTCCAATCAATTAGAGCTTCTGGGAAAATGTGTTAGGTTTGTGCCTATCTTCAGCATGATAACATCACTCTTCCACATTAGTTATTTTTCTTTCAATGTTATTTATAAGCCTTAGGTCAACTTGAAAAAATTTACATTTTCATTTCATGCCTGCTAATCATGCTTTAAATGGTGACTATCGGAGACGCAAATTAATTGCAAACCATACGAAAGATGCACAAATTAAAATCTATGAAATTTAAATTATTAATGCAGTAGTAATTCAGCTTCCAGGTCCCCCTGTGATCACTAACAGTTTCACTAATTTTATATTCCTCAATGCAAGCTGCATTTGTTGATTTATGACTTTCTTCCCCTCTTAGTTTTTCAATTCCTTTCTTCCTCTTCCTTCCCTTGCCTCCTTTGTCTCTGTTTTGAATCTCCCCTTTTATGTCTACCTATCTTCAGCCCCAAGTTACTACCAGATCTCATCACTCACACACTATTCTGCATTAATTTAACATATCAGTTTTAATATTTTCCATTTTTCATCCCACCAGTCTATTCAAAGAACTTGAAGAAAACGAAAAGCCTGTTTTTCCAAGGGCATTTGTAGGGTTATGGAAATTGTGTTTTGTGTGATTATACACAAAAAGTTTGAGAGTATACACAATTTCAGTGGTATTATTGAGAGTAACTGTTGGGAATACCCCTGAATCCACTTTGTACTTGAACACAGCAAATAATTAAAGTAGCCAAAGCTTCTAAATGTAGCATGATATGAAAAACAGCCTAGTTACATGAAAAAAGTTCTCAGATTAAAACTAATAGATTCAACTAAAGGTTCCAGACTAGTCAAGTTCTACTTGACTTGCATGTATTTTCCATCAGTGTAGCCCATTCATGCCTTCAGTACTTAAATTAACAAAATATTATAAAAATAATGTAACATGACAAATTAATAAAATCGATTTAATCAAAGTATAACACAGTTTACCAACTTGTCCTTTTAGAAGCAAAGATGGGCATAATGTTATCAAAAAGCAATAAATTAATAATGGAAACCATTTGAATAAAATGTCTCTTGAGTTCCTCAGATTAAAAAGTGTCACAGATTTTTCAAGGCACAACTCAACACCGTCTTAATCTTGGTTTTATTTTGATTTGCATAAAATGTTTTTGAGTAGCATTATGTCGGTATTCTTCATAATAGCTAAACTCAAGTGTGCACACATGTTTAGCAAAATCATTTCAGGAAAAGGAAACGTCACCAATGCTTACCTGGCAAGGCTGTTTCATTTTAATGGCTATGACATGGTATCGGTAACAGCAGAGCTCACAAGTCCAGGAACCTCTCTCACTGATCCACTTCAGCAGACACAGCTGATGTGTGTACCGAACGGATCCATCACATCGGCAGGGATTTAACAGCTCCCCCTGAAAAGATAACACTTCAGGTGAGTATCTGTACTGTGTCTCTATTTAAAAAAAAAAACAACAACTAACACTTGCTTTCTTTTCTTTCAAAGCCATTTACCCAGAAGGATACAAGCATCAATCTGCATGAGAAAAATTAAATTAAATTTTTCTGCTTATGATGGGAATGAAACTACAATCCGAAAACTATTTCAAAGATATTGCTGGATGTCATGACATAAATGTTCTACCAACACACAAAATGTCTGCAAGATATAGCTCCCAATACCCTTGGGGAAAAGCTGTACTATTAAATCTCTTTAATAACTTTTAAGTGGATGGTCAGATGCATTTCCTCTGCAGTTATTCTTAATCATGGTTAAAGAAGAAATGCATGGCATCCCAGAAAGTAGCTTGCAATAGCATTATGCTTTTATTTTTTTCTAAATGTAGCATCATAAATATTGTCTTAGGGCACTATATTCCTGAAAGCCTGCATATTCTTATGCAATTTCCTTACTTTTAAAAATATTAAACCTAGTGTTTTCTCAGACCACACATTTTGTAAGAGACACATTATCCTGCTGTCTCCATGATTACTCTCACAGAAGTTTGCACGCACCTCTAACGGAGTTTATAATGTTAGAATTATGTTTCCAACAAAATAGAAAACAAATTGTTAGCTAAATAGTCTTTCTTTCACAAGGTCAAAGTACATTCCTATTTCTCTTGTAAACACTGTAACATGCTTTTTCACATCAGTGAGTCAACAAAATTTGCAGTATGAAAAGACCCTGCCCTCTTTGGTTTAGATGTGACTCACCCCCAGTTTGTATTCTAAGACTATCTGCCTCCGTGTGCATTTGTAGAAAAAGGATTTGTTCCTATCTATAAACCAAAAGCCGTCTAGCAATTCACAAAGGAGATACTTATCACATTATCATTAAAGCACCTGAGGAATGTGTAACTGCAAAACCAGGTAGGGAAAAAAATAAGTGTAGGTCCAATTAAACCGTGCATTCGCCACTGGGACATTTTCATCTGCGTTCACAGAAAGGGAAAAGGGAACACAGGTAGCTGCCACCGAGTTGGCCGGACTGGACCAGCCCGGAAGGAGAGGAGCCGGGAGGCGAGCGCTGTCCGTGGTGCTGAAAGGTCGCCCGTCCTGGGCAGGAGCCGGTCCCGCCCGGACCGGAGCCCAAGGCCGGCAGCTCCCGGGTCCCGCAGGGCCTTCCTTACCTGCTCGGCGCCCTGGAAGCAGATCTTGCAGATGGGCTGGTGGTGCTGGTGCTGGTGCCCGGAGCGCTGGTCGCCAGCGCCGCTGCTGCTGCTGCGGCTGCTACACACCGAGCGCGTCTCGGGCTGGTCGCCGGCGCCCCGCCGCTCGCCCTCCCCGCCCGCGCCGGCCTCAGGCTCTCCGGGGACGCCCTTCCCCGCCGCCGCCTCGGGGACCGCCGCCTCGGGAAGGCGCCGCGGACCTTCCCCGGAGTCGCCGGCCGCCGGACCCTCCTGGCCGGCGGGCGGCAGGGGCGCTGGAGGCGGCGGCGGCGGCAGCTCGTCCGAGCCCCGGCGCCGCGGGACCCGCTCCGCCGGCTGCTCGTCTAGCACCGCGGCGCGCTCGGGGGACGCGGGCGGCGCGGGCAGCGGTGGCGGGTAGCGTGGGGGCGCGGGGGCCGAGGCCGGCTCTCCCGGGGGCGGCGGCGGCGGCGGGGGCGGGGGCGGCTCGGGGTCCCCGCTCTGCGCCCCGCGGCGCCGACCGCCGCTGTGGCCGCCCTCAAAGCTCATGGTGCCGCCGCCGCCGCCGCCCTCCTGCCAGCCCAGCTGGCGGGCCGGGCTGGGGCTGCAGCCGAGGGGAGAGCGGAGGGGTGCGAGGAGAGAGGGAGGCGTGGAGGGAGGGAGGAGGAGGGTGGGGCGGGGGGCGCCAGGGGCTGGGGGGCGGGACGGGGAGGGGACGCGGAGGCCCCGGCGGCGGCGGCGGCGGCACAGGCTGCTGCTCCGCGGAGCCGCCGGCTCGGCTCTTGGGGAGGGGGACCCGAGCCGCCCCGCGGGGGAATTGGGCGGGGGAAGGAGGTGGAGGGAGCTGGCGCTGGGCCGACGGGGAGGAGCGGAGGGGGCGCTCCGGAGGAGGGGGGGACTTGAGGCGGCGGGTGCGAGCCCCGGGTGGGGTGCGGAGACCTCGGGCTGGAATTCAAGGAGGGGAGATCCCCGAGCCGCCTCCCCCGACCCCGCCCCGGGGCCGCTCACGTCGGTTCCGGGGCGGATTACCCCGCTCCAAACGGCGCGGCACTGCGGCTTCGGGGGGGGGGAGGGGTCGGAGAACGCGGGTCCAGAAACCGTTACTGGGAAGGCAAGTGGGCTGCGGCAGCCCGGGGCTGGCTGGGGCGAGGATGCTCGAACCCCAGACCCGCGTGGGAGTTGAGGGGCGCGAGGCTGGTGTCCCGGGCTCGCGGGAGGCGGCCGAGCCCCGGGGACCGTAACCGCTGCTGCCGGGCGATTGCTCCGGGCTCCCTTAGAGCTTTCTCCCCCAAGGGCACTCTCCTGGATCCACCAGAGCCCCAAAAAGCGAAGCCTCTGGAACCTATATCCTCCCTCTGTCCGACTCGCCCCAGACTCTTCCCCGCGTCCTCCTCGCCCCTCCCTCCTGCAGTGAGTACCCTGGTTTATTTGTAAATATCTTGGTGACATTGTAACTATCTTGGGTCATTTCCTGGAATGGTTCCTCCCAGTTGAACTCTGGTGCCACGTTGTGTGGCGGGTGGTTACTTTCTATCTTGCCCTTTTATAAGGGACTCAAATGATACTCTCCTCCTGGAGAAGTGGCTGTGTCCTCAGGTCTTGGTTTTAAGCAGCCCAAGGCCAGTTCTCTGTACCACCACTCTGCGAAACCTTTCTGGGACTTTTCTATGAGCAAGGCAACTCTCTCCTCAGTTCTTTTCTGGAAATAAACTACCATACCTGCAGGAATGGGACGGAAAAGCAAAACATGCAATTGTTACCAAATCCGTTCAGTGTAACCTCATAAAGCATTGGATTTACATAGTGCAATGTGCCTATCCAAATCAATGGTGATTTTCACTATTCTAACAATTTAACGTCTTTGACACAGTCGACTCTCTCTGGGCAGTCATTGTGGGCTGCATTTCTCAGCTGACGACCCGGGATGAGTTAGACAAAGTAACTTTTTCAAGGTCAGAGGACTACTAACAAAACTTTTGAGTTCTCTGACTCCAGATTTTCCGGCTCAAATACCCAATGATTTTTTTTTTCCCCAATCCTCTATGATGCTTCCTAAAACAGTATTATAGTAAATGGTGTGTTTGGTGTCACAGACTCCCATTAGTAGTTAGATGCTCTAAAACGATTGAGATAAACTACCAGCTTAAATTAATTTTTCCATTATACATTTCGGAAGTGAAACGTATATGTGGTTAAAAAAAATAGTCCCAGGTCTTTAGACAGAAATTGGTTTGGTTGCAAAACAGAGAAAGAAGGTAGTGAAAAAAAGTTCAGAAATGCTTTGTCACACATGGTCCTAAACGAAATAGTTTCCAGGAATGTCCTCTAACACTTAGCGCCCCTCACACTAGCTTATTTTTAGTAGCAGAGTGGCAGGCAGCAAGCATATTTTTAAAATAATAATCCCCGAATGCCCTCGGAACTTATCACAATGAAGAAATGTGGTTGTAGATATGTTTTCATTTTCAGTCTGCACCTGTCAAAATGACATTGCACACCGTTTGTATACTGCCACAGTCTTAAGATAGTCATAAGCCTTGATCCTCAATTATTGAATTAAAATCTGTCCAAATTGTCTTTAAAAGTCCCCTAAATAAATCAGTTAATAACTAGTAAATTTCTACCAGGCATGAGAAAGTACATTAATATTTGAAGGACAGCATACAAGTTGTGGATTCTGTATAAAAGATGCAGAATAATTCAGACGGCAGAGTCGCATGAAGAAAGAGCCACAGTGCTAGATGTATCTGCTTAGTTGATTGTTTCTGAAAAATAATGCTAGTAAGAGAAAATTAACTTTCATAGATGCAGTGAGTAGCCACATCAAAACATTATTTCCCAGCTCCTATGACCTCCAAAGCTAACCCTTCCTTGAAAAAGGGAAATTCGTTCATGATCTTCAGTTAACTCAGGGAATCTTAAATGGATCAAGGAAAAACACCTTGGCAACTTTGAATGCATCCTCTGCTGTAAGAATATAGAACATCAGGGAACACAGAAAGGATGAACCACTCTAACTGCTGGCATCCAAGCAAAAGAGATTGTAGAGACACAGACATCTGATAAAGAATATCAGGGCACCGGCAGCCTCTGACAGGCATCCAAAAGCTGACATGCATCTACCAACTAAAAAAATGAATGAGGAGAGAGGCAGTTCTATCAATTTGCTGAATGACCAAATGCTGAAAGGTACATCCAATCTTCTTCAGCTTATATAAAGGAGGAGAAAGATATAAATAATATAACAAATGCTGGAAAATCCTCCTTGGTCATATCTTACTCCCCACCCACCCACCTCCCCTCATGCACACCCTGAGTGAAATGTATCCTTCACCAAAACAGATCTCTCATTATGAAGTTGTAAGCCCTTTAGATCCCAAAAGTTTCTTGAGCTGAATCTAAGAATGAAGGAGAGCTAGGAGGGGCCCAGGCAAGTATGTCACCAAAAGTTACTTGGTGCTATTAGTGGATGTCTCTAGGAATCCTCCTTGAATTTCCCTTGTTGCTACATCCTGAATCTTTCCTCTGGGGACATGTTGGGGATTTTAAATAGAAAACAATCCAGGCTACACTAGGTCAGAATGGTTTCATAATGATTTTAGAGCTAGATTATGTGTGATGACCTTGACATGCCCTTCAACTTGAGGGTTAACAATAGGAGAGTTAGCCTGGAGAACTCTTCAGATTGCTTTTTGATTCTTTTAAGTTAAACTCTTAGAGATGTTCCAAAATTATATAGTTGGCACCTTTGGGGTGCACTAATTCCTTTGGGGTTGTTGTTTTTTTAACTTTTCTTTCCTCCAGATTCCTTCTGTATTTCTTATTTATGTCACAAATTCTGACATTTAGTTTTAAGATAGTCTTGCATTTTCACAAAACTATTTAACGGAGACATTTTTCTCTTTCCCAAACTGATGAAAAAGTGTTCTTTAAGCTATATACTATGCCGTATTTGTAAATCTAAATTCACAGCAAATATTCATTATACATATTGAATAATTTAGTGATTAAAAGATGAATAAGCATATGCAGGGACACATGGTAGCAGTTACATGTTTTTGAAAAGTGTTTTTAGAGAACATTTACTTGGATGGGGTGCACTAATTTGTCTCAGGGGTCACTAAGTACAATACACAGAATTCTCAGTAGCCTTCAAATATCTAAGAGAAAAAAAATGCATTATAGAGCCATGAGGTTATGCTGTATGGGTGGCAGCATGATTTTTTAGAGAAGATAATGAAGTGCAATCTGTGTATTGTAAGTATTCAATGCAGAGCATAGCTTTGTTGTATGTCAGAACTCAAGTGGTATCAGTATGATACAACACAGTGCTATGTGCAGACCGGTCCACAATTTATATCTCCTATTCTCAGCTGTCCACTGACCTTCAGTCTCATGTATCAGCGTGTCACCTTGACTGCTCTACTTAGATGCCAAAGGGCCATTTCAAACCAACCTAGACCAAGAGCAAACAACATCCCAGACCTGGTCGTTTCCCACCCTTCTTTATGCCGCTAAGCTAGTTGTTCATTCATCCAGTTCCTGAAGCCAGAATCCTCAGAGTGATCCTTGACTTAGTTTTCACATCATACATTCAGTGAATCAAAAAGTTCTTTCAGATGTACTTTCAGAACATACTCCAAATTCCACTACTACTTTTCACCAACCCACCATCCCAATTTGAACTACCATCATGGTACTCCAGGACTATCCAAATAGTCTCTTGTTGGGGCGCCTGGGTAGCTTAGTCGGTTAAGCATCTGACTTTGGCTCAGGTCATGATCTTCCAGTTGGTGAGTTTGAGTCCCTCATCTGACTCTACACTGACCGGGCTTGGGATCTCAATCTCTCTCTCTCTCCCTCTCAATCTCTCTCTCTCTCTCTGCTCCCACCCCACTTACACTCTCTTTCCCTCTCTCTCTTTCAAAAATAAGTCAACTTTATTAAAAAAAATAAATAACCTGTTGTCACCCTGCTTCTTACTCTTGAACCCATCTGCTGTAGTGGCCAGGATGATCCAATTCAAACACAGGTCTAATTACACATGCCCCTGCCCAGTACCCACCAATGGCTTCCCGTCATACTGTGTGCTATATCAAAAATGTTAGCATGCCCTACAAGTCTTCTCACTTCTGGCTACCTCTCTGAAGACATGACCATACCTTTCCTCCCTACCCCCCCACCCTCCTCCCTGTTACTCATTCCTATGACACTGACCTTGCCAAGTAAATTCCTTCTCCACTCTTCTTTCTGCTCCTTATGACTCTTTCCTTCACTTCACTCAGATCTCTGCTCAGAGGCACCGCATCAAAAAGACCTTCCTATTAGAAATAGAATTCTCCACTTGTATTTTAACTCTAACCCTATCCTGGGTTTATTCTTTTTCATATCACTACTCAATATTATATGCAGGAATATCCTGTTTTATTGCACTTCATTGTGCCTCACAGATGCTGTGTTTTTTTTACAACTTGAAGGGTTGTGGCAACTCTGCATCGACCAAGTCTGTCAGCCTCATTTTCGCATCAGTATTAGCATTTGTGTGTCGTATTGTGGTAATTCTCACAATATTCTGAACTTTTTAAAATCATTATTATATTTGTTACAGTGACGAGTGATTGCAATTCACTGAAAGCTTAGAGGATGGTTACCATTTTTGAGCAACAGAGTATTTTTAATTAAGGCATGTACTTTTTATGTATCGCATGCTTAATAGACTACGGTGTAATGTGAACATAGCTATTATATGCACTGGGAACCCAAAAACTCATTAGACTCACTGTATTGTGATATTTGCTTTATTATGGTGCTCTGAAACCAAAGCCACACTATCTTTGAGGTATGCCTGCATTCACGTATTGTATGTATTTTGTTGCCCTTTTTTCTTTTTTTTTTTAAGATCTTATCTTTAAGTCATTTCTATACCCAACATGGGACTCAAACACACAACCCCAAGATCAAGAGTAGCACACTCTGCCAACTGAGCCATCCAGGCACCCCTGTTGGCTTCTCTTCTTATCTGACATCTTCCACTGAAGCATTAGGTCCACTGGAGACTTCTGTCCCCTGTGCCTAGAACAGTGCCTGGTCAGAGTAGTGTTCAGCCAATGCTTATTGAACAAATACAGTAAAATCTTGGTTTGTGAGCATAATTCATTTCAGACACGTGCCTGTAATCCAAAGCACTCACATATCAAAGCGAATGTCAAGAACCATTGGCTCAATTGTGATCATGTGACTTTTGGCAAACACTGTCACTCGTTTATCAAGATAAAAGTTATTAGAAATGTTAGCTTGTTGGGGCGCCTGGGTGGCTTAGTTGGTTAAGTGTCAGACTTGGGCTCAGTTCGTAATCTCACAGCTCATGAGTTTGGGCCCCTGCATGGGGCTCTGTGCTGACAGCTCAGAGCCTCGAGCCTGCTTCAGATTCTGTCTCTACGCCTCTCTCTGCCCCTCCCCTGCTCACGATTTCTCTCTCTCTCTCTCTCTCTCTCTCTCTCTGTCTCAAAAATAAACATTAAAAAAAAAATAAGAAGAAAGAAATGTTTGCTTGTCTTGCAGAATACTCCCAGAACAAGTTACCTGCAATCCAAGGTTTTATTGTATGTAAAAAACTAATCCAGTCAAGCAGGGAATCACTAACCAGTCTCTGTCTTTAAGGCTTGTGCATTTGATTAAACCATAGTTCTGCAATCTGTAGGGCAATGAAGGTTGTAGTTACAGCATCTTGACACACTCCATGTCATGCAAAAACATTTCTTCCCCATTGCTTAACCAACTTAACTAAAATTATGCTGTTCTCTTATCAATTTGTAATTGCTGCCTAGTTAGTCATTTGTTACCATGCAGAAGTAATATCAAAGTCTTGACTGACCGTTGACAAGGAACAGAATACACGACCCCAAAATATGTCATTTTGGCATGTACATTATTTTGCACTGAAGGCTATCAAGACTGGGCAGATTCACGAAAAACTTCTACTTCTTCCTTAACTACCTAAAGAATTAGATAGGGGGCATGGCCCTGAAACAGAAGTATTAGCAGAGATTAGTTTTATCTAAAAGTTAGATGGCAAGGCAAACATCTAATTATAAAACATCGCCTATTTTCCTGTGAATCATGCTCTTCCCTTCCGAAACCCCAGGTCCCTATCCCATTCTGTAGCTCAGGTTGGCGTGTAAAACGCAACTGCATCACTTGCCTTTCAGTCTCATTTTATGGGGCCACCATACCTACATAATTTGTTTTTTCTTATTAATCTGTCTCATGTTAATTTAAGTAGTAGACCAGCCAAAAGAACCTAGAAGAGAGGAAGGGAAAATATTGTCTCCCCTATACCTTGATTTCACATTCAGTGAAGATGTCAGAAATTTGAAAATGCATGCCTTTGGTTTTAAAAGAAAGTGAAGGAGTATGGATGGATGGTCTCCATATCTGACCAATCAGATTGATCACTCATGGTGCACTCCATATGATTTTACACAACACTGCATTCTAATATTTATCAGTTCCATCCTTAAGTTTGGTACCATACTCTCCTTCAAGTCTTTCTCTGTTTGCTTCTTCTGTCTTTCCCCTTTAGGGAGTGGATCTTCCACTCCTAAAGGCTTCTAAATCTAAGCCAACCAGCCAGTCCTTTCTCTGCTCTTCCCAGGAGCCCTGATCCTCACTAACCTCCTTCAATTTCTCCCAGAACCTGCCATCTTCTCTGAACACTCAAGGATATCTAAACCCTGCATATAAAATCATCAAAGCTATGAGATAATTAGCTTCCTAATTTCTACCAAAAACACTTCATGTATCTCCTCCCAATACCCTGAGACCTTCAAAACAATAAAGTAATATATTAAGGGCATGTTTGATTATAAAGCATCATATTGCATTTTAAAAATTACCCAAAAAAAACCCCAAAACATTATTTTCTCTCTTTGTCTCACTACCTTAAAACTTGGGAATGCAGAAAGCAATTTACCAGACAAGCTGAAGGTATAGAAATATGTTGAATTAAGGGTGCCTGGGTGGCTCAGTCAGTTGATCATCCGACTCTTGATTTCAGCTCAGGACATGATCTCACAGTCCATGGGACCAAGCCCCACGTCGGGCTCTGCGCTGACAGCACAGAGCCTGCTTGAGATTCTCTCTCTCCTTCTCTCTCTGCCCCTCCTCTATTTGTGCTCTCATTGTCTCAAAATAAAGAAACATTTTAAAAAATACATTGATTTATTGTGTACACTGAACTTTGTAAATGTGACTGAGATCTGGAATGCAATCAAATCAGCATGACCTAATAGGGACCCCAGGCTTCAGAAAGACCTGGAAGAAAGCCTGCACTGAAAATCATTTATTTCTGTACCAAACTCACACGTTAAATTAGACAGTTTTCTTACGACTTTTATCACATAATGCCTTGCATTTGTGGTTAGGTACGCATTTATCTGGGATTTTTTTTCACTCTTGTGCTACATTGTAAGCCACTTGGAATTCAAGTCTGCCTGTTTAAATGGACCTTTTCTCTGAAGCATGCCCTATGATGGCTGATATTAATGAAACTCAATAAATGTGGATTAAATAAGTAAATATTAACTGAAATCTTATTTCAAAAGAACTATTATTTATACTTTTAAAGTTTTTGATAGAGTTCCGTAAATAACTTAAAACTATGCTTTCATGACGTTTGGATGGAGAGCAGAAAATTAGTTTGCTAGCCAGACAAACTCTTCTGTCCCTTTATCAGAGTCCCTAAGGAAGAATCCAAGATTAATAAGTACAGTGAAGGGCACCTGGCTGGCTCTGTCAGTAGAGCATACAACTCTTTATCTCAAGGTTGTAAGTTCAAGCCCCACATTGGGTGTACAGAGTACTTAAAAATAAAATCTTTTTAGGGGTGCCTGGGTGACTCAGTCAGTTAAGTGTCCAACTTTGGCTCAGGTCACGATCTCTCAGTTTGTGAGTTCGAGCCCCACATCAGGCTCTGTACTGACAGCTCAGAGCCTGGACCCTGCTTCAGATACTGTGTCTCCCCCTCTTTCTGCCCCTCCCCTGCTCATGTTTGGTCTCTGTCTCTCAATAATAAATAAAAACGTTTAAAAATTTTAAAAAATAAAAGAAAAAATAAAAGAAAATCTTTTTAAAAAGTAAAGTAAAGTAGAGTGAAACACCCACATTTCTTTTTTCTTCTCCCTTTCCCTGCCCACTCTCCCTTGGGATATTTCTCTTACCACTGGGCACCTGGGCAGTTTCCCCACCTTTCTGAGAAGAGTGGAGCTATGAAGCCAGAAACATACAAGTGCGCTTTGCTGGAGCTTGGCTTCAACCAGGTACTGACCTGAACTCTGGGTGCCTTCCCATAGAATCCTAGGCTCCGTCTGTCTTCTCCCGGGCCCCTGCCTCCATGAGGAGTACTGGCGTGCTCCCATTCCCTTTAGAGGGTCTGTGTTTACACATGAGATGGAGGCAACTCTGTGTTTACACCAGCTCACAAATTGCACATCCCACCTCCAATTCTACCCCGACCCACCCCTTTTCCAGACTTTGACAATTTCATAAAACAAGATAGACTCAGTCTGCATCGGGCACTGCTGATCAATCACTGAAGTTAACCTTCAACGCAACAACGTGGTTGATATGATCAGATAGCAACTCTTCAAAGGAAGAGAAGTGTTTTTTCCAGGGAAACAACTGCTTGACAGATATGAACAGATACAACCCTCCCAGCATCTTGGAATTTGACTTTTTGCCCATTAGATTTACAGCACTTGTCAGCTCCTCCCTCCTGTCTGGTGGAACCCCCAAAAGTAGCCCCTCCCAGCTATGCCAACAATATGAAATGATACTCCAAAAGATACTGAAATGCAAAACCAAGAGTTATAAACTGCAGCTATACACACGACTTCTTAAAGGCAGGAAATTTTGAATAAGTGGACATAAGTTAATACAGTTAAAAATAATACTCGGGGGCTCCTGGGTGGCTCAGTCAGTTAAGCATCAGACTTCAACTTCAGCACAGGTCATGAGCTCAAGGTTGGTGAGGTCGAGCCCCGTTGTCAGTCTCCTGCTATCAGTGCAGGGTTTGCTTTGGACCCTCTATCTCCCTCTCTCTCTCTACCCCTCCTCCAGCTTACACTCTTTCTCAAAAATAAACATTAAAAAATAAAAATAATTTTTGTTGCTATAAGCATGAGCTCAATATGCTGGTGGCGGGGGGTAGGGATATGTGATGGGTAGATGCAAGATTCACACAATGGTGGGCATTGTCAAAAAGGGATTGAGTACAAACCATAAAACACCATCTTTTTGTAAAATCAGCAGTTGCCAAGTGACAGCTTTTTGGGTAAAGGGCTTTGAGAGATGGATGGACCTAATTATAAAGAGCCATCATCCAACTAAAAAGATAAGCACATAGATACAAACATGTAACACAGATTAAGAGTTATAGTAGGGAGATTAAAAGCATGAAGGAAGTACAGATAGCAACAATATTGCATGAGAAAAATGGTTTTCCTAAGAAAAAGTTTCTCAGGGTGGGTCATTTGGACTGGGCTTTGAAGGCTTGGCAGTAGTGTGTGAGGCATGCTTGCATCTCAGCAACTAACAAAATCAGGAAACTGCTGTGGATATCAGACTCAAGTATGAGGACCAGAGAGACAAGGAAAGGTGATTGAGAAAATGATTCAAGTTTATAGGAAATGAAGACAGTGATAAGCAGGATACAATTGAACCTATTACCTCTTGAAATACTAGAAGAAAAGCCGCCCTTCTGTTGGAAAAACATCACTATGGAAGAATTTAGACCATTTATTTCCCAGGAAGTCACCATTCCATCAAATGCGATCTATAACCACCTGAGAACCAGGAAATAAATCAGCCTCCAGAAAAGCACCGCAGCCCACCCTACACAATCACATTAACTAATGCTTTTACTCTCCTTTCAAGTGAAACCGCTAGATCTGTTATATTTGATTTTAAATATAATCCTAAGAACTATGCTTGATCTCCTTATCCACAGCAAATTACAAATTACCAATTTAGAAATATAAGCAGAATAAGAGCTTTGCAAATAACAGCGATAATGTTTCAGTCTCCTCCCAAAGAAGCCAACCCAGTAATTTAAAAACCTTAGCAGTAGGGCGCCTGGCTAGCTCATTCAAAAGAGTATGCCACTCTTGATTTCGGGGTCGTGAGTTCCAGCCCCATGGTGCACGTAGAGATTACCAAAAATAATGAATAAATGATTTTTAAAAGAGTGAAGTATTATTAAAAAATTAAAAAGCAAAAATAAAAATCTTAGCAGTAAGAGTTCATTTAAGAGCAAAGAGCTCTACACGCAGTTTGCTGAGCTGCTGGGGGTGTGTTTGCCTCCTAGCCTCTCGCTGTTATTCATACTGAAGGCCTTGAGTCTCCAAGGAAACTTTACAGCCTGGGCAATCTACAAAGAATGATGAGGCGCACGTTCAGAAGATTCCCTTCCAATATGGTAAATTACAAGTCTTTACCTCTTAAAGAAACCAAATTAAAAAATATTCTCAGAGGAGCGCCTGGGTGGCTCAGTTGGTTGAGCATTGACTCTTGACTTCAGCTCAGGTCATGATCCCAGGGTCGTAGGATGGAGCCCTGGGTCACACTGAGCATGGACACTGCTTAGGATTCTCTCTCTCTGCTCCTCCCACACTCTCTTTCTAAAAAAAAAGTTTCTTGGACTCCTCTGGGAGGCCCACTTTGTTACGCTCTAACCCCAAGTGGGGCGGGGATCACACAGGGCCCTGGTGAGCCTACGCCACAGCTCCCTCCTGTTATTCTCTCTGCTTCTTTCTCTACCAGCAGGTAACAAGTGATTGATCATTTATATACATAGGAAATTTATGGTTTGCTCCCAGGGCTAAGTACACATGCATTGGTATGTAATGGGTAGCCAAAAATGTTTCATATCATGAACAAGAGAAATGAAGTGATTGTAACTCTTTGGAAGAAGATTTATGTTAAAAATGAATGACCCTTTAACTACATGAACAATTCTCTTGCACTTAACCAATGATAACTGAAATTGATTGACCATTTCCTGGATCAGGCACCATTCCAAGTGCTGAACATGCGTTAATTTATTTAATCTTCGCCACAGCACCATGAAGTAGACGCAATTATGTTCATTCTACTGGTGGGGAAAGTAGGGCTGGAGAAAAGGAGCTGTGCCCATTCAGGCAGCTAGTAAGCAGCAGAGGCTGCTTTCTTCACCCCAGGCAGTGTGATGCCCAAACCCATCCCCTTAACCACTCTGCTACACGCCCCCCGTGCCATCTAATTCATAGCAGACCAAAAAAGAAACCTGTATTGCTAGAAATAGCTAAGATCATCGATGTACCCTCACCACTTAAAAAAAAAAATCTTCCATTTGTAGCCAGCCTTCTACCCTCTGCTTCTGTGAGTTGGACATTTTTGGATTCCATATGCAAGTGAGATCATACAGTATTTGTCTTTCTCTGACTTACTTCACTTTGCGTAATATCCTGAAGGTCTATCCTTGTTACAAATGGTAGCTCTTTCTTTTTTAAGGCTAAATAATATTCTGTTGCATATATAGAATACACGTTCTCCATCCATTTATAAGTCTTGATTGTTGTTAATGATTCAGTGAACATGGAAATAAACAGAGGCATATAAAAAGGTTGAGTGTAAGCAAAAATCAACCTGGTAGCACCCAATCCAGCAGATAGAAAGGAGCTCTGAGAAGCTATTCAAAATGGAAGACTCTGACAAGCAGAAGGGAGGAGGAGCAAGAAAGTTACATCACACAAAAAAAGTGGGCTGGTTACTGCAAAGTCACTTTCTGTTAGGGGCTAACAGGGGTCTATCAGGCAGATGACCAGTCTGGTGCTGATCAGGAGACCTGATGAACCGGTTTAAGATTCCATTTCTGGGAGACCAGAAACCATAATTAAATTTTGGATTGGCAATGTGGTGTTTAGCATAAGAGACTCAATTTGGGGCCTGATGTCTTGTTTTTAATGGAGGTGAACGTGACTTTCATCTACATTTTCACATTTCTGCTCTTGAGTAACAGGGAGTGTTAGGATGGGGTGTAGTGGAGGTGGGGCTGTTATATGCCTGTATCATGGACATCCTCTTTCAAAATTGTGTTTTGATGTCAGTAGCAGAGAGAAGATAACAGAAATGAAGGGTCATTGACTTGAGTAAATATGGTACTTCCTAGGCTATTATCTGTGTACTCCCTAAAAAAAGAATCCGGGTGTAAAAGGCTTATTCCCTTTCACATTTCATTTCATTTATAAACCATGATTGAGAAATGGTAACACATGCCTAAAATTGACTCTAATTCTGTGGTTCTTAATAGGGAGGAACTTTGCCCACTCGTATCTTTCATCCCTAGGATTACTTGTCCATGTCTGGAGACTGTAGAGGCCACATTTAGGCAACAGGCTTGAGCAATGGAAACCTGATCAAGGCAAAAGGGCCCACAGTGACCCCCAAGCTGAATACAGACAGGCCCATTGGGCACCCACCCAAAATATCCATGGGCCCTAACTAACCAATGGGCTACTTACAATCAGGCATAGGTACCAAAAAAAGAATATCAACATAAGTCCCCATACAGCCTCACCTTCTCCCTTTAAATACAGCCCTCACCCACTGCCTGGTGGCAGATAGTCTCTGTTTTGCTCTTTTGCCTCTTTCTCCGTTGCAATATATTCAGTAAACTTCTATCTCCTTTGTTCTGCCTTGGGTGAACCCTTTGAGCTCCCATCCACCAGCTTCCACCCAGTCAGGTCACCCGACATTTGGGGGCCCTAATCCAATCAGGAGAGATATCACAGAGACATGTTGGGGTGTATGAAAAATAAATAAGTCAGTAACTATGTAAATAAATAAATAAATACAAAACACTTGGAAGAAATCCCTAATCATCCAGCATCACGTTAGTCACTCGTAAGACGAAAAGAATAAAATTGTAATGACATTGATTATATTTTTTTCAGATGTTTTTATAAGAAGGGGAACCAAACATTCCCCCCCAAAATGTGCCTCTTTGACATAAAGATGATCTGGAACTGATTTTTTTACTTTTATTTTTTAAGAAACAGCAGCCACAGCAAAAGCTCTGAAAACCGAGAGGCTACCCTCTCTAACGGGGTATTTACATTTACAAGGGAAATCTACATGTGTAAGGGTGTTTCCCTCCGGTAACTGAATGCCAGCTCTCCTAAGAATCTTGGCAATGGAGAAGTCTTCAGTTTAGATCTGTGTAACAAGACTCACCTTGTTTCCTGCTCACCTCCCCCAGCATCCTTCTCTCTTAACCCTTAAGGTGATGTTTTCCTGGGTCCCTTCCAAGTATACAGGAGTAAACTGTTTTTCTCCTGTTAATCTTTTATCATGGGGCCTTCTCCACCAAGAACCTTGAAGAGTAGAGGAAAAATTATCTTTCCTTCCCTGCATATGTTATCTGTTGAACTGTTAAAAAATACAGAAAACAAATGAGAAAAATAAAACAGTAACTAATGATTCGATTACTCAGACGTCACTATGTAGTATAGGAGCTTTTCTCTCCACTGCCGACATGCCTTCCTAGGAGGGGTCTTTGGTAAGAGCCAGAAAAAAGCCACAGTCTCCATTGGAATAACAATGCGACAGACAAGGAGTCAAAGGGGTGTCTCGGGGACTGAACCACAAGTTAGGGTAGACAAATAAATGCTTTCTTTTTCTGTCATAAATGCTTCTCCCTGAAGGGCCGGGAAGTGTCTGAGCCCCTCCCCAATCCCTTTCAGAAAGACAAAGAGGGGTTTTGGTGGGAGTACAGGGTTGGGGGGTGAGCCAGAGAGAGAAACTGAAGCCTTTAGGAAGGGACACCACGGCCAAGAACACCTTTATCATAGTAAGAACACCCTTAACATAATAAGAAATCTCCACAGCCTAGTCTTTAGGAATGAATGCTTCTTAGAAAGATGTCCTAATGTAGTGAATTAACTAAGCCCTGTAGCCCTCCCAGACATATGGCCCAGGTAATGGACGTCTACTCGACAGACAGTATATTTTGATCGTTTTCTCATATCCTTTTAACATAGACATTTTAGGGGCGCCTGGGTGGCTTAGTCTGTTAAGCGTCCGACTTTCGCTTAGGTCATGATCTCGCGGTTCGTGGGTTGGAGCCCCGCGTCGGGCTCTGTGCTGACTGCCAGCTCAGAGCCTGGAGCCTGTTTCAGAGTCTGTGACTCCCTCTCTCTCTCTGACCCTCCCCTGCTCACGCTGTCTCTCTCTCTCTCCTAGAAATAAATAAAACATTTAAAAATTTTTTTTAAATAGACTTTTAAATGGTGAGATTGATGAGAGGGCAAAAGGCAAGCTGACCCCCACATACCACGCCTGCCCCCACCCACAGTGAGCTTCCTGTCACGCTCCTCAGGTGCTCATCTCTGCCCAAGAACAAAGGCAGGGGAGAAACAAATGGTCAACCGATAAAGATCTGCAGTCTTGCAGGACAGAAACTCCACCAGAGTTTGTAAGGATCTTAATGCTTTACAAGAAAAACACAATCTTAGTAATAGCCAGACCTCCAGGAACCTAAAGAGTCAGTTTTCTAGAGCCCAAACTTCACTTTCCCTCCACAGGATAAAAAAGCCTATGTGATCAGTCCCTCCTCACAACCCCAGTGCAGCTTTTTCTGCCCATGGGCCCTGTCCCATGCTATAACAAAAGCAGCGTTTCGCACTGTGCACCGTCCGAAGAATTCTTTCTTTCTTTTTTTTTTTAATTTTTATTTATTTCTAGGAGAGAGAGAGAGAGAGACAGCGTGAACAGGGGAGGGTCAGAGAGAGAGGGAGACACAGACTCTGAAACAGGCTCCAGGCTCTGAGCTGGCAGTCAGCACAGAGCCCGACGCGGGGCTCGAACCCACGATCCGCGAGATCATGACCTAAGCGAAAGTCGGACGCTTAACCGACTAAGCCACCCGGGCGCCCCGAAGAATTCTTTCTTGACCATTGCACTCAAAGACCTCACATCAAGATAACACTGCATTCCGTGGAAATCCGGTTTATTTTCTCCTAGGATATTTAAAGTATTGCTCAGTCTTCTTATTTCTAGGTTTGTCATTCTTTGTTTATTTTTGTTTTATTTGTTTTTTTATATTTTAATAATATGTGTAGAAGCCTAAATATAGACATTTTTTCTTTTTGTTTTCTGATTATTTCCTAAGGAAGAATCACGACATTAGAAGGAATACGCAACATGGAGGCAACATGGCAGAGAAGTAGTGAGCTCCATGCATTTCGCTCACCCCCATCTCTCAAATAGAAGGAATAGGCAAAGCAGTTTGGAAGAGAAACTGTACAGGTATCAATGGTGGAAATGGCACAGATGTAAAACCAAGCCACCTTCACTCCTTTGAAACACCAGAATAAGTAAGAGTCCTTCTTTTTGGATGGCTGCGTTGTTAATTCCATAATAACACTTACAGTGTCATTACTGCATCCAGCAGGGCGCCAGCTGCCCATGCCCTTGACACATTTGCTTACCACATGATCAGGTCTGTGGCCTGAATGTTCACATCTGTTTCATGAACTTCCTTCCATTCACTCCCCTCTTATGCAGTTGGAGTCTCTCTTTTTCTTGAATGTTCCAGACAGCTTCACTTGAATTTTGAATTTCTCAGCAGCTTCTAGTTATGCTTGCTGAAACAGGCCCTTCACCTTGGTTTCTTCTCCCCAAACTATGTAGGTCTCTGAAGCTGGGCTCTTATAGACATATGGCCTTGTGGTGACAAAGAGAACATTCTAAGAATTTTGGATGCTTGCTCCAGTAACTTCTGTAGCCTGTTGAGGACTCAGTTTGGACATGGCTTCCCAATGACTTCCTTTGCTTTGTTTTTACTGACCGGTCCATCCATTTGAGGTTTTGTGGAATCCTGTTCCTCCAGCTCCTATTCTGATTTGCAAATGTCAGATTCTACTGTGACCCTGTCCCTGTCTAGGGCTTTGCAACTGCGGCCTGCTGGCAGGAACATTGTCTGTGGCTTAACGGGGCACGTTGGGAGGGGAGTATAGACTCAAGATGACCACAGGACGACTATGAAAGTTTTGGAGACTTTTGATACCCTTTCCAAATGGAGCTTTAAAAAGAGATTTTAAATTGCATTAAAAACCTAAAGAAAATTAAATAAGTAAGCAAATAAATAAATAAAATTACGTTAAATGTCTTTTTCCAAAATACCTTGGATATCATTCTTTTTAAAGCCGTAGGGTTGTTCATACTTTTTAAAATGTGCTTTACTTTATGTAACAATTTAGGTTGTCCATTGTCTTTTATAGGATGTTTCTACTAATATATTTTGTTTGGATATTTCCACGCAGAAGGTCTCTAGAAGTAGAAATCTACCATAAAAGATAGATGGCGGAATTTAAATTTTGATAGATGCTGCCCACATACATTGTAAACTGGTTCATCAGTGTATCTTCCACTTGATAAACTGCCTATGTTTTCCTTCACCTCCAAAAGAACAGGATATGATACACCTTTTGAATATTTGAAATTATAAAGTGATGAGAGAGAGCACATAACTAATCTTCTGGTTTTAATTTGCATATTCCTGATGACCAGTGAGGTAGTGTTATTTTCTATCAGTTTAATGTTCATTTTTCCCCTTTTCTGTGAATTGCATATTTATATCTTTTGAATATTTTAAAGCTTATTTTTATTTTTATTTAAGATTTTGGTTTTTTTTTTTAGTTTTTATTTATCTTTTTAGTAATCTCTACACCTAACATGGGGTTCAGCCTCATAACACCAAGATCAAGAGTCACATGCTCTACTGACTGAGCCATCTAGGTGCCCCTATCTATTTTTAAAAATTTTTTTAAATGTTTATTTATTGTTAGGAGAGAGAGAGAGAGAGCATGACCAGAGAAGAGGAGACACAGAATCAAAAGCAGGCTCCAGGCTATGAGCTGTCAGCATAGAGCTAGATGTAAGGCTCAAACTCATGAACCCAAGATTATGACCTGAGCTGAAGTCAGATGCTTACCTAACTGAGCTACCCAGGTGCCCCTCCTATCTTTTGAATGTGTGTGTGTGTGTGTGTGTGTGTGTGTAAATTTGAGTTTTCTTTTAAGTGTCTTATAAGGATACTTTGTATAGGTTGGATACTAATCCCTAATGCTATGTATATAGTAAATACTTTTTTGCTCTCTTTTTTTTGTGAGGTTTTGGTTTTGTTCCTTACATTGTTAACCCCTATTATTTGAGGTTTCTTCCCCTGTCTTGTTTTTCCTTAGAAAATTACCCTTTTCATATAGACTTTCAAAGGTAATGATTCAAAGTTTCCTATTTTAGTTAAAAAAATATAATTATATCCTCTGGCCTAATGTTTTATTTGTACTTTCTCATTTGCTGCTTTCCAAACATTGGAGTTTTGATTTAATTAATTTAATTTTACTTTCTCTTTGTTGTTGCTGCTCTATTTTGAAAACTATAAATAATTTTTTGGAAGTGCTGTCTTGGCAGCGACCCATTGAGTGTTTTCATTCAATTCTAAACAGAATGTAATTTCTATTTTAATTTTTTCCACTCAAATAGTATTTTTAATGACTTAAAAATTTTCAAGGACAGTATACTTGAGAGAAGAGCATACTTTTTATCAATTCTTTTTGCTATTACATCATTGTAGACTGAGGATGTGGCCAGCATGATTTCTCTACTGTAGAATATGTAAGATTTCCTTTGTAATCTAGTGTTTGTGGTGAATGAACATTTGTCATTTTTTTCATAAGTGCTTGAAAAGACTTCGTATTCTTATTTTGTTTACTGTGAAGTTATATGTATATTGTGAACTAATATTCTCTACTTGATATGCTGATTTTTAAGAACGTGAAAATCGCTCAATAAGTCTGTTGGACTTGTGTTCATTTAGCTTTATTTTGGAACTCTCTGAACACACTAATTATCATTATTAAGCTTATTTACTATTATAGTTATATAATATGCGTTTATATTTTATTTGTAAAGTTTTATATCTCAATATAATACATATGTAGTGTTTATATAAGCACTATATATTATACATAATATATAATGTAATTATAATAAGTGTTTAGCTCATTCTGTTGCCTATAGTAATTTGGTTTGGAATGACCTTTTTCTATTTCTTTTATCTTTATCACTCAAAGTGAGGCTCAAACCGACAACCCCAAGATCAAGAGTCACATGCTCTTCCAACTGAGCCAGGCAGGCACCCCTGGAATGACCTTTTTTCAGTTTATGTTTTCCATTCAACACAGCATTTGGTGCTGAGTGGGGTATGGGGATGGGTGAGGGCAGGAGGGAGGGAGACAGAGAAGTATGGAGAAGGGAGCCATGAAGACAGAGAGACCCACAGACACAGAGCCAGACCAGCTCTCTGTGCTTGTGATGTGAGATCTCCATGTCCCTCAGGGGTTCTTGGAAACTTGGGCTCCCAGGGAAACTTGCTTAAGAGTTGGAAACTTGCTCACATCTTCAGCCCATCCTCCGAACTCCCACATTACACCAACAGCCTGGGAATTAATTCCAGAGGAGGCTTCTCTCTAGGAGTGGAGTTGGAGACAAGAGAGCTCTTCTTCATCTGTTGCCTTTTCACTATCCGGCACACCACCACAGCCCATGCTTTCTCCCATTCCCGCGGATTTCTTTGGAGCTCAAGTTACAGTGTCCTAAGGTTATAGGTTCTCAGCTCTGTTAGCATATACTATCAGTCAATTACCAATTGCTTTCTATGTTCCAGAATTTCCTGTTTTATTATACCATTAGCACTCCCACTGGCTTTTCAGGAGCTTATGGATTTACTTAGAGATTTCTTATTATATTTTAATAGGGTTTGAAAAGAAAAAGTCTTTATTATGCCTCTCGTTGTCTAAACTGGACCATTATCAATGGTCAAATTTGCCTATCTTCAAATTTAGGCTCTGTCACTCACCAACTGTAAGACCTGGACAAATTACTTTGCCTCAGTTTCCTCACTTATAAAGTATGGATAAAAGTACATGGTATTGTCCTATAAGACATATAAGACACTCCATTAATGCCAGCTGTGTTATTATTTTGTTTGTCATATATATTGTAAGTTTCCTTTTACTTTTAATACTGCATGTTAATATGTATGTAAATATACCAGCATGGATGTGTTATCTTGATGCTTTTCAATAATAAAAGCTAGCATTTATCCAGTGCTTACCATATACCTTTATGGCACTTCATGTGTATCAATTTATGGCTTTAAAGGAGCAATCACAATGGCAATTAGAAAATATGTTTAACTATAATGAAAACACAACCCAATAAAACGTATGGGGTGCTTTTCCCATTATGCTTCCTAATTAGCTATTGTTGGTGTCTTAAAAATGTTTTAGTTTCTGTTCATTTATTTTGAATCTGGTTTCCATACCGAGCAAAGCCTCAGGCAGAGGGCTTATGAGCTATTACTTTATTAGGGATTAGAATTCCCGGGAGAGGGAATGAGGCACAAGGTGGGTGATGTCCAGTTGTGGGGAAAGCCCACGGGAGTGTGGCTGCAGAAATGGCCACCTGCAGGTGGGCCCCCTCCGTCCACTCTGCTTTTGGAAGGTCTTTATGGGGGAGGGGAGGGCACAAAAAGGGAAATACTTTATCCACCCGCTTCCATTTTCTTCTGTCTGAGATATTAGCACCTGAGTTCCCAGCCTTGGCAGAAATCCAAGCCAATAAGTTGGCCTCCCTCCAGGAGCTTGACACCTTCCTTTCGAGCTGCCTCTGCGGTCTCTGAAGCCTTCAAACACAATCTTTTTTGTCAATGTGACCAGCTTTGGTTGTTCTCACCGAGGTACTGGTCAGCCACAGACTCTACCGTTGAGGTCAGAAGTCAAAGCTCACCTGTTTATTCTGATATGTGATTTATTTCATTGCTGTTTTTTTCCTAAGGAATCAATAGCTTTAGTTTTGATTTCCTCTTGATCTAAGAAACACTAAGAGGTAGATAGGTTTATTTTTTTCTTAATTGGTTTTCTATTGCTTGATAACAAACTCTACAAAACCTAGCAGATTAAGACAGCATATACTGGGACGCCTGGGTGGCTCAGTCGGTTAAGCGTCTGACCTCGGCTCAGGTCATCATTTCATGGTTCATAAGTTCAAGCCCCACAGAGGGCTCTGTGCTGATAGCTCAGAGCCTGGAGTCTGCTTCAGTTTTGTTTCTGTGCCCCCCTCTTTGTCTCTGCCCCTTCCCACTCACTCTCTGTCTCTCTCTCAAAAATGAATAGTAAAAAACCCACAACATATACTATCTCATCATTTCTGTGGCTCAGCTGGGTGGTTCTGGCTCAGAATCCCTTCCAGGCTGCAGTCATGGTGTCAGCTAGGATGGGACTCATCTCAAGGTTCAACTGGGAAAGGATCTGCCTCCAAGTCCACTCCTGTGGCTGTTTGCAGGATTCCATTTTTCTGCTGGATGTTGAACAGAGGGCCTCAGTTCATCCCTGGCTATTGGCCTGAGGTACCTTCATGAAGTTCCTTAGGAGGTGACAACTCAACATCACAGCTGCATCATCAAATGAGCAAGTGACAAGAGCCAGGGAGAGAGAGTCCAGCAAGCAGGCAGTCAGTCTTTTGTAACCTAATCTCAGAAGGGATATCCCATCACTTTTATTGTATTCTATTCATTAATAACATGTCTAAATCCAACCCACACTCTAGGCTTTTTTTAAATTATTATTATTTTGTTTTCTTAAATGTTTATTTTTGAGACACAGAGAGAAAGAGTATGAGTGGGGGAAGAGCAGAGAGAGAAGGAGACACAAAACCTGAAGCAGACACTAGGCTCTGAGCTGTCAGCACAGAGCCCGACATGGGGCTCGAACTCATGGATCACAAGATTCATGACCTGAGCCAAAGGTGGATGCTCTACTGACTGAGCCAGCCAGGCACCCCTAGCATTGTTGTTGTTGTTGTTGTTGTTGTTTTCATGTTTGAAGTTTCTACTGTTGTTTGGAAAAGCCTGTGCCCTCTACAGAAAGTGACAATGGTAAACACCACACATCCACTGCTTTCCTAGCGCCTGGGATACAGGGACGTGATCTACACTTACCCACTTAAGACGCACCAATGCAGACTTTGAAACAAAAGTCACTCACGGGAAGGAGCAGTGGGAGCAGCTACATCCAAGCACATGGTGTGGCAGGAAGTGGGGGCATTCTGGGTCCCGTGATCAACACTTCTGAGGTCCAGGAAGCAACATCTTTGCCTAACGATGTGCCTACTTTCTGTTTGCCAGGTCACCAAGCCTGCTTCTGGAACCTTCTTAGAGCTATTGTGAGCTAACCACCACTTGTAAGTAAGTTCTTTGCTCCAGTTAAGTGACCTGGAATTGTCTTCTTTAGTTTGCAGTGAAGAATTCTGAACACTAAACCGTCCTTACAATTGTTAATTTCATCTCTTCTAGCATCTTCATCAAGATCAGAGGCTTTCCGTTTCTGCTTTTCATCCTCTATTTTCATTTTCTTTTGGCTCATTTTTACTGTATTTTTGTCCTTTCCCTGTATATTCTGAAATATTTATGTTCTCTTTCACCTTATGATTTGTTTTTCTGCAGTACCAATTAGTCTTCCAATGACAAGTTTACCTCCATAATTTTATCTTGACATTGGTTTCAACCCTCCCCATCTCATCCAGTTATCTTTTATTTCCACCCACCCCTCAGGTATATCCCAACTCGAGCAAGACTGGGGTCTTCATCCTGTTATCCATCTATTATTTCACAGAATTCATCTATCCTTATATTTTCTGGTTATGGAAGCAAATATTTCTCCAAATTAACCTGTTTTTTATAGTAAGTATTTGTAAAATATTTTTCTATTTATTTACTTTTATTTTAGAGAGAGAGTGCACACGTGACTTGGGGAGAGGGGCAGAGGGAGAGAGAGAATCTTAAGCAGATTCTATGTTCAGCACAGAGCCTGACATGGGCTCAATCCCACGATCCTGGGATCATCAGCAGAAATTAAGAGTTGGGCGCTCAACTGACTGAACCACCCAAGAGCCCCTAATAGTAAATATTTTTAAATGTAGACTCTTTTCTGTACCTTAAGTACTACCTTCTCTGTCATCTAAGATGTAGAACCTTTTCAAAGATCTTATGGTCAGATTCTACTTGAGTGTGCTCACTGTCCACTGGCTGCTGCTAGAATCTTCTCATATTTCACCTAGAAAGCATGTTGGCATGCATGGCCACTAGCAAGCAGTTTTTAAAAATTTAGGTTAAATCTAAATTCTCAGAACAAATATGATATATTCTTTATAGTGTTGGCTCCCAGACAGGGACCTTCAAAGGTAGAATAGGTTGCTTATAAAATAATCATATAAAAAATTCCACTACAACATGATCAAAGTCAATAGACAAATAGCAAACTGCAAAAAAAAAAAAATATTGGCAATCTTCACATAAAAGATAATGCCCCTAATTATACAAATATACTTAATGGTTACTATAAATATTACTGATTTATTATAGATTATTAAGAAGTAAGAAACCAACAATCTTATGCACGCACACAAAGGTCATGGATAGGTAATTCTCAGAAAGGAGATATAAATATTTTCATGCTTATGAAAAGATAGTCACCTCAAAATAAGAGATTGCAAATGAAAACTACAATAAAATACCATTCTAACTTATCATATTGGCAAAATTATGTGGCATACTCAGTGGGCAAGATTTTGGAGAAATAGGCACAGGATATATTATTATTGGTGGTATAATTTTTATATAATCTCCCTAAAAGTTGTCAATAGGTATTAAAATTTATAATGTATATACCTTTTGTCTCAATTCTGTTTGAAAGCTTTTATCCTACAGGTGGGTATACATATGCTTAAAGACAGTGTAGTAGACTAATTGTGGCACTTTCTGTAGCAGCTAAAGAGTAAAACAGCTTAAATATCCATCAATAGAGGAATAATAATGTAAATTATAATACGTCATATAATGGGATCTTATGCAACATTGAAAACCATGAGGAAGCGCCAGTCATTCTAACGTAGAATGATTGCCAAGGCTTGCTGAATACAATGGGAAAAGAGTGTTGGAGATGTTTATACCATGTTATTATCTGAATGAGAGAAATAAAACAGAGGCACCTACCTAATGGTTGTGTGTGCACTGAATATCTCTACAAAAGTGAAAAAAACAACTCAGATTATTGATTCTTGGAAAAAGCACCGTGGGACAGGCGGGCAAGCGTAATAGAGAGGGCCACTTTTTACTATACATCCTCTGTAACATTCACCATTTGACCATATTAAAGTCTTAATGAGGGTCCACAATAGAATTACCTATTTTTTATGCATAAGGCTTGTCTCAGCTCTTTTGCTTGTCTATTTTAATGGTAAAAATTGAGGCAGGAATAATATGGCTCTTACGATCTCAAAGGTTCTGATCCTGAGATTCTCAAGCAATTTTATAAGCTGAGAACAAAGTCTGTTAAAAAAAAAAAAAAAAAAGCGGAAGGAACATTGTCTGCAGAGATACCTTGACAGTAAATTCTTTAGATAGTAAAATTGTTTGGGATAATAAAGGGCTGGTGCTCAACTCCTGGTCCTTTGAAATTAAACTTGATTCAGAACTTGGACTGATTACATTAAAAGAGCCAGTCCAGGCGAGAGGATAAAAGCCCAGGGCTCTGTATGTGGAGACCCACAGAGCAAATATGGTACATTCTTTGGCTTCCTCACAAAATGTTAGGCCTTTGATCTTTGCTCTGAAATAATTTCATCTGTGTTGACGAGTTCACATAAAAAAATAATCTTGGTCTTAATCTCGCATTTCTTTTTCCATTTTTTCCTCTTTACCAATTAAATTTAATTGCTTTTTTTTCATCCAAATGGGAGTTTTGTCTTTATTCAGACTGCTGAACTGAGTTCATAATGTGTAGTTAATCTATAGCAGTCTTTAAAGTAGTATGCCAGGATTTTGAGAGGATTGGAGTTTTATGAGCAAGCTTGGCTGCTTCATTTATAATATTGTATTTAGGAAAAAATTAAAAGGACTTCAGGTCATTTTTCTCTCTAATAGACTAAGAATCAATGGAATTAAAAAACAGACACACACATCTTGTATCAAATGGGGTGGCCGTATTCAGATATTTCAGAAATGTTTTCACTCAGAATAAATGAAAAAATATTGGTCATAAATTTATAATTGTTGAAGGAGGAATTCAAGTTCAGGAGGAGTGTATTAAACCAGTCTCTATTTTTGTGCACATTGAAATTTTCCACTCTTAAAAAAAATGTCAAGCATTGTTTACTCCAAATCACCCAGATTTATAATCCCCTCACTTCTCCTGAGGGTACCTCCTTCTCTTCCCTTTCTCCAGAAGGAGGAGGAGCACATGAGGCTGCTTCATGAAGGATTCTCAGGCGATTTTCATTCATTCAACTAGTATTTCCTGAGGATTTCCAGGGGTGGCTTCCAGATTGTGTTCTAAGCTTGCCAACCAAGGTGTAAATAAGACGAAGCTCCTGCCTTCACTAGACTAAATCCTAAGAGGGAGGGCAGTGACTAAGCAAATCACCCTACATAATTTCAGATAGTGATACGTGTCTGTCTTCTATTGCTGTTTGATCCCAAAAGTTAGTAACATGAAATGGCAACCACTTATTTCCTCATGGTAGTGTGTCTTGGCAATTTGGGCAGAGCTTGACTGGAAAGATTTAGCCTTCCCAAGTGATATCTGCTGGGTTTGTGTATATATTCATAGTTATTTGGAAAACTCTCGGTCGGGTGGTTGGTCCCAGATAGCTCATTCATGAGTCTACCAGTTGGCTTGGTTTGTAGGCTGTGACACCTCGGTTCTCCACCACCCAGCCTCTCCAGCATGCTAGCTCAGGTTATTCAAATGGTGGTCTCAGAATTTTAAGCAAGCGAAGGTAAGACCAAATACATAGGATTTTTAAATCTATGCATGTGTTATATTTGTTATTCCCCTCTAGCCAAACAAGTCACTAGGGTGTGTGTGTGTGTGTGTGTGTGTGTGTGTGTGTGTGTGTATAATGCACCAAAGATCCCAGATTCAGATATATTCATACAAGTCCACAGCATAGGCTTTCATGAGGGTCTGCTTACATTTTGCTTCTGCATGTCTCAAAGTCTTATTTTTTTTTAAAAAAAGAAAAACTTTTCTTGCCCATTGGGAAATGCTGCATTAAACAAAATTACACAGTGATTATTACCATTATCATTACTATCGGCATGATTCAGGGCTCACCAGAGGGGTTCATATGCCACCATGCACTGGGAATCCCTAAGATGAAGACTCTCTCTTGTACATCACAGACTTTTTTGACCACAAGGTATCTCCCAAAGCAGTTGCTGCCTGATTCCAACAATTGTTGCTGTCGATATTGTGGGTCCAATGTATCTGGATCTTCCAGGCTTTCACAAGAAGCAAGACAGATCTTTTGCTCTATGTGAAATTTCTAACTTGTAGATATCGACGACTTGTTTAAATGTCTTTTAAAGATTCAGTATAAATAAAAATATATTTTTTTAAAAAAAATTTAAATTTTTTTCTATCTAGGATAGAGAGAGACAGCGTGAACAGGGGAGGGTCAGAGAGAGGGAGATACAGACTCTGAAACAGGCTCCAGGCTCTGAGCTGGCAGTCAGCACAGAGCCCGATGCGGGGCTCGAACCCACGAACCGCGAGATCATGACCTGAGCNCAGGCTCCAGGCTCTGAGCTGGCAGTCAGCACAGAGCCCGATGCGGGGCTCGAACCCACGAACCGCGAGATCATGACCTGAGCGAAAGTTGGACGCTTAACCGACTAAGCCACCCAGGCGCCCCAAATAAAAATATTTTTAATAAGCAAATTACGACGCAAATCCAACTTGACTGGGTGGTGACTTTACATCAAGGCTCAGGAAGCCTCTTGTAAAAGAATTCATGTTGACGGAATGCAGAGTGGAGGCTCAGAAGTTTGACCTCACAACTATCTCTCTGGCCCGAAGGGGAGGGTAACAAGAATGAACACAAACCAAAGAACTGTTCTCAATAACCTCCCTGGGTACCAAGAGCTCAGAAGGTGAGTATCTCTGGTGAAAATATTGATGGTCTAAGCTCAGTGACCTCAACATCAGTAAGGATCCAAGACTATGGTGTCCCAAGGAACTGGCAGCAGGGGAAGCCCAATTCTTCCTGATAGGCCCACCTGTCCCTGATTTGTAACTCGTCAATTGGACAATTCCAGAGAGAGGAGGGGCAGTTTTCCCTCTCAGCTTTCCTATTGGAAGCACAGTTTTTCTATGAAGTGCATTGATTGAGTCCATTCCATTCCCCATTCGCATTTTATATATATTCTGGACCCCAACTTCTCTGGCATTAAATACTGCCCCCTCATCTGTTTTGTGCTTCCACTTCTGTTATAGTAAACTGCATTTCCCAAAATTGTGCTGTCCACATGCTGTAGCACAATGTAACCTTGCTGACCCCCCCATTAACACGTAGAGTCTAGTCCCCTTCCCTAGACTGGCTTTGTGACCATCCTGTAATTCATACAATGGCGGAGAAGTGACTCTGCATGACTTCAGAAGTTTGCAGCTGCTGCCTGTTTCTCTTGGGTCCCTGGATCTACTGCAGAATTTCTCAACATTAGCATTAGTCACATTTTGGGCTGAACAATCATTTGTGAGGAAGAGTGGGTGGGGGGTATCCCATGGATTATAAGATATGTAGTACTGTGGACCCTCAGACTAGCCCATCTGCTAACTGAGTACCACTAAGTAATCTCAAAGTCCCCAGAAGCAGAAGGATTACCCGGCTGAGCCATGCTTGAAGTCCTTACCTACAGAGTCTGTGACATTCACCTTTCAAAAGGTTGCTCTTTTAACCCACTAAATTTTGGGATAGCTTGTATGGCAGTAGTGACTAGAGTATCTCCATAGATGGAAAGTGAACTGTGATGATATTTTGCTATTTTATTTATTTTTAAGTTTATTTATTTTGAGGGAAACAGAGTGCATGAGAGTGGGAGGGGCAGAGAGAGAGGGAGAGAGAGAATCCATGCTGATAGTGTGGAGCCTGATGTGGGGCTTGACCTCAGGAACCCTGAGATCATGACCTGAGCTGAAATCAAGAGTTAGACCTTTAACCGACTGAGCCACCCAGATGACCCAATATTTTGCTATTTTTTTTTAAAAAGGAAATTAGTATCCATTGGTTGCCCTTGGACACTCCTTTTAATTTTTCCAGTTTGTGGTATAGCAAATGAAGTTGCTTTCATTCATTTAACATTTTTATTGAGGACCCGTTTTTGTGTCAGGAACCAGGTTGGATCCTATAGACATATAAATAAACATAACATTTGTCATTAGTATATCTGTATAATTTCCTTCATGCATCCTGCTATCTAACCAACATTCTCAGTTCTGTGAATGAGTGATCTTGAAATGACCTTCACTCTTCGGTTTCTTTCATCTTCTCACTGTAGTCTCCTTCCTGGAACTTCCTCTTCCTTCACCATCTTCCTCCATCTTGTCCACAATAGGGCCAAATTTACCTCCTCCACAAAACCTTTTCCTGTGCACTTGGCCTTTCACATTTTTCCTCCTCTCCTCCCATCCCAAATAACATACACTATCATCCTTACTTGGCATCTGGCCTTTCCTCCTCCTTCATAGTGAAAATCGAACCCACAAGCACTGAATTCTGCTGGCTTCTAGCATTCCCAACCCACAAACACATCTGCATCTGGGATGGAAGCAACCCAGTCATACCTCCTGGATCAGTCAGGATTATTCAGAGAAACAGGAGGAGACAAATATAGCTACAGCTATAGATCTATAACTACTTTATAGCTAGGAGGAGATTTATTAGATGAGTTGGCTCACATAGTTATGGAAGCTGAGAAGTTCTACAATCTGCCTTCTGCGAGAACCAGGAAAGCCAGCGGTAAATTCTGAGTCTGAGGGCCTGAGAATCTGATGGTGTAAATCCTAGTCTATGTCCTAAAGCCTGAGAACCAGAGGTACCAATGTCCAAGGGCAAAGAATAGACGTCTTGGCTCCAGCAAAAAGAGAGTGATTCAACCTTCCTCTCTGCCTTTTTGTTCTAGGCAGGCCCTGGATGGGCTGGATAATGTCCCCCCACCTGCCACCCCACATGACTGAAGGCACTCTCATTTACTCAGCCTAGTGACTCAAATGCTAATCTCTCCTAGAGACACTGTCATGGACAGTGTTTGGACAAAATGGACAAAAAACGATGTTTGGCCAGCTGTCTGAGGACTCTTCAGCCCACTCAAGTTGACACATAAAATTAACCATCACATCACCTTAGCTCCATTTTCATTGAACAAGTTGTTCCGTCTTCAACTGCAAGGCCACTCCCTCTCTGCTCTGGACCTGTATCTTCCCCGCCTCTGGGAGCCAGAGTCCCTTTTTCTCTGAAGGAATCTTCTCTCTCTCTCTCTTCCTTGGTCCTCCCCCACCCCTACTGTTAACTTCAGCTTAAAATAATCACCTGAAGCCTCTCCCACTGACAAAGGAGAGGATGCTTTCTTGATTCCATCCTAGTTCTATTTACTTTCCTTATTTTCAGAGTCAACATTCTTGAGAGAGTTCTCTCCAAACATTGTCTCCACTCTTTAATCCCTCACCTATTCTTTAACCTTATATAATGTCCTGCATCTTCATTCCTGTACACAGCCCTCACCCTCATACCCTTCCACACACATTCTAAAACTTCTCTGCAGAAAGTGGCCACAGGCTTCGCTGTTGCTAAACAGCAGACAGTTTTCAGGCTCCATATCACAAACTCTTGTAATTGACAGTTGCCCACTTCCTTCTGCTTACAAATCCCTTGGCTTTCCAGAACACTGCTTTCCCTTTATCCCTGCAACTCCTTCTTGGTCTTTTTTTTTTTTTTTTTTTTTGAGGAGGGCTCTTCTCTGTCTGCACATCAGTATTAATATTCTCCTCTCTTCTCACTAGTTCCTGCTTCTCTCCTCAGTTCTCCTCAGATGCTCACATAGCTTCCTCAGTCACCCAGACAGCCCTGAATTCAGTGATTCCCAGTCCCAGCCACTCTGATGAGTGCTAAACTCATAGGTTCAGCTGTCTCCTGCACATACGCCGTTATTTGTCCCTCACATATCTCAAGCACCCCAGGTTTGGTCTTGGTTAACTTGCCTTTTTAAATAGGCTCCCCCTGAAGGTCTCCATCTTGAAAACTAGCACCCCTCTCACTGGAGCATCTGACAGAGGTTCCATATCCTATCAATTACTAGACCCTAAGGATTCTGTCTTCCTTAATTTAGCTCATGTCCATCAACACTGACTCTGCCTTAGCTCAGACCCGCCTCATTTCTTCCCTGGACAATTGCAGCAGCCTTGTAATTAACCTCCATCTCCAACTTTGCCCTCTCTCCTGACCATTCCCCACTCTGCTGCCAAATTCATCTTTCTAGGATAAACATTTGATCATCTGGATGTCGTGATGAAAATCTCCCGTGAGAATAAAGTCCAAGTTCCCCGCTCTGGCAGACAAGGCTTTATGATCTGGTTGCTGCTCACTTTTCCCATCTCACCCTTCATCATCCCCTACGCCTTGGCCACACTAAATACGTTACAGGTGTGCAAGGACATCACCCCCTCTCTTGTCTATGACTTGCCAATGTAGTATTTTTCTCTATTATTGTTTTCCTTTCTGGTATATTCTTCTCCCATCTTACCCATTTCTCAGTTGGCTATAATTACATTAGTCACATTGCATAACTATTAGCAGATGATTGCTGTCTTTAGGAGATGTGTTTCTAATCCAGCAAAGCAATGAAAATATTAGAATTTAAGTACCGTGTTTTCTGATAAAGATGATTCAGGATTAAAATATAGTTATTATTCAAAAGAACTCCCCTATGACCGAGCAATAGCACTGCTAGGAATTTGCCCAAGGGATACAGGAGTGCTGATGCATAGGGGCACATGTACCCCAATGTTCACAGCAGCACTCTCAACAATAGCCAAAACATGGAAAGAGCCTAAGTGTCCATCAACGGAAGAATGGATCAAGAAGATGTGGTCTATCTATACAATGGAATACTCCATGGCAATGAGAAAGAATGACATCTGGCCATGTGTAGCAACATGGACAGACCTTGAGGGTGTTATGCTGAGAGAAATAAGTCAGGCAGAGAAGGACAGATAAAATATGTTTGCACGTATAAGAGGATTAGGAGGAACTTAAAGGAGGACCATGGGGGAGAAGAAGGGAAAAAATAGTGGGGGAGAGGGAGAGAGGCAAACCATGAGAGACTCTTGAATGCTGAGAACAAGCTGAGGACTGATAGGGGTGGGGGGAGAGTAAGGGGGGTGATGGGCATGGAGGAGGGCACTTGTGGGGATGAGCACTGGGTGTTATATGGAAACCAACTTGACAATAAACTACTAAAAATGTAAATAAAAAATATAAATAAAACTTAAAAATATATATAGTTATTATTTTTGTCCCCACATAACCAGACGTTTCAAAGCAAGTTTAGCAGCTGATATTAGCTTTATCATCTACTCACTATTCTCTCTTTCCTCCCACTAAAAAATAAGCTCCATGAGGCCAGGGGATTTCATCGTGTTGCTGCTGTAGGTCCCCACTGTCTAGAGCAGCATGCAGAAGAGGGTGGGAGACAATCTGTACATGCTGAGTGAATCACTGAAAAAATGCTCCATCTTAAATAATTCAACCTCATGGCCCTTGGGTGGCCTTCCTTGATGTCCCCCAAAGGGGGACAGTATAGGATCCTCTTCCCTTGTGACTCAGCATACCCTCAGGTTTTCCCTATCATAGCACAAAGGACAGTACATGGCCCTGTCTCTGCCTGCTGACCTCTGCATCTTATTGTCACCTCCTTGAAAGCAGGGACTAAATCTGTATCTGCAGCTTGAAGCACAGTGCCAGGCATGTAGCCGATGTGTAAAACATGCCTAAAGCAAATAACCCTGTAACACCCTCTACAAGAGCAATCTCTGTACATTCTTTGTCTCTCGTGCTGGTCTGCAAACACTGAGAAAAGGAATTCTTTTCTTCCCAGTCTTTCTTCTCCTGCCCACTGCCATGCTGTTCACATTCTAGACACACAATAAATGTTGAATTAAGTTACCATTAGCGTTTCATATGCTCAGATAAACCTAAATGGTGTTCATCAAAAACAAGATGTTTATTTCTACAATGCTGACCAACAGCATGATGCCATGAT
The DNA here is from genome assembly GCF_003009895.1 of Hyaena hyaena. NCBI lineage: Eukaryota > Metazoa > Chordata > Mammalia > Carnivora > Hyaenidae > Hyaena > Hyaena hyaena. The sequence continues at coordinate 1,855,100 of NW_024080780.1, forward strand.
ATTGAAACAGATGGTTAGTTGCAACTTTTATAATTATATGAAATACATTCTTTTGAACAGCAAATTGCTGCAGAACTTTTGGCATCTAGTCCATACTTAATAGTCTGCATTGTTTCTGTTAGGATTTTGTGTGAAGGTACCCATTATCTTCAATCAGGACCTCCTAGAAGGATAATTCTCTCTAGCTGGAGCGTCCAATCTACCACAACCTGTGTAAAATAGCCGACAGAATGATTAAACTCCCTTTGCTACCACTGCATGCTTACCAACCCTATGCATTATTTATTTGTTGGATTACAGAGAGAGGAAAATTTCCTGGTCCACCTCCTGGACAGCGTTTACTTAGTCCTGAAAAATTCTGACTCTGAATCTCTTTTTGTGAGATTTCACATCTTTTGGAACATTACCCCCAATCTACTAAAATTAAATGCATCAGCATCTATCTTATGGTGGCTGTAACTTAATTTTTTTTAATATCTGATAAACAACCTAAGTGTAATATTTACACTTAGATTAAGATTTGGAAAGAAAAGAGGGTTTTTGAATGATTTTGAAGGTAGATTGCTTCCACATTGGTTCATTTCATCCAAATTATGTTTATTTTTTTATAGTTTTGAAGGCATATAAAAACAGGTTCACTTTCACCAATCTAAGTGCTATCATAGCTTATTGATAATCGTGTAGAGAACGTAAATTCCTATCACAGTAGAGTTACACTGTACTGGGTTAGACTCTAAAGTCGGCCTATTTAGCAAAAAGAATGTGTAAAAAAATACCCTTGACAATCACCCAGATGAAGGTAGATGTTCCTTCTCTCCCAAATACAAAGCCACCAAGTCTCTCCCACATTACCACTGACCGCATTTTCATCAGTTCCACACCAAATGAAGTTACTGTCTTGCGTACATGTAAAAGCCATTTTCTATGAATAACATACCTCTGCAAAATGAGAATCATTTTCCATAGTATGAGGTGATCATGCAAGCAGGTCCCCCAGGACCAACAGCAATTCATCTTCCATTTCGTTCTCATTGAAGGTCCATGGTCTTTGATGAAATTGTGAGCATAATCATCACAATGTTTTCTCTCTCCCTCTCCTCTGCCTCTTCATCCTTCCCTCCCCCTCCCTCCTCCTCTTCTTCCTTCTTCTCTTTCTTTTTACTTCCCCCCTCCCTCCCTCTCTCTGTCTTTCTCTCTCTCTCTCTGAGATAACTCATAGAAGTTATATGCACATATTCTGTGTCTACATTGTGAGTTTTCATAACTGTTCTCAGTAGCTTATTAAAAACCCACTGTCACCAGGGCACCTGGGTGGCTTAGTCGGTTAAGCGCCCGACTTTCACTTAGGTCATGATCTCGCGGTTCGTGGGTTCGAGCCCCGCGTCGGGCTCTGTGCTGACTGCCAGCTCAGAGCCTGGAGCCTGTTTCAGTCTGTGACTCCCTCTCTCTCTGACCCTCCCCTGCTCATGCTGTCTCTCTCTTTCTCCTAGAAATAAAACATTAAAAAAAAAAAAAACCCACTATCACCAAGAGCTTATCTGTCTACTCACTCCCAACAGTTTCCCATTTCTGATCATCACAAGTGTGATTTCTGATCTGGGGTTCTGACTCCCTGTACTCTGGTCACATAAGAAGAAACTGGATTTGTCTATTTATTCCAGTTTTTAATGAACATAGAAGAGAGTCCTGGTGGCATTATCTGGGGTGGTATCTTCAGGACACTGTCCATTTTCTCAACTAGCTAAAGGCATCCACTAAGGTATACATCTGAGGAAATATGTCAGGTATGTAGGGATGGGAAGTGGTGTGTTCATTTACAACGGGGGTCTCTTCTTAAGAGATTCTAAGTTTGGGATGCCTGGGTGGCTTGGTCGGTTAAGCATCTGACTCCTGATTTTGGCTCAGGTCATGATCCCACACCACAGTTCATGAGATCGAGCCCCGCATCTGACTCTGTGCCAACAGCGCACAGCCTGCTCGGGATTCACTCTCTCTCTCTATCCGCCCCTCCCCTGTTCCCAGGCACCCACAAAATCTGTCTGTCTCTCTCTTTCTCTCTCTTTCAAAACAAACAAACAAACAAACTTTAGAAAAAAGAGAGAGAGATTCTAAGTTCTGTACCTGAGGATATACTTGCTCCCTAACTGAGCTTCCAGAGATTTAATTAAAACTTCATCTGTTATCTGGTGTGTTCAGCTCCCTTTGCAAGGCCCACTGCAGAGATTAAAAAAAAAAAAAAGAAAAAAAAGGGCAAGAGTTTTGTTTTGTTGTTTTAAAGAAAAAGAACATGAATAAGATTTGAAAGTCCCCACAGCTGAAATAGAGGCTAGGGGACAGGGCCAAAAATATACGATCTCTTCAATCCTCTCAACCGTCTTGAGAAGTGTGACTTTTGCCCCGTTGTACAGAGGAGGAAACTGAGTTTTAAAGATATTTAAGAAGTTCCCCGAAGCCGCACAGCTAGGAAGTGGTACAGCAGGGACCCAGACCCCAAACTCTCTGGGTTCTCCCTCTACCACGTGACTCTGTTATTGCAGAATCCCATGCTTTCACCTCTCATAAAGGTGCTCATTTTTATAACACTATTTTTTTTCCTAGTCAAGCTACTGTGATAAATCTAACTGATTTCATTTTAGAAAAAGCCTCCATCTTGAGAGTGAACTAGGCCCGAACCCAGTACCAGGTTCTGCCCTTAGTTACTTCCCTAGCAAAGGCAACAGCCAATCAGTTTAAAAGAGGTGCCTATGTCCCAAGACGTTCTGGTTGGCAGCTTGCGGTCAGGCCAGATGGGCCAAACTAATCAGGTGCTGACAAGACAGCCTGTACCTATCAGGAGGCTGCCAGGAGGCTGCCAAGCTGGAACGCCCCAAATTCCACTGTAAGCACAAGAAAAAGCCCTGCGATCACGAGTTCGGGGCTCCATCCCATCACCGCTGAGTCGGGGTGCATTGGAGTCCCCGCTCGAGCTTGTAATAAAGACCTTTTGTACTTGCATCGGTGTCGGCTCCTTGGTGATCTCAGGGGACTCGCGAATCGGGCACAACACTACAACATTTCTAACTCCTGATACCTTGCCAAGATTTCTCTTATGGTAAGTTAGATTTCTAAACCCCTCTAGTTTCTGAAAAGGACTAGAAATCTTGGATAAAATAAAAATAAAACAAAAAACAAAAACAAACAAATAAATTATTTCTCAGACCAGGTGGGGAAATCAGAAGAGCATTCAATCCCACTTTCATGCTCAGGTCCTTTGCCCAAACAGATGCCTCGGAGTTGTTGTTTTTACGGCCTCTGCAGATACAAGGAGCAGAATATGAAGTCCAGGGTGGACCCCAGGTGAGAGTCCCAGCTGATGATATTCTAGATGAGGATGCGATTCCAAAGCCTTACAGAAGAAAATGAGGAATCAAGACCCTGCCCGCCCCCCTCCCCCCACCCCCACAACGCCTGACTCAAGGTACCGCAGGGAACAGCAATGTCTCAACCCTTGGCTCGGAGCAGATTACAGGAGGAAAAAGCCGTGAGAATTTGGAGTTGGTCCCTAAGAGAATGGAAACTGCTTTTCAAACTACCTGTGACATCCCAAAAGCCTCAAGCCAAAAATGGCGTTGAGAACCTGGGTTTTCATCCCGCGAGGACAGCACTCGACAGAAGAAATATTTGGAAATGATTGGGGATTTTCCTCAGTTCTCACTGGGAGCACCGTAGACATTTTTTCAGGTAGAGGCAGAGACACGAAACTTCCATAATCAAGAAATGCCCCACCCACGATGCTAACAACACGCTCCTTGAGAAACACTGGTTTAAAGTAGATAGATGGGCGGCACTCACGGTGACTTGAAAAAGCACCGCTAAATTTACCTGGAGAAACCCACCTTTATCTCAGATTTCAGGCTGTTTTCCCAGTTCCCGAAGAAAGACAACATCGCAGACAGGGATAACAAAATAAACAAGAAAATAAGGCACAATCTACGCTGTCACCTTCCCCCCCACCCCCCCACCCCCCAACCAGGTGATTGCACTCTGGTGCTCGTTCCTGAATAAGGAGCAGGGGAGAGATTCCGCAGAGTCACCCATCACATATGCCTTGGCACTGCCATCCGGGGGCCTGCGCTGACCCCGGCCCTCCCCACACCTACCTTAGACCCTGCTGGGCTGGAGGGAAGCCCCCTCAGACACTATAGAATTCTGCCCCAGGTGCAGCAGTTCTGGGGGAGGGGAGCAGAGGGGGGAGTTGAGAGGGGCACCAGGGTCAGGGGAACCTACTGGAACCTGGATTTTGTCTGCTTCAGATTCTCTATAGGATAATTTTCTTGTCTTTTGACAGGTAAGGAGACTTGGAATCAGGATTAAAATGGAAAAACAAAAAACAAAACAAAACAAAAAAAAACAAGGGGACCTGGGAGGTAACGTGTCAACACGTGTAGATAATCTCTGTCTTCAACCCCATGCAAACCCAATTTTCAGAGCTATATTGTGCTTTCCATCTCCAAAAACGTTCATTTCTGGATTACATGACGTGGCTTTGCCTGCACACCTTAAATTTCAGTCGCCTTGAGATTGCTAAAGCAGTCACCGCTTGCATCTCTTCCAACTGCATGTTGACGGACTTCACATAGGTCGCCTGAAGTTAGCCACGTGGAAGTATTTACACCACAAGGAGTGGACAATGCTACAAACCAAGGTTTGAGGGTTCCCTTCCCAGGACAGTTGGTTTAACAGCACACCACTGATTGTAATCCTAGGTGTAAATTTCTCTGGCGCTCAGGCTGCCCATCCCTAAAGTGGGTATAACCCTTCTGCTTTTCTTTCTTCTCAGAGATGTCAAGATTTAACCAAGATAAAGAAAACAAAGACGTTAAACTATTGAAAGATTCAGTAACTCCTGAAAACATAAATCAGTTTTAATAATTTCAATTAATAAACACTGATGATTAATGACACATTTCCTTTCTTTTTGGAGAACAAGACATAGACTGGAAAGATTATATATGTCCTTTCCTTTATTTAGGAAATAAAGATAATAAAATAATATTCAGAACATATGAAAGAAGTGTTGATCCTGGGTGGATCAGTTGGTTAAGCATCTGACTCTTGATCCCCTCTATGATCTTCATCTCGGTTGTGATTTCAAGCCCCACATTGGGCTCCATGCTGGGCATGAAGCCTACTTAAGAAAAAAAAATGAAAAAAAAAAAAAACGTGAATATAAGTGAGTAAATTCTCTACCCATTTTCTTTAACAAACTACAAAAACCCTTGAGTGGAATCACAGAGAGGAGAAAATTAAGTTACTTTTTACACTTTCTGCCCTCTTCCACTCAGTAGGGAATTCAAAGAATTTCTGAAAGCTTAAAACACTCACTTAGTCTGAAGGTGAAAAAAAAGACCCAACTGTCTGTATAATACATTATTACTTTATACTTGTATACAAATATGTTTTGCAAAGTGAATCTGTGTGCCTTATCTTACTTGATTCTACTAACATCTATTTTTATTTTAGAGCCCAACACAACTCTCACCTTGCCTTTTTCCCCCTTTCTTTATAAATAAAATAGAGGTTCTCTGTTAAAAAATGGCCTAAGTTTCAATTTCAAGTGCAGAGTAAGGATGCACAACTACTACATTTAGATCCGTATCTTGGGCTTTGTGCTCTGTGCTCCCTACACCTGAATTAACATCAACTGTATGTCCCTCTTTGAAAATAGATGTTGAATCAGGACAATGTGGATATTTATCACTGTGAAAAAATACGCATAAGTAAGCAATTCAGATAACATAGAAAGTACTACAAAACAGCTGCTTTTGTAATTTATGGAGTGCTTTTGAGAATACGAAAGAGGGGACATACTTTGTCCACTGGGCCTGGAGTTGAAGGGCAAATCAGGGCAAAGGAGCAAATAAGCAAGCCAGAAACAAGCATCAGGAAGGAAGGCGGGCTTCGCGGATAAGGAATTACTGACTTCCTGTCTTGTTTCTCTTCCTCCCTGAGCCATGTCTCAGGCTTCCTAGGGAGGGAATTTTACTCGGGTACTGGATTCAAAAGATTTGGAGAAACGTAGTTCTGAGAACAGATTTGCAGGAGATGGATTTTGCTGAGAAAAATCCAAAGAGAAATGTATTTTTCACATGTAAGAACAGCCTAAGACAATTTGTAGGGAGATGGGGAATAGGAAGACGCGGAGAAAACGAAGGGGCTCCAAAGCAGTCAGGGCGCACAACGGAGTACCGAGTTTATATGCCCACAAGTCGGACTTAAGCTGCTGTTGTGACCAGCTTTTCACCTCTACAGCAGGATAAACATCCGGAAGGAAGCCACATACAGAAACTGATGTTCAACTCTGACCCTTACAGGTGGTTTCTCCCGTCTCGCTCCCCAGGTGCCAGTGCCGTTTCTCTTATCTTTAAGCTTCATCTCTGATCTAGGATGAAAAGCTTAGCCCAGGTAGAGGAATTTCAGGCATCACTGAGCAGTCACGAAAAGTTTTTGCCCAAGCCTAACCCTTGTATAGTCAACATATTTTTAACTACCTTGTATCCCTTGAGGCAGGTAAAATATATATATAACTTGATAACTTATTCCTTTTAGAGTGAAGTAGGTGAAACACTCTGGTAATATATATATATGTATTATATTAAATGTATTTATTTATAAATAAATAAATAAATGCTTATTTATTTATTTATTTCAAAGCCAGATCATGTCAAGGCCCTGGGTGAGGCTGAGAGCTGCCCAAGATCTTCTCAGCAAAAGAAAGGAAGGAAGGTTTTCTGTGATTTGGTGATCCTTGGAAACCCCCAGGAGCACCATCATGGCAATCATTGCTTCAGCTCTTTGCTTGCTCATTCATTAGGCAAATACTCACCGAGAGGCTACGTTGTGTTGAGCTACGCTCCCATCATTGGCTTTCTGGAGTGAACAAGGCAGAAGAGGTGCCTGTTTTTGCGGCCTTCATATTACAGGTAAGGGAGGAAAACAAACAAACAAATACACAAGAAGAATGGAGACAAAGTGCCTACAGAGACCGGATGTGATTGACCAACAGTGTGGGACTATTTGAAATCGTACAGCCAGAGGAGATCTCTTCAAGAAGGTGATACTTAAATTGAGCAACTGTGTGTGCGTACAGTAGTGAGAAGCAGACAAATACAAAGGGGACCCGAGAGAGAGCACATCCTAAGGAGAGGGACTACATGTCGTAGGCACTGAAGGGAGAGGATGTGGCTGGACAGTGTGTAGGGGCGGGGAGGGCTCGAGGTGAAGGTGGAACTGTAGACAGAAGCCGGTCATAGAAGGTGGGCCGTATGAGCAGGAGAAGGCAATTGGCTTTCAACCCAATTACTATGGGTTCACCGTTGTGAGGATTTAAGAAGGGGAGGGAGGAGATAAGGTTTAAGTTTTTACAGATCACACTGGTCGCTGTTCACAGGATGGATTTCCGGGTAGGGAGAGGCGAAAGACCAACGGAGGAACTATCCCAACACTGTAAATGAATGCTGACCATGACTCAGATGAAGTCGGCAGCAATAGGGACAGCGAGAGCGGTCAGGTGCAGGACACATGTGGGAAGAACCCTCCGTGAGTGCTGCTTATGAGCTGGAAAGGAAAGAAATCCAATTTCCAACATGTGAAGGAAAGAAATCACGAATTTCCTGCTGGTGCCTGCCAGGAATCCTTGGGGTCCCTTGGCCTGTAACCTTAGCACCCATTCCTGCCTCTGTCTTCTCATGGCTGCCTTCCCTCAGTGGCTCTGCGTCTCCCTCTCCTTGTAACACCCGTCATGAGACTTAGGGCCTCCCCTCACCCAGTGTGGCCTCATCGTAACTTTTTAAAAAAAACTTTTCTTGTGTTTATTTATTTTTGAAAGAAAGAGAGACAGAAGATGAGTGGGGAAGGGGCAGAGAGAAAGAGAGGGAGACACAGAATCTGAAACAGCTCTGAGCTGTCAGCACAGAGCCTGATGCGGGGCTCAAACTCCTGATCGGTGAGATCATAACCTGAGCCGAAGTCAGACGCCCAACTGACTGAGCCACCCAGGCGCCCTGGCCTCATCTTAACTTAATGATGTCTTCAAGAACCCTGTTTCCAAAAAAAGTCACATTCATCGGTTCAAGGCAGACTGGAATTTTAGGGGACATTATACAACTTAGTATATTAGCCAAGGGGTCTGCATGGTTCTCCTCGAGAAACTGTTGTCTCTTGAGAACCCAGAATCATACGGCACAGGCTCAGATAGGGACGTCACTCCAGGCCTGCGGGAGGATCAGAGCTGCCTCACTGTTTTCTGAAGCCTGGCATTGCAATGTGGTGGGAGGGTGGTGTAAAGAGGCTCTACCTGTTAGCACTGTGGGGGGGGCGGAGTTTCTGGAACAGTAAGGGGAGATGGGCAGAGGAGAAATGGAGCACACCTACACCTGATTTATAGCTCAACTATGAAGGTGATAGGCAACACTGACAAGTGTTAGAAGCTGAATTAGGCCTGCCCCCCAGCCCCAGATTCATATGTTGAGGCCCTCACCCTCTGTGTGACTATACTTGGGGACCAGGGCTTTAGGGTAGTAATTAAGATTTTTAAAAATTAATTTATTTATGAGAAACAGAGAGAGACAAAGCATGAGCAGGGGAGGGGCAGAGAGAGAGGAAGACACAGTATCTGAAGCAGGCTCCAGGCTCTGAGCTGTCAGTGCAGAGCCTGACATGGGGCTGGAACTCATGAACCGTGAGATCGTGACCTGAGCTGAAGTTGGATGCTTAACCAATGGAGCCACCCAGGTGCCCTGGTGAGTAATTAAGATTAAATGAGGCCATAAGATTGGGACCCTGATCCAATAGGATTGGTGTCCATATAAGAACAACAAGAGACACCAGATCTCTCTCATTCTCTGTCTCTCTGTCCATCTGTCTGTCTGTCTGTCTCTTGTTCTTGCTCTCCCTCTCCATGCATATGCAGAGGAAGGCCATGTGAGGACACAGTGAGAAGGTGGTTCTTTACAAACCAGGAAGAGAGGTCTCACCAGAAACCATCCCTGATGGCATCTTGCCCTTGGACTTTCAGCCTCCAGAACTGTGAAAAATGAATGTGTTTTGTTTAAGCCACCCAGACTGTGGCATTTTGCATGGCAGCCTGAGCAAATTAGCACAGCAAATCTTCTAATAAGGAGAGGGAAGGATCAGGTATAGTTCTCTTATAGAAACACCTCTCTTGAATCTTCATGACAGAGCTTCTGATTTGCTTATAAAGGAATTTTATTAAACAAATATTCATTGTGTGTTTATTATGCAGAATTTACTTGTCGTATTGCTAAATTTCAGATGCCTTTCAAAATTTAGTGAAAACAAGGAGACTTTGGTCTGATGCCAAAGAGAAAGTGGCTGTGTGCTTTCTTTTTCCAAGATTTTATTTAAGTTCTTAACATATAGTGTAGTTAGTTAACGTATAGTGTAATAATGGTTTCAGGAGTAGAATTTAGTGATTCATCATTTACATAAAATACCCAGGGCTCATCCCAACAAGCCCCCTCCTTAATGTCCTTCATCCATCTAGCCCATTTCCCCACCTACCTCCCCTCCACCAACCCTCAGTTTGGTCTCTATAGTTAGAGAGTGATATACCTCCCTCTCTGTTTATTTATTTTTATCTCGAGAGAGAGAGGGAGACAGCGTGTGTGTGGGAGAAAGAGAAAGGGGTAAGGGGCAGAGAGAGAGAGGGGGAGAGGGAGAATCTCAAGCAGGCTCCATGCTATCAGCACAGAGCTGGACGCGGGGCTCAGTTTGATGACACTGGGATAATGACCTGAGCTGAAATCAAGAGTTGGACACTTAACCAGCTGAGCCACCCAGCTGTCCTTCCTTCTTTGTGTTTATCTCCTTTTTCCTTCCCTTCCCCTAGGTTCATCTGTTTTGTTTCTTAAATTCCACACATGAGTGAAATCATGTAGTATTTGTCTTTCTCTGACTTATTTCACTTAGCATAATACACTCTAGTTCCATCCACATTGCTGCAAATGGCAAGACTTCATTTTTTGATGTCTGAGTAGTATTCCATTGTGTGTGTGTGTGTGTGTGTGTGTGTGTGTGTAATCCATTCATCTGCTGCTGCACATTTGGGCTCTATCAATAATCCGGCTGATGTTGATAGTGCTGCTATAAACATTGGGGTGCATCTACCCCTTTAAATCAGTACTTTTGTATCCCTTCCCCATTTCTATACTTGAATGGAAATAACGTTCCCCTCCTGGGATGATGATTTTTTTTTTAATAGTTTATTGTCAAGTTGGTTTCCATATAACACCCAGTGCTCATCCCCACAAGTGCCCTCCTCCGTGCCCATCTCCTCCCTTCCCCTCCCTCCCCACCTCCATCAGCCCTCAATTTGTTCTCAGCATTCAAGAGTCTCTCATGGTTTGCCTCCCTCCCTCTCCCCCACTATTTTTTCCCTTCTTCTCCCCCATGGTCCTCCAGTAAGTTCCTCCTAATCCTCCTATACGTGCAAACATATGGTATCTGTCCTTCTCTGCCTGACTTATTTCACTCAGCATAACACCCTCAAGGTCCATCCACGTTGCTACACATGGCCAGATTTCATTCTTTCTCATTGCCATGTAGTATTCCATGGTATAGATAAACCACATCTTCTTGATCCATTTGTCAGTTGATGGACACTTAGGCTCTTTCCATGTTTTGGCTATTGTTGAGAGTGCTGCTGTGAACATTGGGGTACGTGTGCCCCTATGCATCAGCACTCCTGTACTGGAATGATGATTTTGAAGAGATGAAAAACAACCCCAGCTGTGAAAATAAAATGTTATTAACCATTTCTGGGAAAATACAATTTGTTTTTTAAAAAACGTATAACAATGTTCTAGGCACGGTACACATTGTTCCCCGTGCTGTCTCTAGCAACAGGAACTAAAGTTGTTTCATTCTCTCCCCTGTGTTTTCTAGTTTTACTGGGAATGCTCTCTTCCTGCTATTCCAAGCCCATTTCCATATGATTGCCACATAAGGAATTCTTTCGACCCTTGGTAACAAGTTTAGATGCTTCATGCAATCTAATTTCACAGTCTGTATTCACTTTAACCTGTTCCTGGACAGTCTCCCTGAAAGAGCATATGGATAGGGACCCAGGGGTCACTTTGAAGGGCTCTCTGGTTTTAACATCTTTAATGACCAACTGGAAGAATGTGAAAACACCAGAGTAATGAAATCTGAATCAAAATTGGGAATCGCTGCAATGGCAGAGGAATGAATTGAGGAGAAAACCACAGAGTAACTGAAATTCAACTGGGCAGGTCACACTCTAATATATTCGAGAACTAAGAAAGAATTCAAAATATGGACGGCCAATGGATGAGTGAAGTCAGACAAATATTAATGTCCTAAAAGGCCTGGGGGTAACAGCAAAGTTAATCATGCAAGGTAGCAGAACTGAGTGAGGTGAGCTAAAAAGGACCAGTGTTGTTTTGTACAGCAAGGAAGAAGGGTCTATAGGCAGGAAAATATAAGCGACCAGAGACATAATATCTAGAATCCAAGATTGTATCGCAAGTGCTATTTTTTGGAATCCCCTTAGTCAAGTTAAAGACATATGCCAAGAGGGGCGCCTGGGTGGCTTAGTCGGTTAAGCGTCCGACTTTCGCTCAGGTCATGATCTCGCGGTTCGTGGGTTCGAGCCCCGGGTCGGGCTCTGTGCTGACTGCCAGCTCAAAGCCTGGAGCCTGTTTCAGAGTCTGTGTCTCCCTCTCTCTCTGACCCTCCCCTGCTCACGCTGTCTCTCTCTCTCCTAGAAATAAATAAAAATATAAAAAAAAAAAAAGACATATGCCAAGGGAAGAGTGGAAGGAGAGGGTGGACATTGGAAAACACAAATTGAATGGAGGATTAGAGCAGATAAACAACCACTGGGCACATTCACAATTATTCAAGGTTACAGACAGGGGTGTGGTTTAGTAGGTAAGGTCTTCAAAATCGGACTTGTTTTGAGTCTCCCATTTGGCCACTTCTTAGTTGGCCTTGGACAAATTCTGGAGCTTTCAAAGTCTCCATTTCTGGGTCTGAAAAGAGATGAAGTTGTAGGAAGACTTGATTCTTAAGGTTGTTTGAGGAGGGAATGAAATAATGCATATCAGAAATTAGTACAACTCAATCTATAAAAAAGAAGGAAATCTTGCCATTTGCGACAACATGGATGGACCCAGAGGGCATTATGCCAAGTGAAATATGTCAGACAGAGAAAAAGAAATACCGTATGATTTCGCTTATACGTGGAATCTGAAAAAAACAAAAACAGAAAGAAAAAAAAAACCCAGACTCATAGATACAGAAAACAGATGGTTACCTGAGGGTAACCTACCCTGTGAGGAGAGAGGGATGAAATAGGTGAGTGGAATTAAGAGGTATAAACTTCCAGTTATAAAATAAATGAGACACAGAGACACATAGTATAGCATAGGAATATAGTCAATAATATTGTAACAACTTTGTATGGTAACAGATGGTAACTGGACTTAATTGTGGTGACCATTTCATGGTATGTAAATACTGAATCCCTCCTTGTGCACCTGCAACTCATACAATATTGCATGCCAATTATTCTTCACTTAAAAGAAAAGAAATTAGTATAATCTCTGATATATAAATTCTCAGCAAGTGCTAACTGCAACAAGCCAAAATAATGACACATGATTAGGTTTGGATATTAACGTACATACATTTTTGTCAAAAGTTTTTACCTTCTGTGAGCAATGCTTTCTGCATGGGGATTTTCCAGACATGACACTTAGAATTTCCACCCAACAATTCAACAGCCACTCTGCTGGCAGAGAATCGGTTTTAAGTAGTTCACTGCCCGCCATCACTTTCTCTACCAAATAATTCTACCATCTGTCCTCCTATCCACTCTTAATCAGAATAACCCTAATAGGCAGTCCTGGATCTAGTGATTTTTTTTTTTTTGAACCACGAGAATACGGAATGAGAACCAGATGGTAAATTTGAGCATATCTAGGACAATCACTTTTTTTTAGCTACAAAAACAAACAAAATTAAATAGTGGTTTCTCTTTTTTTATACATTGGTCTCCCCAGCCAGATATCTCCTTGAACACTATTAGATGACAAAAAGTTTCCATCTGCTCAAGAAGTAGCACATACCTCGAACTACAGGATATCAAATAAAGGATGTTACGGTTGAGCCATTTTAGAGTTTCAGGCAGGTGTTTTCTATGGCCTGTATCAGTCAGGTCTTGTCTGTGATTTTTTTTTTTTCTAGACTGCCATTTGCCACGTTTATTATAGCATATAAGCTTAAGCCATAGGGAGAGTTATGGTTGAAATACAGTTGCCATCTTTTTTTTTTTTTTTACAAATAGTTTATTGTCAAATTAGTTTCCACATAACACTCAGTGCTCATCCCCAAAGTGCCCTCCTCCATGCCCATCCCCCCATCCCCCCCCATCCATCAGTCCTCAGTTTTTGTCAGCATTCAAGAGTCTCTCATGGTTTGCCTCTCTCCCTTTCCCCCACCATTTCCGCCCTTCTTCTCCCCTTTGTTCCTCCGTCAAGTTCCTCCTAATCCTCCTATACGTGCAAACATGTCTGTGATTTTAAGTTGAAGGGCAAGTGGAGATATTATTTCTAAAAAGATAAATATTTGAAGACAATTTAACTCAAGCCAAGGGGAGAAGGGACAAAGTGTGCTGAAATGCAATTATGTAAATGATGGGGTTAAAGAGTTTCCTCCCTGAAGTCTGCATGCTGATTTACAGCCTTTCCAGAGGCATGCAGTAATGAACGTGCTCCCATAAAGGTCCTTCCTGAGGTTAAAACCTGGTTTATCCCCTTGTAATCCAGAGCCTGCTGTATTAATTAACAAGACCAAACACATTCCTTTTTAAATTGAAAACTTGTGGTCCAATGGCTTGATCAATCTGATAACACTGAAAAAAAAAGAAGGGAAGAAAAAGAAAGAAAGAAAGAGAGAAAGAGGGAGAGAGAGAGAGAGAGAGAGGAAGGAAGGAAGGAAGGAAGGAAGGAAGGAAGGAAGGAAGGAAGGAAGGAAGGAAGGAAGGGAGGAAGGGAGGGAGGGAGGGAGAAAAACATTCCGGTCCTAAATACTTTTTTCTGAGAAAAGAAGTGAATGACGTAATGCTTCTATACATAGTCCAGACATGTCAATTTCTTTTCCGAAATTGGACATTTTTTGAAGAGCCCATAAAAACTATCAAGTGAATTCTGCCAGAGACATTACTTAGGGATAATAGATCAATCATCTCAAACCTTTCTGTGTCATCTTGGATTTTAATGCCATTGAAACAATTTCCTACATTTTAGGCAATTTCCACTGAGGCATCAAGCTATTTTTTTTATAAATAATTATTAAGAAGTTTGGAGTTCTTGGGGCGCTTGGGTGGCTGTGTCAGTTGGGCGTCCGACTCTGGCTCAGGTCGTGATCTCATGGTTTGTGGGTTTGAGCCCTATGTCAGGCTCAGTGCTGACAGCTTAGAGCCTGGAGCCTGCTTCAAATCTGTGTCTCCCCCTCTCTCTCTGCCTCTCCTCTGCTATCACTCTGTCTCTCTCCATCTGTCAAAAGTGAACCAATGTTTTTTAACAAAAATTTTTTAGAAGTTTAGGGTTCTTAAAAACGTCATTAGCTCAACCACTATCTCACTTTTCCCTTTAATACTGTGTCTCCATCTAACTCCATAGACTATAGTGTTATCACATTTATAATGCTTTTTATCAGGCATTTATTTTCCTCAAGAAAGCAGAGAAATAGCAGGCCTCTTGTCTGTAAATATACACATCACAAAATACCACATTCTACTTTGGAATTCAATCACCGTGAGAACACTTTATTACTTAGGGAAGTGTGTTCCCCAACAGAAAAGTTGCTGATATATTCCAGGCATGTATCTATTCACCGACCAGCTCTTGGCCTGCAACTGAAAAAGAACTTCTTTCAGTTCTGTTGGAGATGAATATTTTTCTTGCTTATTGAAATAGAAGTGACTGAATGCCAACTGGCTTTCCACTTGTATGCCGTGTGTCATCATCCGGCAAGCAGTCGCGTGAGGCATATTGAATTTTCCTCATGGAGGGTCATGCCGTTCCTGTGTGACCCTGTCTGAGGAGATCGGTGCGGAACAAAAGAACAGATCATCAGGTGGGTTTTGTGATGTGTCCTGCTCCCTCTTCAGGTGTGGCAAAGACCATATTTTGGTTAGTGGTTTTATGTTGATCTGGCCTCAGTATGGGATAAATAAGTTTTCTTGGACAACTTGTCTGCATTGACTATTAGTTTCTTTCGGTCTAGAAAAACAATCAGAAAGAATAAAGGGGCGCCTGGGTGGCTCAGTCAGTTGGGCATCTGACTTCGGTTCAGGTCATCATCTCATGGTTTATGAGTTCGAGCCCCAAGTTGAGCTCTGTACCGACCTCTCAGACCTTGGAGCCTGCTTCGGATTCTGAGTCTCCCTCTCTCTCTGCCCCTCACCTGCTCATGCTCTGCCTCACTCTCTCTCAAAAATAAATAATAAAATTTTAAAGTTTTCTATTTAAAAAAGAAAGAAAAGAAATTCGCTTTTCACTGACACATGGTGCTTTTCTGAGGTCTTTGTCTTCTTTTACCACATGCTTTGAGAAGATAAAAGTAATTCTTGATTTTTCATACACATTTTGTTAGAAAAGTATTTTGAAAAAGAAAAAGATATCTTGTTTTTAAAGTGTCATTCGGACTTTGTTCGTTGGGGGGAGGAGCTGTTTGCTTGGAAGAAAATAATAAAATTCCTGTAACCCTAACTTTTGCTTCTGTCGCCTTTAATGACTTGAATGATTTCCTGTCCTCATCAGCATGAAGGTACAATGTCTGTACCGCCCCCCCCATGTCCCCCCATACCCCCCAACCCCTGCCATGGACAGTTTGGAACACTTATGAAGTTCAGTTGTACCAAAAGGAGGTATTTTAGCCCATATGATTAAATCATACATTTCCTGCTACATCAAGGTCATCCAGATATCTGGAGCAAATTGCATTTTGTTGTAGGTAAAAGCAAGCTGTCCCAAATTAGGTTTGATAGCACAGCATTAAGTGTCTGCAACCTTAGGGGTGTTTACTTTTTAGATTAAAATGCCTGGTAAAGACGTTTGTATATTTTCATTTACCATTTATTGCCTGTGAGTTGGAAGTCTATTCTCCTAAAATGTCTTTGGTTATAGGAGGGAAAATTCGGAGACACTGTCTGTTACTTTCTAGAGAAAATGAGTCCTTTATTTATATCATCAAGCCACTTCTGTCTCTAAATTGTTCTGCTAGTAATTGATACATTGTCCTTTAAAAGTGTTTATACTGTGAATGCTGTGTTGCTTTAAAAACAGTTAAGAAATACTTATGCACTTGGAATTCTGTTCCTTCAGGAGGGTAATTAAAAAGAGAGAGAAGGAGGGGCAGCTGGGGCTCAGTGGGCTGAGCATCTGACTCTTGATTTCGGCTTAAATCATGATCTCACGGTTCATGAGTTTGAGCCCCTCGTCAGGCTCTGTGCCGGGATTCTGTTTCCTTCGCTCTCTGCTTTTCTCTTTCTCTCTCTCTCTCAGAAAGAAAAACTTAAAAAGAGACACAGAGAGAGAGACAGAGAGAAGGAGGAAGGGAAAAAAGGCCGTCCTCAGAGTGTTTAAAGTTCAAGGGTTGGAGGTAAAAAAGCATGAAATGCAGAAAATAAAACAATGAGAGAAAAATGTTTATTAAGTGTTGAAATACAGAGTACAGAGCTAACTGCACATGTGAGAAAGCCAAAATCACCAGAAACTGAAGCCGCTTTCACAGCAAGGATTCAGAGGTGTTCAGGGTCCGAGAACCATTTGCATGAGAATGCAGGCACTTTTAAGGTGAATCACAATCCAGTGATTCTATACATTACTCAGTGTTCATCAAGATAAGTGTACTCTTAATTCCCTTCACCTATTCCACCCATCCCCCCACCTACCTCCCCTCTGGTAACCACCACTTTCTTAGAGTCTGGTTTTAGGGAGTTTTGTCTCTTTTCTTTCCCTTTGTTCATTGGTTTCTTTTAAAAAAAATTTTTTTAACATTTTTGTTTTTGAGAGACAGAGCACAAGCGGGGGAGGGGCAGAGAGAGAGGGAGACACAGAATCTGCAGCAGCTCCAAGCTCTGAGCTGTCAGCACAGAGCCCAATGCGGGACTTGAACCCACAAACTGTAAGAAAATGACCTGAGCTTAAGGCAGACTGAGCCACCCAGGTGCCCCTGTTCATTTGTTTCTTAAATTTCACATATGAGTGAAATCATATGGCATTTGTCTTTCTCTGACTGCCTTGTTCCACGTAGCATCATATCCTCTAGATCCTTCCAAGTTGTTGCAAATGGCAAGATCTGGTTCTTTTGTATGACCAAGTAATCACATCCTCTTTACCCATCCACCCATGGACAGACGCTTGGGATGGACCCTTGCCTTGTTTCCATCTCTCTGCTATTGTAAATAATGCTATAAACATAGGGTTGCATATATCTTTTCAACTTTCCAATTAAGTGTTTTTATTTTCTTTGGGCAAATACTCAGCAGTGGAATTACTGGATCATATGATGTTTCTATTTTTAATTTCTTGAAGAGGGGCGCCTGAGTGGCTCAGTCAGTTAAGCGTCCAACTTCGGCTCAGGTCATGATCTCACGGTTCGTGGGTTCAAGCCCCATGTCGGGCTCTGTGCTGACTGCCAGCTCAGAGCCTGGAGCCTGTTTCGGAGTCTGTGCCTCCCTCTCTCTCTGACTCTCCTCTGCTCACGCTGTCTCTCTATCTCTCAGAAAAAAATAAAACATTAAAAAAATTTTTTTTTAATTTCTTGAGGAACTTTCATACTATTTTCCACAGTGGCTGCACCAATTTGTATTCCTACCAACAGTGCAAGAGGTTCCTATTTCTTCACATCCTTGCCAACTCTTGTTAGTTCTTGTGTTTTTTATTTTAGCCGTCTGCCAGGTGTAGATATCTCATTGTGGTATCTAATGAGTGATATCTCAGTGTAGTTTGAATTTGCATGTTCCTTAATGATCATTGATGTTGAGCATCTTTCCAGTGTTTGTTGATCATCTATATGTTTTTTCTGAAAAATGTCTGTTCAGGTCCTCTGCCCATTGGTAATTGAATTCTTTGTTTTTGTTTTTGTTTTTTGTCTTGAGTTACATAAATTCTTTATATATTTTGGATACTAATAATCCCTGTCAGATACAGCTTTTGCAAATACCTTCTCCCATTCCATACATTACCCTTTTGTGTTGCAGATGGTTTCCTTCACTGTCCAGCATCTTTAATTTTGGTATAGTTCCAACAGTGCTATTTTGCTTTTGTTTTCCTTCCAGAGAAGATGTATCTGGAGAAAAATTTGTAGGGCTGATGTCAAAGAAGTTACAAGAATGCAGGTGCTTCTAACAATGCAGATTCCAGGGACACCCCCCCCCACACACACATACTGATGATCTGTCAGAGGAGCTCGGAAGACCCAGGGATTTGCATGTTACCTGCTTCCCAAGAGGTGTCCCCATCAGCTGCCTGCCTCCCTGCCTCAGGCCTCCTCCCCTTCCTACCCACTTCCCCCAAGAGAGGCCAGAAGTTTTTGAAAAATGAAAACAAGATCCTATTATTTTCCTGCATAAAACTCTCCAGTGGCTTTCTGAAACATTTCGTAAAATTCAGTAAAATACTCTTGGCTTGCAAAGCAAAGTGGGATGAAATCTTTGCCCACCTCTCCTCTCCAACCCCCCTTTACATCATTCCCCCCTGCTTTCTGCTGGCCGGTGTTTGCCTGCCACAGACACCTTCTTTCATATCCTCGAACATAATAAACCTGCTTCTCCTTTAGGGCATTTGAACTTTGAATGAATGGAATGGGCTAAACTTGAGAGGGTATAATCAGAAAAAGGGCTTAACTTTTCTCCCACCAGGACTCTGAGCGATGTTGTGTTTTTTTTTTATTAATATTTATTTATTTATTTATTTATTTATTGAGAGAGAGAAAGAAAGAGAGAGACAGAAGGTGCATGCAAGCACAAGTGGGGGAGAGGCAGAGAGAGAGGGAGACACAGGATCTGAAGCAGCCTCAGGTTCCTTGCTGTCGGTGCAGAGCCTGATGCCAGGCTCGAACCCACCAACTATGAGATCATGACCTGAGCCGGAGTCAGACACTTAACCAACTGGGCCACCCAGGCGCCCCTCTGAGGATTGTTCTGCTGGCTTGCAAACAGGAAGTAACCAGGCCACGGTGATCTAATGTACAGTATGATGAATACAGACTATAACGTACTGTACAGTAATCATGTAATGTGATAAATGGCACTACAACAGCAATCATATTACAATATGTAAATATATCAAAGAGCACGTTGTACACCTTAAATTTACACAATGTGATATGTCAAATTTGAGTAAAAAAGTGCTCTCCCGTTCCCGTTCAAGCTACGTCAGATAGTGCTTTTAGCATTCCGCTCGTTTTCTAAATAAAACAATGTCACCTCACCCCCAGCTTGTCCCTTCTCCCTGGCTCAGGTCGGGCCCTATCCTTAGAAATGGCAGGAGGAGGCAGCTCAGATGTCCTCGACCCCCTCCATCCCCCCCGCCCCCCAGCTTTGTGCCATCTCCTCCCACCTAGCATCTGACTCCCCCGGTTGGGGACACAGTGAGGAAAGAATAGCAGGAAAGATGTAATGGCGGATTTACATACCCGTGTTCTCTTATCTCACACTGCCTCTTGCTTTCAAATGCCCTCTGTCCTAGCTGATGCCGTAACATTGGCTCTTCCACGTAAGGTGCATCATACATTCTTTAGAGACACACACGGCCACCGCCACCAGCACCACAGTCCTGCACTGTCCCCTGGTGGGAGCAATGCATTCTCTGATGGATTATTCCGACCTGTCTCCATAATTCTTCCATCCACGGCACACCCTTGGGAGCCTCTTGCTCAGCAAGCAGCCTTTGGGCGAAGCCCTCGGGCAGTCTCAAGCTACTAGCTCCACAGAGCCCACATGGCCCTTGGGCACTGTCTCACACTGGCGCACCCCCCGCCCCCTCACCCCCCTGCACCCCTCACCTTCCCGAGCTGCTGGTGTCCTTCCCCTCTGTTCTCTCCCTTCGCCCTACCTTCACCGCCTTCCCCAGCCAGCTTCCTATCTTCAGACTTCTCCAACCAAAGCTTGGGCAACAGACTCTTTGCCAACTACATCCAGGATTCCCTGAGAACTACCTTTCACGTTTCTCTGAGAGCAGCAGGAGGGGGGCTCTGAGCTTCTCTAAGCAAGTTCTAAGAGAAGGCATAGGACTCCAGTCTCCCCTTCTGGTAAACACCCCCAGCCCCCACAAAGGGTTCAATTGCTGCTTCCTGCCCATGACTTAGAGGCGGGACCAGGACTAGTCCCTTCTCCCCGCAGACAAGGAAAAAAGAAACACCATGGCACTCTCTTCCCTACAAATACACTTCAAAGCATGCTGTGACTATCTAGTGATTTCTTAGGTTGTTCTGTTCCCTTCAAGTCACTATTATCCCCGTAAGTAGTGACTTAAAATAACAGATTATTCTTTCTCACAATGTGGTGGGTTGACTCCCCTCAGCTGGGAGGCTCTTCTCTTCAGTGTGGATTGTGTTAACCTCTCGGAAGGTTTCTGAAGGCTTCATTCACAAGTCCGGTGCCCAGAGGAAGCTCCTTGGAGCCCCTGCTGGTAGCTTGGGCTTCCTGACAGCATGGCAATTTCAGAGGATTTGAACTTATGAAAAGGCAGTTGGTATCAAAGAGGGCAAACAGGGGCGCCTGGGTGGCTCAGTCGGTTAAGCGTCTGACTTCGGCTCAGGTCGTGATCTCACAGTTCGTGGGTTTGAGCCCCGCGTCGGGCTCTGTGCTGATAGCTCAGAGCCTGGAGCCTGCTTCGGATTCTGTGTCTCCCTCTCTCTCTGCCCCTCCCCTGTTCATGCTATTTCTCTCTCTCTGTCTCAGAAATAAATAAAAAAAATTTTTTTTAATTTTTTAAAAAAGAGGGAAAACAGAAGCTTCCAGGCATTTTCACAGATAAGGGTCTGGAACTGACACAGCTCTACATCAGCCACAGGAGGTCGCAAGTCCAGTCCAGATGCAAGGAAGGGACAGGTTAGGAAGAGAGGCCTGCCCAGGTAGGAAGGGAAGGAGTTGGTGGAAGACATCTTTGGAGACTGTTTATCATACTAACCTCTTTGCCTAGAATGTTCTTTTTAAAGGTATTAACATGGCCACTGGCCTCCTCCTCACCATCCAGTTCTCAGCTCAAATGTCATCACAGACATTTATCACGAAGAATGTCACCAATTCCACCCATCTCACATAACCATATAGTCACTCTGTTCTTCCTTTATTTATTGTTTTTTTGCCATTATTTATTATATGTTGTTTATTATTTATCTGTATACTGTCTGTCCTTAATTTTCCACTCCCCATTGGACCACTAACTCACTAATAGAAAGGAACTTGGATTCCTTATTCTCTGTAATCTCTTCATCATTTAACAAAGAGACAGGACTCAATAACTGTGAATAAATAACACCAACTCATTTCTCCCAGGTTCAAAGCCAGCTCCCAGTAACAGTGGCTGATGGACACAAATGTCTTTATAGCTCTCCAAGTTTTCATGGTAGAGTAGTATTTTTAGCACATTCATTTCATTTACTATTTTTCCCCTCTAGAATCATACAGGCAGTTTCTCAGTGGAAGTTTGGTATAAAACCTGTGTTCTCACTCCAATAACAATTTGGATTTGGGGTGGGGGGGCAGTGAAATGATCTCAGGTTTATGAAACTTGTTAATTTCAATAAATAGAATTTTATTTCCCCTGAGCAAAATCAAAGGAGAACTTTCATGTTACACCTTTGATTTTTCGTCTCATCATAGTTTAATGTTATAGTGAATCAACATCTTTAGGGACCATACCTTTTGGTGGGAATCAACAGCAGAGAGCTTTTATGCAATTATTTTTGGAAGAATGATAATAACAACAGCTAGGGGTGCCTGAGTGGCTCAATTGGTTGTGTCTGACTTAGGCTCAGGTCATGATCTCATGACTCATGGGTTTGAGCCCCACATCAGGCTCTCTGTTGTCAACACAGGGCCGGCTTTGGATCCTATGGCTCCCTCTCTCTTGGCTCCTCCTCCACTTGCTCTCTCTCGGAAATAAATAAACTTTAAAAATGAAATGAAATGAAATGAAATAATAAAATAAAATAAAATAAAAAAACAACAAATTAATGTCTTGAGCACTTGGCTTTGAGCCAAGCCCTGGGCTAACTGCTTCACATGGGTTATTCTAAGCATAATGACCAGAAGAGATTTCCATTGTTTTTATGCAAGTGTCTGTGACCTCCAGCAATATGCCCTTCACATGTATCACCATTTAAACAACTTCCGTCCTCATCCTCTGCAAACTCTGCAAGAAAAAAGGGAAGTACTTTGGCCTAAGAGATATTTAAATTCCCTTTTACCCCTCTCCTAGAACAACTGTGTTATGAGTTCTCTTACTTAATTGAGCATAGGACTCATACATTTCTTTCTTACTTTGAGATGTTAGTCAACTCTTGTCCCTCAGAGTGGTGTCTGTCTACTTCATCAAAAAATGCCAATTATATGAGTATTAGCTGTCTCTCTTAAATTACATTTTTATTTAATGACATCTTTCTGCAAAAGAGTAAGGACAACGGCAAACTCAGTAATGTATACTTACTATGTATATCTGTTAATACCTTGAATGAATAACAACCTTTGAATGTGAATATGTGCTTATATATCAGTGTTCTAAAAATCACTTTTTGTTAAAATTCTCCCAAACTCGTAAATGTGTTTTTGACTTTCCCAACCAACCAGTTTGCCTAGGCTTTTCATAAGCACTATCCTATAAGGCATAGAACGGAGGAATCCTTGGAAATATGTCCATCCAGTGGCTGCCTCTCAATGCCCATAACTTAGATGACTATTTCATGCTGAAAACTCTGGTCCCAAGATCACTGTTCATCTAATTGATGGCTACTGTCTTCATCACACAGCTGTTAGCTCATCAGGAAGATAGTTAATAAACTTGGCAATATACATTGCATTAACTTTTTTGCCCTAAGGTTAATAATAGGATTATTTTTAAATGTGCTTTTGATGTGCTAAGCTTCCCTAATAAATATGATTAAGTAAAATAAGTTGAGAGGAAGACCATCAATTCAATGAAGATTGCTTAACATTAGGCAGTAGGTTTATATGTGAGTAAAAGGAAATTTAGTATCTGTATTTCATGGCTCTTAAAGAGCATTTGGCTGTGACCCAGACACTGAGCTTTACCCTCATTGAGCTAAGTAAGCCAGGAAAACACTGATTTATGCATCAACAGGATGGTCTTCAACGGAACATTACTCAGGGAATTTTTTTGCACACAACATGCTCTTTTCTCCATTTCTTTACCTCAAAATAGCATTATAATTTTTTGCAAGAATAATAATAGAACATACGCTAAGATGAAATCATTGAAGGGAATAAGCAATGTTGAAATAGCAGACTCCTAAGAACAAAATGTGCTTGATTTATTTTTTTTTTAATTTTTTTTTTTTAATTTCTAAGAGAGAGAGAGACAGCATGAGCAGGGGATGGTCAGAGAGAGAGGGAGTCACAGACTGAAACAGGCTCCAGGCTCTGAGCTGGCAGTCAGCACAGAGCCCGACGCGGGGCTCAAACCCACGAACCGCGAGATCAAGACCTAAGCGAAAGTCGGACGCTTAACCGACTAAGCCACCCAGGCGCCCCAAAATGTGCTTTATTAAAGAAACTTTGTCCCCAAACTTTTAAGTGAATTTCATATTAAATAATAAACCCTCTAAGATCTATTTATTCAGTTTTTTTAAAGAAAAAGAACAATGTAAAACAAATTGCATTTGCTGTTATGACTGCAACTACGTTCACTGCGATCATCTCTCTAATCTTCTTCATTCTGAGTGCTATCCATTTCAGTCCTTACTGACGTATTCAATATTAGACAAACACCAGGAATAAAAATTAGCTATATGGCATTTAGAACAACAAAGATTATACAGCTCAGTAGAAACATATTTGGTGATATAATCCTCCTTATTTTAGTTTCAATTAGTTTTATTAATAAAAATAGCCCTCGACTTAAACCGCCTTTCATTTGTCCAGGCCTAAAATAATGCTTGTAAAAAGTATTTTGATGTGGTTCATTTAATCACTTCCTCCTGTGTCAGTCAAGCAACTATGACCATAATGATGACATCAATTTGGGGATGATGGCAGCCACCATTGAAGAGAAGAAATTAATTTATATTTGAATCAGATCCATATTTTTCCAAGTACAGAATCAGTACTCTCTGCCCTCTCAGCACAAAATGTACTCGGTGGGATAGAAACATTTCATTCAGGCTTCCTGGACTCAGATTTCCATCTAATTTAATCATGGCTGAAGGGGAGAATCAGAGTAGATGTCAGTAAAGGAAAAGCTTCTGGTTTCCTCTTGTTTTAGGAGAGAGAAAGCACCTTCTACATCAGCTTCCTCCACCAGACATAGTCTCCATTCACCTGTTACTTTAATGGGTTCCATTTCTTCATTAGATGACAGACTCTAGGCATCTGGAGTATTTGTCAGAGAAGAATTTCCACTTTCAAGAATAGCTACACGAAGTATTTTTGAGCCAAAGTACTTTTTCTTTAGATTTCTACAAGAAGAGGAATGGAGCAATAAACCTTTTGTTTTCAAAACCCTCATGGTCAAATCAATAAATATTAAAAGTCTATAAGGTACTGAACTAATCAGCACATAGAGATTAGAGGAGTGAGAATCCAACTGAATCATGAAAAGAAAAAGTCACAATTCTGCGTTCCAGTTGCTGATATCTTGTGGGGGAGAAAGACGTGTTTTAGAAATCTGGTATAAACTGAGCCATGCTAAGTGGTACAAGGGAAGCTCAGACTCGTAGGGGGAGGTCAGCATGTGGGTATCTGGGGACACTTCTGGAGCGCTGGCAATTCAGTTGCGATTTCAAGGTCTGCGGCAAGGTGGAAGAGGATTGCAGACTGACGAAAGAACTCACACAACGTCCCAGCAAGCTGAGGCCTCGGCTTCCATTCTAAGAAGTAGGCTACAGTGTGCGATGGGTAGAGGCCACAGTGGGATGAAATGGGAGATTAAACTGCAAAAGGATGGAATGCCTTTCTTAGTTTTCTGTAACTCTTAATGTGGTTACTATTCGGAAGGGTATAAACATGTAGCCCATTCCCAGAATGTGTCATACCATAACACTACCCCATCTCCACGACACATTCGACCAGAAGTTGATGCCAAAACATTCATTTATTTCTCCCTGGCAGCCCCTCATTCTGCAATGAGCCCATCTCAGGGTGTCCCAAGTCAGTCTCCCTTTTATAGCTTCTGGTGATCTCTCTCCTCACGATGGTTTTCTAGATGAAGGGCCAGCAAAGATTTTCTAAAGAGGGCCGGATGGTATACATTTTAGGTCTCACAGCCAAACAGTCTTTGTCACAACTACTCAATGCTGCCGTTGTAGCATGAAAGTAGCCGTACATGATACATGAATGATTGGTGTGGCTATGTTCCAATAAAACTTTATTTAAAAAGCAGATAGATGAAATTTGGACCATCAGCTGTAGTTTATGGACCCCTGTTATAAGTTCACCAGCCCCTCTGTCTTCTCCAAAGAATCTTACTTGTTCCTACTCTCTGTCTCCAGTCCAGACTATTAATTTGAAACCATCAGATTTCCCACCTTGATGAATCTGGGGAAAGATCTAAGTTTGGAGGCAAGGATGAAAAGAAATTGGTCTTTTCTTATCTGACCCTCAAGATGAAGGATCCAGAAGACAAACTTTTTAACATGACTGTAGGGTGTTACTGTGCTTGAAGTGTCTCTCTCTTCTTTCTAGTTTTACCAAATGTATCTTTCTGCTAATTTAGCTCATTTGGGCTGGTTGGTGCTTGAGAACGTAACTAACTGTATATTATATACCAGAAAGAGAGTCAGCCAGAAGTACAAAAATGAGAAATGAAAAAATACCCTTTTACTGTATTTATAATACTCAAACCTAGGTATTGAGTGCCTATCATTTATTAATCCACTGATTTTTCTTTACTTTAATTATCAAATAAGAACAAAAGAAAGAAGCATCTTAACTTTAAATACAATGGAGAATCATTGCAGGTTTTTGAGCAGGAGAAACTTGTGTTTAGAATTTCTTAAGGAAATGTAATTATGACAGTAATGCATAATAAAGACTGGAAGTAGGAGAAGAGCCAGTGTGTTTTAGTTAAAAAGTCTCAAAGGCTGTCAGAGGTTTGAAGGAAGGGAGGGATGAATAGAGAGAGCACATGTAGTGAAACTATTCTGTGCGGTATTAAAATGGAAAATATGTCTCATACGTTTCTCAAAACCCATGAAATGTGCAACACCAAGGATAAACCTTAATGTAAACTATGGACTTTGGGTGATCATCATGTGTCCATGTAGGTGTATAAGCTGTAACAAATATACTCCTCTGGTGCAGGGTGTTGACGGGGAGGCTGTGCTTGTGTGAGGCAGGGGGTGTATGGGAAATCTCTGCACCCCTCTGCTCAGATTTGCTGTGAACCTAAAATTGCTCTAAAAGTTAAACTGTATTGTTTTTAAAGTCTCTGACAAGGAGAAACCCCAGCCTTCACTTGTCAGACAGCATACATAGGTGTCATTTAAGGCCTGGCCAGGTACCATTTGTAGGACCACAAAGTCAAAACTTCTGAAAGAAGAGTAAAGTTGGAAGAGATGGAAGAAGTTTGCTTTAAGACAGCAGTCTAGACAGAGAGGCACTCTGTAGTGAAGCAGTATGTAGATTGTGTCCTCCAAGATGTGGCCACAACAAGACTCCCCATGCAACTTGTCTTCTTCCTGTGTGATAACGACACTTCTTCTATAGGGCGCGGAGGTTTTGTTTCTCTCCTGGGATCTTGGTGGGCACGGTGATGACAGCAGTGTTGGTACTATGGGACTTCCATGGCTAGGACATGAAAGGCCATGCAGATTTCACCTGGTCCTCTTGGAGACATTCGTTCTGGATCTTAGCCACTGTGCTGTGAGAATGTAGCAAAACACACAAAGGCCGAGTGTAACTTTCTGGCTGAAGTTCCAGTTGTGGTCACAGCCAATAGCTGGCATTAACCTCCTGACATATGAGTAAGTGAGTCACAAGATGACTAACCCCAAACACCATCTGCTACAGGAGCATGAGATGCCCCCAAGCAAAAACTGCCTAACTGAGCCTAGTCAACACCCCGAATAATGAGAGAAAACAATAAAGGGATTTTGGTTGTTTTGGTGTGATTCCTTATACGGCAATAAATAAGTACAATGGGTACAAACAGAGAAGAAGCCCAGGTGGGTGGTTTTGCTATCTAATAAGCCACTGGAAAACAAAAGCAAATAATATCATACCTAGTACTTACGTTCACTTTTTAATATTCTAATTAGATAGACTGTGATCTTTTCTAAGGATCACCATATTGCCCACGTTTCTTAAGTGCACTACCAGGATCTACAGGATCCTGCTTTCTCCCCACAAATGGCCTACATAAGCCAGAGGCTGGGATAATGCACATTATGTTCAAATTACTACTCATGTATTTAATTTAAAAAAAAAAAATAGGGCACCTGGTTGGCTCAGTTGATGGAGCACAGACTCTTGATCTTGGGGTTGTAAATTTAAGATCCATGTTTGGTGTAGAGATTACTTAAAAATAAAATCTTTATGGGTGCCTAGGTGACTCAGTCAGTTAAGCATCTGGCTCTTGGTTTCAGCTCAGGTCATGATCTCACAGTTCATGAGTTCGAGCCCCGCATCAGGCTGCGCGCTGACAGTGCAGAGCCTGCTTGGGATTCTCTCTCTCTTCTTGTTCCTGTCCTTCTCCCACTCTCTTTCTCTCTGTGTCTCTCTCTCAAAAATAAATGAATTTTTAAAAAATTTTAATAAAAAATAAAATTAAATTAAAAAAATAAAAACAAAAAGTTGGTCATCCCTCTGTAGGTACTAAGATGATAGAATCAAATCATAAGAAAAAAAATTAAAAGAAAAAAATGGAGGTGCCTGGGTGGCTCAGTCGGTTAAGCGTCCGACTTTGGCTCAGGTCGATTCTGTATCTCCCTCTCTCTCTGACCCTCCTTCTCTCTCTCTCAGAAATAAATAAAACATTAAAAAAATTTTAAAAAGAATCAGGTCATAAGATATCAAATCCTAGAGATGCAATTCTTATTTTTTAAGAGTAACCTTACCAAAATTACTTCCTTATATTTTTTTAGTTCCTTATTTTTAACATATTAATTCATCTTTTACTTTTTTTTTATTGATGCAGTCACATATCCCCTGGGATCACTCCCAATCTTGATAAGGCCCTGTGGCATGTACTTGAACCTAATATAGCAGCGACTCCAACGGCATATCATTCACTTGGATGGAACGAGATGCATGACTTAACAGGGTCACATTCTTGGGCTAATGCTACTCCCTAGTCTGCCAAGAGGCAGCTGTGTGAGCTTGTCCAAAGATACAGAATGTGGCCACTCCTGCTTCCAGCCTACGCCCACTCTTTCTTCTCCACAAACAAAATTCTCTCCCCCTTCAAGGCAAAGAATAATATCATCTCTCTGGCTTCTATTGACCATTCCTTCTCATACTCCTCACTTCTCTCCATAGTCAGAGGAGAATGTGTCCTTTCAAGAACAAAATCTTCATCTTTCGTCTTAAGCCCACCGTTTCCCACCTTCTCAGAGATAGTCTCCATAAATAACTCTCTCTTTCTGGTGTCTTCAGCCTCTCCCTCTTTCCTGACTCTTGACCCTCTGCGTATAAAATTAAAAACCTTTCCTATAGCAGAGATTAAGTTTTCCTTGACCTTGTATCCCTTGAGATACCTCCCTATCTTCCCTTTTCACACCACTCTCTTAAAAATGTTATATTGATTTTCCTTTGCTCAATTCCTATTCATTCCTTGCTCTGGTGTCATCTCGATAGTGACCACGTCATTTAAATTGTTAGGGTCACCAATGACCTTGTGAAATTATTTCCAGTTCTATTGAAATTGATCTTTGAGTCGTTAGAGATTTCCAACCGTTCCATCCTTTGGAAATAATCTATCATCCCCAATTTCCACATCAGTCTCTCCTAATTAGACTGCTCTCCCTTCTTTCCTTCCCTTCTCTCTTCTTTCTCCCTCTCAACAATATATAGGTTCTTATCTTAGTCAGCTCAGGCTGTCATACAGACTATCATAGACTGGTTGGCTTATAACAGAAATTTATTTTGTCACAGTTCTGGGGCTGGTCCCAGATCCAGATACCAGTCAATTCAGTTCCTGATGTGCGTTCTCTTCCAGGCTTGCAAATGGCCACACTCTTGCTATGTCCTAATATGGACTTTGTCCGTGCATGTGCAGAGAGAAACAGAGAGAACTTTCTTCCTCTTCTTTTTTTTTTTTTAATTTTTATATGTCTTTTATTTTATTTTGAGAGATAGAGACAAAGAGCAAGTGGGGGAAGGGCAGAGAGAGAGGGAGACACAGAATCTGAAGCAGGCTCCAGGCTCCGAGCTGTCAGCACAGAGCCTGATGCGGGGCTCAAACCCACAGACTGCGAGATCATGACCTGAGCCAAAGTCGGAGACGTAAGTG
The DNA here is from genome assembly GCF_003009895.1 of Hyaena hyaena. NCBI lineage: Eukaryota > Metazoa > Chordata > Mammalia > Carnivora > Hyaenidae > Hyaena > Hyaena hyaena. The sequence goes on from NW_024080780.1 coordinate 1,884,820, forward strand.
ACTGAGCCACCCAGGCACCCCTCTCTTCCTCTTCTTATAAGGTTATCAGCCCTATTCAATTAAGAATCCACACTTATGACCTCACTTAAAATTAATTATCTCCTAAATATCCCATCTCCAAATATAGTCACACTGGAAGTTAGGTCTCAACATATGAATAGAGGGGAGGAGGGGACACACTCTAGTCTGTAATAGATATAATTCATCATATATAAAGTAGGTAGATGCACATAGTTTCAGACTTGCTTACAGCAAAAACCCCTCCAGTGCTTACTATGCCCTCTGCTGTGCCTGGTGAGTTGTTGGCTTTCACTTTTCATGTGTGTCGTTTCAGAGTCCAAGATGGAGGCTACAGTTATAATGAACTCAGCCTCAGACATCTTCCTTGAGAGGCTGAAAACAGACAAATCTATGAGCTGGGCCTGAAAAACAATAGCAGCCCTCAGACTTCCCCTTATATATTCATGGCCAGAACTGCTTCACATGCTCATGCATAACCATATCACTGACAAGGGTAGATGTCCATGATTGGTACATCGTAATCACTGTACATTTTCCTGGGACAAGAGAAAGGTGTTATTCTACAACACACAAGGTCTTATCGGTCGTGCAGATAGGAAGGCAGAGCTCACTTTTATCTTCCTCACTATATGCTCCCAGTCTTCCTCATGATGTCCTCTTACTTCCCATAGCCCCTTAAGTTTTGGTTTTTTTCAGGGCTTCTTTCTTGGACTACTATTTTCTTGTATGTTCCCAAATAATCTCATTTACGTCCACTATTTGCATTAGGACTTAAAGATTATAACCCCCGACATATCCAAACATTTTTCTGGCCTGTCCACCAGGATTGGCCACAGATATCCCAAAGTCAAAATATCAAAAATGAAAAATCATTGTTCTTGTCCCTAATGCCACTGCTTTTCTAGCTCTTTAGTATTTTCTCTGCTGTTTGGTGGTGGCACCCCATTCCCTTTCACCCAAATGAACAAACCACTTTCATCTCAGGTGCCTTCTTCTTCCTTCTACATCCATCTAGTTACCACTTCCTGTTGCCTCTTTACTAAATATCTCACAAATTTCCACCCCTCTTTTCATCCCAGCCCCCACTGCCTTCCCTCTTGTGGCTTCATTTCCTATCATTTCTTTTGATCAATAATTACGATATTTACCAATCCAGGACCTGCTTATATTAACGCATACCTTTGTTCATACATCCTTCATCACTACTAAACTTTAAGGTATGAGAGGGCTAGGGCCTTCTCTTTCACATTTTTGTTCCCATTGTAGTTACAGCCACCTGGTACATAATAAGCCCTCATGGAACAAAGTTCAAGTCAGCTACCCCAACTCATATATATAGAAATAATGATGCAATCTCCTTGCCCTGGGCTCTCTTTCTCACCTCAGCATAAGACATTTGAGAGAAGGAGCTCTGTTGTTCACTTCTTTTGTAACTTCTCAAAACACCAAGTACAGTGCTTTCCACTAGTGATGAGAGAAGCATTCAAAAACATTAGTTGGGTAAATAACTCCTAAAAGCAAAATGGCATTTTACTATAGGTGTGGATGGACATGGCCATTATTTTATTCTTCCGTTTTGTAGACAGTCTCTTTCTGTCTGCATTGTGCATGGCCACCATCAGAATGTTTGATTTTCTACAATGAAATCTTGGCTCACTCAGATCAGGGCCACGGTGTCTTCTGGACCTCATGTCTTATGATTCTGTGATTATAAGATTACTGAGAGAAACAAGTTCATTTTGACATAAATAAGCCCATTAATGTGGTGAGGGAAAGTGTAATCCCTGATGATGTTCTGAACTAATTGGCTCAAAAAATGTAAATAGCTTATTTTTAGCAAAATGGGATAAATTGCAATCTTTCAAGGTTTCGAAGGTGTGATTTTCTCGTGGGAAAACACTATTTAAAAATAGCAATGTATTCCTTTGAATTTGGGTCAAAATTTGAAGGCATAGCATCTATAATTATATCAGAACTACTGAAACGAACCATAGCTATTTTATATCTTCAATGAAATTTTCTTTCACCTGATAAAATTATTAGGTAGTTTCTTACTTAGTTTTAATTATTAAGCTAAATAATTAAACTCAGATGTGATTAAAATACTAAAAACAATTGATCATACACATTTAAACATATTTTGACTAATTTGAGAAAAATTTGCTTTGCTTCTAAAAACACTTAAATGACTTTCAGTTATGCAACCTGGTGCAGCCACTCTGGAAAACAGTATGGAGTTTCTTTGAAAAGTTAAAAAATAGAGCTACCCTACGATCCAGCAATTGCACTACTGGGTATTTACCCAAAGAATAAAAAAATTGCTAATTCAAAGGAATACATGCACCCTGATGTTCGTAGCAGCATTATCTACAACAGGCAAATTATGGAAACAGCCCAAGTGTCCATCCACTGATGAATGGATAAATAAGATGTGGTATGTGTGTGTGTGTGGAAGGGGGGGGGTAGGTGTGTATCTATGTAATGAATATTACTTAGCCATAAAAAAAAGAATGATATGGATAAAAGTAAACAGTATTATGCTAAGCGAAGTAAGTCAATCAGAGAAAGACAAATACCATATGATTTCACTCATATGTGGAATTTAAGAAGCAAAAGAGGGGCTCCTGGGTGGCTCAGTTGGTTAAGCGTCTAACTCTTGGTTTCGGCTCAGGTCATGATCTCACAGTTTGTGAGTTCAAGCCCCACATCAGGCTCCGTGCAGACAGTGCTTGGGATTCTCTCTCTCCCTCTCTTTCTGTTCCTCCCCACTCACTCTCTCTGTCTCTCTCTCAAAACTAAATAAACACACTTAAAAATTTTTAAGAAACAAAACAAAGGGGAAAAATGAGAGCAAGGCAAAGCAAGAAACAGAATCTTAACTATAGAGAATAAACTGATGGTTACCAGTGGAGGGTTGGTAGAGGGAATGGGTGAAATAGATGATGAGTATCAGTGTTGTATTATTGTTGATCATACACACAGTGTTGAATTACTATACTGTACACCTGAAACTAATATTATACTGCAAGTTAACTAATGGTAATTTAAATAAAAACTTTAGAAACAGAAATAAAATGATTTTCAATTACTTTGTCACAAATAAAAAATAAATAAGTTATCCCTCTAGGTAAGTTCTTTTTTTCACCCCATTATCGAATTTCTTTTTACTTTGAAAGTGTCGCACTTGAAATTAGCATCTTTACTCATAAATTGGCCTTATATTCCCCATGGTAAGAGAAGCAACGCCCTTTCTGATCTATTTAACTACATCTAAACCACATGTTAATCTCATGAAGTCAACAAATCAGACATAATTTCACAGATGAGAAAACGGTCACCTTTATCCAATATCACATGATTATGAAGCAGCAGAACCAGAATAAGACTAGTATTTTCTGATAGTTTAGTCTAATGCACTTTGAAACTTGCCCTTCAATCTGAACAAAAAAATGATAATAATAAACCACCCTCTGCTTATTGCAAAAACAGCATTAGGACTGTACTTGGGATGTCCCAAATATAACATTTCTTGTAGAATTTTGATTACTTTTTTCTCTTTGCCATTTCAGTTTTGAAACAGCAAACCGTGGGAAGGTAGCCAAGGTTTATACGGTGAAAAATCTTACTTCTCAGGACTTGGGAAAGTCTAGCCAATATTTTCAAAATAGAAAAAAAAAAACCCTGTGCTTCATGTAATATTCATAAGACAAATGAATTTTTAAAACTTGCAAAGATGGCTGTGTTGTAAATTCACAAGGTATATTGTAAAACATGTTCAAGGTCTTTTGCTTGCGGCCGTCGCTAACTTGTATCCAGGTGCCTGGGTGGCTCAGTCAGTTCAGCTCTTGACTTCAGTTCAGGTCATGGTTTGTGGGTTCGAGCCCCGTGTCAGGCTCTGTGCTGACAGCTCAGAGCCTGGAGCCTGTTTCAGCTTCTGTGTCTCCTTCTCTCTCTGCCCCTCCCCCGATCGCACTCCGTCTCTCTCTCTCAAAAATAAATACACGTTAAAAACAATTTAAAAAATAGCAAAGTAACTTGCGTCAGACTAATCTTCTCACCAACTATAAAGTTAGACAAAATATAGGAAATGATTATTTTGAGGTGGTAGACAATAGGCAACACAGGTGGGTGATCCTGGAGAAAAAGTAACAGAAGATGAAGGGCACAGTTATACCAGCTTTCTGTCTGGAGGCACCCTGCAGAGAGTAGCAGAGGGGTCAGGAGCCAAAGGGGGTACAGCAGTCTCACTGGACCGAGTAGACAGATACCATAGCTCTAGGCTACTGAGGTGACTGGACCCCGGGGGGCAGGAACACAGAGAAGAGTCATGAAGAAAACTGCCGAATTCTGCATATGGTTCCTCTTGGTCTTTGGTCCAATACCAAACTGTGTATGGATGCAGCAAGAATCTATAAGACAGGGCCAAAAAAACCCCAAATACTGAAGAAAAATTACTGGAGAAATTTGAGTTCAGCAACTACTAGAACTCACCAAGCTTGGGAGACATTTGAGTCCTGACCAGGCAGAATGAGGACATCTCATTAAAAACAAAACAAAACAAAACAAAACAAAAAAACAAAAAAACCCACTGACATTTGACAGAGACCCAGGAAAAGTCATGCTCATCTATTTCCACGGTAAAAGCTAGTCTAAAATTTTCCTAAAAAATCTTTACAATAATCCTTGAAAGTGTCAAGCTTAATTACCTCCCTACTAGAATGAAACTCAATAGTCTATTAAGAAAGGATATAAAAGGCAGCCACTCAGCAACATTGCATCCGTAGTATCTAGCGTATAATAAAAAATTATTAGAGATCATGAAGAAGCAAAATGCGATGCAGAACCAGAAGAAACATCAGTCAATACAAAGTATAAACAGTTTATTTTTGGAAATGTGGGATTAATCTCAACCTCTGAATGCTTAGAAAGGATGATACTTTTTTGGCAAAGGACTACTTTCCAAAATATATAAAGTGATAAAGAGAAAAATCTTAAAAGAAGTCAGTATTCAGCAAAAAAAAATGTGAGTTAATAAGCTAAGCTTATTAGAAACAAAGTAAACCAGACAACATTAGATCAGCATCTTTAAAGTACTAAAAGGAAAAACAGAAACAAAAGGAGAAACAAACTCTAAAATCTTGTGAAAACATCTTTCAAAAATGAAGGAAAAATAAAGAAATCTTTAGACATATCAATGCCACAAGAATCTGCAACCAAAAGACAAGCACTACAAGACATATTAAGGAAAGTTCTTTGGACAAAAAGAAAATGATATTAGATGGAAATTCAGTCTACACAAAGGAATGGAGAATTCCAGAAAAAGTAAATATGTAAACAAATATAAATGATTATTTTCTTTTTTAAAAAAAGTTTATTTATTTATTTATAGTAATCTTTACACCCAATGTGGGTCTCAAACTCATGACCCCAAGATCAAGAGTCACATGTCTTTCTGCCTGAGCCAGCAAGGTGCCCCTGATTACTTTCTTATTACTTAATTCCAGAAACATGGAAGTATACTATTAAAAGTATATATATATTTACACACGTTTTTAATATAATATTTATTTATTCATATTTCTGTAGGCTGTGATATGTCAAGGATGCACCCAGTAAACTGAAGGGCAACTAGTTAAAGAAAGAAAAGAAAGAAGGAAGGAAGGAAGGAAGGAAGGAAGGAAGGAAGGAAGGAAGGAAGGAAGGAAAGCTAAAAAACCCACAAAGAATGAAACTTCATTCAAAAGAAAGCAGCTAAAGAGGAAAAAAGAACAAAGATTTAATGGGACAGAAAAAGAGTAAATACAAGACAGCATATTTAAACACAATCATATTTATTTGATAATTACATTTAATGGGACTTTTCTAGTTAAAGGAAAAAATTACCAGATTGGATTTTTTTTTCAAAAAATATAATACACTGTTGGGGTGCCTGGGTAGCTCAGTTGGTTAAGCACTCAACTCTTGATTTCAGCTCAGGTCATGATCTCTCACCATTGTGAGACTGAACCCTGCATCGGACCCTACAATGGGCATGGAGACTTCTTACTCTCCTCTCACTCTCTTCTTCTGCTCCTCCTCCACCCACCCCATCTCCCACACTCTTGCTCTCTCTCTCTCTCTCTCGAACAAAAGTAATATGCTGCTTATAAAAGAGAAAAGGATGAAAAAAAGTATTCTGGGGCACCTGGGTGGCTCAGTGGGTTAAGCATCTGACTGCAGCTCAGGTTGTGATCTCACAGTTCATGAGTTCGAGCCCCGTGTCAGGCTCTGTGCTGACAGCTCAGACCCTGGAGACTGCTTCAGATTCTGTGTCTCCCTCTCTCTCTGACCCTCCCCTGCTCATGCTGCCTCTCTCTCTCTCAAAAATAAATAAATTTAAAAATTATAAAAAAAGAAAAAAGGTATTCCACTCAAATATTCATCATAAGAATGCTAGGGTGCTCTGTTACTATTAGGTAAATTAGACTTCAGGACAAAACGTATCCGAGATAAAGAGGGACACTTCATAATGGAAACATGATCATTTCATCAAGAAGCCATTAAAATCATAAAACTGGGGGCACCTGAGTGGCTCTGTCAGTGAAGCATCTGACTCTTGATTTTGACTCAGGTCATAATCTCACGAGTTCATGAGATGGAGCCCCGAACTGGGCTCTACGCTGACAACAAGGAGCCTGCTTAGGATTCTCTTTCTGCCACTCCCCCACTCATGATCTCTCTCTCTTCCTCAAAATAAATAAACTTTAAAATCACAAATGTGTATACTCCTAAACAGAGAAATTCAAAATATACAATGAAAAACCTAATGGACAGAAGGGAGAAATAGGAAATTTCACACTTAAAGTTTTAGGTTTCACTACTCCTTTGTCAGTAGTAGACACAACAAGTATACAAAACACGCCGCGTGGATGTAGTATTTTTAAGCAGCACTGTCAACTAACCTGACCTGCACAATACACATTTTTTCCCTCAGTGATCATGGAGCATTTACCACTATAGACCATATGTTGTTCCAGAAAACAAGCTACAATAAATCTCAGTTGAAACCATACAGGGGATATTCTTTGACAGCAAAGTAATTAAATTATAAAATGACTTAAAAATAGATATCAGAAAATCCCCAAATATTTGGAAATTAAGAAATCTGTATCTTCTTAAGGCCTGGGTAAAAGAAGAAGTAGAAAATATTTTTAAATGAATGATAATGAAAATACCACATACCCAAATTTGTGGAATGCAGTGTTGGAGGGGAGAATTCTATATTCCTACATGCTTGTATAAAAAAGAGGAAAGGATTCAAATCAACGGCTATTGCTTTCACTCTGAGAATCTAGGGAAACATCCTAATTAGACTGGTCAAGATAAGAATAGAAAAAACATGAGTTACCAATAACAAGAATGAAAGAAAAGATATTAATAATGATATACAGACATTAAAGGAATAATAAAGAAAGTTTGTGAACTACTTTATATCAATAAATTTAACACCTTAGATCAAAGGGCAAAGTACTTGAAAGCCACAAATTACTAAAACTGACATACAAGGTAACAGAAAATCTATTTTCTATTTTCCATTCTAAAATCTATTTTCTATTCTAAATCCAGGCGAGATGACTGGGTGGCTCAGTTGGTTAAGCATCTGACTTTGGCTCAGGTCATGATCTCATGGCTCTTGAGTTCCAGCCCTTTGTTAGGGTCTGTGCTGATGGCTCAGAGCCTGGAGACTGCTTCAGAGTCTGTGTCTCCCTCTCTCTCTGCCCCTCCCCTGCTCATGCCCTCTCTCTCTCTCTCTCTCAAAAATAAATAAACATTTAAAAAATTTGAATAGACTCACAATAATTAAAGATATGTATTTTTATTCAAAAACCTTCCCAAAGAAAACTCCAGGCACAGATGGATTCACTCATGAATTCTATCAAAGGAGAAATAATATCAATTTTATAAAATGTATTAGAGCTTGAAATATGGTTTTTATCTTTACTCTTTGATTTTTATTTTTTTTAATTTTTTATTTATATCTAGGAGAGAGAGAGAGACAGCGTGAGCAGGGGAGGGTCAGAGAGAGAGGGAGTCACAGACTGAAACAGGCTCCAGGCTCTGAGCTGGCAGTCAGCACAGAGCCAGACGCGGGGCTCGAACCCACGAACCGCGAGATCATGACCTGAGCGAAAGCCGGACGCTTAACCGACTAAGCCACCCAGGCATCCCTACTCTTTGATTTTTAAAAAATGATTATTTATTTATTGTGAGGACAGACATGAGCATGCAAGTAGGGGAGGAACAAAGAGAGAGAGGGAGAGAGAGAATCCCAAGCAGACTCCACACTGTCAGCATAGAGCCCCACGCTCAGTCCCATGAACTGTGAGATCATAACCTGAAATCAAGAGTCAGATGTTTAATGAACAGAGCTACCCAGGCACCCCTACCCTTTGATTTTTAAGAGTAGCTCTAGTTGTAGAGATTGGCCTAATGGCATGACTATTATTTAAAAAAATCTTAAAAGTTGGGCTGAGGAAATAGAACTAAATCATAACCCAAAAATCTCATTTAAAAGCACCAACACTGGAGATTCCTTCCTGAGCTGGGCAGTGCTGAAGGCATCAAGCTGGAGAGTTCAGATGGGGTTCACCATGCTCTGCCACAGTTATCCTGTGTAGAGTGGAAGCTACTTAACCCTAGTTGCTCCCTCATTTTTCTTTTCCCTTTCATATGAATTATCTAAATTTGCTGTTTCTACTTCCTCTTCTCATTCCCAGCAAAGAGGCATCTAATTCAGCTTGGACATTGGGGGAAGCTTCTGTGAAGGGGTGATACCTATGCTAAGCCTTGTAGAATGCACATGTTTTATATGCAGAGGGAACAGTCAAAGAAGCCAGTAAGGGCAATGTGGCCAAAGGCATAAAAATGAGAAAGCTGGTGGGGCGCCTGGGTGGCTCAGTTGGTTAAGCGTCTGACTTCAGCTCAGGTCGTAATCTCACTGTTTGTGGGTTTGAGTCCTGTGTCGGGCTCTGTGATGACAGCTAGCTGAGAGCCTGGAGCCTGCTTCAGATTGTGTGTCTCCCTCTCTCTCTGACCCTCCCCTGCTCGCGCTGTCTCTCTCTCTCAGAAATAAATAAAACATTGTAAAAAATGAGAAATCTGGCATGTTAAAGAACTACAGGAGATTCTTTCATATTGGGCCAAAGAGCAATAGGAGTGGAAAGTAGGAGACCACATCCTGAACGTGATGTGCTCTTGAGGATTTTATCTTCAAAAATAGGAAGCTTTTGCAAGATTGCAAACATGATCAATTTTGCACTGTAGAAAGAAATGACTGATCAGATGTCAAGAGTGAGGAAGAGGGAGAAGTCTAGCTGATTTCCAAGGTCTCCTGCTTAGATGACTGTGTAGATAGTGGGTCCTTCACTGAGATAGGGGTCCAGGTAGGAGACTGGGTAGCTACCATGGATGCACTTGTGAACTGATGAGGTTTGAGGTGAAATATGGAGGTCTGGTAGACATTTATACATATGGTTTTTTTTAAGGTTTTATTTTTGAGAGAGAAAGAGCACAAACCAGGGAAGGGGACAGAGAGGGGGACAAAGGATCTGAAGCAGGATCTGAGCTGACAGTAGTGAGCCCAATGCAGGGCTCAAACTCACAAACCATGAGATCATGACCTGAGCCAAAGTCGGACACTCAACTGACTGAGTCACCCAGGTGCCCCTATATATATCTTGCACTCAGGAGAGAAGACTGGAAACTGGTATTTGAATTTGATCAGCACATGAATTAAATGTGCACCCATGGCATACATAAAATGAGAAATAAGATAAATGTGGCTGTTGAAACCACATGAATAGGTAAGATCTCTACAATATAGGAAAGAGTATTCTATAAAAAGAGCCCAAGTGGGATTTTCATTTTATATTTATGAATTTTTCAATTTCCATGTAAGCCAACAACCTTCCTCATTCCAGATCCAACTTGTACATTCCTAACTTCTGACAGTAATTTCAAGGATGACTTCTTTTAGTAACAAAGGGAACTATTTGAACAACAATAAAAAAGTTGGCAGTGAATATCTCTAGATTATAAAATATTACCGAAAAGCATTCAATATATGTGTACTAATGATGGGGGCACCGTTTGTTCATCAAGGAGCAATCTTCCTTCAGCCCATGAATTTTAGAATCAGCTCCCTCTCCTCTACAAATGCCACCCCCAACACATTGTCCTTCCCCTCTTCTCTGTTGTAGTGATATTGCACAAAATTCTTTAAAGCTGGAATGCAAGTTTCCCCATTCTTCAACAAGACACATCAATAATCTGATGGTAGAGCCAGAATGGGGTTTGCTGTGAAGCTCTTGACATTTGCCTTGTGTCCATTTGGCTGGACAGTTTTCTAATATTTGCAAAGGTAATATATCTTTCTATTCTTTTTCTCAAAAAGTTCCCCCCAAATTCCATGAGGTACAGCACACTTGTACCACCCTGGGTAAAGGACTAAAAGTCGATTGTTACAGACCATAGATTAATCAAATCAATCAAATATTTTTAATCCATTAAGGGGCGCCTGAGTGGCTTAGTCGGTTAAGCGTCCGACTTTCGCTCAGGTCATGATCTCGCGGTTCGTGGGTTCGAGCCCCGTGTCGGGCTCTGTGCTGACTGCCAGCNATCTGTCTGGGTTAGAATCCTGACTCTACCACTTATAGTATAAATACTCTTGGATGAATTAATTAACATCTGTAGGCCTTGGTTTATTCGTCCGTATAATGGGGATAATAATGGTAACCTCATAGGACCATACAGAGAATCACATAAAATGGTACACTAAAAGGGCACCTGGGTGGCTTAGTCGGGTAAGCGTCCAACTTTCGCTTAGGTCATGATCTCACGGTTCGTGGGTTCGAGCCCCGTGTCGGGCTCTGTGCTGACTGCCAGCTCAGAGCCTGGAGCCTGTTTCAGTCTGTGACTCCCTCTCTCTCTGACCCTCCCCTACTCACGCTGTCTCTCTCTCTCTCTCCTAGAAATAAATAAAACATTTTAAAAAAATCCATTAAATAAAATTAATAAACTTAACTGAGCCCTCACATTCAGGTCTTCTGACATTAAGGCCCGTGGCCTTTCCATTATGTCAGGAGCTCTCCATTCTGGCTGCCCTTTTAAATGACCCAGCTGGGCATCCAGTTAGGTTGAGAATCACTACCTTACACCTATCTCTGTTAACATTTCCTATAGTTAAATACAATGGTTACAATTCCAAAAATACATTCTCCAAAGGCAAAATAAGAGAACAAAGAAATGGAATCTTTGCATTTCTTTTTTACATAATCAGTTCACTGAGGATTCAAATGTGCCAAGTAGTACAACCATTCATTCATACTGGAAATTTTAATACAACAAACTATTTATATTTGTTCTGCAATCAGTTATTGATAATTTTTCTGACTTGGAATACATAATCAATCTCTAGCAACTCTCTGCTTGTTGCAATCTACATAAGCTTGAATCAAATTATTTCCTATTCAGGTTTTAGTCAATGGCCCTGTGAGCCTTCAGCAAGGGCCACCAGCCCCAAAGGAATATTCACCTCACTTGTATGTTGTCTCTTGCCCTACATTCTAGGTAAGAAGTAATTCCTTCAACAGGGAAGCTCTTATAAACTACCATTCCCTACTTCAAGCCTTAACCTTCCTTATGAAAATTATTTTTTCAACCGATCTTTTCAACAACTAAATGCCATCTCTAACAAGGGGCAGGGAAGCAAGAGCACTTACACGTGAGAGAAGTTATGTGAATACAGCATTTTCCAATTCCTCTGGGATTCTTTGAGCAGTTTCCTTCTGTTTGGTTACCCTCTTTATCCATTTAAAGTGGCATTTCTTACTTTCCGCATACAATTTTCTTTTCCTTTCAGGCGACTCAAAGGAATCTGTGATGCAGTTAACAGATGTAGTTAACTGTGATGTAGTTAAGCCAAGGTGCTTAAACTCTCTGAAGGTCAGTTTTTTCTTCTGTAAAATTAGAATACAAACATGCATCCTGTCTAATTCATGTAGTTGGTAAATAACAAAAGGCAATATTTCTACCATACTTTATTTGACAGGGAGATTTTCTCTCAGGGGTCTTTGACTGCAATACCTTTGACTGAATACCTTCAAACCTAGAAAGCTATGTCCTGATGTGTATTCCAAATAAACAATCTACCCAACTAAGCGTTTCTCTTGGGTATTGTAAACCATAAGAGGCCTGAGTCCTTTCTTCACTAAGTGGAAATGATTATATACATTTAAAAATTCCTTTCATTTAGAAAATGTCTCCTGGAAAGATATGTATTACCATAATTTGAGACTATGATGTTTCTGAAGGGTTTAAAATCTGATTGACATTGAATGATTTCAAGAGCCACTATTGATTACTGGATATGAGTATCTACAAAATTATTTCTTTGTATAATATTATTTCTCAAAGTTAGTTAAGGCAATATCTCCAAATGTGTGATAATAAAAACCACAGCTAGGGCTAAATGCACATTCAAATACTAGACCAAAGACTCATATTCATTTAGTTACTGGATGGAAACAACAGATATTGTCTGGTAGACAAAATTTCTCATTTGACAGATAATGAACCCAAGATTAAGTGGTTTTGTAAAGAAGATGTCTTGTTGTAGAATTGGAACGAGGACTTAAATCCCTTAAATAAAAATGTAGAACTATGTTTACTACTCCACATTTAACCTTGGAGCCATTTCCCCAGATTTTCAAGCTAAAATAGCAAATATTAAAAATTGTAGGGGACAAGGAGAGAATATGTTCAAGATATAGGGGGCAAAGTATTTAGATTTTTATCAAAACCTTACCAAGATTTCCATTTTACAGTTTGAGATCATATGAGAGATGTTCATTTACTATAATACCTGAGTACTTGATTCTAGCATAGATTTTCTACTAGACTATTAGAGCCTAGTTAAAACAGAATTAATTTAGATGCTTACTCATATTTGCAGTACTGAACTTAAGTTGGGATTTAATTATAGAAAGCATTATACTAAATTAATCTCATTGGAGTTCATTTCATTATTCTTATGCAGCAAATTTCAAAAAATTAACTTAAAGAAAAAAAACCCCAGAACAATCTCATATAAACTCTTTCCCAGTGGATCGATCCACTTTAAAATCCACTAAACAGCGTGATGAGGCAAACATTTTCCCTTATTCAGGCCAGGCAGTTAGGTGCACATTTTCAGAGTAATGATTACCAAGATGTTAGCATCATTAAATATTGTCAATTCTGCAAAATTACAGTTAGGATGTTCTGGATATTTTTAATCTGGGCAAAATAAAAAGCAGGGGAAATCACCTAGAAAATTTAGCAGAGATAATCTTGTCTTTGAAGCTGGGGTGGGGGAGGAGGCATTATATGCCATGGCCTGACCCTGCAGCTGTTCCCAAATTCTTATGTGGCGGTTGCAAATAGAGATGCTTTCCTCATAAATATTTAACTCCAAGGTTATGGCCCTTTCTTTGAGAAGTAGACTTCATCCCAGTTGTTCACCCTTAAAAGAGGATTGCAGTAGGTGGATGAACACTTGAATATCAAAATAGAACATGGTTTTGTGTGTGCGTGTATGTGTGTGTGTGTGTGTGTGTGTGTGTGTGTGTGTGTGTGTGAGACAGAGATAAAGAAAATAGTTCCCAAACATCATGATGATAAGAGAGCATGATCACGCTTAAGTCCCAGCTCTATCACTAAGTGATGCTGGAGAATCCCTCTATCCTCCCTGAGACTCCATTTCCTCTTGTGTAAAATGAGGATCCCTGTGGCTCATACTATGCCAACTTTGAATCCTCCCAAATGTTCAATTTCATGGCTCAAAATAGGCTGCTGGCTCTTCACCAAAGGCTGAAGTCACATCAGAAGTCAATGTTTTATTTTTTTTAATTCAGTGCACCAATCCTTTCACTGTGAGTGAATGAATGAATGAATGAATGAATGAAGTATGAATAATGACATTTATGTAGGAGACAAGGGAAGAGAAGGCTGGATATGTATTCATGGATTATTAGAGTGGCTAATAGCCTAGATTACCACAAGTGTGTCAGATTCAATGGAGTAAATGAAAAGCATATCTTCTAGGAGAAAAAAATCCCCATTTGAGATAAATTATTTTTGTGGGATATATTGTTTGCTGCTCTCTTTCTGCTTTATAGACACAGAAAGAACAAGCTATACTTTCACATAAAATCCACTCAGAAAACGGAGCTGATGAATTCTGAGCAGTGTGACAAGAGGGATTGAACTTTCTTCAGTAGGAGACTTCTGGTGCGTTTCTATCCATTCTTTAGAGATGAATTTTCCATTGCAATCAATATGGTGTCCTCTAGAAAGAACGTGGGACCAGGATATGGGAAGGGTGGATTTGTACCCCCTGAAAGAAGGGCTTACATATCTCTTGTTTTACTTTGCATTCTGAGAACTTAGCTCAGTGCCTGGCATATGTATACTTGACAATGAGGTAACTTCTATTGTTGGCTCTGCTGTGTCCTGAAGAAGTATCTCCTGGTCCAGAGCAGTTCCAAAAGCAAACACTGAGGCAGGGCTGTGTGTTGAGGCTTCCTTAGGAGGTACAACCCCAAGACCGTCAGAAAGAGAAAAACAGAAAGCAAACTGAAGGTAGTACATATGCTACTGAGCCAGCTACAGCTGCTGAGAAAGACACAGATGGTTCCTAGCACAGGACACCAACCAGATGGGCCATGTAGAAGCCCCAAGACCATCTATGAGAGGAGAGAAGTTTGTTTTCCAGCACCTATCTGTGTCTCATCCTCTGGGGCACTGACTCCCACACACTGCTGTCTGACCCTGCTAGGCAGCTGCTGGAGCGGCCTGCTGCCTTGCCTGTGGTACGGTGCTCACCTGAGCCCAGAAGCTCTGGGAGGAGGGACAGCCTACGGCTAAGCTGGGCTGAGCTTTAGTACAAGAGATTTAGTACAAGAGTCTCTTCCTTTGGAGACATCATGGAGGCCATGCCAAAGGCCAACACACAACAACAACAACAAAGACCAACCCACCCCTCTGGGCTTAGAGGGTCAATGAGTCTCTCCACTGAACAAATGGCTACAAGGCAGGAGGCAGGAAAATCTAAGTGAATCTGGGGAGGTGATAAACTGGGTCAAGGACAATGTAGCATGTCAGAAAAGTACTTGACCCAAGGCTCAGCTTCAACTCTAAAATGACGATCGTATGTATGCCCTCACATATCATAAAGGTGTCATGAGGATAAAATGAGAGAAAGAAACTTCCATCTTCTCATTGGCCCTTCTCCTTCTCTTGAATCTACCCCACGAACCTGTGCAGGAGGTAGGCACCCACCCTGTCTCTCATTAGGAGCTGCTAAAAAAAAAGGTCACACAGCCAAAGTGGTATCACCAACCTCCAGTAGACCCTCATCACCGACCCTTAGCCTTTTCCCCACTAAGCTTCCTCTCTCTTTGCATCTTTCCTCGCCTCAACCTCCACTCTCTGCTCTCAGTGCCCACCCCCAGCCAGGACACAAGCAGGTTTGGTAAGCCCTCAAGTTCACACAGTGTTAGGAGTCCCTTTTAAGAAAAACATTACAAACGTAAAATTTAGTATAAAAGTGAATATTTATTTCAAATGAGCAAAGAAAATACACCAAATACTAGAGACTTGGGAATCCAGGTCCTTTTTCTTTTGAGATCTCTTTACACAACTGACCAGGAATGCTAACTGATTGCAACTTGGTTGATCTTCCTAACCTGGAATGCCCAACAGCAGTTCTTTCTCAAACCTCAAAGGACCTATGAACATCTGGGGAACTTGGTAAAAAGTAGATCCATTTAGGATTCAGTAAGTCTGGATGGGCTCTGAGATTCTACATACTTGACAATCCCTAGGACATGGCCAGGCTCACTCACAAACCATACTTCAAGTAGCAAGGCTCCTAACAGCATTAGCTGCAGCAGGTACAAGTGAAGGTTCTGGAAGCTTAAATCTCATTAACTTCATCGTGTTCAGGTGTAACCTACTCCCCCACCACTGCCAAAGGGGCAGTTCAAAATGTCAGTACAGGTGTTGAGAAAGTGAATCACTGTAGCAGTTGGGTAAAAGATCTTTCCCAATTCTGCCTCTACCTCTCGTCTCCTGAAGTTTACTCCCCACTGCAGCCCAGCTCTGCTCTTCTTCAGCAAAGCCACTCTTGCTCAAGTCATCAATGCTGGGCACTTCATGAATCAAATGGACACCAGCCATATTGGATTAAGGACCTACCCTACTCCAGTATGACCTCATCTTAATCTGGAATGACCCTATTTACAAGTAGAATCGTATTCCAAAGTATTGGGGGTTAGGACTTCAACATATTTTTCAGGGGACACAGGTGCCCACAAATAGTGACTGAGTTTCATGCTTTTCTTTGATAAACTCTCAAAACCCTCTCTCTTCTCTTGACTCTCCAGATCCTCCTACTTCGCTGGGCCCTCAGCCTGTCTCCTTTGCTGGCCCTTCCACTTCCAGCTGACCCCTCAGGGTAGGATGCCAAAGCCCCCATTCTGAGCTCACATCTCCCTCACAATCTCTCCTCATAGAAGTCATCCACATCTAATACTTTGTATCCCCACACTGCTAATTCTTCCTTATCCTGACCTTTCTGCTGAGCCCCAGACATAACACCCAATTGTCTACTTCACATAACCTCTAGTTACCTCGGACATCTCGAACTTAGTGCTTCCCAAGCACTCCCCATCCCTGCTCTGATCTGCTCTCTTTCCAGCTCTCTGTGTCTCAGTAAATGCCACCCAAATATCCCCAATGCTCATGCCAGTAATATAATAATAATCCTGGATATCTTACCCTTAAGTATATCTCAAATCCACAGAGCACTCTGGTTCCCCTTGCCAATTCCCTAATCCAAGCCACCATCATTACTCTGCTGCAAACTTTGCACTTTGGGTAAAATCCAAAGTCTATTCAAAACCTTCAAGACCCCACAGGTCATAATTAATTATTTAGACGAATGCACCTGTGTGAAACTTCACTGTTAACTGTATTTGATTAAAGCACAGATATTATGAAGTTAAAAGCTTACTTGTAGATGTTGGTCCACTAGAAATGATAGCTCCAATTATTATACTTGTACAGTCCCATAGGACACTAACCAATTTTATAACCATTAGAAAATTTATTTCTGCATTCCTTTGACTTTCTGGTTACATAAATCCCTGTTCCATGAATTCTTCTTTCAATCAGTCTTGAGATCCTGCCAGTTCATTAATTAACAAGAATAAAACTTTTGACATGTGCTCTTTCTGTATTTGAACGTGGGTAATGTTTTTAACTTTCCCAGAATCAGACTTTGCTTGGAGATGGTCAAACATGTCCAAGTAGACTCTGTGCCAGAGCAAATTAAACTGTGCTAGGCAAGAAGTGTTTCTCATAAGTTAATCTTTTCTAGGACCCCAGAGAGATTCTCCAGCACACTAGAACTTTTACTTTTGCTAACTCTGTTTCTTCTCTTTTTCTTTTTAACTTGATGTTGAGCCCTTCCTTTTGCTTTTGGGTCTTGGCCAAATTTGGTTCTGGTTCTGGTTTGTGTGGGAAGCTGCAAGCTCTTTGTCCAGCTATGAGTTTGTACACAGCTGATAAGTTAGCAGCAGCAGCAGCAGCAGCATTGGGAGAATGATGGCTGGGAATCTGGTTTAATGGTTTGACCATTTAATGAGTTGTGTTGGTTGAATTAGTGAAAAACAAGAATATCCAGTTTGTTAGTCTTTTCTTTATCCTTGCCTATATATGATTTTAGATGAGGAAGAGTTCTTTGAGAGCAAGACAGGTGACATATCACGTGTCTGTGTTCACTCTGACCTGTGGGACCTTGAACTACATGCTCTTTGGATACCTGTGTGTCTGAACCTGAAAAAGGTCTTTACTTCTCCATAAATATTCCCCCACCACTAGCAGTTATTATTAAATTAGATTATAACACCTCTTAAAGAACTTCTGTCCGACCGGTTTGTAGAAATAAAAATGTTCTTACATATCGATTATTTTCCAAAATTTCCAGAAAATAAATAAACTGAGTTTCTTGTACCGTTATTATGCTGCCTTTTTCAGTAAAACAAAAGAAACCACTGACTCAGCAGTTTCTTTTAAAAAGGAATTCAGGATCCCATATTTAAAGTGAACTTTTGGACAAGTCAGACTTATTGAATAATTTTGATTAAAAAAACAAGTAACACCAACTATGTATCTTTCTTTGATATCAGTGTGGTATGTTATCAGTGAGGCACATCATACAAACCATATGGGGTTGGTTTTTTTAATTTGTTTTTTTAAGAGACTAGTTAATCCGATTCCTTAAATGACTTATATCAGTTTATTGATCAGATATAATGTTTAGCAATGTAAAAACATAAAATTGTGTATTCAACTAAATTAAAACATGATTCTAACATTTTTATAACAGTAATTATGTTTTGTAGAATGTAATCTTAAAAATAGTATCTAAGGTACTTAGATAATTTTTTATCCTAGACTACAATTAAACTAAGTTAATAAATGGAGAATATTTGGATATCAGTATAATTTCTATGTGAAATAAAATACTGAAACATGGGTACCAAAGGCATACACACACACACACACACACATATATACAGACACATGCCAAATACACACACCCCATAATATATTAATCAACACACCCCAAAAGTATAGGCATTCTACAGCTTAGAAAAACCAAGACCAAATGTGTTCCTAGGATATCCAAGACTCTTTCTAGTGCAGAAGCAGAAAGATGAAAACAGATGGCTAATCCAAGATTCTCAGAACAAGAATTAATTATATAGGACTGAATGAATGAATGAATCAATAGAGTTAGTATTGATTTTAATGTTCCATTTTCTCATGGATATATAATAGAGTTTGTTCTCTTTCTCTAAAAGAGTTTGTCACCCTTCTAAGAGAAAGGTGGGAAGACAATTATTCTGCTGAGATACTCCCTCCCCGCAACCCATCCCCCTTTCCTATCTCTAAAACACTTTTGCTTGTTTTCCTCATAGTCCATTTATAATATCCAAAGGCCCATAGATAACTAACTAAGACACAGACTCAAGAGAACCTGTTTGGGCTACCCAGTTGCTGAGTTTCTATCCAGAACCTTGCTGTTTGGGTTGGCTTATTTCCAAGGCCAACTGTCTTCATAGTATGTTGATTATTGTTTAACTGACCTTCCCCCAAAAAAGAGAAAATATGTTTTGGAAAAAAAATTTTTTTTAACTTTTCCATAACTTTGACACAGAAACAAAATTTATTTCAAATTAAATAATTTAGAGAAAGCTTTTCTTTTGATGAATATTCAAATTTATTAAGCAGCGCCCGGGTGGCTCAGTCAACCAGCGTCCGACTTCAGCTCAGGTCATGATCTCGTGGTCGGTGAGTTTGAGCCCCGTGTCAGGCTCTGTGTTGGCAGCTCAGAGCCTGGAGCCTGCTTGCCTGCTTTGGATTCTGCCTGTCTGTCTCTCTCTCTCCCTCTTCCCCACTCACACTCTGTCTCAAAAATGAATAAACGTTAAAACAAAGTTTTTAAAAAAACAAAAAACCCACAAATTTATTGGTAAGGTAACCATCATAATAAGCCATTTTATTTTTTTTAATGTTTTATTTATTTCTAGGAGAGAGAGAGAGAGACAGCATGAGCAGGGGAGGGTCAGAGAGGGAGGGAGTCACAGCCTGAAACAGGCTCCAGGCTCTGAGCTGGCAGTCAGCACAGAGCCTGACGCGGGGCTCAAACCCACGAACTGTGAGATCATGACCTAAGCGAAAGTCGGCCGCTTAACCGACTAAGCCACCCAGGTGCCCCCATAACAAGCCATTTTAATGGCAAAGCAGAAAGCGCCTGCTGCTTTTCCCATGTTTCCTACATGAGTATTCCACTGTCGTATTTATTTCTTAAAACTCTTCTTGCATTCTTATCAGCCCCTCTTTACCCCCAATACACACATCCAAGCATCTGACCTGCCTTTTGACATCTGCAACCAAGATAATAATGTACCCGTTTGCCCCTTATTCTCTACTCCTACTGCTGCTGACCCGGTCAAGGCCAGAGTTACATATAACCTATACTGTGCCATTGTCCTAACCCATCTGCCTGACTCCAGTGCTACACTCCTTCAACCTAGCCTCTCTCACCTCACTCCCAACAATCTGCAGCCTTAATTATATACACAAAACCCATCTACAATCACATAACTACTCTGTTCACAGTCTAAAACTCAAATCCTGTCTTGGAACTTAAGACCTTCTACCATCTGGCCCAACCTTCATCTTCCCTTGTTTATAGGTTTTATAGATTTCTCACACTTTCCAAACTTCTGCTTCTGTTCAGAGTTCTTTTTGCTTAGAAAGCCCTTCTTTTCTCATACCCACACCCCATCTGTGTTTTTGCATGTTTAAATTATTCCTTGTCCACAGCTTTCTCTGAGTGTTTTCTGATCCTTCTTATGTCTGTTAAGAAAAATTGTCTAAAACTTTACATAGAAACATTCCTAGAAACATTGAACTTAACCTTCTCCTCTGTGTATGATCATTTACTGCCCCTGCTTTCTACTGGGTGTCAGTGGATTCCTTTGAGCCACTAATGTCTCTACACTGATAAGTTTTAATTCTTGTAAGAGAATTTTAATACTTTTTCCTGTTTCCCATTTTCTCAACTGATGTTTCTTAGAATTCAGGATTTAGAATAACAGCCCCAAGAAATATCACTTAGGAATTCCCATATGAAAACCCTACTTCCAATGTCACATATAATAGGATCATTAAAGATTATTTAATTATCTAAGGGAATTCCTGCATTTGAGTTTGTTATTTACTATTAATTAAAACCTTAGACTGTGTGAAATTACTATTTACTTGCAGATGTTATTCTGGTAAAAGCATAATCCTCAAGGTTATGATTTTATTGCCCTATAGGACATTAACTAATTTTGTATCTAACCTACCATTCATATTTTAACATTCTTTCCTCAAAGTGCCAATAAATACCCAATTCCTCAAAATGATCTTTGAACCAGCTTTATCATTTTAATAGTTCCTTCACTAAGGAATTAATAAAACTCTGACTCATGTCATACTATATTTGCATGAGACTCATGTTTTTAACTTTTTAAAAAATTATACTTTAACACTATCATCGAGAAGTACTGTACATGGCTCCTCTTGATTTACATAAAATATCCCTTACTTATACTTTTCTCTGTCATCTATTTTATTAAAGTATCAGCTCCTAGAGGTCCTGAATTCTCTAGAGATTGTACATGATGCCTTGCAAATGGTAGATGCCCAATAAATACCTGTTAAGTATAAGAAGTATAAATGAAAAACTGACTCTTTATTATATAAAGGATCTTAAGACACCATTTTAATGATTAAGCTTTTTTTCATATCTTATTCAAGCACATAGCTTCCTTCCACATATTTAATTAGAAACAACATTTTAAATGCTGTTAATTAGTATGTTAGCTTTGACATATTTGTTTAATTTCCAAAACTTGCCTAAGCAGCTGCAATTATCACTAAGGGTAAAGGACCAGTATGTTCAAGATCATATTTTTGCTATTTGTTCTTATAAATAATTGGGTAACTCAAAATAAATGATTAAAATAATTAAATATTCATCAAAAGCAAATTGGGATATCTCCACTATAACTATAATAAAACAAAATTTCCCTATTAATATATAAAAACATGTAAGGCAATAATTTTATGTCTTAGGTTTTGGTGTTGTTGTTGTTGTTGTTGTTTTTAAATATTTTTATTTATTTCTAGGAGAGAGAGAGAGAGAGACAGTGTGAGCAGGGGAGGGTCAGAGAGAGAGGGAGTCACAGACTGAAACAGGCTCCAGGCTCTGAGTTGGCAGTCAGCACAGAGCCCGACGCGGGGCTCGAACCCACGAACCTCGAGATCATGACCTAAGCGAAAGTCAGACGCTTAACCGACTAAGCCACCCAGGCGCCCCTGTTGTTGTTTTAATTGTCACGGAGCTCTTGAGGCATGGGACCATCAACATCAACATACCTTAGCCATTAGGCTGAACACTGAGACCATCAATGATAATATGACCTGATTTTTCTAGGTAATTCATACCCTGGAAGATAAGACTGGAAACCAATAATTAACTTCACCATTTGCTTCAGGAAATGCTTACAAGTCAATTTATCAAGGCAAAGAGCTTGCTCATGTGGGCAAACAGCTCCCCTGTCAGAACAAAGATTTGCTTCCCTATTCAAAGAACTTGCTCATTGCCACGCATGTTCACCACACTTGAATTTTTGTGTCATTGGCCTCACCCGGTTCCTGCTTTGAAAGACCCATCTTAAACATTTGGTCTAGACCTCAAAATCCTTTCAAAAGAAACCCTTCCCTAACTTCCTCCAAGGTAAGGTGACCACCCCCTTTGCTGCAGGAAGTTTAGTGAACTCAGCTTGGCTTAATCAACTGGTCTTGGGCAGAAGTGATTTAACATGCTATAACCAAAGGTCACAGAGAATTATCTAGCCCTTAAAAAGCCAGTGTTGTATCAAACTTTATGCATTTTCAAATTATTCTGTTGTTAGTTTTCAAATTATTCTGTTGTAACTAATTGGCTGATGCTGAATACTGCATGTTAAAGATAGAGTTAGGCCCCCCAAGGATACTTGAAATTTATAGATAATAATGCTACCGAAATGTAATCAGAACAGTACTAGGCAAGTGGTAGGTCTTCCTTATGCCTCTACACCAGCATGCAATGCCTCTCACAGAGAAGATGGAAATGTGAATGAGTTTGACATGGTTGGACACGCCCATCTTACCACACAATGCTTATTGCTCAGAATTGGCTCCAGACAAAATTTTAGAAGAGAGAATTTGTCTTTGACATTTCAATTTTCTCTTCTTTATGATTTCTCATCTCTCCACTCTTTCAGGAAAACAAAGCCTTTCTGCAAACCCCGTGCTTCTCTTTCTCACAAGCCTGGAACACGTCAGTTACACCTTGATATGACTGGGTTTCCAACAGCATTTTATCTTCCCTACGTCCCCTCTTCCCCTGCTTTAAAATCCATCCATTGACTATGCTGCCTCATCCGTTATACTTTCTCCCAAGGTATTTTCCTTTGAAATATTTTTTTCTATTGATACAGTGAAAGAACTTCTCCCCAGTTAAAGGGATTTCAGAATAAAAAAACTAAGTTTTGGCAGGATCAGAGAATTCTCTTCATTTATTTCATTTAATGTGTTCTTTTAGTATATATTAAATCCTCATCATACTGACACTAAGATAATTGAGATTCCTGTAATGAAATGGGAAAAAATACCCAGGAGGAAGAATAAGCTAAGATACTATAGGAAGCAACCAGATAAATCCAGAAAGTGTGACATTCTGGAGGACACCTGGCCCAGTCACATCAGCAATTCAGTGTCATTACAAAAGACGACTGTTCTATTCTAGATTGGGGGGTAAACAAATCTTTTTTGAAAAGGACCAAATAGAAATATTTTAGACTTTGTGGGCTACATGGCCTATGTCATGACTACTCAGCCATGGACAGTACCTAAATGAATGAGTGTTTGTGTTTCCATAAAACTTTATTTATAAAAACCAGCAGCCTGATGAATTTGGCCAGCAGCCCTTGTTCTAGATTATAGACTTAATAAAACAACAAGATACAATAGATAGTCTTGATTGAGATTCTTCTTGTCAGGCTTTAAAGACCTTTTTGGGTATAATTGGGGCAATTTAATGTGGCTTGGATACAGTTTCATTTACATGGAAAAAATCGAAAATGTTAACTGACAAAAACAAATCGCTCATACACATTATATATACTATTTTAGTTTTTAAAAAATGTATATGTATATGGGGCACCTGGGTGGCTCAGTCAGTTGAGCATTTGACTCCTGATTTCAGCTCAGGCTGTGGTCCCAGGGTCGTGGGACTGAGCCCTGCGTTGGGTTCCATGCTGAGTATAGAGCTTTCCTCTGCCCCTCTGTCCCCCACTCATGCTTTCTCTCTCTCAAATAAAGATGGGTGGGGCGGGGGAGGAGGGAGATGGGCATGGAGGAGGGCACTTGTGGGGATAAGCACTGGATGTTATACGGAAATCAACTTGACAATAAACTATTTGTAAAAAATAAGCAAATAAATAAATAAATAAATAATTTACCACTATATTCATTAAAGTGCTACTAGTGTTGGGATTATAGTATTTTAATTTTCCTTTTTTCTTTTTTTATTGAGGTATAGTTGGCACATAATGGTACATTAGTTTCAGGCATGCAACATAGTGATTCAACCATTCTGTACATTATGGTAGACTTACCACAAGTGTAACTACCATCTGTCACCATGTAACGCTATTACGACACCAATGACCGTTTTCCCTATGCTGTGCCTTTCATCCCTGTGACTTATTCATTCCATAACTAGAAGCTTGTATCTCCCACTCCCCTTTTCCTACTTTGCCCATTCCCCAACCCTACTCTCCTTTGGCAACCATCAGCTTGTTCTCTGTATATATGGGCCTGTTTTGGCTTTTTTTTAATTTGTTCATTTGACTTTTAGATTCCACATGTAAGTGAAATCATATGGTATTTGTCTTTCTCTCTCTGATTTATTTCTCTTAGCATAATACCCTCTAGGTTCACCCATGTTGTCACAAATGGCAAGATCTCATTCTTTTTTATGGATGAGTATTTATACCACATCTATCTTTTAAATTCCAGTATAATTAACATGCAGTGTTATATCAGTTTCAGATGTACAATAAAGTGATGTAACAATTTTATATATTATTCATTACTCACCATGATAAGTGTACTCTTAATCCCCATCACCTATTTTATGCCTCCCTCACCCACTTCTCTAGTAGCCGCCAGTTTATCTCTATATTAAGAGTCTGTATTTTGTTCATTTCTTTGTTCATTTGTTTTGTTTCTTAAGTTTCACACACAAGTAAAATCATACGGTATTTGTCTTTCTTTGACTTATTTTACTTGGCATTATCCCCTCTAGTCCATCCACATTGTTGCAAAATGCAAGATTTCATCCTTTATTATGACCGAGTAATATTCCAATGTATGTGGATGTACATATATATGTGTGTGTGCACACACACATACACACACCACATCTTCTTTATTCATCTACTGATGGACATTTGGTTGCTTCCATATCTTGGCTACCATAAATAATCCTATAATAAACATAGGTGGGCATATATCATTTCAGGTTAGTGTATTCATTTTCTTTGGATAAATACATAGTAGTTGAATTACTGGATCATATTTACTGGTATTCTTATTTTTAATTTTCTGAGGAAACTCCATACTATTTTCCACAGTGGCTGTACCAATTTACATTCCACCAATAGTGCACAAAGGCTCCTTTTTCTCCACATCTTTGTAAACACTTGTTATTTCTTATCTTTTTGAGATTGGCCATTCTGATAGGTGTGAGGTGATATCTAGTTGTGGTTTTGATTTGCATTTTCCTGATGATTAGTGATGTTGAGCATCTTTTCATATGTCTGCTGCCCATCTGTATGTCTCCTTTGGGAAAAATGTCTATTCAAGTCCTCTGCCCATTTTTAACGGGACTATTTGTTTTTTCTGCTGTTGGGTTGTATATGTTTTTTGTGTGATTTTGATAGTAAACCTTTATCAGAAAATATCATTTGCAAGTATCTTCTCCCATTCTGTAGGTTTTCCTGTTTTAATTTTTTATTTTTATTTAAAATTTCTTTATAATTTATATTCACTAATTTTATAATAGTAAAAGTTCACTTTTAATTTTTAAAAATGCAGAAGAAAATTATTTACTCAAAATCTTAAAATATTAGTATGTTCCTTGAGTGGTTAAAATAAAGAAAGCCTTAAAATTGCATCTTTTAATTTATGTATAATTTTTATGATGGGAATATAAATAAGCTAGTTGCATTTCAAAATATATTTTGTAGAATGTGGGGCGCCTGGGTGGCGTAGTTGGTTAAGCGTCCCACTTTCGCTCGGGTCATGATCTCGCGGTTCGTGGGTTCGAGCCCCACGTTGGGCTCTGTGCTGACTGCCAGCTCAGAGCCTGGAGCCTGTTTCAGCCTGTGACTCCCTCTCTCTCTGACCCTCCCCTGCTCACGCTGTCTCTCTCTCTCTCTCCTAGAAATAAATAAAACATTTAAAAAAAAAAAACAACAAAATATATTTTGTAGAATGAACTGAAACAAAGACAATTCCACAAACAAATAAATCTCCAATTGTTTTAGACATTTTTCTATTTTTTATGGTTTTTGGAACTGTCCTTAAGAGAATAAGAAATAGACTCCACACAAATTTGTGACTTATAAATCACATTTATTATTGCCCACAGGAAATTTCATACTTAATGTATGCAATGAATTATGTGTAGCAATAAATGCGTGTCATTAAAATATATATATAGCCATTAACTCTGGATTTTACATTTTATTAAAGGAATTCTGTAATGCATTTCTAAGCGGTTGTCATTTAACATATCTAAGACCAAATTTACACAAGGTAAGTATTTCCAAGTAAAGTGTATCATTGACTCAGGTTTTAATTTTTTCACTTTATTATTTTCTTCCTATAATAAATTTGAGACTATAATTGCAATCCTGTATGGGTATATTTTCTTGGCACCAGTCATTCTGTAAAAATACATAGCAGAGTGTTCGAAGGAGCCTCTATGTGAAGTGAGGATAACTTACTACAAGGGTTGCGTGTATTTTTCCTGTGCCGTGGAAGAGTGGCTTCCACACCAACACAATGGGTTATCTTAGACAACACATTAGAGCCCTATGGACTTCACACTTCCTCTTGAAAATGAAGGAGCTCTTGGATGATTCCCTCTCTAAAGGCCCAGTTAGCACTGGTATGTCATGGCCTACTAATTGTGTAGCTCGTTCATCTTTAATCTTCCCTTTTCCCAATACAGATGAAGGGACAGATGCTGCATTAAGCACAGTCTAGCTGACCCCTTTTCTCCCAGTCCCCATGCCCTCATGTTATCCTTCGTGTGTCCAAAGCTGCACCCCCACCCTTGGCCCCGCTGTCCTTCTCCCTGGCTGCCCAGATCTGTTTCATCCTTGCCCGCTCTGCAGGGCCCACCCGGTTCTACATTTGTACCCCTACGTGCAAAAGGGAAAAATGATTGAGTTTCCCTTCCTACAGCCTCTTCTGAAGTCTTTGCACTTGGTGAAATCATGCTAAGGTCATGGCAAGGTTAGATACCACTGAAAGGGCAACGGGATGGGGTTATGAATCCTGATCTTCACCCTCAGAAGCTCATGCTGTTAAGCTCTACACAATGAGATCACCATACTGATGAGCTCTCAGCTTCTTCTCCCAGTTTTCCCTTTTCTAACCTATACTCTGCCTTCCATTTCCTCCCTTTGAAACCCCAGCACAGAAGCAATCCATATCTAGCTGTTTGGCACTTGGAGCAAATGATTTTTAGTGCCATGCTCCTTTGTAAATCATAGTCATTTTTAGTACTTTTAGTAACGCTCATAAAGTGAAATTAATAATGATAATGGCCACAAAAGAAATAGAGACAGTGAACATTTTCTTTTATGAAGCTTTGCATATAAATTCGTGACAAAAAATTAAAATAATAAAAAGATAAAATAAGTATTGCAGTAGATAATAGGAAAAAGGTCTCTGTATTGTATTGAATTGTGTTCCTCCAAAGATATGCCCAAGTTCTAACCCCTGTTCCCATGATCTTTGGAGACATACTTAAGTCAAAATTAACTGGGTGATCAGTATATCCAATGATAAGTGTCCTTATAAGAAGAGAAGAAAAACACACGGGGGAGAAGCTTATGAGAAAGCAGAGGCAGAAAATGGGAGAGTGCCCGCAGTCACAAAAGTCTAGGAGAGATGCCTGAAGCAGATTCTGCCTCAGAGACTCTAAAAAAACCCAACTGTTCCAATAGTTTGCTTTCAGATTTCCGACCCCCAGAACTATAAAAAAATAAATTGCTGTTGTTTTTAAGCTCCCCAGTTTGTGGTAGGAAACGAATACAGTAATGGATTAGTACTTTTTATTATATATAAATATATACACATTTAAAAGATCGAAAGATTTATGCATATATATTGATTTATCACAGTAATGGGTAATAGTGTAAAAGCTTCTATTTTCAATTCTCAACTGCAGATTTGCCAAAGATTTCATCAACATTGATCTTCACATAGTCATGTTCAATACACAACACAATGAGATTTGTCCACCCAATCTTAATCGTGGTTGACTGAATCACACTTTTTATTTATTTTATTTTAGATGAATTTCTTTTATGTTAAGCTGCAGACCTACAAGTGGTTAAAAAAATACTTAAAAGCAAAAGTAAGCTTTGTCGAGAGTCATAAAAATCCTATTTTGTGTTAAATTCCAGAAACCACAATATTAGCCATGTCTTTGCTTTCCTTTCTAGCAGCTTTAAAATTTTTCTGTCAAAAAAACTTACACACAAATAAAAACTCCAAGTGGCCACATTAGGGAGGCAGAAGATATCACTGTTTACTTTGAATCTGCTCTTCAAACACAGGGATATATAGTATCAAGGGGAGGAAGACACAAACCTTGCACAAACCCAGAGCCCAAGCTTTACTCTGAAAGGGGTATGAGTAGGGGAGACTGCCCATGATGCAGGCTGACTGTATAACTGTGAATCCTCCAAATTAACTTCTGCATAGAAAACATTTTCCATTAAAGGATACAGAATTTAAATGTACTCATTGGAAGCTTACATATGTATTTTAAAAATTCAATAATCAAACCAGCAAATGGTTAGATCTTACAGCAGCACCACATTTGGGGGGAAGACTAATTGATGATCATTGACAAGGTTTGAAATTGGTGATCCATGGTGACGACAAAGCACAGCCCAGCTGCTAGTTTTATTGTATTATTGTTTACAAGTTCTCTGTAAAGAATGTACTCCCTAGTAGCCTGTACCCACAAGGGACCTCTCCTTCTGTACTTCACCATCATGAAGGGCAAGAAAAAGAAGAGGGAACGTGTACTCATTTCCTAGGACTTCCATAACAAAGTGTCACCAACTGGGTGGCTTAAAACAATGGAAAAACACTGTCTCAGTTCTGAGACTATGGGTAGATCCCTCTGTTCCTATTCCTAGCTTCTGCTGGTGGCTGCTGGCCTTGTCATGCCCTGGCTTGTAGCTGTAGGCCCCCCTGTCTCTGCCTCTGAGTACACATGGCCTTCCTCTTTTGTGTCTGTGCCTGTGTCCAAATTTCCCTCTTCACAAAGGATTCAGTCATACTGGATTAAGGGCCCACCCTATGACTTCATCCTAACTCAATTACATCTACAAAGACCCTATCTCCAATAGGGCTGCATCCACAGGTACTAAGGGGTTAGGACTTCAATATGTCTCTTTAGAGGACACAACCCATAACAAACGCTTACAGTTTCTCAGTGCTTATTTACTGGGCAACATTTTGAATTTTATAGGGAGAGGCCATTTGGAGTAGCTCCTCATTGACCCTACAGATGGTTTACTTGAGATGGCAACAATAATTCCTTTTAATAGCAACATATTCAAAGGATTTTATACACACATATATATATATATATATACACACATGCACACACGTATATATTTCAAGGTTTTTAATCTATATAAATATGTATTTGCTATGTACTAAATATAATATATATTGTATATTAAAATATACATAATATGTATCACATCTATATTAAAATATACATTATATATCATATATATTAAAAACCTTGAATTATTGATTTCTCCAAGCCATCTGCAAGAGTCATAGAATTTTGTCTCATTCACTAACATATTTGCTTTTCTTTGGAGGTTCTTTTTCCTATCTTAGTGGAATGTTTCTGAATTCCTTCAACCCTTCTGCCTTATATTAGAGTTCTCATTTTTTGCCATATATATTTACCCTTTTCTCTCTAAATTTTAATCTTAGATAATGTATAGTCTTTTAAAAATTACTAATAATTTGTCTTTTTTTACTTAATAAGATTTCCCCATATATCTTTAATTTCTTTATGAAGCCGTCACTATTCAAATATTTTTTTTCTATCCATCTTTTCAAAAAGTTGGGAAGCCTTTAGCCTAAGTTATGAGATCTTGCAAAAGTCTACCCTTCTTACATATATAAAATGTTTGTTCTTTTATACTTTGCTTCTCAACTTTCTTTAAAACTCTGAATATCAATATTTTTCCCTTTTTTCTCTTTTTTTAACATAGAAAGATTCTCTACACTATGGTGAGTTCAGGATTGTATAGATATTTGTGTTCCTCAATTTTTCTTACCATTTCATCGTTTTAGCCCCTACTTCTATAACACTAAGATCTAGAGGGTTCACTAAGCCAGACAGGAGGCAATCCCATCCCAGTATGGCTATCTGCCAAAAGACCCTTGACTTCATCATGTAATAAAAGTAATATTAATGGCATTTTCTGTATGTGTAATTTATACCCTGACTACTGCCTAAAATGTTTTCAGAGAATTTAATGAGAAATTAAATATTTATTAACCCCTTTTATTGAAACAAAAAGAACCTTTTTCATGGTGGAGATGTTTATCATGTGGATTCTTATCTGAATGAATGACTTTGGACATTCACTTAATTTTAGAGAAGATGAAATATTTCTCATGCTTGTACTTATGCTTCAATGCCACCCTCCCCTCATATTGAGATGAACATATAATGCTAATTAATTAAAGCCATTTCTAGCAGGAACAATCAGATGTAGCTCAGAGGTGAAGTTTTTTTTTCATGATCTAACATGTAACAGGGACTAAGAAGAAGAAATCGAGAATCTGGGCATCCCCTGTGTAGATCCCTGGTGAATTGAGGGCTCTCAAGAGTAAAGACCAGGGTTGAGCAGAAAACAGGATTCACCTTGGATGATTCAAATACAGAGGGTCAACAGGAGGGACTCCTTATTGAGTTTTGGGAAGGATTAAGGGAACCAACAAGGAACAGTGACGCCCAAAAAAACAGCAACAGCTGGAAGTTTTTTTTCAATCCTAAACCTGGAAGGACAAGAAAGGAATTTGTGTCGAAGAAGCTTAGTGAGAGTTGGAGCTTTGGATGAGGGTGCATGACTGCGGTCATCCAAGGGATCAGCTACTGAGAGAGACCAGCTAATGTGGAATCGAGTCTGAAGTCCTCTGACTTCTCTCTCCTCCCATCCTCTGAGCTCCCGCTAGCACTTCCCTATGGGGACACTCAACTGGAATGGTGAAGGAGCTCCAGGATTCTTGCCCACAGTTCCAGCCACCTAGGGCAAAGAGCGGGACAAAGAAGGCTAGAGAGTAAATTTGAAGCTGCCTGGGGAATGGAGTCCAGCCAAGGTAGCACAGGTAGCACAGCAGCACACTGAATTAGCTCATTGGCAAAAACTAATAAACCATAACTGGCTTCCATTTTATCGGCTACGTACAGGCATCATTTGACAGACATCATTTGTACCATTTGTGTACAAAGATCATTTAGAACCCTTCACATTTGCAGTTGAAACGGAATAAAGTGGCATAACTTCGAGTCCCTCGAGTTTAATTTCAAAATGTAAAATTCACACCTTATTCAAGATTCCTGAATAGCAGAAAATAGGAGTGAGTAAAATGCACTTGAGGACTTGACCCACATGTGAATCACTTTTGAAGTCACCAAGGCAGGCCAGGAGTGCATACGTTCCCAATGTAACCACTGTTTTCAGTAATAGTTATCTGATCTCAATGTCCCTTCGGATTACGCAGTCCACCGCTGAAAGCCATGAACACTCCCAGGCAATATGTCACCAGACTCTCACAAAAGCGGTGGGAGGCAAGTAGGACAAGAAAGCAGAGAACTATAAACCTCTGATACAAGGCAGACCCTTCACACGTCTGACCTCATGCATTGTGCCCAAATCCCTGAGAGAAGGTCAAGTGCTGAAGGTAACTCACTGCACAGCTAGCAATAGACAAAAGCAAAATCAGAACCCAAGTCAGCCTTCTCTCAAGATCTTTCCATTTTATTACCTCTTTTAAAAGTAAGTACATAGGCTCAGAGATGCCATCTATCATATCAACACGGACATAAGAAGATATAGAGCCCAGAGCAGAAAGTTTACACAATGCAGACTCTAGTGTACGACACATAGAGAAAACGGCCCCCAGGAAAGGCTGGTCATGCAGCAAGAAGGAAGCCAGCCTGGAAGAAAAATGAGGAGGCTCTAAACAGGAAGGACCACCTTCTCTATAATCACTGACTGCATCGTCCTGGGGCACCACATGCAGTATGGCCACTGGGGTTATCTGTGACCACCGACATGGCATGCCCTCCCTCAGAGTTCTCTCTTTTGGGGAAAACCATCTGGTTCACTCTGCTATGACCCGGAAGCAATTCAAACAGGACATAGAGAAATTAGGGCCTTAATTTATGCTATGGTGGTAAACTGTGAGGAAAACTGTTGTAAAGATACCACTGTAGTGTCTTAAATAAAAAAAAAATTTCCATGACAATGAAATGTTAACATAGGGATATGCAAAACTAGGAAGAAAAAAAAAGAGTTAATATGAAGACCTAAAATTAAATGAAAACCAGAGACCCTGAAGAATGTGCACCATAGTGTAAATATCATGCCCTTTAATACAACTACCAACTTCAAAATAGATGGTTATTGAAAGGCCAGTGTGGTGAACAACCGTATTTTGTGCTTTAGAGTTGCTCCATTTGGCAATGAGAGGGGACCTTTGTCACTGTGCATATGTGACCTGATTAGGCTGACACCACAAACAAGGGCACTATTTGTTATTTCAAATAGGTGGTCTCCATTTTTAGTACATGATTATTCTAAATTCTATATGTTCAGTGGAGAAACTTGGGCTGGTATTTTGAACAAAGGAGCTATTATCAAACACATTAATAAGGACCTATTTCTACTTTTCTTCCCAATGGTAATCATTATTTTTAAGCCATTTGTTTTACAGACACTGATGCCTCATGGGAAGTAGAAGTATAGCTTATTGTTACAAATATATCAATTTCACAGGTATTGCATTTTTGTAAGTGGAATTTCTCTAGATATCGCATCATAGCCACAGAATAAAAGCTTTATTCACAGAATAAAATTCAAAGAATTAAAAGCCTAGAGATCTGAATCTTTTTTTTTTTTTTTAAGAGTGGAAACTGGAAGGGGAAACCTTAGCCATGATTGTGTTAACTATAAAGTTGTAAAGGAAACTTGGAGGTTGAGGGGGCAAGTTTTGACCCCTCTCTGAGCTAAGGAGATACATTGCAGCAGCTGGAGGGGGGAGGTTAGGCTGGATGTTTGTAAATGCAATCAAAGGAAAGCACTACATACGCACAAAACACTAATTTTCATCAGTGGGTCCCCATGTGCTGTGTGCGTATGTGCAGACAATTATTATCGTCACTATATATAACTGCAGTCAGTGTGAGCTAGGAAAGAACAGCTGTCTCCCACGAAACAATGTGCCTCTGAGGAGTCTCTAAGCAAGTCTCAAAGCAAGGCAAAGCAATCAAGACTGATTAAAAGGATAGCATTTAACAGCAGTCAAGGCAAAGCTACAGGGAGAGAAGGAGGGAGAGACCATTACACCTAAAATCAGACTTGCGTCCTCCATAGGTATTCCTAAACCCTATAATCATACTGATAGCTGTTTACAGTCATGATTACTTATTCTAATGAGGAAATTAAAAAGTTCTTTGTTATACCACATATCTGGTTATGCAGGTATAAATCATGTCATGTTCCTAATACGCAGAGTACGAGGTTCATCCTCATGCATTTGTATGAAGTAAAAACACAGCAGGCTTTAAGAACTGAAATTATTGATGCCCTCTCAAAGTCATTGCCCTGGGAGGTTATAAACTTACTCCACGATGTTTCCCAGGCCTTCTTGAACTCCTCTATGGAGAGAGTTTATCAAACTTTCTAGAGTTTATCTCTCTTATACATACACAAATATTTATACAAACACACACACATACATCTGCACATGATAGCCAGCTCATTACAATACAGTCATTATATAATTTCTTATGTGACTATTTTTCATTAAATGTGTATTGTTGAAGTTTCCTATCATTATCTAATAGCAAGTCACCCCTTTTACTGTAAAAATAAACCCCCTGATATTCAGTCAGTATATAGTACATGACCACACAGAATAGAACAAGGAAAAATTTCTCCATCTCCCACACAGCTAGCTAGGCATGCTCACATAACTAGATTCTGGCCAATGCTGTATTGATGGAGATAATGTGTGCCACTTTGGGGTTAGGACCTCAAAGGCATGGAGTTTCCTCTACCATCTCCTCTCCTCCTTCCTTGTCTCAGGGGGAGCCATCTTCGAACAGCCAGTGGGTATTCTAGGGATGCCAGATCAACAGGAAGAAGCTGGTTCCCTAGAGACTTGGCAGAACAGAGACATGATACCAGCCCAGACTCTTAAATGAAAGAAAAATAAACTATCTTGTCTAAGACATTGCTATTTTACATCTGAGCCACATAAAGACCAATAGAAATCCCAACTAACACAGTAAATTTTTTTAAAAAATTGAATCTATCTTCCCAGTAAAATAACCAAATGTGTCAAAATGTTTCTGAGCAGGAGGGATGTTTAGACACTGAGCACTGTCTAAGGCCCTCTCTTCCTTCTTCTTGTCAATTAATATTGAAGGTCCTTCTTGTCTCCTGGGCTTCTCAGACATTGATTGGCATCCTCTAGAAGCAGAGACTAAGAAAACAATATGACAAATAGTAAGAGGAGTTTGGCAGCTTTTAAAAAATTTTGTAGATTCTATTTATTTCTATTTATTTATTTGGGGGCATCATGAAAACTAGATTTAAGTCCTAGATATGTTTTGATGTTGTTAGTGGTGGTGTTTATACTTTTTAGGGTGGACACTAGAGAAAAGACCTGAAAAAACCCTATAAGGACAAGATATTTAAAGCCCTTTCAAAAGAGTGTTTTAATGGGAAGGACAAAAAGTACAAATGCCTGGGCCAGAAATGATCTTGGTGTGTGCAGAGATCAGCAAGAAGTCCATTGCAGACAGACTGGGATGAGCAAAGGAGAAAGATGGCAGGTAACGAGGTCTCTGGGGGCAGCAGGGGCCAGATCACATGGGGGCCTTAAGCCATATTAAAGTGTTTGAATTTTGTTCCCTGTATGCTAGAAAGCCATGGATTTGGTTGGAAGTACATTGACTTACGTTGAAAGGTTCACTTTGTAGGAGTTTTGACAGTGGTTCAGAGAGACCATGGTGCCCTGGGCTAGGGTGCTGGAGGAAAAGCTGAGAAGAACTGGGATTAGATTCATATATATTTTTAAAGTAGACCAATCAGGCCTTGCTAATGGATTAGAAATGGCATATGAAGGAAAATGAAGAATCAGGACTCAAATCTTAGATTTCTGACATGAATAATGGAAGGAAGAGTGGTTTGGGGGAAGGTGGAATCAATTGTGAGTTCAAATTCTTACACTTGAGACAACATGAAGGTCTCTAGAAGAAGATGTTGACAAGGCAGTTGATTATAAGAGTCTGGAGCTCAAGAGAGAGCTCAGTGAGAGAGGAAAAATATTGGGGAGATCATCATATTGGGGTATTTAAAGCTATGAGATCAGTTAGAGGGAAGGATTTTGAAAAATGAGCTGTGGGGTATTCCATCATTAAGTGGAATAGAGAGATAATAGATTCATCAAGAGAGTCAAAGGGAAGAAGCCAATGAGGTAAATGGAAATCAAGAAGGTGAGTCATAGAAGGCAAATAAAGTGCTTTAAAAAGTATAGAGTGTGTCGAATATACTGAAAAAGCTCAAATAAAATGAATATCGAGGAGTTTACATTGGATCTGGCAAGATGAAAGTCATTAGTGAATTTGACAAGAGAACTTTCAGTGGATGGGGAAAGTGAATAGGACCAAAGCATAGATAGAGGAGATCAAAAAGAAAATTGGAGGTTAGAAATTAGAGATGGGAAAAGATAGACAATTCCATAAAGGAATTTGCTTAAAGGCAAACAGATCAGTGGGCCATTTCCTGGAGGAGATCAAGGGAGGTGCTTTTTTGGTAACTTTTGATACATTGTAGGATTTATGTCTAGGGATGAGGTGTGATCCATTTGGAGAAGTAGCAATTGATGTTGTAGGAAAGAGTGGCAATGGGTTCAGGAGCAAAGTCCTTGAGTAGTGAGAGAGGCTAGGATCCAAGTGCAGGAAGAGAGGTTGGCCTAAGATAGAAGCATGCGCCCTCCAACCTGTCAACAGCACAACAGGTGGAATGGAAGGATTTAGACACTTGTTATGTTGACAGATTTGCTAGAACAAAATGAGATTGTTCTCGTCTGCCTGCTTCTATTTTTTAAGTGAAATGAGGAGTGAGATAATCAGTTTGGGAAGAGAGGAGAAAATGTTAAACAGTTGTCTCAGAGAATGAGAGACTTCACTACTAAGGAAATACAGCATGTTTCTGAGGTCCCACTTGAGATGCTTGCAGTCGTGTATTTTCTCCAGGTACGTCAGCTGTTCTGGTCAGGTGTGGAACAGGTGTCAAGAGCTGAGCTTAACTAGAGTTGGTGTTTCTTTGTTTTTATAATTGTGTCTTTTTAAACAAATTTTTTTTTGAGAGAGAAAGAGAGAGAGAGGGAGAAGGCACGTGTGTGAACAGGGGAGGGGCAGACAGAGTGGGGGACAGAGGATCCAAAGCAGGCTCTGCACTGACAGCAGTGAGCCTGGTGCGGGGCTCACACTCATGAACCATGACATCATGACCTGAGCCGAAATCAGACACTCAACCGACTGAGCCACTCACGTGCCCCTGGAGTTGGTGTTTTCTAGGCAAGTGCAAAAATGTGGAGCGATACATCAAAGGTATTTGTAAAGGAATCATTACAGTGGGTAGAAATGTACTAGCTAGGCTGCATAAGAAGGAAAGTATGGATATTAGAGGGGAAAGGGACAATAAAGAAAAGGTAGGTCAGTTAACTAGAAAGTCTTCTTAGAGTGCAAGAGTTCTCGGACAGGTAGTTCTAGGGTCAATGACCTAGGGAGTGAAGAGGTGGTATCAGGGTATGAGACCCTCAAGATCAAGATGACAGGGGTGGTTCAGTTACTAGTTATGACAACACTTGCAGTATAACCATTCCCTAGCACTGAGTGAGCTCTATAGTAAGGTAGCCCTGGCCATGTGTGGCCACTAACGACGGGTATTAGATAGCTCGTTTAAATTGAAATATGCTGGGGCGCCTGGGTGGCTCAGTCAGTTAAGTGTCTGACTTCAGCTCAAGTCATAATCTCACAGTTTGTAGGTTTGAGCCCTGCTTAGAGTCTGGAGACTGCTTCAGATTCTGTGTTTCCTTCTCCCTCTGATCCACCCCCACTCATGCTCTGTCTCTCTCTGTCTCTCAAAAATAAATAAATGGTCAAATAAATAAATTGAAATATGCTGCAAGTATAAAATACACATTAAGTTTAAATGACTTTGTCTAAAAAACAAAACACATCATTAATATTTTTACATTTATCGTATATTGAAATATTTTGAACATTGAGTCAATAAAATATATCACTAAAATTAAGTTCATTTTTTTGAACTTTTATAATGTGGCTATTGTAACATTTAAAATTGCACATAGAGTTCACATCTGTGGCTCTGATTTTATTTCCATTGGACTCCACTGTTCTAGAAAAGTAGTTGGGAGTGGGGACTGGGAAAAAATTCTCTGGAAGGAAGGTACATGTAGTGAAACGCCAAATGTGGAGAAAAAAGACCATGGACCAGGGAAGAGAAACCTCAGTGAATGGGGATGTGACCAGATGCTGGTTGATGACCACAAGAGGACAATTAGCAGGTGCTGGGTTCCGATGATAGGCTTAGCGATTTGTGAAGACTAGAAGAGACAGTGTCAATAAGTAGCAATAAGGAGCAAAAAGGTCTTCTAGCCCACCTCTGGGCCAAGTGGTACAGGGTGGGTTTAGGAAAAACAGCACTGCATGAAGAGAATATAAGGGAATCAGAGTCCTTAGGGAGTGAGTTTTAGTTGGATCGTGAAAATCCAAGTTGTGCAAAGAAGAGGTAAAGCTATGGGATTTTGCTGATGGCAGACAATTAATCACTGCCAGTGGATGGAAGATTCAGAGAACTGTATGACTGCTTGGATTTGGAACATTAGGGAAAAGAGTGTCCTTGTCAGAATAGATAACCTGGAAAACCTGGATGTCTAGTGACTTGGAGAGCATGACCATTAGATCCGCTGCTCATATAAAGTATACGGATAATCTGGTTCACCACTCAGTGCTCTCCTGGGTTCCGTCTCTTAGCATTCATGGGGGTGACACAGATGGCATCATTGTATGGCCGACGTCAATGTGTGTTCTTACCATGAACACAAGCAATTCAAAGTGTGGTGGAGGGCAATGGCATAGAAATTTAGGTGGGCCCTAAATCCAGAGATTAGTAAGAGGAGAGGCACAAAGAGAAGAAGGCAATGTGAAGATGGAGACAGAGATCAGAGTATCTCTAGACATTGC
Organism: Hyaena hyaena; assembly: GCF_003009895.1. NCBI lineage: Eukaryota > Metazoa > Chordata > Mammalia > Carnivora > Hyaenidae > Hyaena > Hyaena hyaena. Next base: position 1,923,437 of record NW_024080780.1, read on the forward strand.
ATCCACAACGCTGAACATCATTGGTGGCCACCAGAAGGTAGGTGAGAGGCATGAGCCATTTCTACCTCAGATATTCCAGGAAAAATCAATGCTGCTGACATCATGATTCTTGGACTTCCAGCCTCCTGAGCTGTGAAAGAATACATTTGTTTTGTTCTAAACCATCAAGTTTGTGCTAATTTGTTATTGTAGCGCTAGGAAACTAATACTGGCAATAAGCTGACTGGGGAAGGGACTAGGGTTTGAGGGATTCATTCCATCTGGGAATCACCCATGACATGAAGGCATGTCACTAGCAGTTAATAAGTGTCTTTTGAATTAACCCAACTGCTTCTCAAGCCTATGTGTGCCAAGTTTCTCAGACCCTTAAAGTACTCATACCAAGAAAAATTCAGGAAGCCATTTAAAGCCATTTCCTTACTCCAGTGGACATTATGGGAGTGACATAAGAATTGAGCAACAGTGTTTCAACCACCTGAACACATGAAGATAACTCCCTTAACGCACCCCATTTCTCCATGTTGGTCTTTGTAGAATTGGAACACTGCATATGCTTTTTCTAAATGGCTGCTCCACTGAGGCCAGGTCCCTTATTACCTTGAGAACAGCAAGTTCAGGAATTCTATTAAAGTTCTAAAAAATGTTAACATCCATCCGCCCAGTTTTACAAAGTCCCATTTGTACTTCAGAATAGGAGAGTGGATCACAGCCACAGGAGTGACATTAAGCTCGGTATTGATAAAGCCATTTTCTGCCAAATGACCTCCTGAATCTTACTTTCTGGGCTGGGAAATGGCAGCAGTTGTGGGTTGACAGCTGGACTATGTTCTCTTGAATTAAAGTGGTGCTTTTTTGCCAAAATGATGTTGTTCACTAACAGGACTTTAACGTTATGGACAAATTATTTAGATTTTTTTTTTTCTAATCAGCTATCTAACCAGGTTCTCTCTTCACTACAGAAAGGCACAAAAGGAAAACTATAACATACTCTTACAGGTGGGAAGGGGAAATCAGGACAGCATTAGTCACTGTTTAACCCAAAAATGCTTTGGGGAAAATAAAGCAAAACCATTTAAAAGGAGACAAAGAATACTTTAGCCCTGGCTGGGGAGGAGGGCGGAAATTGGGGTGAAGGAATAGCCACTACTTATCCCTTGCCCAGCTTTTGTCCAAGCATGAACGTGGATAATGTCTCTTCATCCAAGTGTGTCTCCACTTGCTTCTTCAATGTCTGGTGGCTTTCACTTGGAGGTCAGAAGGGAGAATGAAAAGAAGGGAAGGTGATTTAATCAAGAGAACAATGGGAGCAGAAAATGAGGGGCTAAGGTCTACTTTTGCTTGAAGTGAAGCAATATAATCAAAGTTGCACCCCCACCCCCCCACACACACACAAAAGGCAGTGCAGAGTTTTCTTTTTCCTTCTCTGCCTCCATCTCACATGCTGGTGTACGGGCAACCGGAAAGGCTGTAAGAAGCTTGGTGGAAGTGATACAGGCTGAGCCAAATGATGAACACTTTGCTCTGACAACTTGTGAGACTGTTCCCAATAACCCTGGCTCTGACGGAACACCAGGACACCTCTCATCCCCTTTCCAGATGTTTGGTCATTGGAACCACAGACGGATCCACAGGTAATGCTGATTAGATTGATTTTACACTATATGCATAACTCTTCTATTCCAAGCTTTTTTTTTTTTTGCACCTTTCTCTACTAATATGCCTATTAAGCATTATTTTTTATTTTTATTTTTTTAAAATGTTTTATTTATTTCTAGGAGAGAGAGAGAGAGAGACAGCGTGAGCAGGGGAGGGTCAGAGAGAGAAGGAGTCACACACTGAAACAGGCTCCAGGCTCTGAGCTGGCAGTCAGCACAGAGCCCGACGCGGGGCTCGAACCCACGAACCGCGAGATCATGACCTGAGCGAAAGTCGAAAGTCGGACGCTTAACCGCCTAAGCCACCCAGGCGCCCCTAAGCATTATTTTTTAAACAAAGCATTTGCATATCAACATGAGACACCGTCCTGCAGGGTTGTAAGCAGCAGAAGATCATTCCAGTCGATGATACTAGCACTTAAAATATTTTAGGGGCTTTTCATGCAGTTGCATTTGAATCCTACATAAATTCTTTAGAAACCTTTCAGTGGTGATAGACATTTAAACTTTGAGTATAGAGGAGGTTTGTGGATAAAATCAGAAGTCATTGGGGGCGCCTGGGTGGCTCAGTCAGTTAAACATCGACTTCAGCTCAGGACATGATCTCACAGTTCGTGGGTTTGAGCCCCGCGTGGGGCTCTGTGCTGACAGCTCAGAGCTTGGAGCCTGCTTTGGATTCTGTGTCTCCTCTCTCTGCCCCTCCCCCACTGATGCTCTGTCTCTCAAAAATAAATAAACAAGTCACTTAGAAAGAACACTGGAGTTTGAGATAAGTGATCAGATTAGATGATATCATTTTTGTACAAAACACATAGTCCCAGAAAATATCCCACAATCTAATGGAAAATGCCCACGATTGGCATGATCACTTTGAATAACAATTGGTCCACTTCTAGTAATGTTGCAAACACATAGACCTATTCCCCGGGCAGCAATCCTAGCTGTATACCCAAAAGATAAATACCATGAAAGATGTGTACAACATTGTTTCCAATGATGGGTAGGTATATTTACATAATGTAATATTACAGTAGCCAAAGTTACATGTAACAACATGGATGAATCTTAAAAACATAATTTTTAACAACAGAAAAAAAATGTTTCAGGCAGTATATATAGTAGGATGAAATTTATATAAAGTTTTAAAAATCGGCAGAGCAACTATAAATTGTTTATCGATACATACATATTAATGAAAGTATAAAAACATGCAAATGATAAACAACAAATTTAGGAGAGTACTTAACCAGAGAGGGAAGAAGGACCATGGGAAAGAGGAAGCATATATTATCAATCATATCTATCAGGTTTTACTTCTTAGGGGAAAAAAAAGGAAAGGAAAATTTGAGCAAATATGGAAAAAGTACAATTTGACAATTTTGTGAAAATCTGAGTGTTCATTATATTAGAACACACATCTAATTGTTTGAAATATTCTGTATGGGGAAAGAAAAACAAAGACGATGAATGAAATACTTCAATATTTTGAGTCAGCAGAATCAGAGAATTTCAAATCTCAGGCTGCAATATATTTCACTCTTGCCAGATAAATTTTACAAAATCAAGGGCAGCAACAGCCACAAAATACATCAACATTTTCCTCCCGTAATTACTAGTAGTTAAGTGTACTTTTTGGAATTTTATAACACAGATTTTGGTATATTTTTCCACGTCATTTCGGAAACATCCTATTCAGATCATGCTTTCTTGCAGAAGATTGGGACAAAGGCAGCTTTCCAATATTAAGGGGAAAAAACAATGATCGTGCCCAATGCCATTTTGCAGAAACTTTCCTTCAATTAGTTTCAGACTGAGCCTATTCTACCTCTTAAACACTTTACAGTCGATGTCTATCTGAATCAAATGATTCTGTGACCCTTCCAAAAGCTCTCACTGGATGTTGGAGTGGTTAAATCATTCATTTATCCAACAAATATTTGCTGAACAACTATTAGGCACTAGACAATGACCAAAATAGACACACACACACACAGACTCTGCCTTCAGGAAACTATCTAGTAAAGGATGAGAGAAATGCTATAGGGATTGATTGATTGATTGATTGATTACTTTAAAGAAAGGGCTAAAAAGAAAAGTTGGAGTCTGCAGGAGGGGTAGAACAGATTTTATATTTAGGTACAGTAGCCAGAGTAGACTTTTCAGAAAATGTATGCTGTGTACAAAGAACTGAGAAGAGCTGAGGAACCAAGCTGTGTACGTTTCTGGGTAAAAGCAGTTCAGGAAGAGGTGATTTCAATGTGGAAGCCCTAATGGAGGAACTTGTCTAGAATGTTTGAGGGAGCAGAGGAACAGGGAAAAGATGAAGATAAAATCTGAGGCAGACAGCCAGGGCCGAAGCTTGGGTGAGGTCCTGAGCACAAAATTAAGAAGCACTGAAAACTTGGTACTCAAGAAAATCGTAGTTTACAGCAATATCCTTTAAAGATCAAATGAGTACCCCAAAATCCACGGTAGACAATATATCAATGATTTAAATGAAGATGGGATCCGTATCTAATTCAGTTTATTGAGTTATCCTTTTACCTCAGAACTCACTGTGAGTCAACCTGGGCCTGGTACTGACTTTTTTAAATTGTTATATGTGAGGGGCACCTGCGTGACTCAGTCGGTTACGTGTCTACCTCTTGATTCGGCTCGGGTCATGATCTCACCGTTTGTGAGTTCAAGCTCCACATCAGGCTCTGCACTCAGAGCTGTCTCCCTCTCTGTCTCTCCCCAGCTCATGCACACACGCATACTCTCCACCACCCCCCTGCAAAAATAAATAAACATAAATAAATAAATGTTAAAAATAAATTGCTATATGTGAAGATGAATGGATAAAGATGTGGCACACACACACACACACACACACACACAATGGAATACCATTCATCCATAGAAAACAATGAAATCTTGCCATTTGCAACAACATTGATGGAGCTACAGAGCATAATGCTAAGTGAAACAAATCAGTCAGAGAAAGACAAATACCATGTGATTTCATTCATATGTGGAATTTAGGAAATAAAACCAACAAGCAAGAGAGAGAGAGAGAGAGAGTGAGAGCGAGCAAGAAACAGACTCTTAACCATGGAAAACAAATTGATAATTACCAGAGGGGATTTGGGAGTCGGAGGCGGATGAAATAGGTGACGAGGAGTACACTTGTCATGATGAGCACCGGGTAATATATGGAATTGACGAGTCACTATATTGTACACTTGAAACCAATAATAACACTGTATGCTAACTATATTGGAATTAAAATTAAATAAATAAAATTTTGGTATTTGACTCATCATGGGTTTTTTACATTCATTTTGCTTTTGAAAAATACTTCAGTGAAATAGTAATTGAGTTGGTGTTCCCTTAAGTTTTGCCCTTGAGAATGCTTTTTAATGCTTATTTATTTTTGAGAGAGAAAGAGACAGAATACAAGTGGGGGAGGGGGAGACAAAGAGGGAGACACAGAATCCAAAGCAGGCTCCAGGCTCTGAGCTGTCAGCACAGAGTGTGACAAGGGGCTCAAGCTCACAGAGAGATATCATGACCTGAGCCAAAGTTGGATGCTTAACCGACTGAGCCACAGAGGCGCTCCAGCCCCTTGAGAATATTTTTAAACATTTTTATTAAGTGCTATTGACATATGATGCTATCTTAATTTCGAGTGTACTGCATCGTGATTCGGCAAGTCTATACATCATTATACAAAGCTTACCACCATAAGTGTCGTCACCCTCTGTCATCACACAACATCATTACAATGTTACTGACCATATCCCCATGCTGTACTTTTTATCTCCATGACTTATTACAAACTAGAACTTTGTACCTCCTAATCTTCTTCACCTATTTGCCCCTCTCCTCACACCACCCCCTCCTCTGCCAACCACTAGCTTGTTTCTGATTTGTTTGTTCATTTGTTTTGTTTTTTAGATTCCACATGTAAGTGAAATCATATGGTATTTGTCTTTCTCTGTCTGACTTATCTCACTTAGCATTATACTCATCCATTCCTTAGGTTGCCTTTTAGTTTTGTTGATTGTTTCCTTCACTGTGTGGCAGCTTTTTATTTTGATGAAGCCCCAATCATTTATTTTTGGTTTGGCTTCCCTTGCCTCCGGAGACCTATCTAGAAAAATGTTGCTATGGCCCATGTCAGAGACATTACTGCCTATGCTCTCTTCTAGGATTTTTATTGTTTCAGGTCTCACATTTAAGTCTTTAATCTGTTTTGAGTTTATTTTTATGTACAGGGTAAGGAAGTGATCCAGTTTCATTCTTTTGCAGGTTGCTATCCAGTTTTCTCAGCACCATTTGCAGAAGAGACTCTCTTCTTCCCATTGGATATTCTTCCCTGCTTTGTTGAACACTGCCCATATAATTGTGGGTTTATTTCTGGGCTTTCCATTCTGTTCTACTGATCTCTGTGTCTATTTTTGTGACAGTACCATGCTGTTTTCATCACTACAGCTTTGTAATATAACTTGAAGTCTGGAATAGGGATGCCTCCAGCTTTGCTTTGCTTTCTCAAGATTACTTTGGTTATTTGGGGTCTTTTACAGTTCCATATAGATTTTAGGATTGTCTGTTCTAGTTCTATGAAAGAATGCTGTTGGTATTTTGATAGGGATTAAGTTAAATCTGTAGATTGATTCGGGAAGTATAGACATTTTAACAACATTTATTCTTCCAATCCATGAGCATAGAATATCTCTCCATTCTTTGTGTCATCTTCAATCTCTTTAATCAGTGCTTTATAGTTTTCAGAGTATAGGTCTTTCACCTCTTTAGTTGGGTTTATTCCTCAGTATCTTATTATTTTTACTGCAATTGTAAATGAGACTGTTTTCTTAATTTCTCTTCCTGATGCTTATTTTTGGTGTATAGAAATGCAACAGATTTCTGATCATTGATTTTATATCCTGCTATTTTGCTGAATTCATTTATCAATTCTAGTAGTTTTGGGTGGTCTTTTAGGTTTCGTACTTATAATGTCATGTCACCTGAAAATAAGTATGGTACATTTATTACAATTAATGAACCGATATTGATACATTGCTGTACTAAAGTCCAGAGTTTATTCAGATTTTCTTAGTTTTAACCTCATGTCCTTCTTCTGTTGCAGGGCCCCATCCAGGACACCATATTACATTTAGTCATCATGTCTCTTTAAGCTCTTCTTGGCTGCAGTTATTTCTCAGATTTTCCTTGTTTTTGATGATACTGAAAGTTTTGAGAAAATTGTCAGGTATTTGGAAGAATGATCCACTGCTGGAAATGTGAGGTTTTTCTCATGATAAGACTATCAGGAGGAAGAGCTCAGAGGTAAGGTACCATTTTCATCACATCATGTCATGGGTATATGCCATGATTTACTTGATTTATGACTGTTATGGACATTGATCACCAAGCTAAGACAGTGTTTGTCAGATTTTCCACTGCAAATTTATTCTTTTTTCCCCTCTTCCTTTCCATAATAGAATGAATGTACTCTTTGCAGCCCTGACCTAAGGAATGGGGAGTTATGCTCTCCCTCTCCAGTTCAGAGTACCTGTATAAATATTTTGGAATTCTTGTGCATAGATTTGCCTCTTCTCTATGTTTGTTAATTCACTCAATCACTCATTTACATCAGTATGGGCACATATCCATGGGCACTTATTTATTTTTTGGATTATAATCCAATACTACTTTATTTATGTTACTGCTCAAATTTATTTTCCTGCTTTGGCTATTGGGGAATCTTTCAGTTAGCTCTCATGCTACTCTGACAGACCCTATCATTGTGGGGTTTGGGGAGAAGAGGGTTACTTCCGTACTTTCTGATGCCATTAGTCACTCTAGACTGGTCTTTTATATTTCCTGCCTCAGTCTTGGAATAAGTCATTTCTCCAAAGATCTTGTTCCTTTGCTTTGAGAATATTATTAAAAACCCAGATCTGGTTGTTAGGTATACTCATTACTACTGGAGTACTCCCCTGCCTTTTAAAAACTCAATATGACAAGGAGGGCAATTAATTCCTGATCATAACATTACTTTATCCCTAGAAACCTTTAATTGATATGTCCAATAATGTATCCTTAGTTTATTAAAATACATGTGTTATTTGGTATTAAAGCTTTGCATTTTGAGCAATTACTTTTACATGGACAAAGAAAAACATCCCCTTGAACTTAGCAGACTGACCAGCTACAGGGCCACATGCTGCTCCATCAAATGTGACTAGAAGTGGCTGTGACAGTCACTCTGCCCTGCTTCCCTAAATCACAGGAAAATTCAGCCTTATTATTCTTTACACATGTCACATTCAACCAAAACCAAGACATGTCATAGGATGTTGGGTCCTTATATAATCCGACTGATCATATAAAGGGAGAGGAATTTGACAGGGACAAATGTTTCCACCTCCCCCCAGAACAACCCCAACTGCAGCCAGCTTCCCTCAGCCCCCAAGAGCCCTTACCAGTATCCATCCCTTATTAGTCCCTCACCTTGTTACCTCTAAGACCCTTAATGTGGTTCTTCTTACATTATTAATCCTATCCGACCTCGTTAGCACAACACTGAAGGCCCTTCCCAGTCATGTGACAATAACCAGCCCATTATTTAAATTGTTTTACAATAAGGAGTCATCACGATATTCATCCTTTATTCATGGAGGTAGAATAAGTAAATTCCAAAGCTTTACTGGAAAGTCAAGCCAATCTATTTATATGCCCTTGAAAATTCCATGCATTAATTTAAATACTGTTACCAATGATGACCAATTAGTATTAAAAAAGGTAAAGGCTACATTCCATAAGGCACAATAATCCCTGAGGTTCAGTTTCAATGACAGTTTCCATTGTGATATATACATCGAAAGGACAATTTACTACAGCGATTGCATACAGAACAGCATTTTCTTCTCCTAACTGATTTTTAGCCTCTAACTTTATTTATCACTACTTTTAGGTTGCCATGCCATTTACAGTTCCTGCACCGCACCTCAGCTGTCCAGATATATTTTGATAGTAGAATAACCGGTCAGGAAGACCTGCAGATCCAACCCCTCACTTTTTAATGAGAAAATGGTTACATCAGTTTTTGGCAGAAAAGGGATGAGTGATGTTGAATCTGCCCCTTGGAGGTGATGAGTATGTTTATTCTCCAGACTGTGGTGATAGTAACACGAGGATACACACACACATAGACAAGTGTATACCAAATTGTATACATCATTTATGTACAGCTTTTTGTATACTAATTAGACCTCAGGCAAGCTGGAAAAATAATACTATATCTGCTTGGAAAGTGTGTGCCTTACAAGGATGTGGAGAAATAGGATCTCTTTGGCACTGCTGGTGGGAATGCAAACTGGTGCGCACACTCTGGAAAACAGTGTGGGGGTTCCTCAAAAAAAAAAAAAATAGAACTACCCTACAACCCAGCAATTACAGTACTAGGTATTTATCCAAAGGATACAAGTGTGCTGTTTTGAAGGGGCACATGCACCCCAATGTTTATAGCAGTGCTATCAACAATAGTCAAAGTATGGAAAGAGTCCAAATGTCCATCGATGGATGAATGGGTAAAGAAGATGTGGCATATATATACAAGAGGGTATTACTCAGCAATCAAACAGAATGAAATCTTGCCATTTACAACTACGTGGATGGAATTAGAGGGTATGATGCTAAGTGAGATTAGTCAGAGAAAGACTAATATCATATGACTTCACTCATATGAGGACTTTAAGATACAAAACAGATGAACCTACGGGAAGGGAAGAAAAATAATATAAAAACAGGGAGGGAGACAAACCATAAGAGACTCTTAAATATGGAGAACAAACAGAGGGTGACTGGAGGGGTTGTGGGAGGGGAGATGGGCTAAATGGGTGAGGGGCATTAAGGAATCTACTCCTGAAATCATTGTTACACTATATGCTAACTAACCTGGATGTAAATTTTAAAAATAAATTAAATTTTATAAAAAGAATAATACAAAAAAAATTTTTTGAGGTCAAAAAACCTTTCGAAAGCTCAGACCAGATTCAGCAGTCTGTGGGCTGGCTGCCAGCATCTGACCTCTAGGGAGCGGGAGCCAGGGGGAGTGGCTACTCAAGACCCAGTTTTGACCAGTGGGGATGGATCACGTGGTACAGGGGAAAAGGCACTAAGTTTGTCAGAGTGGCTGACATCCAGGGAGCCAGGCCAGGGAGGAGTGTGTCAAGCAGAGACCGTACAGGACTCAGAATCTATGGAACAGCACTCAACTGGTTCAGGTCTGGTTCCTAGGAGGAAGCTCCCTACTCTAAAGAGTGTGCAAAGAGATGCTGGCTCTCCATCCAAAAGGGATATTGCAGCTGGGATCTTGGCCCTAGATGGCAGCTGGGCTGGAGGACAATTAAAGTTCTGTCCAGTCTTGGGATGACATCTAGATATCATTTGAACTGTTACTTAATGAGACCATATTGTGTGTGAGCAAAGAGCAAGGCCTATGTTTGTAGGGCACCTACTAAGTGCAACACATGTTGTGGTAGCAGCTTCATGGATGTCATCGAATCCAGGCCGCCCAACAGTCCTGTGAGGCAGGCATTAACCTCTTCCTTTTGCTGGTGAAGAAACAGAGACACGGAAGCTGAATGACCTGTCCAAGGTCCTGTGGCCAGTAGGTGGCAGGGCCAGGCCTTGAATACTCATCTTTGTTTAAAATCTAGTGCTTTTCCAGGGCTCTTGGGTGGCTTGGTCAGTTGGACGTCTGACTCTTGGTTTCAGCTCAAGTCATGATCTCACAACTCATGGGTTCAAGCCCCATGTCAGGCTTTGAGCTGACAGTGTGGAGCCTGCTTGGGATTCTCTCTCTCCCCTCTCTTTCTGCCCCTCCCCTGCTTACACACACACACTCTCTCTCTCTCAAAATAAATAAATAAACTTAAAAAAAATAAAAAATAAATAAAATACAAAAAAATGAAAGTGTGTGCCTTGAAACTTGAGAGGTAGCCAAAACCACCAGTTGACTAGAAAATTTTCAACTTGGTAGGAAATGGGCTTGTGCTGTGGTTTGAATGGCTGCGTCTCTCCCGAATTTGTTATGTTGAAATCCTAACCCCCAAAGTTGATGGCATTAGGAAGTAGAGCCTGTGAAAGGTGATTGGTTCCTGATGGAATTAGTCCTTCTGTAAAAGAGGCTCCACAGAAATGCCTGTGAGGACACAGGGAGGAAGTGCCAGCTGTGAACCAGGACCCAGCTCTCGCCAGAACAGGGCCATGCTGACACCTTGATCTTGGACTTCCAGCCTGCAAAACTGTGAGAAATAAATTTCTGCTGTGCATAAGCCACCAGTCTATGGTATTTTGTTACAGCAGCCCAAATAGACTAAGACAGCATGCAAATTAAAAATGAAAACCTCTTCTGCCCAGAGAAGGCATTTTTCTGTAAGATTTCCTTGAGCATCTTAAATATAGAGGGCCGAACCCAGTGGAAGGAGATCTCCATGGTGGTTGGTTAATTATGAAATTTGAGTTGAATTTTACTTATGCACAAGCCAGGGTTAAAATAGAAGATCTGGAGAGTCGGAAGCAAAACATCTCAAAGCACCCAAGAACTCCAGTGGACATTCAGCGCCTTTCTGAAGCTCAAGTCAGATGTTTCTATTTTCAGTCCTCATGTCTAAGAGAAAACAGAAGTGTAGGGGTGTGTGTGTGTGTGTGTGTGTGTGTGTGTGTGTGTGATATGACCAATGTTGTCAGATAGTGAGGGGCATGGATGCCAATGAGAAGACTGTATCTTGACTGCAGCACTGGTGTACGTGAATTGATGAGTCTGGGCATAAACTCAGTCTCTGTGCTTCCTCTCATGTTATGTGTGTCAGGCTGAGTGAACAGGGCTTCTCAGATCTGTGAATGGAATATTTTATCACATATTATCTATGCTTTGCAGTAATTACATCAGTTACCTTAATTATCTAGGTGACCACTGGGGGAGTAATAAGTAGTCTCATGGCCCTTCCTGTCAACGGTGTTATAGGGACGCCCCCAATGTTAGATTGTATTATTGTTCTTGCTCATTCTCTGCCCTGCTGGTGAAAGCGCGACATGATCCTGCCAGTTGCCACGTGACGTGTAATGCTTCCCTCCAGAGTGGAGCTTTCCAGTTCGTGCTACTTGGCCATATGGTTGCTTCGACCAATGGAACATGAACAGCAGTGGTACGTGTCATGTCTGAGTAAATGCCTTAAAAGTCATCACATGCCCCTGCTCTCCTCCCTCTGCCATGAGAATGGAATGCCCTAAATAGAGGCTTCTCCTTCAGTCTGAAAGCCCAAGAAATAAACTGTTGTTATTTAAAGAGATTTCAGAGATATTTGTTACCGCAGCACACCTAGTGAAAACTGACGAAGATAATTAGCCTTTGTCAGATGCTTCTTTTACATAACTGTCATCCGCATGGCACTGCCTCATTCCAGCCTTTGCTCTGGCTACCAGTTCTGCTCACATTTCTAGCAGCCTCATGCAAGTTCAATCTGATAGTGCCTTGCTTAGACCTATGCCCACATGTTTTGATTTCTGCCCCAGGAACTTAAACAAACGAGGGAGTGTTACCACCCATGAAGTTATCCTTAACGAATGAGAAACCGGAGTCAATGGAAAATTAGTCTACCTTTTGTCTCTTGTTTAGTCGCTGCTTAGGCACATTTCATAAGGCTCCTCTGTAGTCCCAGCAGAGCAGAGCACTGGCTACACAGAGGATTGACCAGCTCTATAATGCATCTCAATATTGGCCTTCCTTTCTTCTCTGTTTCATTTCCTATATCCTGGACTCCTGCTCCCTGGAATCGCAATCCCAAATAAAATATCTGGACACTACAAACTTTGTCTCAGGTGCCCCTTTCAAGGAACCCAGGCTCAAACACAGTCTAACTATTCCATTTGCTACAGATTTTGTGATAAGTGGCACTGATCACTTTGGCTCTCTGCCCAAAACTTGGCTACTTTTTTTCCCACAATTTCTTTTCAGTGTTTCCCCATCCCTGTTGGTTCTAGATGATATGAACATTTAAAGTATTTTTCAGTCCGTGTGACCTGTGGAATAAGTAAATGTTCTTACTGGTCGAATAGAATAATCCAAATTTGGAAATAAAGTATTTCAGAAGTCCTTAAATTTGTGTTAGAGTGAGGGACCCATTGGACTTCGCTGCCTGTCTGAATCATTGGATAGCTGCTGGATCACTCTGTTCCAAAACCCTGATCTGTCACCTCTGCACAGGTGTGCACTCCCGCCATCCTACGAATACATATACAATTACTAGGATACATTCTTGTGAGTGCATTTCCTCTATGTAAATAAAATCAACCCAAATGTTCACAAATGGCCCCCAATGGGAAGGATAAGCTTCTCGCTTTGTTATCACAGCTTTGCACACAGGTGCACCTGCTTTGCAATGTGGCTTTGGTAGCAGTATTGAGCCACACTGGAAGAGCATACGAATCATGATGTTATTTCCACCACCTGCCCCACTTTGTTTCTGTGTGCTAAGCCAGGAAGTACAAGAGCAAGGAGAGAATACTGCCAAGTGGCTGTCTGGAAAGTCTGCCAATAATTCAATGACTCAAAGCAACTCCTACAAGTCTACAAAATGAGTGTGTGTGCTCACACACGCATGTATGCTGCAAATCTCCCAATTGTGTGTATGTGTGCATGCATGCACATGCATAAACGTGTATATGCACACATGCATCTACACATGAGTATGTTTGAGTGCAGATGCATGCATTGCACATGCATGTGCACACAGGTGCACACACACATACGCAGCATTGAGGACTGACTGTGAAAAAGGGCAGCATCTGAAAGATCTTCAGAAGAGATTTGCCAATTGATAGAAATGAAAGCGAAGACTGAGTTTAGGAATGAGGACTGTCCACAGTCTTGGCTGAGCTTTTAACTAGAATAACTATTTGATAACAGCTGCACCAGTGACTAACGTTTTCACAGTTGACTACAGTCAATAGACATGATAAGAGACTTTAGAGGAGACAGCACGGTAGACTGAGGGTGACAAGTTTTGCTGTTGGAACAGAATACACAGAAGGCAAAGAACGTGTCCTCTCCTTATGCTGACAACAGCAGGCAGAGAGCAGCTCTTCATGTGAGTCCAGGGGACAGGATCCATTTACTTCAAAGATGAGGTCAAGGTTTTGATTTGGACAGGGAGGCACATCTCGTGGGTCCTCCATTCTAGGCAAAATGGCAAGTGTTGCCTTCTCTGTCCTTTGTGTCAATATAAATCTATCCTTTCCCCCTCTTTTTTAAGTCTTTGGGGGTTTTTTTCACTCCTTTGTTAAACACACATTTGTATTTTTAAAATGAATATCCTTAATAACGCATACAGTCATAATTATCTTCTGGTAATTAACTATCTCTTATCATAGGCTGTGGTGTGGTACCTTTTAATTTCTTAGAAGATTTTAGATAAATACAGACTATTCACTTCTTAAATAGTGAATTGTTTAAAGTCCCAAATTTCATTATGGGCTTTAGAAGAATACATTTAGATTAACATTAAAAATAACACTATTATTTGATATTAAGACTCTTTAAAAAAAAAACCAAAACTTGAAATATTTCTCCAGATAATTTAAGTGGATTGTTTTTATAGAAGCACATAATTTGTGATATTGGATCTCACAAGAAACATTCTGTAAAAATGATATTTAAATTATAATTTAACTTACCTAAACTCCTGGGTTGACATTTCATATCCTCTTAAATATTTACGTAGGTAATAATAATGACTTTGACTTATAAACCAAATGTAAGAAAGTTCATTTACTACAAAAAATTCCAAAATGTTCTTGTTTTCATTTACCTTTATCTTAATATGGCAGTAACTTGCTCTTTCCACAAAAATAAGATCATTTAAAATCAAAACTCACAAGAGGCACCTGGTGGGCTCAGTTGGTTAAGCGTCTGACTTTGGCTCAGGCCATGATCTTGCAGTTTGTGGGTTTGAGCCCTGTGCCGGGCTCTGTGCTGACAGCTCAGAGCCTGGAACCGGCTTGAGATTCTGTGTCTCCCTCTCTCCGTGCCCCTCCCTCCTGTCTCTCAAAAACGAACAAATGATAAAAAACATTTTTTTAAACCCAAAGCCCACAAAACAATTTTCCAAATGATTTGTTCCGATTGGGTATATTAAATAGATCTTAAAATTTAAGTGCTAGAATTTATTTTACCAGGTATGATTTCAATCTTTTAATTCCTGGCTTAAAAGTCTTAATACAAAATATTACTAAATATAGCCTTTCCAGTGTATTATTACCACAAACAGGCTGTGTCCCCTCGCACATTCATGCTCCCTCTATAGATACGCTACTGTTAAATTCACAAAATAAGCAAAATCTGCCCCATCTTTTAGAGCCAGTCAAGGTTCACCCGGAAATTAGCTGGAAGATGTTACACACTCACCAAAGCTGATGGTGCATATTGTTTGTCCTTTAGTGACATCCTATGTTGCCTGAAATTAGCTGTGGTGAGAATATTTATACTATAGAAATAACCATGTATCAGCCCCCCCACTGATAAAACCTCATTTGTGAAGATCTGGGTTTACCAGCCAGAGCCTGGGTACTAATGGGGAAAAGGCTAGGTGACCCAGTGGAACCAAACAGTCTTAAAACCTCCAGGTCTTATCAGAAGAGAGTTTATTTCTGGGGCGCCTGGGTGGCTTAGTCGGTTAAGCGTCCGACTTTCGCTTAGGTCATGATCTCGCGGTTCGTGGGTTCGAGCCCCGCGTCGGGCTCTGTGCTGACTGCCAGCTCAGAGCCTGGAGCCTGTTTCAGTCTGTGACTCCCTCTCTCTCTGACCCTCCCCTGCTCACGCTGTCTCTCTCTCTCCTAGAAATAAATAAAACATTAAAAAAAAATTAAAAAAAAAAAAGAAGAAGAGTTTATTTCTCACTTGAGCACAGTCCATCACCAGTCTAAGGAGTTATGTGGGACTCAGAGACCCAGGCATACAGAGGCTCCACCATCTCATAGTGGCACCGTCTAGAACACAAGACCTCCATAGTCAATACTGTGTTCAAAAAACATTACAGACTCCCATCTGGAAAGCAAATGCTTCGGTGCATTATTTCCTATTGCTACTACAACAAACTATCACAAACTCAGTGACTTTAGACAACACACATTTATTATCTTAGAGCTCTAGACGTCAGAATTCCAAAATGGGTCTCAGTGGGCTACAATTAAGGTGTCAACTGAACTCCATTCCTTCTAGAGACTCTCAGGGAGGATCCATGTATTTTCTAGCTTCTATAGGCTGCGCACATTCTTTGGCTTATGGCACTTTCCTCCATCTCCAAAGCCAGCAGCAAAGACCTATCAAATCTGATTCAGGCTCCTTCTGTCACCTCTCCTTTCTCTTCTGACTCCTTCTTCAATCTTTGAAGAATCCTGTGATGACATAGCCCACCTAGCTATTCAAGGATAACTTTTCTGTCTTAAGATCCTTATCTGAACCACACCTACAAACTCTCTTTTTCCAAATGAGGTAATACATTCACAGGCTCCAGAATGTGGAACTCTTCAGGGAGCCGTTATTCTGCTTGATTTAATGGGGTTGAACATAGTGGAGAGATCTTGCTTCCTCAAGAAGAATAAGCAAACATTTTCACAGTCTTTAAAAAGCCTGATATTGTCATTATTGATTAGCTTCTATCCTAGGTTTTAAAGTATGTGTGTATGTGAACATGCACATGTACACATAAACATACAACAGGGATGTGTAAATATACATATATTCCATCTCTCTTGTCATTTACTTCTTCAAGGACCATTCTCAGATGACACGTATTTGGGAGGAAATCCTTCTACTTCCTGCTAGGAGCAGAGAGGAGATGGGAGTCTCCAGGCACATTAGCGTACTGTGGTCTCTCTTGTAATCCCTTACCATTTATTTTCATAAGGGATGCACATTGGAATTTAAGTCCAAGAGTTAGGTATTGCCATATGTTCTATAACTGGGTCATTATGTCATAGGGCTCCCTATTCCTGGTTAGGGGCTCCCTTGACTACTATCAGTGAACCACTCATATGACTTTTCACATCCATCATTCACGGGGACTTAGGGGATCCTTTGTGCCTCTACATAGCTCTTTAAAAGAGGAATTAATTTTTATGAAAAGGTCTATTTCTTTCTCCCTTCCATTCTACCTTCCTTCTTCTCTTAGTATCTCCCATCATTTCTTTCTTCCTTTCTAGTGAAAAGTGGAATTAAAAGTCTCCAGAATTGTAAAGTTCTATACCAGAATAAGAATATCTTTGACCCAATTTGGCTTATATAACATGAAAATCTGTCATCAAATTATCACCTTTAGGAGTGATTTTTGTTTTGTCCAAAAGCTACAAATAAGAAGCAAATGTAAAGTCTTACAGGGTAAATATGTTGACCAACTAAATTCCTTATGATTCATAAATATTCAGAGAACACTGACTTTGATACTCCAGCATTATGCAATATACTATTCAATCAGATATCTTGTTGATTAGAAGAAAAGAGCTTTGCTTGATTCTTGCAACAAGGTAAAAGCCTCTGTGTTTGCACTTGGCCAATTATTGAAGTCTACTTGGGGAAAACGTGAATATTAAGCCATTCCCCCCAGACAATTGTATTACATGGTCGAAAGTATGGCAGTTGGTTTCCTCAATTATCAATTTTATTTCTACTGAAGTCTCTCTCTTTTTCCACTACTCTCTTCAAAGTGAGAAAGAAGATTATACACCATTTCATCTGTATAGAGGCTTAGGATCAAAGAATAAGAAATCTTTTTGTTTTTAAGGTTCAGAGTGATCAATTCTTTGGGCAATTACATAGACTGCGATGGGAAATCCAAAAATCCAGGGACCCACTGAAGCTTAATTACTCCCCACATTTATTCTGATCCTTTCTTAGCAGCCTATAGCTCTGCCTTAATTCATGGCTAATAGAGGTCAGAGTCAGGGTTAATAGCCTGCAGCTCAACATTCATTAAGTCATTCACTGATCATTAAAACATCCTGAAAAGGCTTTGTGTTGAAGTTTTAATAGCAGCAATATATGGAGACTCACTGTTCTCAAATACTATGTTCTTTTATGACAGTAAGAAAGTATGGGCACCCCAATAGCTAACAATAATCTGGATTACCAGTTCCTCTCTCTTAATGTGAATTCAAAAACAAATTTTTAAGAAAACTCACAGAAAGGTGAGATTTCATGCAGCAGAACTTTCTGATCTAGTAGCTAGTATCACAATGTGGGGGAATCAGTAAGCTCTCCCAGCGCTGATAGAGCCAGGTATGAGAAATAGCCCTGGAGCTGGCTTGGAAGATTCCTCTAAGCTTGGTGAAGTCTCAGTCCATCCAGCAGATATTAGTTGAGGACCTGTGATAGAAAAGCTTTGGACTAGTAACACAGTAGTAAACTAGATAGAGATGCTCTTGTGGGATCCATATTGCAGCCACCTGGAGAAATTGTCAGGCCCACATTAAACTGAAGAATCTAGAAAAACAAGAACCATAAAAATAATCACACAGGTCTATATGCATCCTCAAGGATGGAGTTCAAACACATTACAAATGTTTTGTATGTATAGCTACTTGCATAACTTTAAAAGTATAAAATTAATAGTATAAATTGTCTGTTAGCACATATAGGTTTGTAAATACATATTTAAAATTTTTTCTAAGTGTTTTATTTATTTTTGAGAGAGAGATAGAGACAGCATGAGCAAGGGAGGGTCAAAGAGAGAAGGAGATACAGATACCAAAGACAGGCTCCAGGCTCTGAGCTAGCTGTCAGCACAGAGCCTGACGCAGGGCTTGAACCCACGAACCATGAGATCATGACCTAAGCAGAAGTCGGACGCTTACCTGACTGAGCCACCAGGAGCCCCTGTAAATATATTTTTAAAGAACAAGAGAATACACACTTAATAGTGGCTATCTCCAATTTGAGATGGGGGTAAGAGAGTTATAGGAGTCAGGAACAGGAATCAGGATGGTCAGAGAGGCCTTATTGGGGGGTTCCAACTGTTTATTACAACATAACTAACACCACATCTCTTGTGTTCCTGCCTAAAATAAATATACGGAACCCAATTACAAGGAAACATCAGAAAGACCCAAGTTAAAGAACATTCTACAAAATAACTGGCCTATCCCCTTCAAAAACGTCAAGGTCATGAAAGATAAAGGAAGCTGAGAAATTGACTAAAGAGATATGACAGGTAGGTGCAATGCCTGGTCTTGGACTGGATTCTGAGCCAAAACCAAAAATAGCTATAATGACATTATTGGGACAATTGAGCAACGTTGGACTGTGACCGAAATAACAGTGTTGTGTCAATGTTAAAGTTCTTGATTGTGATCATTGGCATGTCCTTGTTTGTAACAAACACACATGAAATATTTTGGAATAAACTAAATACTAAAACTTATCTTCCAATGGTTCAGAAAATAACTTCAGAGAGAGAGAGAAAGCTATGAAGAAAGGGGGTAGGGAGGAAGAAAGAGAGGGAAAGAAAAAGAGAAAAATAAAGCAAATGAGCCAAAATGTAAGCAAGTGGTGTATCTGGGTACAAGGCATAGAGGAGTTTTTATATCATTCTTCCAACTTTTCTTTAAGTTTGAAATTATATGAAAAACTTTACCACGAAATGGTAATATATGCATGTATCACCAGCAGAATTGTGTTTGGTGTCTACACAGAAAAACAAAAAGACTAGAAACAAATATGCCAAAATGTTGACAGGGTTAATTCCAGGTGTTAGGAGTATATGTGATTGGGTTTTTAAATATTTTATGTGTAAAGCTTTCTGGTTTTCAACTTTTTAAGAAAAAGAAAAATCTGGAGGGCTTACAGGAGAGCCAGTTACATCTAGGCCAAGATGAGATTAGGCAGGGATTTTAGATTCAGGATGAAGTTGGGACATCTTACAGTTCATCTCTTCTGTCAAGGTACTGACCCTTCAGGGCCATGCTAGACCCACTCTGCCTTTCCAGGGCCTCGAGAATGGTCTTCAAGATCCAGGTATGGAACTTTAGTTGTAACCTCACTCAGAGTACACCTTGTACTTAAGGGACAACTCCCTGTGCCCTCTGAAGATGGACAGGGAGCACTGTGAAGGCTCTGGAGGCCACTGAGGACCAGCTGGGAAGGGCATCTCAAGATCCCAGGGCCCAGGTGGTGATTTGAGGTGGGCATATCCCCTTGGTGCTGCTGATTCTTTGCTCTAGGGGAGAAGTGCACACAGAGTTTAGAGTGGGTAGTTGTGCAGGGGACTGGAGTGTAAGGGTGCTGTGACCCTAGTATTGACACAAGGTGGACAGCAGGAGAATCCCACTCTTCCTGTTGCTGAGAACATCTGAGGTTCTAATCATGGCTCCCCAGGATTCTTCCATGTTTCCTCCCCTTCTTTCTCTCCCCTTTGTTTTTCCTATTTCAAAACTACTTCTTTTATTTGAACATTTTGCTCCCTTTAGGGGTGCCTGGGTGGCTCAGTCAGTTAAGCGTCCGACTTCAGCTCAGATCAAGATCACACGGTTCATGGGTTCGAGCCCCCGTGTCAGACTCTGTGCTGACAGCTAGCTCAGAGCCTGGAGCCTCCTTCTGATTCTGTATCTCCTTCTCTCTCTGACCCTCCCCTGCTCATGCTGCCTCTCTCTCTCTCTCAGAAATAAATAAAACATTTTTTTAAAAAAAGAAAGTTAACATTTTGTTCCCTTTCTTCTTCACTTTTCTCCTTCAGTCCCACCTCTGCTAAGATGTCCAGCAGCACTCCTGGCCCTGTCTAGCCCCAGGGTAGTATGCAAGGTAAGAGTTCTCAATCCTTATTACTGCCTCACAGGTGAACCTATATCAGTACAGTTACCATATGGGGGAATCGTCATACAACAAAGGCCTCCAAGTCATAGCCTACTCGTCTGGTTATGGATTCATTCTTCCTGTATGCCTTTATTAAATACATACAAAATACCAGCTTTTGATGCATAGCAATAAAGGCACATAGTCTCTGCTCTCTGCTATTTGGTAGAGGGGAGAGCAAATAACTCAACTAATCCAGGTCAGAGGGATTAGTGCTTGATTGCAGTGTAAGCAAGAAGCTATGAGGGAACAAACTAGAGTCTTAGAAAAGATGGCCCTGAGTTGACTGTTGAAAAGTAAGTAGGTACTGGTTAGCTGTAAAAGAGAGAGGAGACATTCAGAAGTGATGATGACATGTGGAAAAATCGGGAGGCATGAAATAGCAAATCTTTCTGCATGGATCAAAAAGTCAACGTGGGCCAGTACAGGAAGTGAGGATCCAGAAATAAAGAACAAAATCAAGGAGAGTCATGTATACATGCCGAGTTTCAGGTGAAGGGAACTGACCACCAAAGGGCTGTGAAATGACAGTGTGACATCCCCAGCAGAGTGAACTGAAGGGACCAAACTGGAGGCAGGAGGGCCCTTTAGGTAGCTACCACAGAGTGCCAAGCAAGAAGGGAAGAGGAGAAGGATTTGGCATTTGTTGGATAGCTGAAGGAGGACAGTCAATGAGGAAGAGAAGGCGAAGAATAGTGTATGGTTTCTGACTTAGTAATGTATCGGTCAGGATTCTTCAGAGACAGAAACAAGCTCAAGGAGAGAGACTGACTGACTGATTTTAAGGAGTGAGCTCATTTGATCATGGGGTCTGGCAAGTCTGAAAGTCAGAAGGGAGGCTGACAGGCTGGAAATTTATCTTAAGAGTTGATGTTGCAGTATTGAATTGAAAATGCATTGGGTAAGCCAGCAGGCTACAAATTCATGCAGGATTTCTACATTACTGTCTTGAGGCAGAATTCCTTCTTCTCCAGGAAATGTCAGTTTTTCCTTTTAAGTCCTTCAACTGATGAGATGAGACTCATCACATTATGGGGAGTAATGTGCTTTACTTAGAGTCAAAAGGATGTAAATGTTAATCACATCTACAAAATACCTTCACAGCAACATCTTGACTGGTGTTTGACCAAACACTCAGGCACAAGAGTGTAACCAACTGACATATAAAATTAACTGTCATAAGAATTAAGTTCAAGAACACAGGAAAGAAAAGGTTGGATATGAAAAACGAGTTCAGTTTCATACATGTTGAATTGGAAGTGCCTGTGGAACCACCAAACAAGCTTTGGGGAGACAATTTGATATATGGATCTGGAACAGATCCCACAGGTGTGGTTGGATTGTGCCAGAGGAAGATGAGTTGGCGATTTCAAATACTAGAAAGACACCCTGCCAAATTTGCCAATCTGGAGGTTAATCAATAATAAGAATATTGATGTGGAAGCTGAAGAGTGGAAATAGGAAAAAATGGAAATAATTGAATGTAGACTAGTCTTTTTTAAATTTTTAAATTATATTTATTGATTTTTGAGAGACAGACTGAGACAGCATGAGCAAGAGAGGGGGCAGAGTGAGAAGGAGACACAGAATCTGCAACAGGCTCCAGGCTCTGAGCAAGCCTTCACCACAGAGCCCGACATGGGGCTCGAACCCACAAACTGTGAGATCATGACCTGAGCTGAAGTCGGACACTTAACCGATTGAGCCACAGGTGCCCTGAATGTGGACTACTCTTTAACAACTCTTCCCTACAGCAAACTGATGTCCAAGAATATCAGATACAGCAAAAATAACATTTAAACAACAATAATTTAGACAGCTCGTTGGAGAGTCATTAACTGGAGTCCAAGACACATTCAGAGGAAGTGGCTTACCCAGTCAGGAAACATTGTACTCTGCTACTCTCTCAACCTGTGTGCTCAAGGGCAAGCCACTTAACCATTCTGATCCTTAGTCCCCTCTTCTGCAAGATTGAGATCATTACACTTGGCTTACAGAAAAACCATGAGGTTTAAATTATATTTATGTATGTAAAGGTAACAATAAGTTAGAAACAGAGATGCAATTGGTTAGTAGTTATTATAAATTGCTATTCCTATTAAGTACATACTCAAGGGTCTAAGCTTCTAAAAATTTGGTCAACCTTCATTGAAGTTTTCATTTATAAACAACCATTTCAATTTATTTCCTAATTTTATAGCTCACAAATACGGATCTGGAAAATTGAACCTTACAAAACATTCTAAACATTTAACTATTATTTGAATTTTTGATACATTAAAATGCATGTGGCTAGCCTTTCCTCTTCTCATATTTATGAACTCATAGCTATGCTGTAAACATTTCAACATGAAACTGCACTGGTATTCTTAGCTCATTAGAGTCAGCAGTCTCTGCAAGAATTTGGACTTTTTGTATACAGGCAAAAAATGTAGGTAAGTTTTAATTAAACAAAGTTAAAGAAAATCTTTAAAATAATTGTCATCAATTATTTTCTTCTCATGGAAGCAAGTTGCTGTGAAATCATTGAAAGGGAAAAAATTCATTCCAAAAAAGTGGGTGGCCAAGCCATGCCTGGCTTCCTGTTTTACCACTGATGAGTCATAGAGGTAGAGCAGAGACATGGCAGGGTAGTCCCTTGATGGGTCCATGCTTTCAAAAGGGTGACATCTGGGCTCTGATTCCTGACATAGATAATGTACATTTATAGCACTTAAAGATATCAACTCTTCTGAGGTGTCATACTAGTACGATGATGTAGAGAAGGTCCATTCATAAAATATCTATTGACCACTATTCATGTACTAGAATGTCCAATCTGGAACACTAAGAAAACCAAATGCTGGTGGAAATGTAGAGCATCAGGAATTCTCCTTCCTTGTTGGTGGGAATGCAAAGTGGTACAGCCACTTTGCAAGAGAGTATGGCAGTTTTTTTACCAAATGATCTGATATTAGTACTATTTGGTATTTACCCAGAGGAGTCAGAAATTTATGTCCACACAAAACCTATATGTGGATGTTTATAGCAGCTTTGTTTATAATTGCTGAAACTTGGAAGCAAGCAAAATGTCCTTCAGTAGGTGAGTGGACAAATAAACTGCGGTATATTTGGGCAATGGAATCTTATTCCAACTTATCCCAGAGAAGCGATGAGTTGGCAGAGGACAAAGGATTTTTAGAGCAATGAAAATATTCCATACGATACTATAATAATGGATACATGTCACTATACTTGTCCAAATCCACAAAATGTATAATACCAAGAGTGAGCCCTTACATAAACTATGGACTTTAGGTGATTATGGTGTATCAGTGTAGGTTTACCAGTTCTGAAAATTGTACCACTCTGGTGGGAAATGTTGATAATGGGGAAGGCTATGCAAGTATAGGAGCAAATGATATATAGGAAATCTTTGTTCTTTCCTCTTAATGTTACTGTGAACCTAAAACTGCTCTAAAACAGTTTTTGTTTTTCAGTTTATTTATTTGTTTTGTGAGAGACCAAGCCAGTGTGAGAAGGGGAGGGGCAGAGCCCAACACGGGGCTCGAATCCATGAAACTGTGAGATTGTGATCTGAGTTGATACCAAGAGTTGAAGGCTTAACTGACTGAGCCACCCAGGTTCTCCAAAATAGTCTTTTAAAAAACATTCTTCCTGGGGCGCCTGGGTGGCTTAGTAAGTTGAGCGTCCGACTTTTGCTTAGGTCATGATCTTGCGGTTCGTGGGTTCGAGCCCCATGTCAGGCTCTGTGCTGACTGCCAGCTCAGAGCCTGGAGCCTGTTTCAGTCTGTGACTCCCTCTCTCTCTGACCATCCCCTGCTCATGCTGTCTCTCTCTCTCTCTCTCTCTCCTAGAAATAAATAAAAAACATTTAAAAAAAAAACACATTCTTCCTAATGATACATATATACACATGTGCATATATATGTATATAGAGAGAACTATTTATAACTATTATACATGCATACATTTATTATTATACACACATACATTTATTAAGCACTTACTATGTACAGGCATTGTTATTGGTGCTGGGGAATAGAGCAGTGAATCAATCAAAGGACTAAATGGAGTTCTTGTTCCCAAGGAGCTTCTAGAGAACAAACATGTATTTGGTGCCTTTGGTGCCATTCATTCTCTGCTAGACTCGAGGGATTCCATAATGAAGAAGATTGTCTAGATCGCTATCTTCAAGGAGGAGGAACAAAATAACCAGCAGTAAACCCGCTGCTTTAGGAAGGTAGAGGAGGGGAGGCTAAAGTTTGAATGAGAGGCAGGTGATGGGAGCACTGAGCCTTCTCAAGGGAACTTCCAGGCACAGGAAGTGATGTTTTGAGCTAAGACCTGAAAGATCAAAACAGGAGGAGAAGTCAGTCAAGGAAGAGGAAACAGAAGTGAGAACACTATGTGAGAAGTTCTGCAGATGAGAGTATCAAACAGTTAAGAAAGTGAAACCATTCGTGAAGGTAGAGCTTAGGGTGTGCGGTGGTGTGCGGAGGACAGAGAGGAACCTCCTGGGCAGGGGAGGGGGCAGCTCCTTGTGGGCAGGGCCTCTGAACTGACAGACGTCAAGGCCAATTCGTTTTACCTTAGGCACCCAGTATACTAACAAAATAAAGAAATCTCAGAAGGGGATTATAAAAATCAGGTATGTTTAATACCAGGCCCTTAAATGAATGCTTTAACACAAACATATAAACTTTAATGACTGTAAATTATCTCATACAGACATAAAGCAAAGAAGTATAAATGTGAGCTCCAATTAATGTGAGATCAACTCTCCCATGCACAGACACGCACACACAGAGGTACACTCATGCATGCACGTGTGCGCACACGCACACAAACACACGCATTCCCCAGTGCCCATGCAACACCCACTGATGAAGTCTTTCTTGTAAGGAATGATAAGAATTACAGATTTCATCATAAGAGTAATGGCAATCCTCAGAAAGAATTGAAGGAGGTGACAGGATCTCATTTGCATGTTATAAATTACAACAAATGGATTAAAAGGAGCCGGGGTTGGAACAACAGGCAGTGGGAGTTCCCGGCGCTGTCCACTTGAGAAATGAGAAGGTCTGCATCAGCTCAGGTGCCCTAGTGTGAGGTTTAGATTAGAGAAATCGTGGAGGGTACAATCAGCAGGACTTGATGGCTGGCTGAGTAAGGGAAGTGAGGGAGACGGGCACGTTTTGGCCAAAGTAGTCAAGTTGCTTTCAGCTTTTCTCCTAACTGTTCATGTCTCCTAAAATCCATATGTGGAAATTCTAACCCTCAATGTGACGGTATTTGCAGGTAGGGCCTTAGAGTGGTACCTAGGTTTAGATGAAGTCATGATTATGGAACACCCATAATATGATGAGTGTCCCTATAAGAGAAAGAGACCAGGGCATTCTCCCTGTCCACCATGCAAAAGCACAGCAAGAAGACAGCAGTCTGCAAGCCGGGAAGAGAATCTTACCAGGAACCGAATCTGTAGGTCCAACCTTGATCTTGGACACCCCAGCCTCCACAACTGAGAAATATGTCAGTCGTTTAAGCCACCTGCTCTGTGGTATTTTGTTCTATGAACCCGAGCGAACTAACACAGTTCATAAATATAAGATCCATTTCCATAACATCCTTCCTTCCTTAAATGGTTTGATATCCATATAACCACCACTGGTTTGAAATCATTAATAATTACAATGTAATTAAGTGCTTTATTTTCAAAATAGTTTGCAAGAATATGTTGACTGCAATGAATTTTTCCTTTCTTTACATAATGCCTTCATGGCTCTCTATCTACTCTCTAGCATTTCTACAAAACTCTCGTTCTGAACAGCGTTCTGAAATTTGTGATCTACTTCTAAAATGTTATGCACTCTCCCCATGCGGATATACATAAATTCTGATGCGGTTCAAGCATACCCTTACTATGGAAAACAAGTTATTGAAACAGTTGTCACAGATAGATGACATGTTTATGAATACCATTCAAAAGTAAATACCTAGTATTATAGAAACACTAAATTTTATTTCAAGATTCACTAATGTTTCTATCTTTATTAAATTTGAGAGATAAATTTCTATGAAAGGTGGCAGCAAACCATTTTTGCAGTATATGCCTCTAGAGAAAGGCCACATTCTTTCATGGAGACGTGTTGGGGCTAATGGATATGTTCAAAGGGTAAATTTCAGAGCTCTAGACCAGGTTTGATTCATGCTGTTTTGTAATTGCGTGCCCGTGGCTACCCTACTTGGTTAGTGCACTGTGCTAATGAGGGCAGTGGCAAAAGTTCAAATCCCCAGGCAGACAATTTGTTTTTCTCTGCTGGTGGTTATGGCTGTAATACCTATCCCAAGTCAGGCATCAGAAATGTGTGTCAATTGTCACAATGTCAAGAGAAAGTGCAAATGACTTAATGAAACTCTGTCCTTTCCATTAGAAAAACATCTCAAAACCCACGTACAACTAATGGAGGGATAGTGGTGTCACCTTCAGATACAAAGAGTAGAACATTCCTCATATTATTACAACAAACAAAATTCCTGCCAGAAGCGAGCCATAAATGTCATCGAGAATGATGAGCTTAAATTAGATTCCACATGAATAATTTCTTCGTTTTTCATCTTTGACCAAACAGCACTAAATTTGCCATTAAGTAAAAACTATGTGAAGTGCGCATTTACCTGCTTCCTTCCTGCCTCCCAAAATTGTTATGAGAATGAATCAGATAGCATCTTGGAGGCATTTTAAAATAATAAAATATTAATCCAAATGATTCCCCTTCTGACTCAGAGGGGGAGTAGATATATTGAGTTTTTACAATACAAAAGCAACGGGCGATGTGCAATTCAGCCTTGAACAACAGTCAATTCAGGAAAGAAAAACAGGGTCTCAGACTTTTTGAGTGGAACAATTGAGGAAGTTAATGATCAACTGGTAGTACGATGCAGACAGAACCTTAGCTAGTCCTGACGTAATCACTTTAGATACTTTAGATGTTCCATTTAGCAATATTCACTGTTGAATTGAATTCAGAAGATGGCCAGTCCACCTTGAAACCTAGCGAGGAGGCTCAATGGCTTTATATATAGTAGTTCTCACTGGAACACAGACCCACCTGAAACGTGGGGTGCTCTGCAAGACACAGCTGGCTACCTAGATACACAGGTGCATCCTCAAGTAAAGGAAGAGAAACAGAAAGATGGGCAATTATACAGGTCCACAGTCTGGCCGTTAGATCTGTAGCTAACTGAACCCAGAACCAAAATTCTGAAAGTCACCCTTGAACTGTCCTTCTTATGAATACATGATCATTCACTTCAACGGCTCTCATTGACGCCTAATCATTCTGCTTCCAAAATGTTTCCCAAACCCTTGTATTTCACTCCCTTGCCTATGTCACCATCTCCTGCCCAGATTATGTCAACTGCCTAGTCACTCCTTTCCTCTAGTGGTTGCCCTTCCATTCTTTTATTCATATTGCTCTAAGCATGATCCTTAAATAAGAGCAATATGCCTTAAAACCCACAGTGGCCCCCCACTACCTTTCAAATAGAGTACAGTTTCCTTAAGATGGTTTGCAAAGCCCTCAACAATGGGACTTCATTCATAACTTCCCCCACCATATTCCCAGATATGCTGCTCTAGCCCATACCCCATATTCCCATATATTCTCTGCTCTATTTCAGTTTTACAAGTGTGCTGTTCTTTCTCTCAATTCCAAAAGGCATGCATGTCATTCCCTCTGATGGAATCATTCTTTCTCCCAACCTTCCAGGTCAAAGAACTGCTACTCACACGTTAGATACCAATTTAAATGTCTCTTTCTATCCTTTTTGAGGAATCTCCCTTGACCCTGGAACTTAGCATCACTGCCCTGTTTTCTGTACATATTTAGGTAATCAGTCATTAGGTACTCCATACCTTCTGTTACCCCTGTAATGAATATTCATCACACTAATTGTAGCAATCAATTTAAATATTGTCTTTCTTGCTAAGCTCTGTGCTCAAGGAAGCAAGGACAGGACTTATATTATTCACCTGTACTTGTAATGAGACCAAAAGTTCTGTGAGTGTAGGCATTTCTTTTATTTCTACTGTATCTCCAGCACTTGGAGCAATTCTGATAATAACAAACACTAGATACATTCTTGTTGAGTAACTGAATGGTAGATAGTCAACAAATGTTTGTTTAAAAGAATCCAGTAAATAAATTCAAGCCCACACAAGAGCTTTATTTTTAGAAGGGACCTCAAAAGAATCAAAATGATGGGAATCAGAATGGTGGTGATTTATTTATTATTTTATATCAGGAGAATAATCTACATCTGTTATTTGCTTAGGACTCTCCCTCATAGTAGGCAAGCATGCTTAGATATCAAGAGGTTAGTCCATAATCACAGAATTAATTTTTAAAAGATTAAAGTTCTTAAGGGACACGTCCACCAAGCCAGGGGCATTGGAGGCATTGTACTCCTCCTTTCTCTGTATTTCTAACTGATGGAAACCATCGCAGGAGGGTGGCAAGAAATGATCCAGATTTTTTCCAAAGAAGTAAATACTGTTGTTCAGTATTGTTCAGTACTCCTCCTTAATGCTCAATTCTCTGAGGAGAAATATTTGTATATGGTCAATGCATAAGCAACAATTTACTCATCTGCAAAGAGGTTTAAGCTGTAGGCTCTCTAAAGTCCCTTTCAGATTTAGCATCCTTTCAAAACCATAGAAACTAAAAGCCAAACAACGCCATGAATTTTGCCATTAAAGAGTCAATGATACATTTGTGTACATAACCAGAATGAAAGTCCTAGAACCAAGAGTCTCAAGATACCACCTCCTTCTGTGCTTTCTCCATCACACTCTGGGAAAGCCCATGACTGTATGTTAATTGACCTAATTAGAAGCTAGAAGGTCAAGCTCAAGAGGCAAAATACATAATTCTTACTTTTACATTTGAACATAGATTGCAATGAAGTTTTTTTAAAAAAAATTTAAATGCTTTTAATTACATGTTTATAATGACAGCCTTTTTCCTTCTCTCTGAATATCCAAGCTGAAACACGACCTGGTATACAAAAAGAGTTGGCCTCATGTGCTATAGCAAAGTGGGTACCATTTTGTTGTTTTACTTTTTAACATAATCAGATATCTAGAATGATGAAGGAAAATGTTCCCCATCACTATAGGGTGAGGTAAATTTGGTAATAGAGTTCTCTAGAATACCAGACTCCTAGACTATATGCCTGGTCTTCCTTCCTCCTTCTTCTGCCCTATCAACAAGAAGGATGATCTGGGAATGCAGCCAGACCAAGGAAACCCACCCAGAGTACTAAAGAAGAAGAAATTCGCTTTAATTAGAGGTAAAGAGATTTCATCTGGGCATAAGAAGAAACTCTTGATCTTTGCTATGACTAAATATTGAAATAGGCCAATCAGAGTCATGAAGTTTCTATCCTAGGAGAATTTTCTATAAAGGCTAAAAAAAATATTTTCTTCCTGGGGTCCTTCATTTTTTCGTGCGTGCATTTTTTGATAGAAACAATTGATTACCTAAGGACTGATTACCTAACTATGTACAAAGCATATTTCTGAGCCAAAAACAGGAATCAGGATCATGTGGTTTCTTTAGGTCTGTGATAGTTCTCAAATGTTGTAAGTGTTCATGAATGTGCATATGGAGAGGATGGTTAAGGGAAGATTGCCCAGAGAAACATTTTTACACAAAGAGTCGAATCCTGTTGCTGACTATCAGGTATGGCTCTTTGCAACAAAGAACATTCTTGAGAAATGAGTGTAGATGATCCTGTGTAATTTCTTTCAGAGGGGAAAATGACATCTTGGGGAGTGAACTCTCCATTACCAAAGCTATCCAAACACTGGATGACCATCTGTCAAATAGGTACTAAAAGAAATTTCCGAGTTTAGTTTGAAGAGACTACCTCTAAAGGATGCCTTCTATGAAAACAAAACAGTTGGCCCAACTGCTGAGCAGCAATGTTAACTGGAGGCACTCTGAAAGATAGACAATGAGTCAGGTCCATTGCTATGTTCACACAACATACATGTCCCCACACATGTGTGCATTCCAGTAGCCCCTTGCTATGCCAGGTGTTGACACTTATTTGCTGGTTCTGGGGACATCCAGCAGTATCTAAGGGGAGAGTCAAGGAAGCTAGGGGCAGGACAACTTAGAGGGACTTTGGTACACTGGCTATTGGTCAGCTGCTTCAGAAATACTTTCTGTATTTCAGTGCTACCATACTAGGGTCCTATGGGTTGGCCATCAGTCCTGAGTGCAATCGCTAATGAATCCAGTTATTTACAATTCCACCACACTAAACTTCCTCCCTGACAGTGAGTTTGAAGAGAAGGAAAAGAGAGACACAATCCAGCTTGATTATATAGGTTCCATTATCTTCTATGTGACAGAACCATTAATAAACAGAGATAGGACAGGCTGGGTTTCACAACATGTTGGAAAAAATCTGTCTGGAGGGTCATATGCAAAAAGGGTTGCAATGACTCGTTCTCAGACAGAAGAAACTAGGAAACAATGCCCCACAGAAGTTTGTTTTGAGACCAGAGATGTTCACCCACTTAACCAGTTTTATCTCACTTTACACAATAATGTTTACAGTAACTGGCATTTTGATGAAGGCTGGAAAAGAGTTTTGATTTGAGGTGAAAGAAAGTATGAAATAAGAGTAGGGGTGAAACGCCAACTTTTTGAAAGATCAACATGATTTTGAGTATCGCTAGCCATCTACAAAAATGAGAGAAAGAAAAAAGTTTCACACAATAGAGTCACTAAGTCAGTAGGAGCAAAACTACACAAGTACAAGGTGATGTTGATAATTTATATGTAACTAATATGTTAAGGCCTCCTGAACCTATCACTCTAGCTGTACCGATTCATTCATCTACTCAAAATATATTGAACCTTTACCATTCAGCCCTTTCAAGAAGCTTGTCAAAGTGTTCTGTAATGTGAAAAGCACCATCCCAACTCCTGCTTATTACTGTAATCAACTGGCTCTCCCGTAAGGCAGAAATCATGACATCGCCTTTCATAAAACCAATTTTAATTACACAAGTAGCAATAAATCCACTCATCTTTTAAAAAGTCAACAAAAACTTAAACATTAAAGTAGAATGAACACATCATTTATTATCCAAATGAGGACACTCTTGAGGGTGAATGGAAGTGCATTTAATAAGTATATCAGGATATCGGATATAAACTGAGACCCATCAGACAAATTGGAACATTGAGTCACTATACAGATTTTGAATTCCAAAACCCCAGGAGAACCCCCACCTCCTCACAAAGGCCGAGACTTGGCTTTACCTAAAAGGTAACCACTGTTAGTATTCCAGAAGAGTGACAACTTGAAAGCATTTAAAGTTTACAGAATGTTAGATAGAAAGTCAGAAAACGTGTTTTAGAGCCAAGCAAGGTAAAGTTACATAAGGAAAACAGAAAAGTGTCTCCCATAACATAACACGATTCTCAGCTCAGGGTTCATCTAGAGGATTACCCCTCTGATGCCCACTCCCATACACCTTGCTCTGAAGCACTTCAGAGCACTTCCCAGGATATTTTAGCTCCACTTGATAATGCCTAATTCAACAGTTGGCCTTGAGAGATATTGGGCGGTCTCTCAGGAAAGTCTCTGATCAATTCTTTTCCTGCTTTATATGGCCATGGAGGGCTCTTATTTCCATTTTTAAAAATAAATCACTTATATCTCCCCACCAATATTGTATTTCAATCTGCAGTTGATTCAGAGATGCACTTAAAATTGGGGAAAAGAATTTATTCCTAACTTCTGATGTTCTAGAGAGAGTGGGTAATATTCATCCAACATCCCAGAGGGAAAAGTTATTAGAGAAAGATGCTCTTCACCCTTTGTTCATTGCTCTTCTGGGGAGGGAAGACATACCAGATTGGTGAGGTCAGTAGATAGAGCAGCACAATGCCAGGTCTAGCATCTTCAGAGTGAAAATGCCTTTCTGTAGATCAGACGCTCAGTTCAGCTGAAAGAAAGGAGCTCACCTGTGGCTGCCTGGCTGGGCCAGGAACAGCTGCGGGAAGTCTTCTGAATTCAGGGTGAGTATTACTAAGCCTATTTGGCCCAAATTTAAAGCCATGTTTTCCCATCAGCTTAAACAATAATAAAGCCAACTTTCTTTTTACTCTCCATCTGTCTGTCTTCTCTGGCCTCACTACTGGGTCACAATCTGGAGAAAAAGATGAGTGTCATTTGTTGGTCCTCCAAAATCCCATCTGTATCTCTGATTGATGATATTTCATAGTAGCTCTTTGTTACCGGTGATCGGTGTGTTGAGTAGGGGCGATGGGGCCGCCTTACCAATATATGTTGTTTTCTTTTGTACCTCTGTTGCTAATAGTACACATTTGCCTGTAGATCCCCAGGGCCAGGTTGTGAAGTCTGGGGTTACAGGATACAGTTTCCTCTATTCATTATCTGTGAGAGTGGGAGCTTATCATCTTGACTTTATCAGCATCACATCCTACTGCAGTAGATTTTAACTTTTTAGAATCACAGACTATTTAGATTAACATATAAATATGGAAACAGGCCCGAAGAAAATGCACCCATTCAAAAAGTTTGGCATCCAAGTTTACCAGCTTCCTGAGGCCCTTGAAATCAATGGTTGCAAATTCTGCAACCTTTCCAGATGAGCACAGGACTCAACTGCCTCATGCCTAACTGACTGGCAGAGAAGAAAGGAATCCTAGACTCTTAGTGGAAGAAACTGTAGAGCTCATCAGAGCCGACTTCTCATTTAAGACCCAAGAAACAGAATAATATTGTTTAAGGGTGTGACAGGCAAATCCCTTTAAACTCCTTAGGACTGTTAATATTTCAGGTGCATAAGACCTATTTTTCCTTGTGCAGAAACCCTGAGAGTCTTTCCATCCCAAAGCTGTATTTCTTCTGTACTAACTTATTCTACATGTGGAAAAGCAAGGGACTCAAAAGAAGATCCTTCTATTTCTGGAACAATTAAACTATCCTCCTGGGGATAGCTGATGTAGGTTGCTGTTTTAAAACAAAGGAAACTAATGTGAATGCCTTTAAAAATATATACTGAACACAACACCAGCCCCAGCAGATGCCCAATAAATGATCATTAGCTGGCAATGGAGAAGATACATTAAAGAAAAACCACCCACTGCTGTTTGTATTTATTATAACTACATTTTATGTAAACACATCATTATATGCAAATCAGTTACAACCCTGAGGCTCTGGGCAAGTAGCCAAAGTGAATCTCAGCCACAAAGCCCGGACATCACAGTCACAGAACTCCAGACACCTGACAGGAGCATTAAATCATCTTGTCACATCTTTGCTGCTCCTGGCTGATATTTCTCTCTTTTACTCAACAGATCTTAAATCTTTCCTAATTTTTTATTAGTTCCTCCTTCCTCCATGACCATAAGGAAGAGTCCTCCTTTCAGGATTTCTCAACCTTGTCATTCTTGACAGTTGGGGCCAGACCAATCCTTGTCGTGGAGAGCAAAGGGAAGGGGACTGTCATGTGCATTCTAACATATTTATGGGCATCCTTGGCCTCTACTCGCTAGATGCCCGTAGTGACTCCCTCCTCCCCAGTTGTGACAACCAAAATGTCTCCAGACATCACCAAATGTCCCCGGGGGGGGGGGGGGGGGNCTCTACTCGCTAGATGCCCGTAGTGACTCCCTCCTCCCCAGTTGTGACAACCAAAATGTCTCCAGACATCACCAAATGTCCCCGGGGGGGGGGGGGAGGGAATCATCCTTCTCCCAAGTTGAGAACCATGACTTTAAAGGAATCTGCTTGAAATTAAGAAACCAAATCAAATTTAAATTTGAGAAAGAATCTGAGAGTGTAAGGGCCCTAAGAGGGCCCTTCCTCCATAGCAGGAGGCTGCTTATTTTCTTCCCAATCATTTCCTCAACTCAGGCATCCTCTCCATATGCAATTCTCTGGGAATTCATCCTTATGACTGCCAGTAACCTCCTCTGCTTTACTTCAGGACCATTTCCTCTTCCGGCAGACTGTGCCATCCTTTCTGGTTCTAATCTGTTTTGTAATAGAAGCACTCTGTGTTCTTGGGGAACACCAAATGTCAAATAATCAATAGGTTTTCTCAATGAAAGGAGATAGGACAACTGGCAAGAGAGTATGGAAGTGGCTTAGGAAAACGTAAATTTTCCTGGTAAATATTTCCTGGTGAATATAAAATTACCTGATTAGCATAGTTGTCGATCTGGTGACTCTAGGAACTTCATTGCAAAGTTGGGTAACTTTGTCTTGGCCCTCAGGATGCCAACCATTTATCCACAGACTCAGAATCTAGCCCAATGGAATATGAGGAAGCAGTTTCCTGTATGCCTGTCTGTGCAGTACCCTCATTCAAATTCTCTCCATCTTGCTAATTTATGGCAGAGCTCCATCCAACTCCAGAGCCAAAACGCAATAATGCAGCTCATTAAGAGCCACCAGGGAGTATTTAGGAAACATGCAAAAGGAACAGTTCCTTTCTTTCCTCTCCCTAGAGTCTTATTTCCACTCTAAGGCTTTCTCCATTTCTTCTAGTTTGAACAACTAAAAATTGGCTTGAAAAATAACTTACCACTATAATTTATCTTTGAGCTAGGTTTAGGCTTTTTTGTTTTGTTTTTTTGAACTTTTATGTTTCCTGAAGTGCATGTGATTCAGTTCCAATTCCAAATTCCAAATGAGCAAAACAAACTCATATTTTTCATGTCCAATTAAATAATTCATTTCTCTAATTCTAAAGCATCCAGCTCAAATAATCAAGTTGACAGGAACTCATCTAGTGTATTCATTAGAAATTCACCTTTCTTTCTCTCCCTCCCTTATGATGCTGCCTTCTACAATTTTGGTACTTATTTCAGAGCATGCTGAGCAGCAAAATCAATACCTCATTAAGTTATTTCAAGTTGGTGAACTACAGCTGTTTCAGAGCATG
Source organism: Hyaena hyaena (assembly GCF_003009895.1). Taxonomy (NCBI): domain Eukaryota; kingdom Metazoa; phylum Chordata; class Mammalia; order Carnivora; family Hyaenidae; genus Hyaena; species Hyaena hyaena. Next base: position 1,958,988 of record NW_024080780.1, read on the forward strand.
AGCATGAAATATGGTTTCATCAATAGAATCCCATGCTCTGTCTACACAAAGACAAAACAATTGGGTAATTTCGTCAATTCTGTTTAAAAAGAAAAAAAAGTCAACTGAGTTGTTTGGTGGTGGGTAGGCCAAACAATAATTTGCCTGTTATTTTTGTCACAGGCCATAGGACTGATAGAGACTGCCATGATGTTCTTAGTCCATTTCTTTGAGTTCCTGTCACTATAAGTGGAAGAATGCTTATTTTATCCTTCAATCCTGCCAAGGAAAATACCCAGCCAATTGCCCATGAGCATGGTCTTTCCTTATCTAACCTAAGCATGCCAGTGACCAGCAAGTATTCAGTAAAAACTGAGCACTTATTATGAATAAAGCCCAAATATTAAAGAACTTTTTCAAAGATTGTAAGACATGGCTTATGATCCATGTGGAGGGCCAAAGCTAACATATGTGGAAGGAAAAAAAAAACCTGCCAAAAACTCAAGGCAGAATAGAACTCATTGGTCAATGATATGGAATAGAGGCTAATAATCTTGGAGGAGCCCTAAAGAGAGGCAAATCATCAAGGTCTGGCAAGATTTCTTTAAAAAACTTGTTAGTTATTGGGCCACCTGGGTGGCTCAGTGGATTGAGCATCTGAGGGCTCACTGCTGTCAGTATGGCCCCCTTCGGATCCTATGTCCCCCTCTCTCTCTGCCCCTCATCTGTTGCAACCCCTCTTCCAAAAATAAACAAAAATCATTTAAAAAAATTGTTAGTTATTAAGTCTTCACCTAAAATCCAAACTGCTTATACACACTCTATCTAAAGAAGTATTCTTATATAATAGAAGATGCATTGACTTTGTTAGTGAATTAGTCTAAGTAGTACAAATAAAATGTATGCATCTAAGATTATGTGCTACCCAGAGACAGAAACGTACTCCTAAATATGAAATCATTCAGGAATAAGAATCACAAGGTTCTACTCTGGCAGAGGAACAGCTCCAAACAGTAAGTTTTTAGACAAAATCAAGTTACTCTTTACCTTTAAGAACAGCAAGACACAGCCAGAGTCTTGTTTGAAGACTCTGGAAGCATTTAACCCATGAAAGGTTTTTAGAAGCACCAGGCCATACCACTGAAGAAACACACACCTTTGTTTGGAATGGCAGGTCCCCCGGACAAATGCTGTTCCCTTTATGCACTTTCTCTATTTTCTGTTCCTTTCCCAAAGCTAACACTTCTTCTTGTCTTATTTATTTATCTTTCTGTTATTTTTAAAATAATTTTTAGTGAAGAAAACATACATTCAGAAGAGGTACAATTGACCCTTGAACAACATGGGGGTTAGGGGTACTGACCCTCCTAGAGGAGAAAATCCCAGTATAACTTTTGGTTCCTCCAAAACTTAACTACTAATAAGTTACTGCTGCTCTGAAGCCTTACTGAATATATAAGCAGAGGATTAATGCATATTTTGTATGTTAAATGCAGTCATATGGCATTCTTACAATAAAGTTACCAGAGGAAAAAATGTCATTAAGAAAATGGTAGGGGAGAGAAAATACATTTACAGTCCTGCACTGTAAAAAAATAAAAATAAAAAATTGGCAGACCTGTCCTTTGCTTCAACAATATTTGGAAGGAACAAATCCAGTGATGCGCACCCCACCCTCACCCCTCTTCCAGCCTCCCACCATCTTCCAATGTCTTTTCCAGTCACAACCTTCAGATCTGTCTTCTCAGCTACCCTCTGCCCTGGGGACCAGCCAACACCTTATTTTGAGCTTACCCCTTATTGTCCATCATCCAGGAGCTCCCAGATCCATCAGGACTATTCCACCAACAGCCTGGTCACCATGAATCCACAGACCTCCTGCAAGTACATCTCCCTAAGCTTCCTATTTCCCAGGAGGATGAGGCTCTGGGTGGCCGGGCCACTTCTTCCCAGGACTGGCCGAGGAGATGCATGGAAGTCCAGCATCTCCTGAAGATGCAAAACCAGCAAGGCAGTCTTCCAGGATGACCAGAAGCCACCCCAAGATGTGCGGGGTAAAACCCTGGCCCATGGAAGCCACTATGATCCTAGAGAAGAACCCAAAGCAGGCCCTTTTCAGTCTTCCTGCCCCAGGTTCTGCCCATGCACCCCTGCCTCTGGGACTTCCTGGAGAGCCACTTCCCAAAGGAGCAGGTGAAATGCATCAAGAAATGGTGACCCCCTGACTCCCCTGTGCAGGCTGGCCACCCGCAGGCTGGGCTGGTGAGTATCTCTTATAAAGCTCACCCTGAAGCATGACTAGAAGGTTGCTGAGCCCAACAGCCCTTGAGGGGTGGCTCTGGCTCCCCCCTGGTCTTAGGGCTTCTTCCTGAGCCTCTCCCTGCAGCTGCTACCTAGCTTCTTAGCCATCCTGGAGCCCTCACTCAAGCTGGGCACCAAATGTAAACAATAAAGCTTGTGCATCAAAAAAAAAAAAAAAGAAGTGTATAAGTGGACCCACCTGGCTCAAACCTGTGTTGTTCAAGGGTCGATTGTTTACAGATAATACATATAACTCAATTGGTTTTCATACATAAACAGAACATGTAACCAAAACCCATTATCAAGAAGCAGAGCATTGCCAAGAGCAGGAAAAATACTTTTGTGACCCCTTCTCCATCTCTGACTTGACTTCGAAGAACAGAAATCAGTTTTGCTTGTTTTTGAATCTTAGACAAAGGGAGTCATCTGGTATGCTTCCTTTGCTCAAAATTATGTTTATGAAATGTAGGTTACTGTGTGTAACAGTAGTTCATATGTTTATGTTGTTCTTTGGTATCTGATATAAATATACCATAATGTATGTGTCCATTGTACACTGATGAATATTTGGGCTGTTTCTAATTTGAAGAGATTCAGAAGTGTACTGCTGTGAAAATTCTTGGTAAACACATGTCCACATTTCTATTGGGTGACACCTAGGAGCAGAATTCCTGGTTCAACAGGTATGCATAAGTCGTTTTACTAGATATAGTCAAAGACTTCTACAGGTGCTTGAACCAATTTACCCTTCCAACAACAACCTGAGAATTCTAGTTTCCCCACAATTTTACCACCACTTGGTTTGTCAGTCTGGTTACTTGTACTCATCCTGGTGGGTATACGGTGGTATCTTGTGATTTTAATTTGCCTTTTTCTGAAGACCAATGATATTGACTGCCATTTCATATATTTTTTTGATTTGCATATGTTGTGTGCAAAATGCCTGTTCAAGCCTATCTATTATTTGTCTCTTTTTTCTTGATTTTTAAGAGCTCTCTATATTCTTTGTTGGAAAGATTATCCTTCATTCTTTGGCCTGTCTTTTTACTCTTCTAATGGTTGAGTAAGCAGTTCTAGGGTTGGTTACTTCAGAAGTTTCTCAATATCACCATTCTGTAGGTCTCCTGAGTTTTCCTCCAGGGTCTGAAGACAGTTGCCACAGTGCCGACCAACCCATCCTTTCATAACAATATCTAAAAGCAGGAAGGAAGAAAAAGGATTCTTCTTGCATGTCTATTTCTTTTTATCTGGGAAGAAAATCTTTCCTAGAACATCCTTTATTCCTCTGCAACAGACTTCTTAGATTTCATGAGCCAGATTTGGGTCACACGCCAACCCCTAAACCAACCATTGGCAAAGAGGAAGGAGCTTGCTATGATTGGCTTAGAACAATCTATGATTCATCTCCTAGAGACAATTCATCTCCTGGGAAAGAGGCTAGTAAATCATCGCTGTCAGGATCCTGAACAAAATTGGTATTCCATAAACAAGGAGGAATAAAGTAGGAAAAGGCTGTTGGCTAGGCAGCCAACGACATCTACCACACTCACCAAGGAACTTCAACTGAAAGTTGAGGCAAAATGAGATAAAAATATCCATTTAAAACTGCAAATTGAGTCTTACATTTCATTTTAACCTAGGTTGAAAAGCATAATAAAGTGTTCAAGGCATTTATTTATAGTTAGATAAAAATAACAAGGATTTGGGCCTGAAAATAAATCTAGAGCCCAAGATATCTCTGACATACAAGAGTATGGACAAATGACCTAGGAAATATTAATATAAACAGATATTGACACTTAGTATTAAGAAGAATATTATTAATTGATGATTAAGATTAATAACTGTTAATATAAGCATAGAGATTAATGGGAAGTCTTTTTTTAATAATAGTTTATTGTCAAGTTGGTTTCCATATAACACCCAGTGCTCATCCCCACAAGTGACCTCCTCCATGCCCATTACCTCCCTTCTCCTCTCCCCCACCCTAACGGGAAGTCTTTGTATGTTTTCACTGTGATGATGGAAATCATTAGCCAATTGTAAATTATTAAGTTATAAATTATTTGGGAATGACAATCGTGTCTGTACTAATAACATCACTGTTCTCTTATGGACAATTAGACCATGTATACAGGGGTCTGACATATACTATCTCATCTGAACCTCTTAACAACTCTTTTACACAGACAGGGCAAAGGTCACTAGCTCCATATTTATAGATGATGAAATTAAGAAAGAAGAATTAGTATGGAGAAATTAAGGAGAATGCATTTTCTAAGATCACAGAATTGATTCATGCAGTTGACTAGAACTCAGGTCTTTGGCTGTCTACACCATTTATCTATCTACTAAATGCATCCATTTATCAATTCATTTACTGACATAAATAATAACCAAAGCTTAATGTTGGGGCAAATTAACAAAATGTACTTATGTTAATGTTTCTCAGCTAGAGATTTTCATTTTTAACTGATGGCTACTTTCTCTGGAGAGAGGAAAGAAAGAGAAAAATTTTACCTATTAATTTACTACATTGTTTACTTAATCTAATATACCCCCAAAAAAAGATATCATGAAGATTATTCCTTTAACATAGTATTTGAAGTCACTTTAGTCTAGCAAATAATTTCTGAGGGGCACAGATGGTTATGATATATAAGATAAGGGCTGTACCAGAGAGAGATGGATTCACGTAGGTTCACAGAGAAGGATCTGATGACCACTGGGTAGGAAAGTCAGGGAGTATTTCTTGATGAGGTAATCCCTGAGATGAATCTTTTATGGTAAGGAGATGACATCAAGATGAAGACACAAAGTCTGGACTTTCCTGACCAAGAGAAGAACTTGCACAAATGCTCAAGGGTTAGAAACAAATAGTGTGCTCAGAAGGCAAAGTAGGGGACTGGAAAATGGCTAAGACAAGGTGATTGTATGTCTGAAGGTTTAAGAAGTTTGTATACAGGTTATAGGGTCAGAATGGGTGTATTTGTTTTGTTTTGTTCAGAAAAGAATGAGTTCTCCCATGATTGTAGACTTGAGGGAAAAAAAAAACAAAGGGAAGATGAGATTGAAGGTCTAGGAAGCGATGTGAAAAAAAATAAGGGTAAGTATATGGATGGAGAATGGAATCTTATCAAGGAGAAGTATACTTGTTCTTGAACAAAACTGGCTGATGCAAGGATGGGATGGAGAAAATAAATTTATAGATAGAGAAGAGACGGGGAAGTCAGTGAAGTACATGTCAATGGCTTTATTTTTGGAGTGCATAGTAACAATATAGCAATAATAAAATTGATAACCATGAATTTGGTGTCACTGTGTACAAGATATTCTGCTCAGCCTTTTACCTAATGATCTCATTTGATCCCTTTAACAACCCTGTGAAGTAGGCCCTGTTATTATTATGCCTATTTTGTAAATGAGGAAATTGGGATTTGTTAGATTAGCTTGCCCAACACCATGTGCATGTTCAGAACTACTAGCCTGGTGATTGGCACAGCACTGAAACTCAAATGGCAATGAGATCTCTGTTCTGTTGTTTCCATCTCTTAGCCAGAGAAAGAAGGTGAGGGCTTGGAGATCTTCCTCATGCAATTGGTCAGAGATGCACATCCTGATACAGACAGAAGCTGCTTGGTGACAAAGACCTTAAAAATTATTTTAAAAAATATGTTCCATTTGTTGCCATGCATGCATGCAATCAGCTTTTTTTTTTTTTTTTTACATAAGACTTAAATGGTATTTGATCTTAGTTTTCTATAGCTTCAGCTGGTTATCTTTAAAATATTGTTCTATTTAAATTGGCACTCAGATGAGTCCATTTTTATAATTTCTTTGGAAAATTAAAGTTGCTGTCTCAGCAATAAATCAGGAGACTCTGCATTTCAACTAAAATGTCCAATATTTTCCCATTAATTATCTCTGTTTTGAATAAGGAACAGAAATCAAATGAATCAACTTTACTCAAACCTGATAAACTCTTGATATTCCAAAGCAGCATATACTAAAGGTCCAAATGACTCTACTGGACTACCATTTGTTGGGAAATAAGCTTTCATTTCTGGTTTACAAGGAATGGGTTTGTGAGAGTCTCTCTGTCGTCTTCTGTCCTTTGGTCCAAGTGATCTGGAGAATTGGATGCAGAAGCTAGGGAGTAGAAATGACCTTATCCGGCTAGAGTTGCATGGGATCACCAAGAAGAGTATATTAGTTTTGTGTGGATGAGTGAGTATGGATGTCTCCAAAAGCCCAACTAAACGCTACCCCCCTACATTAGCTTCATGCCTTGTACAAGATGGATGCTCAAAACACTGGGTCTATAAACGAATGGAAGAAGGCAACAAAAGCTATGAAGACCTAAGCTCCCCACCAATACACACAGAGTCTCAGGAAGGTATTAAATAATTGGTTTTTTTAATCTCTCAATTAAAAAAATCACACATTCCTTTTATTACAGTTACCATGTGCCTAGCAGCTTCAGAACATTGGAACTTTTACAATTACTGTAGCCCTCAGAACCTTGAAAATATCTGTCTCATATTACTCAGAAAACAAACAGATTGAATTGAAAATAACAGTTGTAGAGACTGAGATGATATATATCTATAGACTGTGGCAGCTAATATTATCCATATCCTTTGATCTAAAACATTTCTTACTGGATTCATATATTTGCTAGTTGAAAGCACTGATACTTTGGTTCAAATATGAAAAAATTTTATTTTTCCACCTATTGGTGAAAATTTTTCTATTCAAGAAGTTTTATGCTTTTGGGGGCACCTGGGTGGCTCAGTAGGTTAGGTGTCCAATTCTTTATTTTGGCTCAGGTCATGATCTCACAGTTCATGAGTTTGAGCCCCGCATCTGTCAGTGCAGAGCCTGCTTGGGATTCTCTCCCTCTTTCTCTTCCCCTCCTCCACTCTCGCTCTCTCTCTCTCTCTCTCTCTCTCACACACACACACACAATAAATAAATAAAGCTTTAATAAAAATAAAAGGTTTACCCTTTTTGTATGTGCTCAGCATGAATTCCTTTGACAGTCTGATGAAACCTATATTCACAATTGAAGGAAATGTTCAATTTTAGTTAAAGTTAAAAAAAAAAAAACAAGAATGTAATCTTTCCCATCCATGTTGGCAGCCTCCCTTAATTGTGTAGTTCCTGGACACTAGGTAAGGAAACTCTGATGAAATCAATTTGAAGTCTATGTTATACCCATGATGTAGGCAATATTCTTTCTTTATTCTGGCTGCATTTGTTTTTAAAAAACAACCTGCAGATTTGTTGTGTATATTCCCCCTGTCTTCCATATTTGGAAATGGATGTATTCCATAAATAACAAGTTTTAAATAATTTTATATGGCTTTTTTCCCAATCTGAGAACAATAGGTAAAATACCTTTCTGTAGGTAAGATGAGAGCAAAACTAGTGAGCTCTCAAACCCCTACCTTGCCTTCATTTTCTACTACTTAGCCACAGTTCTCGAGTTGGGGACTAGATAAACAAAGATAAACGAACTAATGCATTACTTTCTGTTTATCACAACTGTTTGGTCTTTTCCTTCCTTAGCCAAGGGACTTATGCCGCACACCTGAAGCTTGAAACTAAATCCTAAGAACAATTCTTGAGTCATGCATAAATTTCAGGTCCACGGTTTTTCTTCTTCCTCTATAGCATACACAGGTTCATTTATGAAACAATTTTTTTATTACAGAGTGAGAAGTTGCTAGAAGATCTGAGAATCATTTGGAAATTTGGGGCTCTGTTTGTCATGAAATTCTACATAAGTAATCAGTGTTTGATAAATTGGAAAGGAAGGCTGAATGATCATTAATGATTATGTAAGTAGTATTAAAAACAAAACAAAAACTTCTAAAATTCTTCTTCTACTGACTGTTTTAGGAGAAGGTAATTTGAATAAAGTAATGGAATTCTTCAGTGTCTTCTTTTTGACAAAGGATACAAGCCTCACTGCTGCATAACTTATGTCGTTGGGGGTGGACAGGAACGAAGCCATTTTCTTAGATTGTATTCTTGTATTAGTCTTTCTAGAAATAGAAGAGCTGAAGCAGGAAATGAAGAGTGCCCTTTTATTACTTTTTTCCCTTTAAACTAAACTTGCTTTCAGTGATCCGTGTCTGTATCCTCCAAAAGCACACCTTCCACTTTTACTTTGAAAAATGGGCTCAAGCCATTTTGTCAATGCACAATCTTCTCTGCTAGACGTTTAATTTGTTCTGGCCTTTCCAGAAAGCATCATCTGCCAGGGCTCTGCCAAGCCTGGATGGAGTAATGCCCCTGTAATGAATGTGCCACCAGGTTTGCCAATGGCAGCAGGAGGCACTGGCACAAACAGACTACCTGACGATGAAAATGCCCCATCTGGGGTTCTACATCGTGTGTCTCCCCAGATCCTAGACAGCACTGAGAGACCCACTTCTTCACTAGCTGGGAGCCACCAATGGGGAGCAGAGACTGGCCACAAATAGACCTGAAAGCTTATCTGGCAATGAGTTTTTCTTAAAAACTGCTTTAAACACAGGTGCTTGGGTGAGCTCAGTTGGTTGAGTGACTGACTTGTCATGATCTCACAGTTTGTGAGTTCGAGCCCCGCGTTGGACTCTGTGCTGACAACTGGGAGCCTGGGGCCTGCTTCTGATTCTGTCCCTCTCTCTCTGCCCCTTCCCGACTTGTGCTCTGTCCCTCTCTGTCTCTCAAATATAAATAAATGGAGAAAAAAATTTTTTAAACTGCTTTAAACAACACACTGGATCTGAAACAATACAAGTGAGACTCTCCACTATTATCACGGTGGCTTCCACAGGAAGATCCTGTGATGGATCAATTCTTTCTTTACTTGGAAACCATTGTTGACTGGCTTACAAACCTGGACACCAAAGCAGATCATTTTCTTCAACAGACTTTATCATATTTCAATCCTTCCCCTAATTTCCCTCCTTATCCTTGCTGACTTTCCAATTGTTATCCAAGAGGAACCACAGCCAGGCAGCAGCAGCTCTGAGCCACAGTGCTGAGCAGAGGTGGGGATGAGTTCTATGCGCAGAACCACATAGCAAATGCCTGTGGCCACAGGATTAAGTTACTCAGAGAAGCTGTTTTATATGACTATCACCCACTGCCCTAAAACTCCACAAAATTCTACCAGACTTGGAAGACCTGACTGCCTAACAAAATGGAATCGAACACCAATTTTTTGTTCCCTATTTCATTTAGATCAGGGACTCTTAAATTTTTGTGTGTGCCATGGATTCATGAGGTCTATGGACTCAGAATAGTAGTTTTCCTAATCATAAAATACAATAAACAGTATTATAGATGTAAGCAAGCAGTAATGTTGAATTATGATAATCAGCATATCAAAAAATAAACTTGGAGGATGTTGGGTTTCCACTTTAGCATGTGAGGGGATTAGAAATTGCTACCCTTTTCTAACACGTTAAAAAGCTAAACAAACTGTAGTATCTAAGACTCTTTTTATATCTGCTAGACAAGTGAGGTCACAGGGCTCAGAGCCCCACCCCACCCTTCTCTCACCCCAAATTGGAGAGAGAGACAGGCAAAAACAGAACCATACTCTGCTGGAGCAGAAACCACTTTGGAAGCCAGTGGTAGGGCAGGAAAACCCAAAATGTAATTGATGAATTGTTGGCTCACTGTACTGGGTTCGAATCCAGACTGATTCTAGAGTCCCCTTAATTCTGATGATCAACTGTGTCTCTGGGCCACAAAAACATGGCATAGATTACCTGTGACATTCTGGTAGCCAAGAGACACCCACCTCTATCTGCACCACAGGGTGACTTGAAGTCGCAATTCTCTGTAAGCCCACCTGCCTCTTTTCCTGAACTATTTCAAAGAAGCAATTCTCATCTTTGTTACCAAGAATCAAACTTCACACATATCTACGTTTGGCCTATAAATCTTCTGAAACATCTCACTTTTCCTACAATAGCTTCTAATGAAATAAAGACAGTCCCACAGGCTTGAACTCTGTCTAGGAAAATTGATGTCCCACCTAATTTTTATGTGTTTATTCACTCAACAAATATTGTTGGGCTTTTACTCTATATGTCGGGTACTATTTGAGCATGAGATTATAGAAACAGTGACGTAGAGGATCTGTCTTCATGGTCTTACATTCTAGTTGTGGGGACAGGAGAGAACTATCCAATAAAGAAACAAATATATAATATGTCACAAGAAGATTTTGAGCCAAGGAGAAAAAATAAAGAAGAGTATTTATGACAAAGTAAATAATAAAATCTATGGTTATAGAATTAGCCTTAGTCACAACATTACATGAATTTAGATATTCCTCATACCTAATTCCTAATCTGATCCCTACAAAAGCCTACATAAAATAAAACTAGTAGATTATGTTACTTCATAAGGAGGTATTATCCCCAAATAAAAACAGTATAAAAGCATAGCTCATTAAAATAATTACTGCATGTATACATATTGTTTCCAAGCTTTTATTATATACAAATTCTGAATTATTAAAAGCTTAGCTATTTTTTTTTCAAGTTCATGATCACCCCTGATATAAAAAATGTTGTGTACAAAATTCAGTGGCTGATTACTCAGGGTGGGGGTTGAGGGTGGGACTTAAAAATCCTAAAATAAGGTTGAAATTTTAACTGAAGCTATCATATAATCAGAGCTACTCTTCAAAAGTAAACTCAACAACAGAATCTCTCCACAAATGTGTTTTTATAGGAGTTTCTAATTTCTGTGTCCATAAGTCTAGAGCTTTCTGTTGTTAACACCCCAATGCAGTAGGCAGAATCTCAGGGCAGGAGCCCCAAGATTCCAGACTCTAATTCTCAAAACCTGTGAATTAGTTGAGATGTCATTCCTGTGATTATGTTATGTGTTGTGTTATGTTATGTGACACAACCGACCTCAAACAGGGGAGATTACCTGGGTGGAACGAATCAAATCACATCAGACTTTAAAAGCAGAGAACTTTCTCCTGCTGCTGGCATGAGAGTGAGGTTGGAGAAGAAGACAGGAGAAGCCAGAGAGATTTGAAGCGTGAGAAGGGCTCTTCATAAGTTGGAAGAGGCCACACAGAGGGGAAAGCAGAAAGCAGAGGGCTGCAGAAAGCCAGCAAGAAAATGGGAACCTCAGTCCTATGATTCTAAGGAACTTGATTCTACGAACAACCTGAATGAGCCTGAAAGTAGATTCTTCTCCAGAGGCTTCAGAAAAAGAAAGAATGAAAGAGAGAGAGAGAGAGAGAGAGAGAAAAGAAGGAAGGAAGGAAGGAAGAGAAAAAAAGAAAGTCTTTTTTTTTAAAGTGAGGATTCTATTAGAAATTTCTCTTTAAAAAGTAACAATATGGGGGTGCCTCAGTGGTTCAGTCAGTTAAGCCTTCTACTTCAGCTCAGGTCATGATCTCACTGTTAAGTGTGTTCGAGCCCTGCATTGGGCTCTGTGCTGACAGCTCAGAGCCTAGAGCCTGCTTCAGATTCTGTGTCTCTGCCCCTTTCTTGCTCATTCTCTCTCTCTCTCTCTCTCTCAAATAAATAAAACATTAAAAATTTTTTTTTAAATTTTTTTAAATGTTTTATTTATTTCTAGGAGAGAGAGAGAGAGAGACAGCGTGAGCAGGGAAGGGTCAGAGAGAGATGGAGTCACAGACCTTGAAACAGGCTCCAGGCTCTGAGCTGGCAGTCAGCACAGAGCCCGACACGGGGCCCGAACCCACGAACCACGAGATCATGACCCAAGCGAAAGTCGGACGCTTAACCGACTAAGCCACCCAGGTGCCCCAACATTAAAAATTTTTAAGTAACAATATGTCAAAATATGTATATGCATATTTCTATTCCAGCTTTGATTGTACATCGAAAACTTGGAAACAATCTAACAAGAGGTGCATCCTTATTGTCCCTCTGGGTGGATTAGGCAGCTCTCAGATAGAAAAGTGTAGATCTGCAATTACTGTAATGGAAAGATGCTGTGACCCATCGCCCAGTGAGAAATCAGAATGATAATATTTTTTAAGAGTCCTGAGTTCCTACCATCTCCTAGCCTCTGGGGTGGTATGTGTTATTGCTACTTAATTTCATGAGGAAACTGAGCTTAAAAGTGGTTATGTACTTTGTTTAAGTGCTTTCTTACTTAAATGCTTAGGTTAAATTACTTGGTAAAGCTTAAATTTTTAATGTTTATTTATTTTGAGAAAGAGAGAGAGAGAGAAAACGTGAGTGGGAGAGGGGCAGAGAGTAAGGGAGACACAGAATCCAAAGCAGGCTCCAGGCTCTGAACTGTCAGCCCGGACGTGGGGTGGCTTTAACCCATGAACTGTGAGACTGTGACCTGAGTCAAAGTCAGACATTTAACCGACTGAGCCACCCAGGTGCCCTTAACTTGCTAATGTTTAATACTTAGGTTACAGCCCGTAAGTAAAAAAGCTGGGTTGAGCACAGGTTTGTCTGACTCTAAAACTCGTGCCCTAGGGTCACCTGGGTGACTCTGTCGGTTGAGTGTCAGACTTTTGGTTTTAGTTCAGGTTATGATTTCACAATTCATGGGATTGAACCCCACATCGGGCTCCATGCTGACAATGCAGAGCCTGCTTGGGATTCTAGCTCTATCTCTCTGCCCCTCCCTACTCGTGTGCTCTCTCTCTCAAAATAAATAAAAAAACCAGGAAAATTCATGCCCTAAACCACTGTATAGAAAAGCATATAGAATATGATCTCATTTTTAAAGAAAAAAGTCACAAATATGTATTGGAAATAAACCATTGTATCTATTCTCTGATGTACTCTTCTTTTAAGCCTGGTTGCACCTTAAAATCAATTGTGTCCTACAACTGCTGACAGAATTCTTCCAGAGAGGATTTGGAATTGCTTCTGCCAGTTTTTAAACTGCATTAAATTCTCTTCTTTAGGAGTTTTAAGCCACATGGGAGTTGTGACTTCAAACCACAAGCCTGCATGTAGGTAACAATTTGTAATTCAAATGATCAAGGGAGAAATCTTTTCTTTCCTCCCCCAGCACTAAGTTAAGAATTAAAGTGTTTTTCTGTTCCTTTCTGTACAAGGTTCTGTGACTTTTGTGTCCCAGATTTATTTGGGAACTGAGGGGTGGGGTTCCTATTATCTTATTAAAGTCCCCATCTTGTTTTTTTTAAATCTTTCTTAATCTCATAATCAATGACTTTTTAAATTATGTAAAATATAATACATCAAAATGTCAACAGTGATTTTATGAATTTTTTTCTTTTTTCTTATTTTGTTTCCAGGGTTTTCTGCAAAAAGAAAAATGAATCTGTAGTTTTATTTTTTTTTAATTTTTTTTAATGTTTTATTTATTTCTAGGAGAGAGAGAGAGAGAGCGTGAGCAGGGGAGGGTCAGAGAGAGAGGCAGTCACAGACTGAAACAGGCTCCAGGCTCTGAGCTGGCAGTCAGCACAGAGCCCAACGCGGGGCCCGAACCCACGAACCGCGAGATCATGACCTAAGCGAAAGTCAGACGCTTAACCGACTAAGCCACCCAGGCGCCCCGAATCTGTAGTTTTAAAGTAGTATTAAAAATCTACCAGTTATTGTAATTTAGAAACAACCAGTTGATGGATCATAGACATACCAATACCTAGAGTGTCTGTCTCATATATACACTCATATAAAAAGAGAAATTATATATTATGTTACATAAATATTATAAACCATATAAATATGCTATGTTTACATACAGACATAAATTTGCAACTATAAATCATATAAATATATACATATTATAAACTTTAAAAGATTTTAATGCTTGTTATTTCCGAGAGAGAGAGGGGAAAGAGAGAGAGGGAGAGAGGGAGAGAAAACACACACAAGGAGGGGAGGGGCAGAGAGACAGGAAGACACAGAATTCGAAGCGTCTCCAGGCCCTGAGCTGTCAGCACAGAGCCTGATGCAGGGCTTGAACTCACAAACCCATGAAATCATGACCTGAGCCCAAGTCGGACCCCAACCAAATAAGCCACCCAGGTGCCCCCATATGATAAACTTAATGTTTATTTATTTTTGAGAGAAAGAAAGAGAGAGAGAGGGGTGAGGGGCAGAGAGAAAGGGAGACAGACAGAAAGGGAGAGAAGAGGTGACAGCACAGAGCCCAATGCAGGGCTTGAACTCACAAACCATGAGATCATGACCTGAGCCAAAATCAGCCGCTCAACCGACTAAGCCACCCAGGCACGCCAATACATATGATAAATTTTATGATATATTAATATAACATGCATATATGTAATTCACTGTTTCATATATATGTATATATACAGACATATACATACATACACATGTATATGCTGAAATTTTTGCTAGTTTGGGGGTGGCATTACATTAGCTAAAAAGGTGATGGATGTGAAGATGGAAAGAAAGCCACAGTCCCGGAGAGGTGCTGGAAACCTGAAGGAAGAACAGAGCATCACCTAAGTTCATGAGTCTTCACAAAGTCCTGAGTAAGGCTGACTGACTTGAGAATCTCAACAACATTCCAAAGTGGCAGAACTCTTCAGTTCCAGAACCTACACGTTCCTTGTTGACTGCTTATCACAAAAAAGCAGGCTTTTGGTAAATTATCGTTATTAAGTTTACTTCTTAAGTATGTTCCAGTAAGTTCTGGATCCCAGAAGACGTCACAACGTGCCTCTGAGGAATTCTTGATGTTTGGCAGACAGTGAGCAGACAAATACCAGCCGAGACAGGACATTATCACAGTGAGTGCGTGAGCAAGGAAAGCAGAGCAGGCCATAAGCTCATGTCCACGGGCTCAGGTAGGTAACATAATACCTGGATGGGTTAGCTCCAGGTATTCAGTTCCAGCATTCAGTGGTTGCATTATGGAAAATTTTGCCCAGTTTTACCAGAGTCTCCCAGTCTTCAAGAGAATTTTTAAGTAAAATTTTCTAGCTATAAGATATTAAGCGGAAATCGGACACAAGTAATCATCTTGGCAAACAGTTTAGGGAGAAGGCGAGTAGAGGGTGCCCCAGAACCTGCCATGGAATGAATGGAAATATAGAAAGTGGTTTGCAAGTGGAACATTCTTTCATGGAGGCTGGCCTCAAAAGAAAGCAAAGAGGCAGGATAGTAACTTGAAAGCAAAAAACACATTTTTTCAAAGGGCAGCGTTTTTGCGTTTTATAAGCAGCAGAGAAGAGAGACCAGAGCGCTATTGCAGATGGAGGAGGGAGGTGGTGTGGCTCTAGTGTAGTGGAGTGAATCAAGCACCCAGCAGAAAGGGTGGTATTTCAGACAACCCTGGATCTCTGTTCCTCTGAGACAGGAGTAATTCCTTAAAAAAAAAAAAAGAAAAAAGAAAAAAGTTTAGTTTGAAGGGGACAGAGATAGCACGAACAGGGGAGGGGCAGAGAGAGGGACAGAGGATCCAAAGCGGGCTCTACACTCTCAGCGCACAGCCCAATGTGGTCCTCGAACTACAAACCAAACCACAAGATCATGACCTGAGCCAAAACCAAGAATCAGATGCTTAACATCTCTAACGCTACATAGAAGAGAAAGGAGGTGTAAACTATTTGTCAAATACCCCATCTTCTCTTCAATAGGCGGTCACATCATCGGGGAAGGGGTCCACAATAGTGGAGAGGGATTTGAAGATTGTGAGAGTTGGGGGAGGGAAGTAGCCAGAAGCAAAAAAAAAAAGAGGATGTAGAGCAATATTGAGATATTGAGAGTTTCTTATGTTACTTTTCCTTAATCCAACACACCAGAGACCCGGCTGAACAGTTCATTGCTTGACTTTCATACTTGTCGTTCATTCTGCAGAATATTTCACCCGGCCCCTGCCCGTCTTCTAACTCCGTCTTTGTCCTGTTCCACACACATGAAACTCTCAAAATGGCTAAGGTGTATTCATGGGCCTCTAAGTGGGGAATCCCATTAGAACTACGACACGCTGTGTGTCTCTTACATTGAGGCTTAATGGTCAACTCTCTTTCTCAAAGACACTCTGCCCTCAAAATCAATTTTGTTACAGTTTTATTTTTGGAATGCTATATAGTTTCCCTCTTGCTCCCGGAAGAATTCAACTATCCCCGTGCCGTTAGACTGGAAGCGCAAATCGTGGTATCTCACAAAATAAGAGAATGGGCCAAAGTTTACAATAAACAAAATGTTTAATGCAGCTGTGTTCACACGCTTCACATTTGTTTCTTTGAGACTGGCGGCTGGAAGAGTGACTACCATTTCCAATTATGGCAAAAATTTAATCATTTAATAATATGGGAACCATTTATTACATGAGATCCGAGAGTTTAAGACCTATTTTTTTAAAATATTTTTTTATTTTTTTATTTCTAGGAGAGAGAGAGAGAGAGTGAGCAGGGGAGGGTCAGAGGGAGAGGGAGTCACAGACTGAAACAGGCTCCAGGCTATGAGCTGGCAGTCAGCACAGAGCCCAACGCGGGGCTCGAACCCACGAACCACGAGATCATGACCTAAGCGAAAGTCGGACGCTTAACAGACCAAGCCACCCAGGCGCCCCTAAGACCTATTTTTAAATACACCAGGCTTGTAGATCTTTCTATAGCTACCAAGTGTGTCCAAAAACTTGGAAGTGGAAAATGATTTTTAGAAATAGATGCTCCAGCCTTTCCACAAATATAGCATGTGAGAGGGAATAAGCCCCTTTATTTCTCTGGTTCAAAGTCCCTCCTTTGGCCTCTATTCTGTGGCTTCCAAAGAACAAACAAAAAAAACCAAACAAAAATAAAAGCCTCCTCCCATAACTGGACCAGAGCTGCTATTGACTGGCGTCCCCATCTGCAGAGAGGGACTTCAGGTCTGATGAAGGGGAAAGATATGACCGCAAGACGGCAGTAGCACAACTGAGCTTCATTTTGGGGGCTGCTTTGAGGGGTTTCCGTGTTCAGGATGTCCCTCCCAGCAGGGGATTGTCCAGAGGCTCTAGCGTTGTGGCCACCATCCAGAGGAGGAGAAGAAAGGCAAGGAAACTCCCAGGAGAGGGGGATCAGAGAAGAGCCTCCCATGTCTATGTGACATCACTCGGCAGGCCAGCAAGTGTCCGCGAGTTCCCAAAGTGCCCCAGCGACAACTTGGGTCTTTATAAGCCCAAGTCTCAACTTGTATATGGCTGGGAGATGTTGGGTATTTTCACAAGGTGTGCAAGGGAGCCAGGTCCTAAATGACAAAAGATTCTGCTTATTTGGAGTATGTTTAAAACAATTGGATGTAGGGGCCCCTGGATGGCTCAGTCGGTTGAATGTCCGACTTCGGCTCATGTCACCATCTCACGGTTTGTAGGCTCGAGCCCCGCGTCGGGCTCTGTGCTGACAGCTCAGAGCCTGGAGCCAGCTTCAGAATCTGCGTCTCCATCTCTCTCTGCCCCTCCCCTGATCAAGCTCTGTCTCACTCTGTCTCTCAAAAATAAATAAATAAATGTAAAAAATAATTTTAAAAAAACCAATTGGATGTGTAAAGACTTGAGTTTGGGGCCAATAAGCCACTGAGCTAACAGGCGTTAGCCTGCTGTGCAGAAGTGAGCAAACTGGGCCACATAAGGAGTGATTTGTACAACCCCCTCTCTGGCTTGTGCATCCTCTGTCTCCGCCTGGGGCGACTGCTCCTGTTTGGCCGCACCTCACCCCCGCGGGCCGCCAGCTTCCGGCCACCTCCATGCAGCTGGGTCGGCCCATCACCCTCAAGTCCCGTCACTCCTTGGCTCTGCAGGGAACTCCAGACCGGGGTGTGATGCTCAGACTTGGACTTCATCTTGCTAGCATGTTCTCCCTGGCCTCTGCCCTTGTCCCTGTCTTTTCTCTGGTGCCTGGATGAATTCCTGACCGCTGGTTCCCTTCCACCTCATTTCTTCACTGTTGTCTTAACAGTGTGCATCTCAGTCTGAGGCTTTAAATTTGTTTGCTTTTTATATATTTTTTATTTTTTTTAATTTAATTTATTTATTTTTGAGAGAGAGCTCAAGTGTGCAAGGCACAGAGACAGAGAGACAGAGAAAATCTCATGAGGCACAGAGAGATTGGGAGAGAGAGCACATATCCTGAAGCCGGGCGCAACACCCATGCAAGTCTGGAAATCACGAACCACAAGATCATGACCTAAGTCCAAGTCAGATACTCAACCAACTGAGCCACCCAGGAGCCCCAAGTTTCTTTACTTTTTAACCATATGTGGCCTCCCCTTTCCCCCACTAGGTTGTGAGCCACCAGAGAACATGGACTTCTCAGCTCTTTTCACTCCTGGATTACCAATATTTGAAATAGTGCCTGGCACAGAATAGGTGCAAAGTTGCCAAATGAAATGAATGACCATCTATTCTAAACCTTCTCTGAGGAGTGAAATATACACTTTTTCAAAGCCACTTATTTAAAGCGATAATATATATTCATATATATTCATATATAAGTTCCAGAAATTGTTTTAAAACACAAATTGATCACTAAGGTCTTTTTCCCCCCTTTTAAATATTGAATCCTCTTGCAGGGATCAGTTGATAATGATTAGCTTAAATCTGGGACAAAAGGAGTTGCCTATATCAGTGACTGTCCAAGATCAGTCATTATATCATGAATAATTGTGAATCATGTATTTCTTGATATATGTCTTTAAAGATTGGAAAACATGTGCTTTTATTTTGTTCCTTTGACAAATATTTATTAAACACCTATCATGTGTCACATGAGAGGCTGAGTCTCAAACATAAAATGGTAAAGCAAAACAGACAGAATGTAAATTATGGAATTCTCTATCCCAAAACGTGTTCTGAGGAGCATAACGCAAAGATAGTTTGTTCGAGAAAGTTAAAGTTTTCCATATTTTATAGATTTGGGAAATGTTGACGAAAAGACCTCTTTATGAAGGTCATCATCTGCATGATGAGAACGGAAGAGACTTTGAGAAATCTTGCCATTTAAAAGTGATCTTAATCCAGAACTTTCGAAATTTATATTTGACTATGGAACTCCTGGTAACATATCACGCAAATACTCTTTGGCAAAATATTCCTTGGAAAATGCTTTTCTGGCTAGCTTAGTTGTGAACAAGCTTACACTGGATGGAGCCCAGAGCAAGGGGTCACGTGAAAAGCTTGAGTTTTTCCGGTTGTAATCCAGGGAACGGTACGTAGTAAGGACTGTGAGGATCTTTCATGTCAGTAGAACAATATTTTACAGCATTCATGCTTATCCACATTTGCATTTGGGCTTCTCAGTAATATTGACAATCCTCTTTTAATATTTAATCATCTCCACTAGCTTCTTATCGGAAGCGGTTCTCATTAATTCCAAAAAGGGGCTTGTGTTGCAATTGTTGTATTATTATAGAATACAAGAGTAGGCAAGGTATATGGTTTATTAGGTCTTACTTGAAGCCCCAATGTTGTAAGAGACTGAGAAACCAGCCATTTCTGCCATATTTATGATACGTCATGTTTAGAGTTTTTACTATGTGCTAACCTCTTTGTCTACATCATTGCTTTTAATACTAAAAGCATCCCCATAAAGCAGGTACTAACTTTACTTCCAGCTGACCTGGAGTGAAAAAACAGCTAATAAGTGTGCATGTGTGTATGTAGGTAGGGGAGTGATAGAAGTCCAAATCCAAGCAATCTGACCCCAAGCCTACTTAATCATGACACTGATCAGAGAATGTTCACTCTTGATTTGTGCTGCCCAGGACAGGAGCCACTAACCTCGTTAGCTATTGAACTCTTATCCAAATTGAGAGGAGTCTGAAGGAAGTTCAATATTTGAAGATGGGGCATGAAAAAGAACTTAAAAAGAAGCCTGAGAAGTAGGCAACCAGGCAAATGGAATGTCCTGGAAGCCAAGTGAAAAGAGCATTTCAAAAAGAGAGAGAAAGTAACTGTATCAAATGCTGACAGTCACGGTGGATAACCACCAAGAAAAGATCTGGCAATGTTGAGGTCAGTGATGAGCTTGGTAGGAGAAATTTTGATGCCTTTCTAAGGATGAAAATCTGGCTGGTCCATTCAATTGGAGGAGAAAAATGAGACGGAGCATACAGACCACACTTCCAAGAAGATTTTCTGTACGGGGAAGGAGAGAAATAGAAGAGCTGGAAGGTGAAATAGGTTCAAGAGATATTTTTTTCTCCTTTTTCTAGGAATGGAGAGATAGGAGCATACCTGTAGGCTGATGGTAATGATCCAGTAGACTGGGGGAAATTGATGATGTGTTAGGGAGGGTTTTAAATTGCTGGGGCAATGTCCACCAATGGGTGAGATATTTACAGAGAGGTGGGTCTTCCCTAATAGAAGAAGAGAAATAAGATCACATGGGCACACACACAGGGGGATGCGAGGGTGTGATGACGAGAGTTATGGTGGCTCTCCTTTGACTACTTCATCCTTTTCAGGGAAATCTAGGAAGGTCATCAGCTGAGATGTGGAGGTCTGAGAAGAGAGGAGAAAGGCTGCGATTGTCGCCCAGAGAGCGGGACTGTGGATGATCTGGGGAAACAGCCTGATTGCCAACAAGCGTGAATGCATGGCTCGATGTCAGCAAACATGAATTTAGAGTGCCACCAACCCACATCATTCCAGCTATGTTCAGGGAGATAAGGAAATGCTGTTAATCTAGAGAGGCAGACAACGGAGGTGAAGGTTTAGTCAAGGGCTGGTGTTAATGATCGATCCTGGAAGTGAAGGAGCAAAGTTAGGACATGAGGGAAGTAAGGGACTGAGACAAGATGATAGGGCTTGGGGTTAGCAGAGTCGTTGGGTCATGGAGTTCAGGGTATAGAGGCGAGAGTTACAAAGGTAGGATGTGGGAAAGATGCAGTGTTTGAAAGTGAAAGACAGGGAAGGGGGGGGATAAGATAGAAGAGGATGACATCATTAGCATGTGAAAGTCAACAAATGGGAGGCTCTGTGGGCTCTGAAGTCCCCAAGGACATAGACTGGAGTCACAGTGGAGAGAGAGAGTCAGGAGCTAAGATATTTAGAGAAGAGCGAGAAATGAGTCATGATGGGGAAAGGGATAGAGGTTGGCTCAAGAGAACTGTGGTTGGATTGGTTCAAGAATTGCACGTGTAACCAGAGTAGGTAGGATCTGACAAACCCAATTTCTTTATTTTGTCACATTGCTTCCAGCTGCCCTATCATATGAACTTGGTGTCATGGATAGAAACAATCTGAATCCACCAAGCGTTCTTCCCTGTGGCATATCTTCATAGAGAGCCACCGAAAGTCTGTAAAATTCTGACTGCCTTCTGTTTAGTTCACAAACACACAGAAAGCCATGGAGTACAATGAACGACTAGCTCCCTTATTATTGGGGAGAGGGCATGAGCAGGGGAGGGTCAGAAGGAGAGATAGAGAGCTGGCAGGGGGAAGGGTGGGGAGAGAACCATCTTTCCCCAAATCTGGTGAAGCCTTTCACAGCCAGATCTTTAAATGCTCAACAGTGATTGGAAGAACGTGTTATTTTAATTATTTTCATAGGAAACATTTTCAAAAGCCTTCTGCAATCGTTGTCGCAGATCCTTTAATTATTCATCTCTTTGTTTCAGTCACCAGCCCTGCCAGGGCAAGGCCATGCCAATGTTCTTTCTCTAAATCCAGAATATCTGTTTCTCACATCATACAACAGCCATGTTTCCTGAAATTAATGGTGCGTGGAGCAAGCGTTCTTTTCAAGATAAGGGAGCAATTGAATTCCACAAGGCCAAGAATTCAGAGAGCTCCTTTTTTTTTTAATTTGACAGTAAGAGTACACATGCATGAGGAGGGGAGGGTCAGGAGAGAAAGAGAGAATCTCAAGCAATGCAGAACCTGAAGCAGGACTTGATCCCACGACTCTGGGTTCATGGCCTGTGCTGAAATCAAGAGTCAGACACTCAACTGATTGAGCCTCCTTGGTGTCCCCCAGAGAATTATTCTTAAAAGAAGGTGTTCTCAAGAGGTAAAGAGGACACTGTGCACATTTGATGTGGAAATGCCTATTACACTCTTTCTTCAAGATCTTTGCACCTGTTGTCTGCCTTGAGCCTCTCCCCTCAGACATCTGTTTGGCTCATTTCTTACTTCCTTCTGGTCTCTTTTCAAATGTTACATCACCAGGGAAGCCTGCCTTGAGAGCTCTAAAATGGCATTCTTACCCAACGCCTTGCTTACCTGTTGAATTGCTCTTTTTTATTCTTCTTTATCATTACCCACGACCATGTCTGTTTGGCTTACCAGTGAACACCTAGTACCTAGAACACAGGGTTAGCGCAAGGCAGACACTCAAACATTTGTTGAAGGAATGAACAGATGAACATATGAATAAACAAATTAATGCAAGAAATGCCATTCTGGGAGAGAAAATTTCACAAATATTTTAGCTTCAAAATAAGAAAGCGATAGTTGGAAATTTGCTTTCTGCAAGTTTAAACCACTAAAATATAGTCATGTTGCAGAAGGGAGTATAATACAAATTTCTGTTGAAGAAAGAATTCCACTTAGCCAAGAAAAAGCAAGAAAGAAATGTCAGTGTAGAGGATAATTTTACTTGAAAGGTATGTACTTGAAATAAAAGTCTGACAATGGAAGTGTTTCATCAAGCCCATTGCATACTTGACAAAGCACTTTCATTAGTGTAATTTATGTCATGGCTGGTTTGAGCAAGTCAAGATACACACATATTAAACATCACAACTATACAAAAACACACAGAACTGCTTCTTGTCTAGTTTTGAGAAATAGATAAGCCTTACTTCTGGTTGATAATCACATTGGTATTTATGGGAATTGCTGTGTTAAGTTACATGAGCTACTCCTTGCCAAAGGATCAATTTAATGTTCTGCCCTAAAGAGCATCAATTGTCTGAATAATTTCCTCCTTATAGATTCAGGCAATGTGAGATGGCATTTTCAGATATTCCTGGCTGAATTCCAACTCAGTATTCACAAATCCATTGATTTGGTTGGAGGGATGAGGGAGGAGGCTAGGGTACAATGGGGGTATGGGTGGACAGAGAGGCCAAACAAACTCACTGAATCACTACTTCCGTTTGTTGTGCCGACCTACAACTAAAATACAATTATAGCTCGGTTTCAGAAATTGTACTACCACCATGCTGCTTAGTTTCCATTTTAAAGAAAGAAATTCTGGTAGCCTAATAATATTGTTATATATAGACATTTGTCTGTCTATTCATTTCTAAATATATATTATCTGTATGTAATTCACTCAGCCCCAAGATTTTGTTCCTACTTAAGCAGAAATCTACAAACACCATCCTGGAATTCTTTTCTTTAGTTTGGGCAAACTGAAAGCAAATCTCATAAAAGCCAGAACCAAAAAAAAAGTCACATCATGATTTTAGATATCATGCCTGACCAGCTACCCATGTTAAATCCATGTTCATTCTTTTATAAAACTTTCTGTTGCTTAAAAGTCTTATACCTTGTTTTCAAGAGTGTAATCCACATTTCTAACACACAGCCCCCTGGTGAATTCCCAACTTCAGTCAAGTAGTAGAGGAGCCACATACACAAGTTTAATCAGACAGAACTTGAGGTAACATGTTTTTGTCTCGAATATAGTCCACAATCTTTCATGGCTAAGGACCTTAGAACGAAAAGAAGATGAAACATGTGTCTAGCACTTCAGGCGATTTCACTATATATGCCGGGAAATTTATCTTCTGTTCACTGAAAGTGGTCACCAGCTTTTACTCATTAAAATTCATTCCTTCACTCACCCTTTGTTCATCATTCCTTTTTGTACATGTCTACTAATGAGGTGGGAGTGTACGGGGTGTTGAAACAGTACAGGTCATCAGTAATGATTTTCTATCTTGTTTTCACTAATGTCCTTCTCACCCTGGGAAGCGCAGCCTCTTGCCTTTGTGACAGGCAGAAATTTAGTGTTTCACGTTAACCTGGCAGACCTCTCAACGAAACCATCAACTAACTTCAAGAAGCAGACATTTCTTCAGACTTGTTATTCCAAAGGATGTATAACAGTCCCTTGAGGCAGATGCTGTCTTTATATCCCAGGGCGTTTCAGGATGTCGGTGGAAGACGCTCACTGAATATATTCGAAGACCCCTGATGGACTAATTTCATTGCACTATGGCCAGACCAAGGAAATGGTTCTTCCCCAAAGGGTCAGATCAGATGTACTATGGCATCTGATATTTTCGTTACCTTCTTCCACCATGAATAATTTATCAAAAAGCATTCTCAAATTCTGAACAACACAAATACAGAATAAATTATTAACACGAGCTTCCCCAACCCAATCATCTTCTCTTCCTCTTTGACTTTATCTTCCTCACCGCTCTCATCATGACTCAGTAGAACGGTCTCTATTCTGAGCTCTTCTGTCAAACAGCTGTGTACTCAGAATGTCTGTGTCTCATTTCTTTATCTGTAGAGGAAAGGATTGAATTAAATGATTTTATGGCCTGTCAGCTCTAATAGATTGTCGTCTTTATATCAAGATTTAGGAGTAGGAGTGATTCTTTTTCCCCCAGTGCAATCCAGCTGCTTCTTTATATGAAGTTTTGAGAAATTTCCTTCTAGCGTTAGGTGAAAATCGATGCTTACAATAGAAGGATAAGATTGCACTGGTTACTGGCATAATAATGTACTCAAGTCATTGATCCACTTGTTCAAGACTGGAGGAAGATGAGAAGAAAATCAAGCGGAATATAAAAGTTATGATTTAACTGCTCATCACGGAATGCCCCCAAAAAAGATTCTTTCAGGTGCTCCCTTGTTCTTTTGCTGCACATCTTGGGCAGACTTCAGGCCTTTCCATTGATGTCAAAAAGTTTTAACCTAGTGGATAGGCTTTGCCTTTATTTCCTTCTTTCCACTTTTCATCTTCATCCCATTCTCTCCCCCACACCCACCCCACCCAGACTCCTATCTCCTTTTTCTGTAGTGCTAACACGAATTGCTACTTTCTCCCAATCTGAAATGGAGCTGGAAGACAGTGGAGAAAGAAAGAGGGAGGGAGAGAGAGAGAGAGAGAGAAAAACCAGAGGTGAGCACTGTCTGGTGGCAACAGCGAAATACAATTAAGAGCAGTGAGTGATCGTCATGCATTTACTTTCTCTGCTTCTCCTTATTCCTGGTCTAAGAACTTTTCATCGAGATGATGTGCACCATGGGTCTCGTGGGCATAAGATAAAACTTGATGTTGATGGTGGATGTCTAGACTCAGCACATCCTGTAATGAGTGTGCAGTCTAGCAGGATGTGCTGCCTCCAGGGAGCCAGGAGTCTGGGACTCCACAGTGGCAGCTGGGAAGTCAGCAATTTGTCAAAGCAAGCAGAGGAGGAGGGGCAAGAAAAGGAAGAGGTTCGATGGAGAAAATAAGGGAGGGAAGTTGAGAGGAAGAAGGAGGGTGAGCGTACCTTTGGCTCCTCAGCATCTGAATCTGGCTCTGTACAACTCATCCAGGAAAATGTGGCTTGGTCAGTGGGTAGATGACTGACCAGACTCCAGAGATTTTTTTTTTCTTCAGCACCTTTAAAAAGATAAAAGACGACCTCCACAAAAATTATGTTGACAGTCTAATTAATTTATCCTGCATGACAGAATGGCATATTGTAAAATGAATGATGTATTATAGATCATTGGAAAACAGCACATCTAATATATAGAAGTACTTTCTCACAGATGGTTTCTGAGATGGTTATGGAGTTTATAATGAACCTTGTTCATTATCCAAATGTCCAGCATTTATGGTGAATGCATCATGCACCAGACCCTGGGGCAATAAAGGATGAAGACACGGTCCATACTCTCGAGAAGCTGATAATCTTAGCAGAGTAAAATATTGGTTCGCCTTCTCGGTTGCCAGCGACAGAAACCACTCTGGCTATTTTTAATAAAAAAGAGATTTGTAAAGGTTATTGAGAGGCTCAAAGAATCACCAGATTAGCTGGACACTCACTAAAACCAAGAGAGGCTACCAGTGCCAAAAGCATGTTGAATGCACGCTGATTGGGTCACTAGTGGTGACAGCATGCCCTGGGACACTGTCACCACCACTGGATGGTGAAAAAACTGTGAGTTCTCACTGACTTCTTGACAGTCTCCCAAGATTAAAATTTTCAAGTCCAATCTAGTAAGTATCTGCTTCCTGGGGCTTCATCAGACTTACACAGTGGGGGATTCTCCCTAAAGAGTATAGAGGCTGCCAGACAAAAAATAATGTATATTCTTAAGGAATAAATATGCACTACCTGGATGTAGACACAGATATAGACCCATTCAGTACAAACTAGATAATGCTGTAATGGCCAAGGAGAGGCCTGGCCAAGGAAATCAGGGAAGGCTTCCAAGGAGAAGATGCATTGAAATGAAGTGAGGAGTGACATAAGCAAAGACATGGGACAAGATGGTAAATTTGAGAATCAGCAAGTGTTTGAGGTTGCTGGAGCAGAGGTTTTTGATCTTGGCTTCTCACTGGACGTTGCTCAGGGAATGTGGCTGAGGGATTGCTCAGCGAGGTCTTCAGACCAGTTACACCCAGAATCTCTGGTGATGGGGCTCATGCACCAGGTGCTTTGGATATGCCACCATGTTTGAGATGCACAAAGATAAGACCAAAAGTTCCTCTCGTCTGCAGCTAGGGATGGATGTCCCTCGCTTCTTACTTAAGTATTTCTGCTCCTGACACCACCACCATCATGGTTCAGGATATTGTTTTCCTTTGATTTTTCCCACAGGGAAAGTCAAGTCAGAGACTGCTGAAAGTCTAATTCTACAAGTGAACAAAAGGAAGACAAAAAATAATTGATTTTAAATACATTCAGGTTTGGAATTGGAAAGAATTCCTAGCTGCAAAGAGAAATTATTAGGGGAACTTTCTCATTGACATACATTAAGACCCAGTAAATAAAGTGAAAGCAATATCATCTGGTGAAAAGTATTCTACGTCATAGTAGTTTAAAAGTTGGATTGGCCATCCGTGAGTTTTCACAATGAATAGTGTTTTATTAAAACTCACATGAAGGGGCACCTGTGCAGCTCAGTCAGTATCCGACTCTTAACTTCAACTCAAGTCATGATCTCAAGATCATGGGATCAAGCTCCATTGAGCATGGAGCCTGATTAAAATTCTCCACCCCTCTCTTTGTGCCCCTCCCCCACTCACACTCACACTCTCTCAAAATAAGTAAATAAACATTTAAAAAAAAACTCACATGGGGGTACCTGGGTGGCTCAGTCAGCTGAGTGTCTGACTTCGGCTAAGGTCCTGATCTCACAGCTCCATGGGTTTGAGCCCCATGTTGGGCTCTGTGCTGACAGCTCGGAGCCTGTAGCCTGCTTTGGATTCTGTGTCTCCCTCTCTCTCTGCTCCTTCTCCGCTCATGCTCTGTGTGTGTCTCTTTCTCAAAAATAAACATGGAAAATTTTAAAAGAAAAACTCACATAGAAACAAGGAAACAAATGGCATACTTAAACTAGTGTGATGGAAGAATTTAGCAAGGGTGTTTGCAAAGATGTGAGTGGAGTTTATGGAAATCGACAAGGGGCAGGGTTGTATCATTCTAAGACTTAACTGGGCCAGGGGAAGAAGCAGTTACAAGATTCCTGACAGTAAGTGGCAAGGAACACCCTCTAGGCTGGTAGCCTTCAGTAGAGGGACACAGCAAACCTGCAGTGATTTTGCAGGGAGAAGTCTAAAGGAGTAAATGCCTGGACCTCCCTCCCCTCCCACCTTCCAATCCCCTAGTAATGCCCCCACTTCCGTTGGTCAAAGTCACCTAGAAACCAGAGGACAAGAGACTCACTGATGCGCACTCAGATCACTCTTACCAGGGCCCAGAGCAAGGTGGAGGAGGGTAGACTGAATCTAGAAGAAAATCTCCATGTAGTTACTTTTATCCCCATAGATAATAGATATCCCCATAGATTATCACTATTTCTGCACATGCTGGAGTTTTGCACTTCCCCTACTCTTGACATACAAGATGAAGTCTGAGAGCTAATCTAGACCAATCTCTTTAGCTAAAATATAAGCTCAAGGAGAGCAAGGATTTCCAGTTTTGTTCACTGCTTTAGTCCCACTCCCTAGAGTTAGTGCCTGGCACATAACAGGTGCCCAGTAATTGTTCTTTACATGAATGAATGGTTAAGATCCCACCACCAGAGAGTACCAACTCTAAGGTCCAGATTTCCCAAATTTCAATCCTGCATTCCTTCCTTCATTCCCTTTTTGAACATAGCATAGGTTTTGAGCAGCTTCCCCACACCTGGTGAAGGATTTGTCGAGATTCATTCATACTGTTTGCCCCAGTTTCCTTTGAGACAAAGATAAGTTTTTAAAATTTCTTATTTACTCTCCCTAAATGTTCCTGTCCAATATCATGACTTCAGTTCTCACCCCTGTGCAACTGGCTCCCAGGTATTTCTCTAGATTGAAAATTTCTCGGGAGCATCAGTGCCTAGGACCTTTCCAGGGAAGAGGCTCTCAGCCCTGACAACACATTGGAATGACCTGCAAGTTTACAGAATACTGGTAAACTGGCTCCACCCTAGAAGGTCTCATTTAGTGGTCTGGCTGAAACCCATGCACCCAATTTTTTTTTACAATTTAGGGTATTCAAATGTGTCCCCAGAAGTAAGAAACATTGCTTAGTCCCTTAAACTCTACACGTCCAATATCTTTTCCCCAAAAGCATTTTTTGGTGTGATTTCCTATTATAGATCCACTTAACAGCTCATAACCTAAATTTTGGCATTCTCCTGGACTTCCCCCATCCTTTTTTGAGCAAGTGTTTGCCAAATCACGAGGCTTCAACCCCACGCATTTTCTCCAATCCTTTCCTTGTCTGCCATCTCTTCTGTTCCCTCTGAATTCAGGCCATCGTTTCTTCTACCAATAGCAGCACAGAAAGGATGTTCTCCCAGCTTCTAGAAGTATGGCTGCCACCATCTGTAATCCCAGCAATGCCCTTTGTCAGCTCTGTGGCCTCCAGTCAATTGCTTAACCTATCAGCAAGGATAAGGTCACATGCCCCTGGCAAAGGAATCTGGGACAGAGTAGATGCCCCACAAAGTGTTAGTTTTCACACTCACGAGTGAATTCTAAACAGCTATTCCTACACTAGTCCATGCCAGACATGCAATTCTACTCCATGGTTGTTTTCTTCTGGAGTCATCTGCATTTAACTAACTTCCTCTTCTCAAAAAACGACCGTGGCTTCCCAGTAGCTGCTAAATTAAGTTCAAACCCCACCATTCTCTCCAGCAGGACCCCTAGGATTTCCTTTCTCATCTCACCCATCTCTCAGTCTCCTGGACCCCCCGCAGTCTGCTGAGAGGTTCCACACCTTTCCTTTGGGTCTGCCGGTCCCTTCACCAGGAATGGGCTTCTGTCTCCCTCCCTCTGTAGAAATTCTGTTCCTATCTTCAGAACCTATCTTGCTCCCTGAAGCCTACCTTGACCGTGTGATCATATCATCATGTGAGGCTTATCCTCATCACGTGATCTTCCGATCGCATGATCACATACTCTTGGTTCCCCCATAGTCCTCTGTCTGCACTTGCCTTTTGTCACTTAACCTCACCTACTCTTGAGGGAACACTTAATCGTCCTGACAAATTGGGTATGAATCTAATTAAAAGCCCATCCCTGCCCCGTAAGGGAACTCAGTCAGTGAACAATAAATATTTGTTGCTGTGAATTGTCCCTCACGGTCAATGAGTACCTTGGCAATGGCATTGGTTTCTGTTTAATTTAAAATATGAGAGGCAGAACATGGATAGAATACTGGTTTCCACTTTACTGAGCATATTTCGTGGGCCTGGCACATATTCTGGGGGTCACCTATCCCCCTGAACCGGAGTCCCCAGGTCTCAAACAAATAAGCCTCACAGGCATACCACTGCCTTGCAAAGTCAGCTCTGCACACCCCAGGATTTCAGAGAATTCCTGGGTGGGGGTGGGGGTGGATCTATTCAACGCAGGCCTCCTGCAGGTCTGCAGAAATGGCCTTTAGTGGCCTGAGGGGCTCCAAGCCACAGGACACCATACCTCGGAGTTTGACTCCGCTTCTCAGGCCTCTGTTCTTAGAGCTCCCACTGGTGCCCAGCAAACCCTCCCTCGGTGTTATCTGGTGGGCGTGACCTCACACAAGTAAGGAGACAGAGTTTGGGTCCCGCTCACAACCCCGGTTTGCTCCTCCATAAAATGGGGATTCGCAATTTTCTTTTATCTTATGGTGACTCTTTTCCCCTTTCGTGACTTGTCCTGCATCCCAACAACCTGGGTGCTGGAGTGGGACCTTCCTCATCTGCCAAACACACCTATTTATTCCTGAATCCAGCTGTTGACCTTGCCCTTCTTTTCACATGAGGGTCACCAGGCTCTGTAGATGAAGATTCCGAGAAGGGCAGGCGTACCAGGACTTACCCCCGCTTCATAGTCAAATGCTATTTGTCCCATTATCAGCAACTTTGCGAGGAGGTATTATGATCGCCATTTTATTTAAAAGTTTCCAGTATAAAATGTGCTAAGATCAAGACAGTTATTTTTCTAAGGTGACAAGATCATGGGTCACTTTTTTCCATTTCTTTTTCCCTTATTGATGTAAAATTATTGTGTGTTCACACACACACGCATGCACACACACACACACACACACACACACGGAAGAGACACAGTAAGAAACTCAAGAACTGAATCTCCTCTATCACAGAATAGTAAACCAAATATTAAATGTAGGGAGGAGCAATTTTTAATTACATTCCCAAGACTCTAAACACAAAACCCCACAACTGTTGTCGACAACTGCCTTGAGGCAGTCACCTTGGCCAAGAGAGAGATCTGTTTATTGAGGTCAGGGGGTCCTTCCATATATTTGTCTTTACAGTGACCTACAGAGCCCTAGGGGACCCATCTCCACCACCCCCTGCATCATCACACGCCCGTTTGCTCACTGCAGCGACATTGGCCTCTGGCTGGTTTTCTTTTTAATAATCCTGATTCCCAGGGAGTAAGGACCTTTGCCCTGGCAGCTGTCTCCACCTGGCACACTCCTCTCCCAGGTGGCCTCCCGCTTCCCTCTCTCACCTCCTCTGATCTTTGCTCTAGCATTCCCTGTCGCCGAGACCTTCCCTAAGGGTCCAGTGTGAAAAGTAACCCTCCCTTTGCCTCCCTGTCCCTTCCAGATCCATTCTGTCTTGAATATTCACTGCCATCCAACACAGAAACCATAATAACAAAGCCTTCTGGAAGGTTCACTCTATGTGGGCTTACTCTTGTTCTAAGAGTTTTACAAACATCATCTTATATAACCCTCCCAGCAGCAATGCAGGGTGGGTCTCCTAGTGATTCCAATTCACAGATGAGAAAACAGAGGTGCAGAGGAATTAAGTGGCTTGCCCAACATCACACAATTAAGTGGTGGATCCAGGGTTTGAGCTCCATGAAGTTGGCTGGAGAGTCCAGTCTCACCCACCAGGCTCTTGTTACTTGACCTATTTCTTTTGTTTATTTCAAGACTCCTCCCACTAAGAATTTTGATCTTTTTTAATGGCTGTATCCTCAATACTCAGCACAGTGCCTGACCCATAGTAGGTGTTTAATAGATACTTGTCTAATTCACTATTCAGTTAATTAATATACATCTCCCATATCTATCTCAGCCACTGCTGCCCTCTTGCATATGTGTTAAGTGCCTAGTAAATATTTTTTAATGTGAAGTGAATCCCTAAGGCACGTTTCCCTAACCATATTCCCCCAGTGCCCTGCTCAGGGAGGAAACACATAATCCAATGTTAGAAGGAAACCCTCTCTGACTTTTGGCGGAGGCCCGGGAGACCAAGGGCCCCCACATTCCAAATCAGTGATTCAGGGCAAGCGAAGGAGTGAAGTGGAGGAGGTTGGAGTCTGTTTTTCCAAAGCCAGATGAGCAACGGAAGGTCACGGAGAGAGGCTGGGTTCTGCTCGGAGTCTGGTACAACTCTCCGCGGCGACGGAAACCAAACCTGACAGCAACGGCTGGATCTGAGACAGGCGCGTCAACTTCCATCTCCTTCTCCGCGCCCGGCCTGCGATACAGACGAGAGCTCAGCCTGGAAGACGCGCTCCTCGGCTCGGCCTGCGCTGCGCGCTCTCTCCCCGGGCGGCACCTGCGCAGAAGTGATGCGGGTACTCCGTCTCCGTTATCCACTCGGACGTGCAGCCTGCTCCGAAATACGCTTTAATTCACACTGACCCTACTCCTTCGGGCCCAGCCCCCACCCAGCCGCCGGTCAGGCGCCGCATCCCCGATGGAGACGAGAAGAATCATGATGACGGGCAGATCTTTCAGTGCAGTGCCTGCCACCTCTTGGAATTAAGCAAGGTCAAAACGCTGAATCAGAACGCGTCCAGCCTCTTTATTAACATGTTTGGTTAGTGACAAGCTACTCTAGCTGCGCCTCCTCCAGCCTCTGCAGAGGAGCTCAGATTGAATTACAGTTCAGCTCGCTGAAGCCGGGCAGCCTGCCCTGTCCCCCGTGAAACTCTCCAGAAACGGTCTCCATCTCTGGGCAGCTGCCGGCCCGCCTCGCCATCTGTCAGGCTGGCCCTCTGCCCGCAGGGCAAGGTGAGCCAGTGGTGCTGCCTCCCGCAAAGACACCCAGGAAGACGAGGATTTGCAGGATCGGGGCGCTGCACTATCACGTCCCACGCCTCCTGCTGGAAGCCCTTCCTGATTGCACCTGTTGACCCATGTAGCACAGGGAGCTCCCGCCACCTAGCTGTGCTGGCACGGCCATCAGTCCTGACAGCAGCCCCTACGGCGCTCCCCTGCCCGGTGCTTTGTGGAAGGAAGGTCTGCACAAGCTCCGCTCTGTTTGGGGGGAGGGGATCCATTCCTGCCATTACCTAACCCCAAATCACCTGGGAAGAATTTGCCAATAAGGGAAGAATTGGACCAAACTGACGGTTGTCTTCCTGGGAGCTCTGGCTGCATGTCTGCATGACGGAAGTAACCAGAAGGCGATGTCATCTACAGGATTGTGTGGTTACTTTAATTGCCATTTGGCTTCACAGTATAATTTCTCAAGTCAGCAAAAATCGGTATATGGAAATGCTGCTGTCCCAGACCCCCCATTAGCCAAATTCCTATCCACTTGTCTCCTGTCCTAGGGCAGAATGTCTGCCATTTGACAGGGGGATGGCAGTTCACGAGGCAGAAAGGAGAAATAGGGATGAAGAGAGGGTAATTAATTAAACAGACCGATCTGCAATCAAATCAGGGTTATGATGAACATGTTTCCAACGCATCCTTTAATAAAAAAGAGAAAAATGTGCATTTTCTAGTACTCTGGGCTTCAATAGGACACCCATGGGAGTTGCTACAACCCTATCACGTTAATCAGGTAGCGTTTAGAACACTACACAGAAACTTACTGTCCCCCTCAGTGTGAGAGAAAGGGTCTAAGTAGCTCCAGTGTCATCCTTACAAAAACACACAGGGCCAATTTGGAGGTGCCGGCAATGGAGCTGAGTAATGGAATCTCTCCCAGGCCTATGCCACTTCAGGGGAATGAAATGCACTGAATCTGGTTCAGCTGATTTACAATCCCACCCAAGAATCTATTAGGAGTAGATTCTTGAGAAGCTCAGTGAGGCCAGTAGCACAAGACCAGGCATCGCAGGAGCCCTTGGCCTTGCTCTATTCTGAGACCGAAGGAGGAAGTCTACACCCCAAGTCAATCCTCTGTAAATTTCCCTTTTCATGGCAAGAGGGAATTCTAAAAAGGAGGGGCAGAAATCATTCCCAATTCCCTGCTCCCC
Organism: Hyaena hyaena; assembly: GCF_003009895.1. Classification (NCBI taxonomy): domain Eukaryota; kingdom Metazoa; phylum Chordata; class Mammalia; order Carnivora; family Hyaenidae; genus Hyaena; species Hyaena hyaena. Next base: position 1,993,054 of record NW_024080780.1, read on the forward strand.
AGTTGCCAGTGGGTTTGTGGAATCCATGTCCTGTGCAGAGCTCTTATTATTTTTAGGGGCTCACCTGGGCAGGGGAAGCTCTGATTCAACATTTGCATTATCCAAACCACTGCACTTTAGAGCACTCTTTTGACCCCGCAGCTATTCTCTGCTTCCTTTTCCTGTTATGTACTTTCAAGATGCTCATTTATTTATTCATGCTTCGGTGAGACTTAAGTTTACGATGGTCCATAAACTGACATGGCTGTTAAATGGTGCAGGTTCTCTGCGCAGGAGCCTGCTGAGCTGAGTAGAGAGCCTCCTCCCGCTGTGCTGGGACTCTCTTCACTCCAAGGGCACATCTCCGGCCCCCGGCTTAATTGTGTACGGCACAGACCCCCGTCCACAGTCCGCAGAGCTGAGACCATGCCATTTACTTTCCTTCAGACAAGAAACCTGACTAAAGCCAAGATGTTGGAGGCCATTAACTATATTTCCATCCATTAAGTAGGCCAGGAAATTACTTATTCCTTTCATTGAACTTCTCTACATGAACGGAAACACTCACAAAATGGACATAATTGTGGATTACAAAATAAGAACTGATTTTCCAACTTCAGCATACCTACTTGAAAACATGTTCGTACTCAAACATCAGTGAGGCATCATTGGAACATCATGTCACGGTCTCTTTCTAACCATAAGCAAAATGGGTCTTGCATTATTGGCAGACTTTCTAAACGGACTTAACATTTGCAATTAAACTATGATCTTATATCTTGGATATAAAAGGGAATATCCTGACAGGAAGGACATGGCTCCCCAGATCTAGGGAATGGCTTGTTCCTTTTTTTTTTTTTTTTTTTTTTTTTTTTTTTTTTTTTTTTTTTTTTTTTTTTTTTTTTTTATGATTGTTTCTTTTTTTTTTTTTTAATGTTTTATTTATTTCTAGGAGAGAGAGAGAGAGACAGCGTGAGCAGGGGAGGGTCAGAGAGAGAGGGAGTCACAGACTGAAACAGGCTCCAGGCTCTGAGCTGGCAGTCAGCACAGAGCCTGACGCGGGGCTCGAACCCACGAACCGCGAGATCATGACCTAAGCGAAAGTCGGACGCTTAACCGACTAAGCCACCCAGGCGCCCCAAGGGAATGGCTTGTTCCTAAAAACCCCCATGCTTCCTTGTACCCTCTGATCCCCCTGTGAATTCTTCAACCCAACTCGTGTATTTCCCTCGGAGCAAACCTCTCGGAAAGAGTCTGCTCCACTAAGCCTTCTTTATTCTGATCACATTAACTGCTTTACTTTCTTGTGCAGAGATCTTAAATAACCTTGTTTCCAAACACTGCTCCCATTCTCCTGTCTCTTTTTATCAATCACCCTTCAAGCTTCTAGGAAAGCATCTCAGATGAGTGTTCCCAGACTTGTCTCTCCCGCGTCCTGGTTTCCTGTGTGCTGTGCAGGTGTATGTGATATGTCTCCGTCCAGGGACACAGGTCCAGGAATCCCATTGTGTGCATTGATATCTATGCTCTCCCAGGGTCCCCAAGAACGTAGATGATCAAGACGATGTGCTCATCAAATGAAATGAATGCTGGGGACTCATAAAATCTTAAAACTCAACTCCACAGCCATCCCTCTCCTGAAATTCTCCACCCACCAAGCTCAAGTTAGAATTCAATTTCACTTCATTTGGGTCTTTAGAGCATTTGATTTCTCCTTTATTGTAGCACTTTTTACCCACTTGGTCTTATAATATATCTTAATATGTTGTGCATATTTCTCTCCCCTCTTGGCCAAATGTGTATGTCTATACTAGCTTTACACACATTATCTATAATCCATGTGATGATCATTCCTTGTAGATATTACTATCTCCATTTTAAAAATCAGAAAACTGGGGTACTTGGGTGGCTCAGTTGGTTAAGCATCTAACTCTTGATGTAGGGTCAGGTCATGATCTTGAGGTTCGTGGGTTCGAGCCACATGCTGGGTTCTGCACTGACAGCATGGAGCCTGCTTCAGATTCTCTCTCTCCCTCCCTCCCTCTCTGTTCCTCTCCAATGCATGTGTGCACTCTCTCTCTCTTTCAAAATAAATAAAATGCTTTAAAAAAAGAAAAAAACTGTAGCTTATAGAAATTAAAGTAACAACAAACAGTGAGTAAGAAGTGGAGCCAAGATGTGTGAAAGGTAATACTTTCACCCCTTTTTTGGTGTTTTCTATCAAAAGAAAGGAACCCCATTAGTGAAACACCCCAGGCTTCTCTGTCCCTGACTTTCCCCTCAATGGAAATGGAGCATCTTAACATGATGGTTTAGTGTGGAAGGAGACATGTGTGTGGACATGATCTTCTCTTCTCTCCCCTTCCTTTCTCTTCCATTCCTCCTGTGCGGAGCACGCTGATCTCTGCTCCTAGACACCATACATCTTCTGGAAGTAGCCCCAGCTCCTGTGGCCAAAGGCATGAGGGCTTGTAGTTGGGGAACTATAACCTCAACTGTAACAATATCTGGCACAGTAAGTCGATTGTCTTAGGAGAAAGATACAGACTAGGATTTTGAAGGAGTAAAGTGTAGAATGATAGAGCCCAAGAAGTGTCTTTGAACCTCTGATTGTAGCACACAAGCAGGTGGGTTTTTTTCAATGTTTATTTATTTTTGAGAGACAGTGACAGAGCATGAGAGGGGGAGGGGCAGAGAGACAGGGAGGCACAGAATCCGAAGCAGACTCCAGGCTCTGAGCTGTCAGCACAGAACCCGACTCGGGGCTCGAACCCACAAACTGTGAGATCATGACCTGAGCCAAAGTCGGACTAAGCCACTCAGGTGCCCCACAAGCAGATGTTTTGACCTCAGGAGTTTGTAGAGGCTTCTACACAATGGTTAACACTATTGTGGTGCTGGATTTTTAAGTACTGCAGGCTGGGCAATCTTTGTGCCTCAGGCTACATAGTACTTGAACTTGAACTGCATAGTACTCCGTGACCGTAGCTTATGCCAGCTTTGTCCATAGACAGGCAGGGGCGCTTGCGCAAGGCCGGAAGTTGATGAGGTCCACAGGCCTCAGCTAGGGAAAGCACAGGGGACCACAGCCACCAAAAAAAAAAAAAAAAAGAAGAAGAAAAAAGGCCATGAGGCCTCCAGTGGTGATGGCGAGAGTCCCTCAACCAGACACGATTCACACAGACGCCTGTGTGGGAACTCTGCAAGCCCGTGCTGGCCCCGCAGCCTCAGCGAAGGTGTGAGCCGTGAGCAGGTGAGGGGGCACAGCTTGTCCTTGACCCACACAGGTGCCGGCTCACCTCAGTAGGCACAGCCAAGGCAGTGATCCCACCATAGAGATAAGAGCGTCCTGGACAATAGAATGCAGAACCCATTTGCTGTTTTTAAGTCACGGTGCTAGAGAATTTCGTTTGCACGACAGAGCACTGAGCGCCATTCTAGATTTAAATTGTTAGTGCCAGGCTCCAGCAGGCAAGGCACACGGGAAATGCAGATCAGGAGGTTAGGGATCGACGGGGTGGCGAAAGCAGGAGAGTCAGCCCCTGGTGATGGGGTTTACAGTCACTGCAAATCTCTAACGTCTGCAAGGAAGCGGCAGTGCCTCAGATACCACTCTTACAACAGCGCGGATGCACGTGTGTGGATTTCTTTCTAGATGTGGTAAATGCCCTTGCCGGCAGGGTTTTGCTCCCATCAAATTTAAGTTCAAATCGCAAGGATTTCAGACAACTAGCCTAAGTCCAGGGAAGATGGAAGCTCCCCAAATGCATCTCGCTGGTCCTGTGGCAAACTACTTTTCTGCATTCTAGAAACCTGGTTTTACTGGGAAGAGCTGCCCTAGGAGTCAAGGATCGGTCTCTTTTCTCAGTTTGGTGGCTGTGCGGTCAGGGCTGTGATACCTGTGCGTGTCCTATGAACTCTTTAAAGATTTTCAAAAGAAAGGCACTCGGGGACTTTCATTTTCACTGCTTTTCTGAAGCTTTAGAACAACGATGCCCATTCCAGATAGGTAGAGAGAGCCCAGGTATGTCCCCGGAGCGCAGACCTCAAGGAATGGTCCACAGCCCTTTTTGGGTGTCTTCCAGGTCAAAATGATTCTCAATTTTTTTTTCTCAAATTTATTTTCTTAATAAGGATAAGACGGGATTTGCTTTTGTCAGTTGTTGGCGTATGCATCATTGGGGCAAAAGTAGGGGTACACAGACTGCTGGCCCCTTAGCAGGCAGGGCACCCAACTATGCTAAGCAGTCCAGAATGTTCCACTACCCCCACACTCAATAAATATTGACGCTTTACATCCAAGTTCCCTTAAGACTGTTCTTGGTAAGGGGCACCTTACACAGTTAAGTGTCCAACTCTTGGTTTTGGGTCGGGTCGTGATCTCATGGTTTGTGAGTTTGAACCCCGTGCTCTCCACCTTCAGTGCAGAGCCTGCTTGGGATTCTCTCTCTCCTTTCTCTCTGCCCCTCCCCTGCTAGCACACTGTCTCTTTCTCTCTCAAAATACATAAATAACCCCCCCCCCCAAAAAAAGAACATCCTTGGCAAAACTGTAAAGCTTATTCATTTTATTAAATCCCATCCCTTGAGTACGCATCCTTTTAATATTCTATGTGACAAAATGGAAAAGCCACATAGGATTCTTTTGCCGGGGACCAAAATATGAAGGTCGTCTCGAGAACAAGCACATGTGTGATTGTTTGGATTCAAAACTGAACTGAACTAGACTTTTTTTTTTTTTTAATGAACATCTTTTTTATTGAAAGGAACTATTCTGGTTATTCATGCTTGGGTATTTGGCAACTATTGGCTCAAAAATGAGCAAAGAGCCAATTCTCAGTTCAAGTTTGGAAAGAGCTGATAAGAACTGTCACTAATAAAAGCTAAAGCTATTCGCAAAACTAAGAACTTTTTTAAATGGGGATCCACCACCATGAGTTTGACAGCTTCCTACAACTTAATGATCTCTCTGATGAGATGGTGGTAATATTAAAAAAATGTGGATTTTTAAAAGCTATTTATTTATTTTAAGTCACCTCTACACCCAACACGGGGCTTGAACTCTCAACCTGGAGATCAAGAGTCCCATGCTCCTTCGACTGAGGCAGCCAGGCACCCCACAAATATAATTTTTCGATATTGAATAATGAAACATGCCAACATTCAAGAGATCTGGCTAATTCAATGAACCAATATTTTCCAAATGACCAAAATATGATTTTAACAAAATTACACAAGGGTAAAAGACCCTTTCAAAATTCAAGATACTCCAATGGATTTTAATGTAACAAAGTCTGAAAAGTGCAAAGGTAGAGTTTCAGATTCCACACTGAAACTAACCTTTAAGAAACTAGCACTTAGCAAGTATTAGTGTAATACCAAAGAAAGGAATCCACAATTATCTGAGACAGGTGCGAAAAATAGACCTCTCTTTTCAAACTGCGTGTCTTGTATCAGGCTGGAGCTTCCCCAGATTTTTCAGCCCAAAGAACATATTGCAACAGATTGAATGCAGAAGTGGATGTAAGAACCCAGATGTCTCCTATTAAACCAAGCACTAAAAAAAATTTGCAAACATGTAAAAAAAAAAAATGCCACTCTTTTTTACTATAAGTTTTGTTTTGGAAAATAGAATTCTTTTTAATAAATATATGTTAACTGTGTCAAATCGTAATGGGTTTAATTTGTTATGTTTAAACGAATTCACAGGTATTTTTAAATGGCTTGGTTTTGCTTTCTAATATAATAAACTTGACGAGCACTGTGGTGTTCTCAACAATTGTTAAAGGGACACAGAGACGAAAGGTTTGAAAACCACTCACCAACACAGTAACAACCCTCTGGCTTGAGCAGCCAGAATAAAAAAATTGAGGAATGAGGGGACTGTAATATCTTTCCACTTTTAACTCACAAAGAAAACAGAAGTGACTTTCAGATGTTAATTCCTGTGTGTTTGAACTTCAGCCTGCAGGGGAATTTAATCTTTGGACTCAAATATTCTGCAAGGAAGTTTATAACAGGAGAAGGTTTGGAGTCAAAATCGGGGTTTCTGTGTAGTTGTACTGTATTATTGTACTTTGTTAGTAATGTTGCCCTTGAACTTCACTTCAGAATGTCTGAGTTGGAGACACCAGAATGAGCTGAATGGGACTACATGGCTGATGCTAATTTAGAACGGAAATGGAAGGATTGCATTTTCAGCCTGGGGTTCAGAGTAGACTTGGCTTTGAGTTTATTAATGCATCTTTCTAGCTACTTCCAGAGAGTTCTGAGAGCAAAATCTGCACTGCACAGGAAATCCCAGAGGGCGCCTAAAAGACATTGGTTGGTATCGGGAGACAGGAAGTGGGAGGGTGGGAGTGGGTCTCTCCCAAGAGCCAGCTAACTCCTTCCAGATGGGGAATGACCACACCTTGAATGGATCCTAGGGCTGAATGTTCTTCCTTCACTCTTAAAGCTTCCTTTCTTGAAGATGGAATATCCTTAGCACATGGTCTGCCTTTCATCACCTTAGCATTCACGGTGCCTCAGGGCAGGTGGTATGACATACCTTGGTGGCTTTGGAGGAAGACATTTTTTCTACAGCGTCTTCCACTCCTCTCTTGGCAGTGCTCCAAGAGTATGGGCTCTTTTCTATCCTAGCCCCACTGAGTGGTGTTAAAATCTGCCTTGTTTTGAAGTTCTGAATTAGGAGATCAACTTGCTCACAGACTAAAGCCACGTTCTCCGGAATCACCTCATCAGTAGAGTGGTGATGGAATGGCTCCCATGTGTCATCTTACTTTGTCTTTTCTCTCAGGTAGTTCAAAAGCCAGACTAGAAGGCAGGAGTGAAATAACACGTCGCCTTAGAAGCTAAAAGAGGCTGAACCTTTCCTTTTGTATAAATTTCCTGATTTTCCTATTTCATCATTGTCTCAGGTAGAGAGGAACCCTCAACACCTCCTTTGAGGGTGGTGTCCCTGTCTTCCGGTTATTATAGTTTTTCTTATCAGGAAGTTCTCTTTGGTTCTTTCCAAATCTCCCTTGTAAATTTTGATCTTTTGTTTCTTCATTATAATCTCAGTACTTTCTTGTGTTAAAACATCAAATACATAGTCCTCACATTCTGTCTCTAATTATTTTCATGTCTATTGGCATTGTAAATCTAATTCTGTGCTCTGGGTTTTAACGCTAACTTTTTAATTTTTTTAATGTTTTTTTTTAATTTGTGTGTGTGTGTGTGTGTGTGTGTGTGTGTGTATGAGAGAGAGAGAGAGAGAGAGAGAGAGAGTGAGCAGGGGTGGGTCAGAGAGAGAGGGAGATACAGAATCTGAAGCAGGCTCCAGGCTCTGAGCTAGCTGTCAGCACAGAGCCTGACACGGGGCTCGAACCCACAAACTGTGAGATCATGACCTGAGCCGAAGTCGGATGCTTAACCGACTGAGCCACCCAGGCTCCCCTTTACTGCTGACTTTTGATTGTGATGGATTGTTCTTGCTTAATTTTTTTAAAATTATGAACTCATATTCTTGGAAGTCTATCTCTGGGAATTTTTTGAGGCTGTAGTTGAAATGGTTTCTCTAGAGAGTATTTGCATTTGTATCTGCCAGCCTCCTGGGGCCACCACCAACCAGGCAGAACGAATTTGCTTCCAAACCCTTGTAATAGCAGGCATGTGGTTAGAAGTTATTAGTGGAGGGGCGCCTGGGTGTCTCAATCAGTTGAGCATCCAACTTTGGCTCAGGTCATGATCTCACATGGCTCGAGTTCCCACGCTGGACTCTGTGCTCACAGCTCAGAGCCTGGAGCCTACTTTGGATTCTGTGACTCCCTCTCTTTGCCCCTCCCCCACTTGTGCTCTGTCTCTTTTTCTCTCTCAAAAATAAACATTAAAAAAAGAAATTATAAGTGGAAATTTTTTCCAATTCACTGAAAGCCAAGCATGAGACAAGATGTATCTCCAGTATGTGTCTATAACATCTTCAGCAGCAGGGAAAATTTCTTCTACTTTAGATTTATGCAAGAACTCTGACTTGACCACCTTTCCCTGTTTAGGACTCACGCTTTGTCTATCGTCCCTGTACATGGGTCCCATTAAAACCCAGGAAATAGGCACCAGGTTTTATCACATACCCCCAGGGCAAACACAGACTCCAGCACTACCTTTCTCTTTTGGATTTGTACTTTCACGATGTTTCTAGAAAGACCCTGAGAAATTCTTTTACTTCTCCCAGCTTAACCTTTCATTATAAAAGATGTGAGAGGTTGAGTTTTGATACAGCAGTTTTAGGTGTGCTGGACTGGGAGAGGCTTCTCTGAACCTCTAAACTGCCACTATGTGGAAATTGGAACTTAGTGCTCTGATCCCATGCAATGCCCCAAGGAAGAGAAATCATTGACTTATGCCTTATGCTTGAGATGACCAATCAAGAAAGAAGACCATTGGAGGGGTGCCTGGGTGGCTTAGTCGGTTAAGCGTCCGACTTTCACTTAGGTCATGATCTCGCGGTTCGTGGGTTCGAGCCCCGTGTCCGGCTCTGTGCTGACTGCCAACTCGGAGCCTGGAGCCTGTTTCAGTCTGTGACTCCCTCTCTCTCTGACCCTCCCCTGCTCTCGCTGTCTCTCTTTCTCTCTCTCTCCTAGAAATAAATAAAAATATTTAAAAAAAAAAAAAAAAAGAAGACCATTGGAAAAAAGGAGTTAAGAAGTTCAAGTTGTCATTTGTTCCACATGGTCTACCACAAAGAGACATAAAGGAGAGCCCTACGGCCTTGAGACAAGTCAATGATTTAGTGTTATTAGGAGGCAATAACGTGTCAAATTTTAAATAAACAAACACCATCACCAAATCACAAAACTGAAGTAATTACTTCCTTAAATAAGGGACAGTTGGGCTACATAGGCACAGTGTCTGAGAAAAGTAGGTAACTGATCTGATGTAGAGTGTTCGAGAAGCATGGACTTCAGCGATTGGGGGGCTGTCAGAGGTAGGAGTTGGGTGACGTCAGCTGGAGAAACATAGCTGTTCATGTGAGACTTGGCGATGGGCCCACTTTCTGAGACCTGGTCTCCGGAGCAAGCCCACCAGTTCCAACACAAATGGCTGAGCTAATGAGTGGGCTTTCAGAAGCACATCTGCTGGGGTCAGTGGTTGGTTGATTAAGTAGATTTAGAATGCTCTCTCTTTCTTTCAATAAGCAGTTTAAATTTTGGTGGCTCCTTGTTACTACCGCTACAGGCTGGTCATTTCCAGAGAATATGGGAATGTTTTGTTGGCAAAAGAAAATGTCATCAAGAAAAATATGCAACAAGATGTAGAACCAAATCTCAACACAATCTGTATTTTTAGATAGTACAAAAACCCTCAAATTGGAGTTAACCTATCAACAACCTCAATTAACCACATATGCATATATATGTACACATTCATTTCATGAGAAAGAGGTAATGACAAAAATGTGTTGTGTCCTTGGGTTGACTCAATCTCCACATCTTCTTTAACAACACAGCTGCGTGATTCAAAGTAATACTCAGAAAACCTACCTTGCTCACAAAGCATAAAACAAAGTCCTCAATCACAAAATAAGATTCCAGTCATTGGTTGGGGCACCTGGGTGGCTCAGTCAGTTAAGTGTCTGACTTTGGCTCAGGTCATGATCTACAGTTCAAGAGTTCAAGCCCTACATCAGGCTCTGTGCTGACAGCTCAGAGCCTGGAGCCTGTTTCGGATTCTGTGTCTCCCTCTCTCTCTGCCCCTCCCTCACTCATGCTCTGTTTCTCTCTGTCTCAATAATAAATAAAAAACATTTAAAAAATTTTAGAAAAAGGTACAAACTTTCAGTTATAAAAAAAATAAGCCATAGGAACAAAAAGTTCAACATAGGAAATATAGTCAAAAATATTGTAATAACTTTGTGTGGTGACAGATGGTGACCACACTCATTATGGTGAGCATTTTGTAAGGTATATAAATGGTAAGTCAATGTGTTGTGCACCTTAAATTAATATAATGCTGTATCTCAATTATATTTCAATTTAAAAATAAGTAAAACAGAGGCGCCTGGGTGGCTCAATCAGTTAAGTGTCCAACTTCAGCTCAGGTCATGATCTCACAGTTCGTGAGTTCAAGCCCCTATCAGGCTCTGTGCTGACAGCTCAGAGCCTGGAGCCTGTTTCAGATTCTGTGTCTCTCTCTCTCTCTCTACCCCTCCCCCACTTGTGCTCTGTCTCTCTCTGTCTCAAAAATAAATAAACTATAAAAAAATAAAAGTCAAAATAAAAATAATTAAAACATAATTTTATAACGTTAAAATTAATGTTAGTAAAAACTTAAACTAATTTACATTATTTTAAATATAAAATCATTTTTAAATTTTTACAAAACTAATATACCTGCTAAATGGGATGATATTGAATCTATATCATAGCATAGTTTGAAGATAAAATTAATCAATAAATGCAAAGTAATTATAGTGCTAACATTTCCTGACCATTTAGTACATTCCCTGGCACTAAGTTTGAAGTATGGTTGCTACTGAGTCAACGCATTCATTTTTATTATTTAAAAAAATTATGTTTTGGAGCGCCTGGGTAGCTCAGTCCGTTGATCTCACAGTTGTGACCTTGAGCCCCACATCGGGCTCTGTGCTGACAGTGCAGATCCTGTATGGAATTCTCTCTCCCCTTCTTTCTTCCCTCTTCTGCTCACTCACACTCTCTCTCTCTCTCTCAAAATGAATAAACTTTAAAAAAAGTGTCTGTATAAAAAAAATTAAGTTTTGTTCAGTGAGAACACAATGTTATTCTGACCATAATCCTGGATTTGATTTTAGATATTAACTATGGACACCTCACTTTGCCTCCAAATGAGGAAAAAAGTGCTGTTATGAGTGACAACGATGTGTAATTTCTGGTCAACACATGGATAAAGTGTAGTTTGCAGAATTAAAACACTTCACTTAGCCTCATCCAGTCCATGAGACCAGGTAAGAAAGAGCAGAGGAGGGTCGCCTGGGTGGATTAGTTGGTTAAGCGTCCGACTTTCGCTTAGGTCATGATCTTGTGGTTCGTGGGTTCGAGCCCCGCGTGGGGCTCTGTGCTGACTGCCATCTCAGAGCCTGGAGCCTGTTTCGGAGTCTGTGACTCCCTCTCTCTCTGACCCTCCCCTGCTCACGCTGTCTCTCTCTCTCTTCTAGAAATAAATAAAAAAATAAAAAACATATAAAAAAAAGCTGCTGTCTTACAGAAGCAGCTCATTAGAAAGAGCAGAGGAATTCATGTTATTTTATGTGTCAGGCAATAATCATCGAATTAATTGAGATGATCGGTTCTGACCCAGACTTCCTCTCTTTAGATGCCCTAACCTCTTTGCTTGAAGTGGTAGGGGTTGGATATAAATTTTTAAGGGCTGTCAGAAAAGACGTACTATTTCAATAGGAGGTAGAGACAGCTAGAATAGAAGCATGGTTCAGAAAGAGGCAGGAAAGAGGCAAGGAGAGCAGCGAATACATTTGCCTCAATGGGGCAGGCAGTAGAGACAAGACAGATACTCTGAGGGCCTGGCAATGACTTGAGAAATTTAATGCAGGTTATGAAACGATGATAAATAAGCCTGTTTGGTGGAATTACTTCAGCATTAATATGTGGGAATAACTGAGAAGCAGATGGTCTATGGTAATCCTGGGTAACCAAGGAACTTCTTACAATGACAGTGAAGGGGTTACTGGGCAATTGGCCTTGGAAAATCCCTCCTCTGTTCCTGAAGACTCACTAAGTACTCTGGAGCCCAAACTCCGTGGAAATCAACCTAAAGCACTTGTGCTGAGCTCCATTCCACTCCAATCCTGGACTAGATTAGAATTATTAAGATAATATTTAGTTAATACCCATGGATGGAAAGAGAGGCAAGTTTGGATTTCGGAAGACTTCAGAAATCCTATTGCTGTGTTTCAGGGACATTCAGTAGTTGAAATAGACCAAAAAAATATATGCTAGTGGAAGTCCAGGTGGCTTTGCCTGAATGACTATTTAAGAATCACATATAATTAGGACAAATGAAATATTTATTTATAATGAATCATTTAGGGGAGCCTGGGTGGCTCAGTCGGTTAAGCATCCGACTTCGGCTCAGGTCATGATCTCACGGTTCGTGGGTTCGGGCCCCGCGTTGCGCTCTGTGCTGGCAGCTAGCTCGGAACCTGGAGCCTGTTTCAGATTCTGTGTCTCCCTCTCTTTCTGACCTTCCCCTGCTCACGCTCTCTCTCTCTCTCTCAGAGATAAATAAAACATTTAAAAAATTACTATGAATGATTTAAAATGGGGCTCCTGGGTGGCTCCATCAATTAAGCGTCCAACTCTTGATTTTACTTCAGGTCATGATCTCAAGGTCGTGAGATCTAGCCCTGCGTGGAGCTCTGAGCTGGGTATGGAGCCTGCTTAAAATTCTCTCTCTCTCTCTCCCCCCACCCCTCCCCTGCTTGTATGCACATGCTCTCTCTCAAAAATAAAATAAAATAAAATAAAATAAGCTGTTTAATTTTTTTAACGTTTTATTCATTTTTTGAGAGACAGAGAGAGGCAGAGTGCGAGTGAGGGAGGGGCAGAGAGAGAGAGAGGGAGACACAGAATCCAAAGCAAGCTCCAGGCTCTGAACTGACAGCACAGAGCCCAATGCGGAGCTCGAACTCACAGACCATGAGATCATAACCTGAGCCGAAATCGGACACTTAACAGACTGAGCCACCCAAGTGCCCCAAGATGTTTAATTTTAACAACTTAAACAGTGTCATGTTTCTTATCTTAGTCAAACACTTTGTGATTAATATACGAAGATAAACCTCAGTCCTGCTTCTTAACCCAAATGATCATAAATGCTCTATTTTTTACTTCAGGTAATTGAATTCTTGGACATTTTTGGTCTCATTGTCTGTCCTTGCTCATTCCCACCCTCATCCCCAAGAGGACTGCCCCAGAAATTTACAATAAATCATTTTCCAGGAACTGAACCAGCTCCTTAGTCTGTGAATTATTTTCCGTGTGTCTTTAAAGTATAACTTAGTTTGACTCAATATGTTAATGCACTAGGTACGTGCCAGGCTTTGTTGACTTTTTCCCCACAAAGGACCAAACTCCACAAAATTAAGAGACAAAAATAAAGGCAAAAGCCTTGTCTCCCCTCCAAGTTGGCTAATGTGATATTAAATTGCCCCAAATAACATTTCCTGCTATGAGATTTCTCAAGTATGTTAAGAGTCTAAAAATGTTTTTTCAATAGCCTTGCCTTCATCCTGTATCATGGAGACACGGCGGCAGGGAGGTGGGGCTGAGGGATGGAGTTTAACTGTTAACTAGGAATATTCTGGATAGTACAGTTTGGTTTTATAGATACACAATTACTGCCTGAGTGCTGACTGCAGATTTATGAATAGAACTACTAAGAAGACAGGATTTCACTTGCCAAACTGTTAATTGAGTTTACAATTGTCAAAGTTAAGTGTCGTTTTGTCGTTTGATTTGTACATAACACCAAAATGATAAAGACATCACTGAAAAAAAAATTCTTGAGTTCGTGGTTACATAAGAATAGGCTTGGTGATTTGCAGACTCAGTTAATTAGATCCGCTGATGCCAATTTTAAAATTCATCAAACCAGTTGTTTTGCTGAACTGATTGCTAATTCATTTTAAGGAATGAATAGGCTAGAGGCGGCTGGGTGGCTCAGTTGGCTGAGCATCTGACTCTTGGTTTCGGCTAAGGTCATGATCTCACAGTTCGTGAGTTCGAGCTCCATGTTGGGGTTCTCACTCATTGCCTCTCTCTCTGTGCCTCCCCTCCCCCTCAAAATGACTAAATAAACTTAAAAAAAAAAAGAAAAAGAAAAAGAAAATGAATAGTTTAGCCCTGTCTGTAGGACTTAAATTGCTACTCTGTATCCTATCTTTGCCTTCCTAGATGGGTAGCTATAGGCGGACCATTTCTTAGGGGTTACAATTTCTATTTGCCTCCTGACCCACCTCTGATGACGCCAGGTAAACCACATTTAATCAATGGGGAGTCATGATGCCGTAATCAGTAGTAATGTTATAAACTGCTCTGAGACACTGCCACCAATCATCTCAAGATTGGAACTGAAATGGAAATCAGGGAAATAAAAGTGTCAGCTTCCAGATGGGTGAGAGAGGCCTCCCTATTGTTTCTGCTCAATGATGCAAGCTGGTGTTACTCAGATGAATATGAAGAGTGGTAGGGAAGTGGACTTGCATCACTACAAATTAAAGCATGCAGTCACTAGGATGTTAATTTGTTATCAAGGTAACTGCATGAAAGTTATCAACATAATTTCCTCTGACAAGTGATTCATTCTGGGAGAAAAGAAAACAACACAATGAAGCCTCGGTGGTTAGCTATCAGGCATCTGCAAGCTGTTTTTTCTTTCTCCCACCCAATCTGCAGGTATTCGAGGCTGGCTTGATAATGCTAATAGTATGCAGGGGGGAGGCTGTGATTTACTAAGACATAGGCTCCTGTATAAACACTGCAAGGTTCATTATCACTTATAGAAAATGTCTCCAATATAACTTATGTTATAAATAGTGTTTCCCGAAATCCAGGAACAAAATGAGCTGGGCTTGGCATTTGAAAACACACTGCAGACAAACGAGGGTGAATTAGTATGCGCCATGGAGTTATCTCAGCCTCTTAATGGTGCTAACATTTATTTTTTATTTAATTGAATGGCATCTGGGAGAGAGGACGACAATAATATAAAAGAATGAAATTTCCCAGATAGAGAGAATTCAACATGCTGGCCAATTTCAGCCTCTCTGGGGAGACCTTTGTGTTAGCACTTAAGGAGGAAAAGAGGAGAGGGCACCATCTTCCTTCTGTTCTTTTGTCGATCTCTTGACTTGCTTTTGGGCCGCAGACTAAGCCATGAGTCATTCTGCGTAAAGGGAGGTTTTGGTGGGGAGAGAAGCGGAAATGGAAGCTGTCTTCCCTTATCTATTTGCAAGGGCTTTATTTGAAAAAGGCTAAATATAATTGAGGCTAATATTATTAGCGTGCATCAACTCTTGGATTATTTTAAAGATCCATTTGTTTGATGCATTCATTTTCATAAAAGCTTTTGCATGAGTTTGATGCTTTTAACTTCACTGAAAGTGGTCAGGAAGAAAATGAGTATTTTCGAACAGCAATGGGTTCTTGTTTGAAGATCACTACCGGGTCTCTGATGCATATCCCCAGAGTCACATTGTGTTTTAGGGCTGTGCTTTGATACCAGCTAGACAAGGCTGAACTTCATTCTTAGAATGGCGCCCCTGCCTGCAATGACTCCCATTCAGAAATGCAGAGGAAATGGTTTAAAAGTTTTTGTTCCCAATATACCAACAGTTAAAAGTTTGTCTTCATGTTTCTGGGAACTTCTTTTATTATTATTTTTCTTTTTCCCCATCCCTCCTGCACGTGAGCCACTGAATTATGAAAATGGGGCGCCTGGGTGGCTTAGTCGGTTAAGCATCCGACTTTCGCTCAGGTCATGATCCCGCGGTTCGTGGGTTCGAGCCCCACGTCGGGCTCTGGGCTGACTGCCAGCTCAGAGCCTGGAGCCTGTTTCAGTCTGTGACTCCCTTTCTCTCTCACCCTCCTCTGCTCACGCTGTCTCTCTCTCTCTCTCTCTCTCTCTCTCTCTCCTAGAAATAATAAATTTTAAAAAAATTAAAAAAAAAAAAGAAAATATACAGAGGTGCATAGCATAGTGCCTGGAACATATAAAGGCTCAAATATTGCTAGCTCTTCTCCTTAAATGATCATAGCCTGTGTTTCCCTAACTTGCCTGAATTGCATGACTGAGGACTGAGTTGTCTGGAGATCAGACCCGGAACTCAGCCAAATGAATGAGGAAGCAGTTGATTTTGCACCAGCGTGATGAAGAATGAACAGAGCCTGTGAATTCAGAGATTAGACTTGAATACCAGTTTGGGCACTTAATAGCAACGTGACTTTGGGCAAGTTAATCCAACTCTCTGAGTTTGTTTCATTCTCTGTCAACCAAGGTAAATAATACATTACAGGATGTTTTTGAAGATTAAATATATGTATATATTTAATGTATATATCAAGGGACATCTGGGGTGGCAGTTGAGTGCCTGACTTCAGCTCACGGTTGTGGATTCAATCAAGCCCAAATTGGGCTCTCTGCTGTTAGAGGATCATCTATAACAGCCAACTCTCTGCCCCTTCCTCAATGTGTGCACGTACTCTCTCTCAAAAATAAATAAGCATCGGGGCACCTGGGTGGCTTAGTCGGTTAAGCATCCGACTTTCGCTTAGGCCAAGATCTCGCGGTTCGTGGGTTCGAGCCCCGCGTCGGGCTCTGTGCTGACTGCCAGCTCAGAGCCTGGAGCCTGTTTCAGTCTGTGACTCCCTCTCTCTCTGACCCTCCCCTGCTCATGCTGTCTCTCTCTCTCCTAGAAATAAATAAAAATATATAAAAAAAAAATAAGCATTTAAAAATACATATATATATCAAAATTGAAATTAAAATATATAAAACCCCTTTTAATAGCATCTGGCACTACTATGTGCCAGAACTCAATAAATATTTGAGTTGTTTACTTAAGAAAACACCCACTATGGTAATAAAATTGCTAAAAAAGAAAAAACAACAGTGATGTTTCAGTGCACGTGCCATGGAAAGTTCTGTTCCCGAAGGCAGCAGATGGTATGGCCCATCAGAAGAGCAACTGGATTTCACACAAAAATAAATGTGTCCTGCCAATTTCACTATTTGAAAAAGAGAGACAAATGGCTATTCATTCAAAAAGAAGGAAAAGAAAGGATTTTTAAGTGTTGAAATGTGTTCTCAAATAAGCCAAGTGCTTAGAACAGGTCAAATAAACTTAGCCTTGGATATTGTGACTTATAAGATATATATTTGGTCTTCTCTACAGTTCTTGGCTTATGGCTCCCCAAACCTTTGGAATTTCCTAAGCGTTCAGAGTAACAGAGGTGTCTTATGTTAGCAAGATGACTTCTGGACCCCATCTAAGCATGGGGGCTGGTTAACAAGGGGACCAACCATGTGATTAGAGGGTTGGAACTTTCCAGGGAGAGGAGAGGGTCTGGGGATTGAATCAATCACCAATGGTCAATGACTTAGTCAATCTTGACCATGTAATGAAGCTTCCATAAAACCCCAAAATGATGGGTTTGAAGAGTTTTCAGGTTGGTGAACACTTGGAGATGTGGGGACAGTGGTGCCCTGCAGAGAGCAAGGAACTTCCTGTCCTTTCCCCATCCCTCTCCCTGTGCATCTCTTCATCTGTTGATTCACATCCTTTATTATATATCCTTTAATAAACTGGTAAATGCAGTTAAGTGTTTCCTGGAGTTCTGTGAGTCACGCTGACAAATTGATCAAGTGTAAGAAGGACATCATTGGAACCTCCAATCTGTAACAGGTTGGTCAGAAGCGCAGGTAACAGCTGGGCTTGTGATGGCATCTCAAGTGGGGGGGGGGGTCAATGGGGAGAATCTTTTATTTTGATGTTTATTATTTATTTTTGAGAGAGAGAGAGAAAGCTAGCAGGGGAGGGTCAGAGAGAGAGGGAGACACAGAATCTGAAGCAGGCTTCAGGTTCTGAGCTGTCACCAAAAAGTCCGATGTGGGGTTTGAACCCACAAACTATGAGATCATGACTTGAGCAGAAATTGGATTCTCAACTGACTGAGCCACTCAGGCACCCTAAATGGGGGGGAATCTTTGAAGAACTGATCCCTTAACCTGCAGAATCCAATGGTATCTGTGGGTAGGTATTATCAGAATTGAGATGAATTCTTGCCCACTCTGCTGATGTCCAAGAACTGCTTGGTGTTGTGCATAGGGGGACCCTTGCCTCACATTGGAAATTGGGTCCAGGACCCTAAAATGAAGCTATTTACAACAGTCCCTTTCTGAGGCACAGTGTAGCTCTTTAGGGATAAAATCATGCTCTCTACATTTCTTTCTTAAGTTATTCCTTACTTGACTACAGATACAAGTAAAAACAAGCTAATGGGAACTTGAACTCCAAAAGCCCACGGGATCATAAACATATTTTCCAAATAGCTGGAAAAGCTTCAGCATTTCTAACACTGTTTCATATCAGAATTACATCACCGCCAGACTGATTCAAGGACATGTGACCTAACCTGCAATCTAATGTGTGTAATGTAATACCAATTTAGTCGCTGGGCCCCTTTACAAAGGAAGCAGATGTCCCTTTCCTAATCCAGCAACAGAACTCAAAACCATTTTGAGTATTTGAATTCAATGAATTCAAAAATGAACCTAGAAGTCCAAGTTCATGTTTGGGCCCAGGGAACTGTTGAAAGGAAACCCATACCTGGTATTTGTCAGACATTTGCACTTTGGCTGATTGCTAAGTTTGTCTATTAGCTACAGTGACCTCAGAAAGGAAAGAGGAGTCTGTGCACACAGAGCAAAATTACGGGCAGGGGAGTACGGAGTACAGCAGAGGATTTCGAGAAGAAAATATTGCATGAGGACAGAGAGGAGGAGCGGAAAAGGCTCCATGTTTCTAGGTCTCTCAGAAGAAGGTCACTGTCCTTTCCGCAGGCATGATTGGCCCCAGAGAGCTGTGAGGGGAGAAAGTGGCTCTTGCTGGTGTCAAGAGTGGGAAACAAGAAGGCAAGGAGAAAGCACACAGGCCAGAAGGAACTCCAGGTTCCCAGGGAACACGGGCCTATGGGGACATCTCACCAATGCCTAGAACTTCTGTGAGTTCTAACAGGGGTGCCACCTACCCTCTGGCCCCATTGTCCCTCCCTTCGGTAAGTATCATTAAGCACCTGCTGTATGCTAGGCAACACTAGGCATCCCAGTGATCACAGTGGATAAAGGAAAACTCTGGTCTGTGCCAAAATTTAATTCTAGGAACCACATACCATGCATATATTCAGATGCTATTACATCCTAAGAAAACTCCACATTACCAAGCAGAGTCCAGACTCTTAGTGACAAGAATTCTGTCACTAGGTGTTGAGCCCCTCAAAGACAATGACTATTTTCCAAACAAGCAGCCCAGTGCCTCTTACATAACATATATTCACAATATATTGTGGATAAAAACAATTAGTTCATGTGTGAATGGGTATTTCAGTGTGGGGTCTTAAAATACTCTAGAAGTACAAATATATCACAAAGTGTACATATAATAAATACCATAATTTATATATATTTATTACATTTTTAATTTAACTAATAATACTATCAAAACAGTCAAGACTCAGCTAAATAGAATATTTCCAAGTATTTGAAGCCTTCTATCGGCATTTCCTAAATTGTCTCCCAATCTCTCCCTCCCATACCATAATAACTGACTGATATCAGTGCTTAAAATATTGGTTTTATAACAGACTCCTTCTTCTTCCTTTACTACCAGGTTCTATCGGCAACCCAGCCTTGCCTTGATGGTGGAAATGTATCACCTTCCTCTTACAGATATTTCCCTGGCTTGATATCCCTCCCCGATGATGTCTTCCAGGTTGTTATTCTCCATCTTCACCAGCCAAGTTTTTCTTCTTTACATTTTGCTAATTAAATGACTCTTTACTATGGTTTCATTTTGTAAAAGAACAACCTGGACAGACAGATAACTTTGGTGTTCTTTGAAACACGTCCGGGGTGTTGACTCCAATAGTAGCTTCATTCTCCCAGGGACCTACAGCATGCACAAAAGAACCGTGACAATAGACCTCATCTTTCTTTTCATTAATTTGTACAAATTAAAGCTGATGGAAGTACGTCAACTGTAATTATTGATCACCTCCTTGTACAGGGCACTGGGTGAGGAGCTGAGGGGCATATAAAGATGTGTAAACAAGGACCCTGTAGCCTAGAGTCTACACAGTCAATTCATTCCTTTGGTTGCAATCAGGCCTATTTGAAATCTTTGTTACATTCACGGAGACCAACAGCTAGTTAATCCTCTCGTGTTTCTCTAGCCTTTAGCCCTTTAATTAGCTGCGCCCACTGAAGTACTACACCTAAATCACTCACTTCATAAATCTTAGCCACAAATATAGTCATTTTTGAATCCTAGCTCAAAAAATATATTTTTTTTCATCCTGTCACTCACCTTGAGGGTAACGGAGTGAGAGCAACTGCCGTTGTCCTTGAAGATTACCCTAAATCTTCCCCGGTCTCCTTACGTCTATCACACATCTTCAGGGACGCTGATTTTACCAAGAATTTAAGGAATACTTTGACATTTTGCCCTCAAAAGTTGTCGTGACACCATATGCAAACAAAATGGGAAGAATCTCGCCTTTCTGTCCTGGAGAATACATTTTGTTTTCTGCGAGGCTGGAATAAACACTGTGGGATGTGGAAAGGGAAGGCGGGGGGGGGGGGGGGGCTCCAGTCACATTCTGTTGCACTGGCAGGCAACTGGGTGAGATTATTAATGTCTGGGGAAACATCCTGGGAAGGCAATGGATTATGCAAATGTGCCTGGAACAGAGCGCTGGAGCTGCTCACCGGGGAGCAGAGTCTGGCTCATCTGATTTCTCAGAGTGCGTGAGACCTCATAGTTATGCGACCTGAGAAACTTAGTCCTTTCTAGTTCTTATTATATAGTCACCAAAAAAAGTAAGACATCGTTAATGCTTTGTCAATCAGAAAAAAAAAAAATAAGGGAATATGAGAGCCTGGGACTAATTTGAGCAGTAAAAGTGTTGGCGTGCCCTGATGCATCCCGAAGGCCAGCAGCTACTGTACCTTATGCGAAGACCTCCTCAAGCAACTGCCTGCCTTGTCAATTTCTTTCCCCATTCAACGGGATGACCAAGAAAGAGCAAATACTGTTGCCTTGGAGACTTATTATTTCAGACTGGTTTGTAATGAAAAGCAAAAGGTTGTGAAAGCATGGTGTACTACGGAGAGAGGTAAACTTATTAAGTCTCAGTTTGCATGGGACTCTCCGGTTTCCGGCATGAAACGTGCCATATTCTAGAAAACCCCAGTCCCAGGCAAACCCAGATGGTT
Source organism: Hyaena hyaena (assembly GCF_003009895.1). Taxonomy (NCBI): domain Eukaryota; kingdom Metazoa; phylum Chordata; class Mammalia; order Carnivora; family Hyaenidae; genus Hyaena; species Hyaena hyaena. The sequence goes on from NW_024080780.1 coordinate 2,014,059, forward strand.
GTCACGCTAGAAGGTGTAGATCAGAATTTAGGAACTCTGGGGTGAACTGATAGCTTTTCCCCTTGAAGTGAAAACAAAATCTTAATCTTTATAAAAGGTTAAAAACTGGCCTCATTAGGGGCGCCTGGGTGGCTTAGTTGGTTAAGCGTCCGGCTTTCGCTTAGGCCATGATCTCGCGGTTCGTGGGTTCGAGCCCCGCGTCGGGCTCTGTGCTGACTGCCAGCTCAGAGCCTGGAGCCTGTTTCAGTCTGTGACTCCCTCTCTCTCTGACCCTCCCCTGCTCATGCTGTCTCTCTCTCTCTCTCTCTCTCCTAGAAATAAATAAAACATTTTAAAAAAAAAAACTGGCCTCATTAAATTAAACTCAGTGTTTATTCACTGGCTTTCTTCGTAGGTCATCTAGAACCATTTCGCTCAAGCATGTTCTCCAAGGCAAAGCTGTGATGAGGATGTGGTTTGAAAGTTTGACAAGGAGTTCATCATGAGGGAGGTGATAAGGCTTTTGTGACTTAGTTCACATACATAAATTGGACATTCCAGCATTAGTGAGAATAGCATGGTCGGTCATTTTTCCTCTCTGAAAAAATTCTTTGATGACTATTCCCTTGATGACCAATCAATCAGTTACCCTTTCAGCCCACCACATGACCTGTATGAGCCAGGGTTCTCCAGGGAACTAAAACCCATACGGTGTGTGTGTGTGTGTGTGTGTGTGTGTGTGTGTGTGTGTGTTGGTGGGTGGAGGGAGAGAGAGAGAGAGAGAGAGAGAGAGACCCATTCATTTGTAAGGAATTCACTCACTCAGTTGTGGAGGTTGGCATGTCCCAACTCCATCGGGCAGGCAGGCAGGCAGGCTGGAGACCCAGGGGAGAGCCACAGTTGGTATCTGAAGGTAGTTTCCTGGTAGAATTCCTCTTCCACCAGGGAGAAGGCCTTCAACTAATTGCATGAGACCCATCCATTTGCGTCATGGAATCTATGGATTTAAACATTAATCTCTTATTAAAAATGACTTCCCAGAAACATCTAGAAGGATGTTTGAAGAAACATCTGGGAGGGCGCCTGGGTGGCTCAGTCGGTGAGCATCTGATTCCTGATTTTGGCTCAAGTCACAATCGCAGGGTTGTGGGTGGAGCCCCACAACAGGCTTCACGCTGAATGTGGAACCTGCTTAAGTTTCTCTCTCTCTCTCTCTCTCTCTCTCTCTCGCTCTCTCTCTCTCTCTCTCTCCTTCTGTCCCTCTCCCCCACTTGAACACACACACTATCTCTCTAAAAACAAAAAACATCTGGATACTACAGTCTAGGCAAGTTAACACAAACAATTAATCATAATGTGACATGAATGACTTAACCCCTCAGTAAGGGACACTCACCAAGGTTAGATAAGCTATGGCTGACAATGTGGCATCATGCCAGCTGTGGGCTACATTCCGGGCATCTGTCGTTGATGATTACCCAGCTGTAGCTTGGCAAGCAGAAGATGCAGTCGTCATTTTTATGGGCATCTACATTTTCAAAATAACTGTGAACCAAGTCAGAGCAGACCATTAAGTGGGTTCTGCATCTGATATTCAATGTCAGCTCTTTTCAACTCAGGCTACTTTTCCAGAAATTATACTCAATTCAATATTAACTAAATATGTTCAGGAAGCTTCTGGTTTGCTTACTTTGTTTTATTTTATTAAAACAAATAGGTCCATTATGGTTTACAGTGCAAACTTGCATGCATTTTTTTTTTTAACATTTATTTATTCTTGAGAGACAGAGGATGAGCAGGGGAGGGGCAGAGAGGGACACAGAGAATCCGGAGCAGGCTCCAGGCTCTGAGCTGTCTGCACAGAGTGCAACACAGGGTTCGTACCCACTAACTATGAGATCCTGACCTGAGCCGAAGTCAGTTGCTTAACTGACTGAGCCACCCAAACATCCCCATTTTTAAGATAAAACAAAAGAATTCAAGGAAATGTTTTTCTCTCTGTAGGTCCCACTGGGCTATGTCTCCCAGAGACAATTCTTCCTAAGCTTACATTTCTTTGCCAGCAGATATGAAAGTTTAAGAATTGTCATTGGTCGGGGCGCCTGGGTGGCTTAGTCGGTTAAGCATCCGACTTTCGCTTAGGTTATGATCTCGGGGTTCGTGGGTTCGAGCCCCGCGTCGGGCTCTGTGCTGACTGCCAGCTCAGAGCCTGGAGCCTATTTCAGAGCCTGTGTCTCCCTCTCTCTCTGACCCTCCCCTGCTCACGCTGTCTCTCTCTCTCTCCTAGAAATAAATAAATATATATATATATATATTTAAAACAAAAAAAAGAATTGTCATTGGCAATCCTTGGTCATCTTAGTGCTCTTGGCCGCTCTGTATTTTCCACTGGCTGTTCCGATGCAGCTAAATATAGGCCAACTACTTGGTATGGGTAGGAACAGTTTCCAGCTCCCTTCAGCAAGGAAAACAGGGATACAGTTGGGCTCATTAATTTTTTTTTTAAATATTTATTTATTTTTGAGAGATAGAGAGAGGGCAAGAGAGAGAGAGTACATGCAAACAGAGGATGGTGGGGGTGGGGGAGGGGGGCGAGTGGGGGGGCAGAGGATACGAATGGGGCTCCATGCTGACAACAGAGAGCCCAATGCGGGGCGGAACCCAGGAACTGCGGTGAGACCATGACCCAAGCCAAAGTCTGACACTCGGCTGACTGAGCTACCCAAGTGCCCCTGGGCTCATTCATTCTTAACCCAAAGGAGTAGGCCATGCGTGCTGAGCACGGAGACCTGAGTCCAAGTTCACCTCGGCACTTTGCCCTCTTCCTGGCCACTGGAAGAGAGAAGTAGAAATCCTATAGGGCAATCCATCACTGATAAACAAGCTCACGACAAGTGTACTTAGCAGGGGAAATCTTTGACTTAGTGTTTCCAATAAAACAACGGCATATGACATTCATTCTTCCAGCAAACTTTTATGGAGCGCTTCCTAGATACTAATTCCGCTCTACTCGACACCTTGGTTAGGGCATGGGTCATTTTCAGTGCTTGCTCTCAAGGTTTGTTGGAATTCAGCCATAAAAGTATGAGCAGTCATACAAAGCGTCAGCAGTGGGCTTCATCTTAAGTGTGTTTGTTACATAATTGAATTTGATCATCCATTTTAAGGCTTATTGAAAAACCAATTGTAGAAAGCCTTTAATTTAAAATGGAAAAACTCAGTGATTTCCTCCTACTGGAAACTTAGAGGGGAAAAACCCTATTATCTAATAAATTATCTGCATTAAAAATGCATTAGTAATCAATCTTCATAACATCTGGTGACAGGTACATTGCTTATTAAAAAAGCAACATTGCCTCCTCTCTGCAAGCACGCTGTTTACAGTTTTTCTGAAAGAAACTCATTAAACTCAACATAGAAGAAAGTAAACTACCTCATAATAAATTAATATGTTATAAACAAAGGAATGCTTTGTATAATATTTTAATTGCTGCTTTAACTTAAGGCCTAATGCATTGCCGCCCCAAGTATCCATTGCAGAAGCCAAAGGAACATAGTTCTTACTGTTGACTGGGAAAATCTAGAAAGAACACCAGCCACAGTGTTTAAGCTTCCTCCCCTTCTAACCCCACAACATAGGCTTCTCAAGTGCGCAGTGAAGTATCCACAGCAAGTGGCACGTTCCTCCTTCCTAAAGTCACTCTGCCGCGGTTAGTGGCAGACAAGAGACACCTGGGCCCACTTCCCAGTCCCACCCTTTCCTGCAGTTGTGACCTTGGGCAAACCCCCTCTGCACTAAGCTTTCTCAGATGTAAAGACACCAGCACAGATATGCGTGCTCTCCGCAGGCTGGCCGATGCACGGCCCCCTGTTGTGTAATTCTGTAATTTCCCGGAGGAGAGAGTCTACATCCTTGAACTGACCCCTGAGGCTGGACTGCATGCTCACCCTCAGTCCCTAACCCCCCAGGGTCAATGTTGTTACTGCTAATTCTGACATTCTGAGACCTGTCTGAGCATTGGAATCCCCTGAAAATCTCTCAAAATGTAAATTCCAGGGATCCATCAATCAGAATCTCTGAAATGCCTGAATCCGAATGCTGGGTGGAAATGGGTGGGATTCAGGATGCATTTTTAAATTTTTTAAATGTTTATTTATATTTGAGAGAGAGAGACAGAGCATGAGTTGGGGGGTGGGGGGGGGGGCAGAGAAAGAGGAAGACACAGAATCCGAAACAGGTTCCAGGCTCTGAGCTGTCAGCGCAGAGCCCGACGCGGGGCTTGAACACACGAACCACAAGATCATGACCTGAGCTGAAGTTGGGTGCTTAACCAACTGAGCCACCCAGGTGCCCTACATTTTTTTTTTTTTAACAAAAGCTATCTCTCGGGTAATTCCCATCTGTCTTCAGCCTTCGGTCCCCTTCAAGTGCTATTTCCTTCTGAGGAGCCCAGACCAAAGCCCGCTCTCTGTGACTATGCTTGTCCGTGATGAGTACTGTTCTAGAAATCCTCCTGTGTGGCTTTCTTCCCCCTGCAGTGGACTGAGTCTTTCTCCTCCCCACTGCCTGGCTTCATGACTACCCTGCCCTTCCCAGGCCAACCGATTGTCTACACTAACTCTTCCAAGCTCTGCCTTTCCATAAGCGAACACAACCTTAGCCTCTTACGTGTTCTTTCCCTGGACCTCGCAGATGTGCTTTCCTAATGCCTGGGTTCATATCTGACTATGTCTAGTGGCCCCACGCTTGGCTCTCACTGGGATCACATGGTTCCTGTGTCCCGAGGCACCGTCCTTTGCACCTTCGCCCTGCATGAAGCCATCTTTCTACTTAGCCATGTAAATCCAGAGCAGCGCTTCCCCGGACCCTACTCTAAATGCCTCCCATCCCTTACTCGGAGCCTGCTACTGGGGCATCGGTAGCCCTGAATGGCAAATCCAGCCCGTGTTGGAATTTCCTGCTAGTGCTGACTTGATGGAATACAAATGTCTCCTGGACAGGAACCTCAGGAAAGACAGGAGCGGGGCACCCGGGTGGCTCAGCCGGTTAAGCATGATCATGATCTCATGGTTCGTAGATTCGAGCCCCGCGTCGGGCTCTGTGCTGACAGCTCAAAGCCTGGAGCCTGTTTCGGATTCTGTGTCTCCCTCTCTCTCTGACCCTCCCCTGCTCACGCTGTCACTCTCAGAAATAAATAAAAAACGTTAAAAAAAATTTTTTTTAAAAAAGGAAAGACAGGAGCAATCCCTGAATAAAGGTGACCCACCACTGCCCACATAGCTGAGGACCATCTCATTCATTACCCCGACTGGCTATGACTCAGAGCCAGTCGCCACTGTCACTATACATTTGTGTACTTTCTTCCTTTCATCAGTATTCCCTGGGCACTTAAAATACATCACACACACACACACACACACACACACACACACACACACACACTGAACTGACAGGAAGTGAATCGAGGTTTCATAAGTGTGTGTGTGTGTGTGTGTGTGTGTGTGTACATATGCAGCTTTTAAACCTGGTGCCAAAAGAAATGAGTCTGGAAACGATGTCGTGTTTGTGAGGAGGGAGCTGCCTTGACAGCTCGGGGAGAATGAGTGTGTAAGGGAAGTAGGGGGCAAGAGTGGGGTGGGATGTTTTCAGCTGCAGGTCCTAAGTATTCAGTTAAAAGTAGTTCAAGCAATAAGAAAACTTATCCTGTAAAGCAAGGAGGCAAGAAAAGGGATGATTCCCAGCTCGGTGCCACACTTCAGAGATGGCATCCAAGGCTCCCCCATTCTTTCACTCAGCACCTCATAATGTTGCGACGTCTATCCTCAGAGTCACAAGATGGCTGCCAAAGACCCAAGCATCACATAGAGTCTCAACAGCAGCCAGTAAAAAACACGGCTGCTTCCTTCTGTGAATCTCTTATCATGGGAATCGACCCTTTCTTTCATAGAGCACACTTTTCTCTTAGGTCCCGTTAGCCAAGACTAGCTTAAGAGACTCTTCAGGAGAATCTAGTCACCTATCTGGCATGTATGTACCACAGTAGAAGGTGGGTCTCCCGGAAATGGAAAGCCATGGTACAGAGGTAGGGGTAGAATGGCATTTATATAAACAGCCAATGTTCTCTCTTCCAGGGACTCAGGACTGGAGGCGGAGGAGGATGGAAGGATTTTTTCCTGCCTGGACCTTGGAGGATCCCTGTTGGTACTACTTTGGAAATTACTCTCTTCATGTATTTAGACATACCTCAGAGGCAAAGGTCCAGATACTCATGTGTCATCTTTTGGGGTCACTACTTAAGGACACCAAAGGCATTTTGTATCTTTCAAGGTACCAGGAGAAACCTGAAAAGACATTATATCCTTAAGTGCACATACCACAGAGAACCACAAATTCCACAAAGTCCTGCCTTAGTCAGCTAAGGCTGCTGTTAAAAAAATACCATAGACAGGCGGCTGAAGCAACATAAATTTATTTCTCACACTTTTCGAGGCTGGGAAGCCCGAGATCAGGGTGCCCATCTGGTCCAATCCTGGTGAGATACCTCTTCCGCCTTTACAGATAGCCATCTTCTTGCTGTGTCTTCGCATGGTAGAAGAGAGAGAGAGAGGAAGCAAGCTCTCTTGTGTCTCTTCCTATAAGAGCACTAGTCCTGGGGCCCCTGGGTGGCTCAGTCGGTTGAGTGTCCGACTCTTGATTTCTGCTCAGGTCATGATCTCACAGGTTCATGAGTTCAAGCCCCAGATCAGACTCTGCACTGACAGCGTGAAGCCTGCTTGGGATTCTCTCTCTCTCAAAATAAATAAATACATTTACGAAAAAAGCACTAGTCCTATTCAGGAAGCCTACACCCTTGCGACCTAATCACCTCCCAAAGGCCCCAGCTAGTGCCATCACATTAGGGCTTAGGGTTTCAACATAGGGATTCGGGAAGGACACAGACATTGGGTCCATAGCAAGACCAAAGTGAAAACGGGAGCAGTGGGCACAGGCAGAGGCTCACAGCTCAGCTCCTGGTTCACTACGTGGAAAGGCAGAGCACAGGACTGATCTTGAGGATCACCCGGGTTTCCACAGTAAGTAGTTGAACCAAAACAAAGAGAATGAAGGCACCAACTACTACAGACATTAATTTCACTCTAGGGCTTGTGAAGCCTGCAAATTTGTGGCCGAGGAGGGTCAACAAGAATGTCGGCTAGTAATGGCCGACGCAGAGGCTTAGAAGTCAGAATCTGGGCTCGAGTCCAACTCCTGGCTGTGGATCACGGCGCGACCTTGGACAAGGTCCTCTGGACTGCGTGGGCAGGGCCTAAATGTCGTTTAACAACATGGGGCATGTTCCATGGCAGCCGTGAGAGGAAACGGGGATTATACACAAACGGGCACTGGCAAATTCAGGCGTTAACAGAAATGAGAAACCTTAATGCTCTCGGAAACCTCTGAACGTTAAGCAAGACGCTGCAGAGTTAGGAGATTCTACAGACTTCCGATTTGATGCTACTTCTGTTTTGATGCTGCTTCCTCGGAGAGAAGAAGGGGGCCCTGCGCACCCCTCTCTCGCTTGTCACATGCTCCGTTTAGTCCTTCCCCACCCTCCCTCAGCTCTCCTGCACCTGCTTCATGGGGTTGGGGGACTCTGATGCTTGCCCCCTCCACCCCCTACTTTCTTCACCTTCTTGGGACTATACATTGTACCCTGATTCTTCTCTAATTTTTGCAGTTCATCAAAACATACTCCCCTCCCAGCCCTCCCCCCCACCCCCCCACATACCAGGATTTCTGGGCCTGACAGCTCACCTAAATACTGTGAAGCTAAGATGCTGCTAATTGATTCAGGGTCAAGAAGTGCCCTCCCCGCCCCGCATCCTCTCCTCCTGCCTCCCAGTGGGTACTTTTACTTTACAGCTGTCTGTATACAGGAAATCGAAACATGGGAAGATTTCTACTGTGTCTGAAATTATTACTCTATTCTGCCCATAGCTCAGGCAAGATTTCTCTTAAGAAAATACCATTCTTTTTCTTTACAGGCAGTATAGCAAGAGTGAATAAAAGTGCAGGCTCTGGGGTTAGGGCACTGAGTTCAAATCCCAGTTGCATAATTAACTGTGTGAACTTGGGCAAGTTACTTCACATCTCTGTGCCCACATTTTCACACAAGAAATAGAAAAAGAGACAGAGAAAGGAGGAAAAGGAGTACCCCAAATACCTTATACCTCCTGACACACGTTCATATGTCGAAGCCCTAACCCCCAATGTGGGGTCTTTATTTAGGTGGTGATTAGGCTTAGATGAGGGTGAGACCCCAGTGATGGAGTTGGTGTTCTTATAATCAGAGGGAGAAAGACCAGAGTTCCTGCTCTTGCTCGCTTGTTCTCTCCCTCCCTCTTTCTCCCCCACCCCCTGCTCTCTCTCTCTCTCTCTCTCTCTCTCTGCCTTGTGAAAATGCAGCAAGATGGCAGCCACCTACAAGCCAAGAAGAGTCTTCCGAAGAACCTGGGGGGACCACTTTGATCATGGACTTCCAGCCTCCAAAGAGAGGGAGATGTCTGCTGTTCAAGGTACCTGGTCTATGGTAGTTTGTTATGGCAGCCCAGGCTGACTGAGACGACAAGTTAAAGCACGGCAACAGACTCGAATGAAAACATTGATTGCACTTACAGGCATCAGTCAGATGCTAAACGTTTATTGGCAATCACAGGAGGGGTCTGCTGATTTTTTTTTAATGTTGCACATGAACATTATTGATCTTGATTGCTGAGCTTGTTGATGCCCCTCAAGTTTTGTGCCCCAGGTGAGTGCTTTACTCATCTCACCTAGTCCAGCTCTGGTCACTAGCCCTTGATACTTGGTAAACACTCAGTGACAGTTGTTATTTATGGAGCTTAAAGGCGACAACACAGTCATTAATGATATTTTTACAACACACTCTGTTGGGGGTTATTTCCCAATTGGTCTCGTGAGGAAATCTATTTACAGATCCCTTTCCTGGTGTTTCTGGGTCATCGGCTTCTCATTGCAAATGACAAACAGGTCAGAATGTGATGAAAATAGCATAAGTTGCTCCACAACCTGACCTGAAAAGATGTATGAGTTGTCGTAATGGAACCAGACTGAATTCAGATGGAAGGTTTGGCCAGATCATCAATCTCCATCCAAATCCTCACGGTAAATACAGAGCAAGTTCATTACAGTCCTTTCCCCCGCCCCCCCCCGAGTCACCTGCCTCATTAGGGCTGACTCCCTTGCCCTGTCTTCTAATCTGGGACCTACAGAAAATATTCTCACACCATTCTACTCCCAGCTTCCCACAATAGACATCACTGCAGAATATGACAGGTATTGTGATATCACCAAAACTATTTCTCCATATGATCCTTCTGAACTTATGCAGGCCTTTTCTTTCAGTGTATTTAAATCACTTTTGTATATTTACAACATCCCCATGCAATGGCCAAGAAGAGACATTTCTTCTACTTCATAAGAGAGAACACTGCATAAAGCAAGCTTATATCTCATCTAGTCGATGCATAATGAGGCAGTCCAAGCTATTCACGAAGTCCATGATTCTTGCCTTTTCTCTAATCTCCCTAGTCTACCTTCCTATCCTCGCTTCTGCTCTCGCCTCCAGGATTTGTTTTATGTCTTATTATAGTTCAAGCCGATTATAATAATTCCTTTCAATATAATGATACCCATCCTTCAATTATGTCTAGGAATAGTTTTTCAAAACGTGGGAATATGCTTATATAACATTAACTAAAATACATATCAAAATTATATTATCTCAAATAAGTGAAATACATATCACAAAAAAGATTGGATTCATTACTAAATAAGGCTCATAATTACAATAGAAGGGCATATAACATTGTGGTTAAGAGGGTAGTTTCTGGAGGGAATTGGAGGCTCCGCTTGGCCACATACTAGCTGTGACCTTGGGCAAATTACTTTACCTTCATTTTCTAATCTCTTAGATGGTGATAATGATGGTACCTATCTTATAGGTTGGTAGAAGTAACTAAATTGATGTATTCAAAACTCCTACAACCATAGATTGATTTATGTAAAGCACGTGTAACAATGCTGTCCTATAGTAAGTGCTTAATAAATGTTGGCTATCACCATTCACAGTATCGAACAAAAAATAAATACCGAATACTGGATGCCTGAAAATTGACCATTTACATTGCTTATACTTATAATGTTCCAATGGGCTATTGACACTCTGTTGTATTTTATTCTTGTAACAACACAGGGAGATAGATAAGAAGGCATCAAATGATAATGTTCACTAGTAACCTTGATAATTTGCCAGTGGCCCCAAGTCACCTGTCTTGACTTTGGCTCTGCCAAGATCCTTTTCTGCGAGCAATAAACGTCACCGCATGCCTGGCTGACCGCTAGCCAGTTCATCACGCCCAAACGTTATTTTTAATCCCTCTGCACTGGGAGATAATGATTCCAAATTCCAGGACTGGGGCGATAAGGCCTCCCCATGCAGAGTGCTCAGGATCCAGACACTGTTCAGCGCGCCTGGGCCGCCGATAACGCAGAGCCCTCTCCTGCGCCTGCTGAATTGCATTTCTCCTGCCTGAGTTTGCCTGTCTGGGCACCTCCAGAAAGAGGGGGGGGCTGATAGCCCATCTTGATTTTGATGTGTGCTGTCCCACCTCGTGATTTACATTCTATTTGTATGCAAATGAGTACTTCCCTCAGTTGGATTAGTCATCACTATAAATCTAAGCTCTTGGGAATCCTGGTGAGGGGGGGGTGGGTTGTGGGATAGAAGGAAGTGACCTTAGAGAAGAAGTCGAATTTCTTCATTTTAAAGATGAGGTAACTAGGGTTCCGGGTGACCAAGTGGATTCTGCAGGGGCCCTTCCAAGTACTTTCATCTCTACTCTATAACCCCAGTTCAGGAGGGAAAAAAAACCAGTCACAGATTAACATCAATCTATCAATATGTGTGTGTGTGTGTGTGTGTGTGTGTGTGTGTGTGAGAGAGAGAGAGAGAGAGAGAGAGAGAGAGAGGCAGACACACAGGTAGGGAGTGGGGTTTTTTAATCCCCAAATCATTGTTCCCAAGCTCTAGGACTCACCCCCCTTTGACTGGAGACTGTGCTCAGTTAATAGTAAGTGTATCCCAATAAACTTCTTTCAAAAAAAGAGTATTTTCATTTTTTCAAGAAATGGAGATGGTTAAATTATTGACCATTTGTATTTGGTGAACAGTCTCATTCAGTTGCTACTATTAAACTAATTAAGCAAGGAGGCTGTTGTACTGAGTTGGGCTGATGTGGCTCCGGTGGTTTCTCTGAGCAAACAGAAGAGGTACAGCCCAGAACGGCCTCAGGGTTAAGAGATCAAACCCTAAGAACAACAAAATCACAAACAGCCAGGGAGGCTTAGTCTATGGCCAGTCAGTAATTTCCTTACTCTGCTTCCACCTTTTCTCCATAAAAGTCTCTCCCTACCTCCTGTGGGGGAAGCGCTCCTGACTTCCATCTGGGGACTGCCTGATTCAAATAGATTTTTGTTCAAAAAAATCTCAACATTTTTTAATACAGCTAGGTTTCGTTTTTCTAACAATACTACAATTCTTTATCAATCATACCTCAATAAACTGTTTAACAAAAGGGTAATAGAGGGGCGCCTGGCTGGCCCAGTTGGTAGAGCATGGGACTCTTGATCTCAGGGTCATGAGTTTGAGCCCCACGTTGGGTGTGGAGTCTACCTAAAAAAATGGAATTGGGGCACCTGGGTGGCTTGGTCAGTTAAGCATCAGACTCTAGGTTTGAGCTCAGGTCATAATCTCACAGGTTCCTGAGTTCAAGACCCATGTTGGACTTTGCACTGACGGTGTGGAGCCTGCTTGGGACCCTTTCTCTCTCCCTCGCTCTCTGCCCCTCCTCCACTTGCACTGTCTCTGTCTCTCTCAAAATAAACAAATACACTTAAAAAGAAAAGTTTAAAAAGCCTAAAGGAAGTAGTTATAAATCAGAGGGAAAGATGAACCAGGGGTTAAAATAGTCACTTGAAAATGAAATGGGAGGAAATAAGAATCACAATTGCTGAATAAAAAGGTAAATCATTATAATTGCCATCATGCAAAAATAATTATAATGGCAAATAGATCACATGTATCATCCCCACCAACCCCAGCAGGCCTGGGAAATGCCCCAGGAGGGGTGGGGGTGGGGGGCAAAGGCCAAGCGCTGAGGCCCAGCCAGGAGCTTGGGGAGAACACGCTTTCCCACAGTGCTCTCTCTGACAGGAGGGAGACTGGAAAGGAGGTCAGTCCCTGAAAAGGCGGCTCCCCCACTCAACCCCGAGGAGGACACCTCGCCGCTGATGCGCAGACCTTCTGGAAGAGAAAGCCTTTGGGAGGAAAAGCCCATAATCGCTGGGCTGGCCGGACAATGTCTGGCATAAAGCTACTTTGGGGATAGGAATGCCCGTAAATGCCTGTCTTACCCACAGCTCCAGCCATGGCCTCTCGGCCTTTAGCTGAGAAGAAAGGGCTGTCAGAGTGTGTGCAACAGAGGTCATTCACAGGGGCCTCGCAAAGGCCCGGCTGGGGTCACTGGACCCCCAGTTCCAAAGCTGACATACGCGGGAGCTTTCACATTTCTTGGTAGCAGAGTGAGGAGAGGGAAACTGGCTGCGCAAAGGCAAGAGATGAAGGGCAGCATGGCAGTGCCGCCCACGTTCCGGCCCAGACTAGGTTTGAGCCCCAAGAGAGAGGTCAAAGCATAACGTAGCTCTGCTCAGGGACTGGAGTGCTCCTTATCTAGGAGGCACGTTCTAATGACCTTACATGACCTCATCTAACTTTCATAACAATGCTATTATTATCTGTATATTATAGATTGGAAACCAAGTCACAGAGAGGGTAAGTAGTTTGCCCAAAGACACACAGTAACAGGTGGAACCAAGATTCTAATAGAGGGACACCTGGATGGTTCTGTCCGTTAAGCGTCCGACTTCAGCTCAGGTCATGATCTCACTGTTTGTGAGTTCGAGCCCCGCGTTGGGCTTGGTGCTGATCACTGGGAGCCTGGAGCCTGCTTCGGATTCTGGGTCTTCCTCTCTTTCTGCCCCTCCCCCACTCACGCCCACTCTGTCTCACTCTCAAAAATAAATAAACATTAAACAAAAGACTCTAATAGAGACAGTCAAAGTCTCAACCACAGAGAAACAGGCAAGGACACTTTGGGGGCCTAGAGGTGACATAAGACAAAGGGCCCAGTCTTCCCAGAGACCCAGAGAACGAAAGCGGAGCAGAACCCAGCAGAAGCCTCAGAACAGGGACTGCACCGGCCCCTTGACCAGAATTAACAGAGCAGAAAGGGTGAGTCCAGACGGTGTCGCACGCCCAGACACGCCTGTGCCACACACCCAGGGTCAAGCAGGTGCGTGGGAGTGCCCTGGTGTCCATGCGACTCACTCAGGCTCCCAGGTCTTACAGGAAATGGTCAAAAAAAGGAAAGAGAAGCCCCTTTGTACTGTCTTGTACTCATTCTCCATGCTACCAAAGGACAAAACTAAAACAACTTAGTAATGAGTCCGCTGTCCTTTAGTCAAGGGAAAACACATTGCAGATGGGGAGTAGGTGCCTCACAAGCAGGGGAGCACAGCTCCCGGGGATTTGGGGCAAGAGCGAGTGTACAGAGCTTTAGAAGAGGCGCTTGGAAACTGGGTGTGATTGGCTAGGAGGTGGGGGATTTTCTCATAAGGCCGCAGGTCCGGTTTTCCAGGGTAAGGGGAGTCGGCTGGAGCAGGGCTGGAGGACTGACTGGTGCCTGTTAGATTCCTTGACAGGTGTTTCCCATAAGCGCAGGCTCACTCAGGTTTGAACTTGTGATATGGGCTGGGCCACTGGGGCAGCCTCCGCTTTGTGGGCCCCAACATACGAACTCACTTCATCAATGCCTAGACCTCCCTCAGTCTTGTCGTCCATGGACTAATGCCAGTGTCTTCAATGCCTCAAATCTCAGACATAAAATGAAGGGGCTTATGCTGTTGTTATAAGCCAAGCTAACTAAGTACAGCATCTCAGAAACATATACAGTAAAGCCTTGGTTTAGGAGCACAATTCATTCTGGAAACATGCTTGTAATCCAAAGCACTCGTATATCAAAGCGAATTTCAAGAACCATTGACTCAGTTGTGATCATGTGCCGTTTGGCATCACGTACTACGCCTATTGCAAGACATCGCTCATTTATCAAGTTAAAATTTATTAGAAATGTTTGCTTGTCTTGCAGAACACTCACAGGACAAGCTCCTTGCAATCCAAGGTTTTACTGGATTCAGAATAACCATGAGCTTCACTGAGCCCCAGAGACGTAGAAATACTCTCTGGGTTGGAGTGGGAAAACCGGGCATCTGGTAGAATGGGAGACGTAAAATGTGAAATAGGAGGTTGCATTTACTTTTAAAGAGAAGCCAGATCCCTATTGCTTCCCTCTGGAGTCTGGATGTCCCACCGGGTGTGTCAAACGTGCCTAAATGCAGCCATCCACAGGTGACACTGAGCTCCAATCCCCGCCCCAGATAGGAGACACCGGCTGCCTCCTTTGTGCCCATGAAGAAAACCACCGCATTGTCATTCCCGTCATCCTACAAGTTGCTGAGCCTTGAAACCTCCAACAGCGGCTACTGGGACATCGCTGCAGGGGCAGCACCAGGTTTAATTGCTTCTCCCGCGGATGCCAGTTTATGGGGCCCTCGTTCTGTATTTAACACCGAGCCAGCGGTGGACGTTCACTGTTGGAGAGTGTGCGGTCCTCTGCACACTGCTTTATAACTGATGGGGGAAGATGCCCTCTCATTTGGCAAATTGTATCTGGCCTTTCCAGCCCACTGGTAATTAGTGTTTGTTCTCACTCAATGGGCAGATTCAAAGAAATACAGCTCTCATTAGCTCTGGCTCAATTAAGAAAAATGCTCATCTGCCCCCATGACTCCAATGCAGCTACCAAGCTGGAACTGCTTGAATTACTTGTCTGGAAGGACCGGGGAGGTCACACATGCCCGCCAGCCCTCTCTGGTACTTCACCTCCAGTGCCAGTGACTTCCTCTCAGTCCCTCCAGTTCCCCCCACCCACCTGTGTCACACCCCCGATAAAGAACAAGAATGCCAATAATAAGCACTTGTTTGTTGAGTGCTAGGTACCAGGCACTGCCCTAAACAATGAACAAGAGCCAGCTCATCAGTAATGTGGCTGAATTAGCTTAGACTCATTTAGACATGGTTACAAATCTCTGGCCCTAAAGGTCATAAGTCAAGAGTTGAACCAGAACTTGTATGAGATTTTTAAGTTGTACTTCTGACACCTAACACCCGTATGACCTTGGGCAAGTCACCAAGAGGAGACCAACACTTTCATACTTGATCAGAGCTGAATGGTAATAGGTGAAGCTCTGGGGTGGCTGTATCCATGGGTGGGTTCCCTTCACTTTGCACCCGCTCTTCAGACTACACCCAGGCAACTGACTTCCACATGTTGGTGATGGGCCACTGGGGTCTGAGGGAAAAGGAGAGAATGGGCCAGCCAATATAATACCTTGGGATCATGTGCGAGATACGAAAATATCTCCTGTGATATCGTGTTTGAACATTTGTAAGTTGCAGGCGAAGATAACCAGTTGTAGGTGTGTTAACTGGAACTTCCTTTATGGAGGATAATTTGCTAATATGTCAAAATTTCAGATATACATCCCTTTGACCTAGCAATTCTATCTCTAGGAATTTATCTTAAAGAAAGACAGGGTAAATGTGCGTACAAGGATATCTGTGACCAGATAGTCTTTACTACATAAGACTGGACACAATCTAGATCCAGGACTAAGTAAATTATGGTCTATTTGTACAATGGGACATTCTGTGGCCATACGAAAATAAGGAAGCTTCAACTTAATTCAAATCTCTAAGATAGTTTGTTAAGTAAAAAAAAGCAATGTGTTATTATTGGTATATTTTAAAAAGTGTCTACACTCATTTGCTCATAGATACGTGGACCATCTCTACAAGGAACTCAACAATCTGGCAATAGTTCCTGCTTCTGGGGAAGGACTCAAGGTAGCTTGATGTCCAGAGTGAGAGGCATCCTTACTTTCACTGTCTACCCTTTAGAATCTTGAGTTTTGCCATGGGAATGAATCAGGTGAGTCTCATTCCATCAGTTGGAGGCCTTAAGAGAAAAAGATGGAGATCCCCCAAGAAAGAGGGAATTCTGCCTCAGAACTATGTTCAGACTCTAGAGACTGCAACATCAATCCTTCCACAGGTCTCCAGCCTATTCTATAGACTTCAGACTTCTCAGCTTTACACAACTGCATAAGCCAATCCCTTTAAATAACGAGAGAGAGACGCTACTGGTTCTGTCTCCCTGGAGAATCCTAATCCACTGTCGGTAGGGATGGCTCCCTGTCATCACATACCACACAGCAGGCATTGGCATGTCCTCTGCTCATCTCTTATTTGTTGATGTATGTACATACAGTCCAGCTAGCTAGGCCTTCAAGGCCTTTGTGAACAGTACTGTCGTCATCACCAATGTGTTTCAAACATTCAAGAGAGAATCCACTCCAGGAACAAGTGCTAACTAAAGATGTGTTGGGAACGAAGCAGCGTTTCTCCAGACAATAGTCCTGAAGCTAAATGCTTGGGTTTGTCTCATCTATAGATCACCACCCACATCAGCTCATCAATGAGGAGAAATAAGAGAAAAAACCCAACTCTTACCAGTTGTTTGTGATTACCAGGACACTTTCTTTGACATATTTCTTTTTACACGGCCACCTGAAGATTGATCAAAGGCAATCCGTTGTTCAGAATTGATCAGGCAGGCCACAGCTGTCAAGTTTTCACAATGTAGGACTTAGCCTACCCTGTTTCAAAATTAAAGTAAAGAATCCTCTTTTGAAATGAGAGATGTTTAAATAGAAAAAAAAAATGAAGAAAAATGTTACCTGTGATTACCACCTTCCCTTCAACCTTAAATGTCTATAGAATTTCACTGCACAATTTAAAAGAGGAAATTATGACCCTTGACTCCAACATCAAAACATCATCCCTGAAAATCAGATCAAATACTATATCAGAAACCTCTGCAGATATCTCCTACAGAAGTTTTTATGATTTGCCATAGTTTTGAAGGATTACGGATGGACTCATGTTTTACAAGTCAACCTGAATCAATCAGAATCCTTAGGTGAATGAAAAACCAACTGGTTTAGGTTTCTGATCAATAAGACTCTTTTCAATGAGCACCAACAGCAGCAACTCTGTTTCGTAGGAAAATTGATTTATAAGCATGTCAGATGGAGACTTTATTTTACTTCCTGTTTTTACTGCTCTGCCTTCAGCTGTCAATCCAGAAATTAGAGGCTCCCCACTGGGAGCAAGGAGGCAAAATAGTATGAGGCCTTCAGAGGTCATCCTTGAAAGCAGGAAACACTCAGCTTTGACCTGGTCTATTGAAATCAATACGACGTGGCACAGAGAAAGGAAGCAGATGGCAGAGTACAGTTACATCAATATTTTTCTTTATTATACAATTTGCATTAAATTCTGTTAAAGGACAAGTAGATTAAATTGACCATGAGAGATACAAAAAGAAGAGGCAATGAATCACATCCCAGATGAATTTTAATCAACACTATAGGATTTGTGGTAGAGACTTATTGTTCTCTCAATAAAGTTATCTTATTTCCTCCCATTCTAGGTTATATGGAAAAGTTTAGTATGAGAGGTAAAGAAGAGACCCCTGACCTGTCCCACCATCAGAATATACCATTATTAACATATTAGCATATTTGAACGCAGTAGTTTCTCTATGCATTTTTTTTTTTTTTATTTCAGAGAGAGAAAAAGAGCACATGCATGAATGGGGAAGAGAGGTAGAGACAAAGAGAGAGAGAGAGAGAGAGAGAATCTTAAGGAGGATCCCCACTCAGTGCAGAGCCCAATGCGGGGCTCAATCCCATGACCCTGGAGTCATGACCTGAGCTGAAATCAAAAGTTGGATGTTCCACTGATTGAGCCACAGAGGCGCCCCTGTGCTTCTGTATAGAAGGGTGAATCCTGTTTCTTCCATTTAACATTATGATAAATGAATTTTCTGTATTAGTGTAACTTCCTCTTCCTTGTAGAGGCTCTTCTTATGCTCTTTTTAAGAGTCCAGAACTAGAAAGCATTGGAGCCAGGAGTCTAACCCTGATCTACCCACCTCTGAAGCCCATACTCTTCCCACTATGCCAAAACACCTTAAAAATAGTTAACTCCTTTCGACCTGATAAATCACCTTTTGGAATCCATATGGAATCTGAAATGTACAAGATAAGCCTGGAACATCTTGAAATGTGGAAAAGCAAGAAACTACCAAAAACCAAATAGATCATTTCAAAAGAAAGCAAACGAGAAAGGCATCCCATTGACCAAAATGGCTCAGTATGGCTATCAATTAAAATATTAAATATATAGAAATTGAGTGCATAATGATACTTTCTAAAAAACCTACTAGTTGCTATTGGAGGTTATAAGGACATAAGTCATTACTCTGAAAATTGATAAATAGAAAGAATCAAGAATTTGTCCAGCCTCTTCCATATATACTGTTGTTCAGGGCAGCAAAATAATTGATGAGGATAAGTTCTTCTGTACAGAAGAATTGTGGCTCACTAATGCAGAAGGGATGACAGGAAGAAAATTGTTCTTTCAGGCCTCAATGAAACACTGGCAATGGTGTCCAGTAAATGCTAAGCCAACAGTGTAATGTTTGTCAAGCTTGTGGAGGACAGAGCAGGCCAAAGTACCTGGACTGATCACTGGCATCACGGAACGTGAGGCAACCAGGCCTCCATGAGTTCACGCTATGATTCCACAGAAAGTTTACAGCATAAGGAATAGGAAGGCCTAAAAAAAATTGAACTTAAATCAAGTCTCAGGTCCAACTACCAGTTTATAGGAAGTACGGAGACAGAGGGACCAGTTAACATCACAGAGAAACAATTGCACAATTCTAGAATACGGAACATAAAGGATAAATAACTTGACTTCTCTAACAAATGCAAGGGCACGAGAGGAGGATTATGTAGACTAATTACTGAAGACATATGGTGACAGTGCAGTTTATGGACTTTATTGTTTCTTAGTATTTGAATAAGCCAACTGTAAAAGAAGGACATTGAGACAGTTGGGAAAGTTTGAATATGGATTGGGGCTTAGAATATTTAGGATATTGTTATAGTGGAGTCTGATAATACCCAGGTGATTATTTTTTTCAAGTCTTACTATTAAATACATGTAAAGTACTTTATGAGGAAAAATGACACGATGTCTGGTATTTCCTCCGATATTCCAGGAAGAAATTTTGTGTGTGTGTGTGTGTGTGTGTGTGTGTGTGCACTTTTGTGTTGTGGGAAGGGATAGAAGGTAGATATAGGCAAATGAAAAATATAGGTTTGTGACATGTTGATAACTTAAAGCTGGGCAATGGGTAAATGACAGTCATTTAACTATTCTCTGTACCTTTATGTGTTTGGAAATGTTTATATTAAAAACTTAACACTAAGAAGTAATGTTTAGGGGGCTCCTGGGTGACTTAGTATGTTACGTGTCTGACTCTTGATTTTGGCGTTGAGGTCATGATCTCACAGTTTGTGGGATTGAGCCCCGAGTCAGGCTCTGTGCTGTCACCGTCTCTCTCTCACTCTCTCTCTGCCCCTCCCATGCTCACACTCATTCTCTCTCTCAAAATAAATAAACTTTAAAAACAATGATGTTTAAGAGGACATCAAAACACGTAGAAATGAAAAGATTAATCACATTCTATGTTCTTTTGGTATCTAACACTACCGCTAATTTAAATAAAAAGAACATCAAAACTATCAGATTAAGAAAAAATTCAGCGAGGGGCACCTGAGTGTCTCAGGTGGTTGGACATCCGACTCTTGATTTTGGCACAGATAATGATCTCACAGTTCTGGGTTCAAGCCCCATGTCAGGCTCTGTACTGAGAGCAAGGAGCCTGCCTGGGATTCTCTCTCCCTCTCTCTCTGCCCCTACTGTGCTCGTGTTTGCTCTCTCTCCCTCCCTCTCTCAAAATAAACATTTAAAAAATAAAAAAAATTCAGTGAATTAAGAATTCTCTGATATACTCAGTGAACATGTTCTTCTTGTTGCAAAGGAGTAATTTGGAGATGGAAAGAGAACTTAAGTTGTACAGATCGCTTGTCTGTGATCCTCTTTAAAGAGGTTAAAGTGATGATTTGTTTGTTTCAAAATCTGAAGCTGTGGATCACAAAGTGGAGCAAAATGAGTTGTGAGGAGGAGGAGGAGGAGGAAAAGAACTTTCACAATAGCCCTTCTTTCCCCAGGATACAGTTAAGCAAGCTAATAGCATTCAGGGGTTAAAAATAAGTCCATTCACCATCTGCCCACACACATTCCATATAATGACAGGTGGGATCTAATTTTAAAACATAGTACATTTTAAAAAGACTTCAGAAACATCTATCCAAACAATGGATTAGAACTTGATTAAAAAATAAATCACTGAAACCCCAAAAGTTCATTGAAGAAAAGATGCTACCTAGAGATGTTTTATCCTGGAAACAAAGCCCTTTGTGTTCAGAGATTTCCACTGAATGAAACTATGAAATATTTTAATTTTCAACTTGTAAGGGAAAAATTATTTACTCTTACTGGTTTGGTTTTAATTTTTGTGTTTTTTATATATTTTATTAATGATGTATTTTGTCAAGATTGTTATGTGTGGCTCTTCCACTTCAGTGTATCTGGATTGGAAAGATAACCGGTTAGCAGTTTTTTTTAATTGAAGTATAATTAACATACAGCGTTACATTAGTTTCAGGTGTACAAGATAGTAATTCAACTCTATTCATTACTCCATGCTCACCACAATATAGGTAGTCACCATCTGTCACCATCTATGTTATTTCAATTTCACTGACCCTATTCCTTATGCTACATTTTTCATCTCTGTGACTAATTTATCTTGTAACTGCGATTTTGTACCTCTTAATCCCCTTTATCTATTTCACCCTATCCCCCCTCCCAGCCTCTGGCAATCACCAGTTTATTCTCTGTATTTGAGAGTCTGGTTTTTTGGCTGTTGTTTGTCTTTTTCTTCCTTTGTTTCTTTCTTCCTTTTGTTTTTTAGATTCCATATATGAGTGAAATCATACGGTACTTGTCTTTTTCTGTCTGACTTTTTTCACCAACATTCTACCCACGGGGTCCATCTATGTTGTTGCAAATAACAAGATCTCATTCTTTTTATGGTTGAGTAATATTCCATTATATTCTTCTTTACCCATTCATCTATTGATGGACACTTGGATTGCTTCCATAGGTTGGCTATTGTAAATGATGCTGCAATAAACATAGGAGTGCATATATTTTTTTGAATTAGTGTCTTTGCTTTTTGGGGGTAAAATACAGTGGAATTACTGCATTATAAGGTATTTCTATTTTGAGAAACCTCCATACTGTTTTCCACAATAGCTGCACCAACTTGCATTTCCACTATCAGTGCACAAGGGTTCCTTTTTCTCCATATTTTCACCAATACTTTTAATTTCTTGACTTTCTGATTCTGACAGGTGTGAAGAGATATTTTATTGTGATTTTGGTTTGCATCTCCCTTATGATGAGTGATGTTGAGCATCTTTTCATGTGTCTGTTGGCCATCTGTATGTCTTCTTTGGAAAATATCTATTCAGGTCATCTGCCCATTTTTTAATTAAACAAAACAGTATGGTACTGGCACAAAATAGACACATTTATCAGTGGGACAGGATAGATTGCCCAGAAATAAACCCATGCTTATATGGTCATTTATCTATGACAAAGGGGGAAAAATATACAAGAGGAAAAACACCATCTCCTTCACAAATGGTGCTGGACAACTGCATGCAAAAGAATGGAACTTGACCACTTTCTTACACCATACACAAAAATAAACTCAAAACTGATTACAGACCTAAATGTAAGACTTGAAACCATAAAACTCCCAGAAGAAAACAGGCAGCAAAATCTTCAACATCAAAGAAACATTTTTCTAGATACATCTCCTCAGACAAGCAAAACAAAAGCAAAAATAAACTAATGGTACTACACTAAAATAAAAAGCTTTTGCACAGCAAACCATCGACAAAAGGACAAGGAAACCTACTGAATGGGAGCAGATATTTGCAGTGATATATCCAACAAGAGATATTTAATATATAAAGAACTTCTTCAACTCAACATTAACAACAATCTGATTAATCACTATTTTGTTTTAAACCCCAGAATTACAACAAGTGTGTGGTCTGTATGTGATAACACCAGCAGATCCATGGTCATGGGCCCATTGCAGCTCTTCTTTTGCTATAAAGTGGGATCCTTGGTCCAGAGTCACATTATGCAGGATCTCATATAGGTTAATCAAATAATCTATAAGTTCATAAAGATGGTGATACTGGTGGAGTCCCTGTGGGCAAGAAAGGAAAAGCCATTTCTTGAATATGAGCCAAGTCCAGTCAAGATATATCATCGTCACTTCCAAATTGAGAAGGATCCCACATAATCAAGTTGCTAACAAGGAATTCATTAGTCTCCTCAGAAGAAGGTGTTGTACTGGAGCCTCCATGTTGGTTTCTATTGCTACAAGGTTGGATGTGCAGTAGTGGCAATAGATGCATTAGGGAATCAGTTGACTTTATGGTGGTCCACTCTTAGTAACCAGGATCCCTGGTTTTGAACAACGAAGAATGGTGAATTGAATGCAGGCTCGATGGGACCACTACCCTTGCAGTCGTGAAGATGGCAGATATCTCTGCCCTTCTCACTGGATATGATATTGGCTTTTATCTATTCTGTTGATCATAGTGGGAAAGTTCCATGTGGCCTTCTTCACCATAGAATCTTACTATACAAACCAAGGAGCTTAGAAGGAGATTCTGCCAAGTAAGAAGAAGAGTCATTTCACTAGCACATTCAGAGATTGACCAAACGATCACCCAGGGGGTCTGGAGCCAAAGAAGCCACTGTTATCCAGACTGGGCTTAGATTTCTTATTACCGACCTCCCAGAAGCCCCTATTTTAGCAAAGGGTCATGATGAAACAAAATATCCTTGAATATCAATAGTGGAAATTGCTATGCCCAAGAGTCCTTGAACTATCTGGGTTTGTTTCTTTTTCCCTATTAGTTACCCAAGGAAAGGGCCACAGATTCCTCTGGGAAAAAGCCAGGGAAGTTAGTACCATATGTACTTGCCATGGTTTAATAGAGTCCTTCCTCACACCAGGCTTTCCTTCAGGCAACAGGCTGTGGATCAAAGGAAAAGCTTACATCTGGAGATTGGCCTTTACTTTTCAGTGAGGTGTTTAACATTACCCTTGTTAGCTACCACTCTATCTTGCCCCAAAGAGCCTCATTCTATCGATCATCTTCATAGCTCTCCATGGGCAAGAGCCCCTTGCCACTCATTACAATGGCTTCCTCCTTGCTTCTGATGTTCAAGTTCTGCCACCTGGGCTCTGTCAATCTAAGATCTTATCAACCCGTTGCTTTCAGGGAGACTAGTTCTACAGTGTCATTTTCTATAATACCAGCCCTGCCCCACAGAGGACAGTCCCCATTGAGTTTCTCCATGATGCTTACCCCTCTCATCAGCTCATTCCCTACAGCTTTGGTAAGTGGTGTGTCCTCTGGATGACTCTGTGAAACATAGTGAACTGGTATATTTTCCTGTTTTACAGAGTATATTCATTCTAGCATGCCCATTCCTTTGAGACTCTTGATCTTTTTCTCCACTGTCTTCCAAAGCATTACTCTCTTATCTCTTCCATTTAGTGTGATGCTGTCTCCCTAAGTTTCTAAGAGCGAAGCAAGAGCGTGTTAAATCCTGGATCTCAGAGGAGAGTGCTCTCATGTGGGTAAACTATCCATTATCTTACTATGTATTCCATCCTCTTAATCCTTAAGTCCTTCAGAATTCAATCACATAAATACTCTTCTACTCTTGCTAGTACTTGCTGGCTACGTCCCAGGCTAGGTCCCACATCTTCTTTGGTGCATATTCCCTTTCTTCCCTTATCAGGACCAGGACTTACCATGCTAGGTTTTATTATGATTTGACTCCCATTCAGAGGTCAGCAAACTTGTCACGTAGAGCCAATGGTAAATATTTTAGGCTCTGTGAGCCATACAGACTCTGTTGCAACTGTCCAACTCTCCCATTAAAGCATAAAAGCGGTCATAGACAATATGTAATTGAATGGGCATGGCTGTGTTTCAATAAAACTTTATTTACGAAATCAGACTGTGGGCTAGATTTGGCCTGTAGGTTCTAGTTGCTGATCCTTATTCTTGTCACTGGTCTGGCTTCCAATTGGGACACCCCGAGTTGGAAGCATGCTGTCTTGAAAGGCAGAGGCTTCTGCACCGTCTTCAAGCAAGGAGGCAGCACAGGATTCCATAGGGAAGAGTGGGCCTGATCAGAGGGTTCGGGGGCATTTGGGGATTCAGGATTTTCAATGCATGGACACAAACGTCTGCATCTCACTCCTGCCCACTCAGGTCCCTGACTTTGACAAAGCAGCCGTGCTAGGGTTTGAGAATGCCACCCCTTCCAGAGCTGCATTGGCCTTGTAATTAAGTCCTAGGCTTGATCCTGGCTTTTTTTCTGCCTCTGAGGAGACGAGAGTCTTTATGAAACACAAACAACCCAGTGAAGAAATGGGCAGAAGAGATGAACAGACACTTCTCCAAAGAGGACATCTAGATGGCCAACAGACACATGAAACGATGCTCAGCATCCCTCCTCATCAGGGAAATACAAATCAAAACCACACTGAGATACCACCTCACACCAGTCAGAGTAGCTAAAATGAGCAAATCAGAGAACTCTAGATGCTGGCGAGGATGTGGAGAAACGGGCACCCTCCTACACTGTGGGTGGGAATGCAAACTGGTGCAGCCCCTCTGGAAAACAGTGTGGAGGTTCCTCAGGAAACTAACAACAGAACTCCCCTATGACCCAGCAATAGCACTGCTAGGAATTTACCCAAGGGATACAGGAGTGCTGATGCATAGGGGCACATGTACCCCAATGTTCATAGCAGTACACTCTACTCTCAACAATAGCCAAAACATGGAAAGAGCCTAAGTGTCCATCAACGGACAAATGGATCAAGAAGATGTGGCTTATCTATACCATGGAATACTACATGGCAATGAGAAAGAATGACATCTGGCCATGTGTAGCAACATGGATGGACCTTGAGGGTGTTATGCTGAGCGAAATAAGTCAGGCAGAGAAGGACAAATACCATATGTTTGCACGTATAGGAGGATTGGGAGGAACTTAACGGAGGACCATGGGGGAGAAGAAGGGGGAAAATGGTGGGGGAGAGGGAGAGAGGCAAACCATGAGAGACTCTTAAATGCTGAGAACAAACTGAGGACTGATGGGTGTGGGGGGGAGGGGGGAGATGGGCATGGAGGAGGGCACTTGTGGGGATGAGCACTGGGTGTTATATGGAAACCAACTTGACAGTAAACTATCTGTAAAACAAAACAAAACAAAAGGCCCTTTGACTTTCACACATAGCCTTATATTGGTGATTAATCATGCCGGCCTTCCTTTGTCTTTCTCTAATTTACTTCAAAGCGTGAGCAGCACGCTTCCGATTGCCACCTCCCTTAAACATCTCAAATACCCAGATCCTGTACCCGCCTATGCATGTCCTCTCAGAAGTGTGGGGAAAAATGTTAATTGTCACAGTGAAAGTTGTCATTTCAGGGCTACCGCATGTCTGGAGCCATCACTACCCCGTCCCTCCCACTGCTAGGAGGATGGATTCTCACTGATAGCAGGTCAGCTGGTGACCATTTAAGGATTTTCTTCCTTGGACCATTCCTGGCACCAGTAGCTTTAGTTACGCTTCTCTGAAAGACGAACTCTGCAATAGAGACTTGCATGCAGGACTTTTACTGGGCTGTTCTCGTGATCTCTACCCATAAGGAAGTAAGAGAAAAAGGAGCCTGTGGAGGGAGAAGCTGACCTATGATGCAGTTGGGATAAGAGAGTTCTGGAGCTGGGGAAGCCAGCAGCGTCACACTCATCATGGCGGGCGGGGGGGGGGGGGGGGGGCACTGGATGCAGAGTGGGGTTGGCTGTGGCTGTGGGCAGGGGAGCATCCTTCCCCTACGGGCTATTCTCAGAGAGGGCCTCCTGGTGAGCCACCGAAGGTCAGCACTCCCAGCAGCCGGGGTAATGAGGGCCTCAGGCCTGAAGCAAGTCTCCCGCTGCACACTCTGTACCCCCCCTTCCCCAACCAGTGTGTGTTGAGTTCCCGTGTCTCTAGGAATTCATGGGTAAAAACCCATGAGCTCGGTTTTGACCATCACACCCTAGTGCCTAGGGATCTTGGAGAAGTCCTGGGTTCAGTTAATTGTAGTGACTGTCATTGTTTTTCCTAAAGGAGTTCTAGAGAATGAAAGCAAAAAAGGAGCAGTGGTTTACTGTCTATAGAAACATTAAAATCCACTTTTGACAGGTAAAATAACAAGAAGGAAGGAAGGAAGGAGGGAAGGAAGGGAGGGAGGAGGGGAGGGAAGGAAAGGAAGGAAGAAAATAGCATTTGTTGGTGCTGTTCTGTTCATTTTCAAACACACATACAGTCACACACACATATAATTCACTCACATATAGTTGTGAATTATAATTATAACCCTCTCTCACCACCCAAATACAACGAAGTTTGCACTTAAAATAGTAGGCAACAGCCACAGACGGGGAGAGGCCACTGCTCCAATCCTGGGATCCTATAAAGCCGCTGAAAGGCAAAAAGTAGCAAAGATGTTCCTGGATCCTGGGATGTCTGCTTCTTGCTTGCGGAGTTGGGAGAATGAAATGACATCGCTCAGGCACGTCCCGAACTTGGTGCTGGCACCATAGCAGTTGGTAAGGGCCACAATCCCTTACCTGCCATCCAAACATCCCCAGATCTCTGAACACCGCAAGATATTTTTGTAAATCACTTGGCATTAAGACTTGGCCTGCACAGTCACGAGGCTATTTCCAGACCTTGGTGTGAGTAGAATATCTTGAAACAGTAATGGGTTCAGTCATCACATGTTCCTTCTAGGCCCCCTGGAAGTCTGACATTACATATAGTAGATGCACCGTATTAGCGTTCTAGAACCCCAAATTTATGAATCCCTAAACACGTCCAGCTTTCAATATATAGCTGGGTCTCAGATAAGAATTTGTGCATCTGCCGTCGTTGGCTCTCTTTTCCTTAGCCTTTTGCTTGACCCCTCTTCTTCCTTCCCTGGCCATCACTGGCCAACTTGGAACACAACCACCCTTGATCGGGCATCCTCTGCATTTCAGCCCAGCTAAGTACCTTGTCGCGTACTGTTTGGAATGCTTACAATGCCCCTGCAATGGATTTGGAACCAGCCCCGTTGTGGTTGAGGAATCTGAGACAGAGAGTAAGGAAGTCACTTAGCCAAGGTCAAGAACTACCGCGGCAGAACCAGACTTGCACCTTGGTCTCTGCACAGCCACTGCTCTGCTGCACACCAGCCTGGGATTTAATTATTCTATTTCTAGTATTCTGTTTCTTAAGAAGTACTTAGTACTCATCCACACACTACCCCTCTGTACCGAGAGGCAGTAAAATGGAATGCAGTGGTTCTCAAAGTATGATCCAGGGACCCATGGGTAGCCCTGAACATTTTCAGGGAGGGTTGCGAAGCCAAAGTTATTTTTATAATAATAATAGGATAGTATTTGTTTTTTTCTACTCTTGTGCTCTCATTGGGTTTCAGTAGAGTTTCCAGTGTCCACATGACATGTGTCCTATAACCGACGAAATGCAAGAGCAGACATGACAATCCAGCTGTCAGCTGTTCAGCTGGATGGAAAAGATATTTGCAAAACTATAAACTAAATCCATTCTTTTCACTGTAGTTCTTCTAAGGAAGTACAGTTATAGTTCATGAAAATATAGTAATGTGAACATGTAATAATTTTATTATTTTAAAATTAATTAATACTTCAGTGTCTCTTAATCTTAATTTCTAGTACAGTATGAATTGATAGATGGAGCCACCAGAATCAAAAGCTGCACAGAGTGGTTGATACTTTTAAAAAGGATAAATGGGTTCGGAGACCAAAAGATTTAAGAACTACTAATGCATTGGTTACCAGTACAGACTCTGGAAACTTACTATCTGAATACCCCAACTTTGCCACTTAGTAGCAAGGGAGCCTTCTTTGTGCCTCAGTTTCCCACCTGGAAAGTGGGGATATTTCCTACCTCGGAGCCTCAACTGTGAGAACTGACTAAGCTAATACTGTAAAAAGTGCATGCAACAATATCTGGCATTTAGTAAGCTCTTTGTTTTAGCTTTTATTCCTACTTAATTTTTCCATATTTGTGTGTTTATTTCCAGGAAAAATTCCCCCAAGTTTTAAGTCGAATTGAAAGACTGCATTGCCAAATTATCCAAGCAAGTTTCATTCACTTGAATTAGAAATAGGAAAAATATTCTGGAAGGAAACTCATGTTTCGAGCATAAATGTTGCAATAGTTCCTATTTACTATCAATTTAATATTCTCATTCCTCTGGCATTAAGCATTATAAAAATCTCTTCCGAAAAACTGAAATCCCTTTCTGTATGTAGAGCCTGTTTTCTGTATCTGCAGATGTTAGGTTTAGAAAATGAGTACTCTTGGGCAGGGCAGTGTGTCTGAGCTGCATTACCCTAGGTAAAAATTACTTGAAGATAGAATACCAAATATGGTGATTAATAAGAAAACATGAGGAGACAATCTAATAATAAATGCCTTGAATCTAGGATTTAGAGGTTTTATTCAGTGAAACAAAAATTGTAGATTTCTTTAAGAAACAGATTTGATGTTTTGGGTAGAGTTTTAATGCTTTTAATATAGTTTTAGGCACACACTAAACATGCATTCTCTTCCTCTAAAAAATGCATCATGTTGGGGCACCCAAGTGGCTCAGTCGGTTAAGCATCCGACTCTGGCTCAGGTCATGATCTCCTGGGTTCGTGAGTTTGAGACCCATGTCAGGCTCTGTGCTGACAGCTCGGAGCCTGGAGCCTGCTTCCAATTCTGTGTCTCCCTCTCTCTCTGCCCCTCATCTGTTCACACTCTGTCTCCCTCTCTCAAAAACAAATATTTTAAAAAATGCATCATGTTTACTCCACAAATAGTTTCTATTAAAAGTTTATGTTTTAGATTTTTTTTTTTTGAAGGAGCTGGAAAAGCTGGACTTTGAGGAACAGAGACACCAGCACGCACACCATGGAGACACAGGGCTTCCCTTGCTCAGTCCATCAGGAGGTGCGCCACAGCTGAGTCCCCTTATAACATCCTGGCATCCAAGTTCCTGTGTGTAAGAGCGAGGGCAGAGGTGCGATGGCGGGGGTCAACTTAAGTCGGTTCAATGTGTCACCCAAGTGTAAAATTCTGTGACTCAAGCAGGCTTCCATTTGTCAGCAAAGACACTAGAGAGTGATTACGAGCAGCGTGACCTTGGGCTATTCTGCCTGATTCCTCTGCTGTAGTGTGGGAATAATTGTATCTACTTCTTATGGGTGTTGTAAAGACTCAACAAGGTAAAACAACATACATAATGTCCTTACTCTTAAAAACATATTGACAGGAAAGTTCTACCACAAAGTGGTTAAGTGGAAATCAAAAAAGTCAACCACGTAAAACGTGTGCTGGTGTAATGGTGAGGTGTTCCGGCTACTACTGCTGGGTAAACCGAGTGGCGTCAAACAACTATTCTCTTATGTCTGTGGCTCCCGCAGGGTAGGGATTTTGGAAGGTCTCACCTGGGTAGGTTTGGCCCGGAAGCTGTCGCATGGTTGCAAGCACGCGTCAGTGGGTAGCACCGTCTTCTGAGGCCTGACTGGGCTGCACACGCAAGACGGCGCCTTCAGGTGCTGGCCGTTGGTGCTGGCTGCTGACTGGAACCGTCAACCGGAGCCCTTATGGCGACTTCTCCATGTGGCTTGGATTTTCCCATAGGGCGACCTCCTGGGGAAGCCAGAATTCTCGGATGGTCCAAGGAAGCAAAGTGGGGGCCGCACTGCATCTTGCTCTTCTGGGAAGTCAGCTGTGTCACCGCTGCTGCATTTTCTTGGTTATGAGCAAGTCACCGAGGCCAACCCAGCTTCGAGGGAAGGGAAGAGAGGCTCTGCCTCTCTGTGGGAGGAGTGATCAGCAGGCATGTTGTGAAGTTGCCAACTAAGGCATTACTTTTCCGTCTGCACTGTCTCCAAAAGAATAAAGAGAGACAATACTGAACACATCAACGTGACAAAACTCCCACTGATCATGAGGCACCCTTTCCCCGTCTCCCGCCCCAACCCTGCATGAGAGAAGAATTTGGCTCACCTCAGCTTGAGAACAGGGACAAGAGGGAAGAAAAGAAACAGCAACTGCCAACTCCATCTTAGATAAGTTTGCCCCGTGCCATGTCATAGTAGCACGATCTCGGGGTCCTACATGATTATCAGACGAGGCTCCTGTGGGAGAAACTCCGCAGCACAGTGCACAGTGTGGTTTACTTCACAGCAACAGGCCAGCCAGCTGGGGTTTGAAGGGCGGCCATACTCCATGAGGTCCTTCAGTGATCCAGGTCTCTTCTACAACACTGGTGCCACCTCCTGGGGTGTGGGCCCCATCTGCAGGGGGCCGGGGTGGCCGAGGCCTCACATCCAGGTGGGGAGGAGGGAGGGACACGCTCTAAAAATGCAGCTTGTCTCACCATTGGGATGATCTGTCCTTAAGTTGCAACCGTTCCCTCTGCTCGCATCCCCATTGGCCCAGAGTCAGCCACATGACTGGACCTCGCTGCATGCGAAGCTGGGAGCTACAGTTTCTGGCTGGGAAGAAGAACAGATTTGGGAATAACAGTCTGCCCCACAAATGACAAATAGGTTATATTCTATAATTCAAATGTTTGTAGCATTAATAAGCTAATCAGATCTTCCTAATCTCCATCAGTTTGTGTCAAAATTAATGTACTGATTGCAAATGAGTCGAAATTAAATGACATGTATTCTTCAAAGCACTTTTAAATTTCGCCAGCAATTCTCTTGCAAAAATGTCTGCGCATTGAGAGTCAGCAACACAGCTCTTACCTGGACTCCTGCAGAGGAATTATTGTGAACTCCAGATTCATAATACCCAATGGGATCTTTACACAGTTTAGAAAAAACTAAGGTGGAGGAAAGCAGCTTAATTAAGAATCCACAAACGGGGCGCCTGGGTGGCTCAGTTGGTTGAGCGTCTGACTTCAACTCAGGTCATGATCTCACACTCGTAGGGTTGAGCTCCGTGTCCGGCTCCATGCTGCCAGCTTGGAGCTTGGAGCCTGCTTTGGAGTCTGTCTCCCTATCTCTCTGCCCCTCCCCAACTCGCACTCTGTCTCTCTCTCTCTCAAAATAAATAAACATAATAAAAATTAAAAGAAAAAAAAGAATCCACAAATAACCAAAATTGGTTGGGGACAAAACTTGTTCACATTCCAGAATAGAAACGGTAGATTTTCTTTCATGTGGGCAACAATTATGTTACTTATGCATGTATCATATGTGTAACATTAAATTCTATGTATTTCTAGATTTAGAACAAGATTCTTTTCACAGCTGGCTGCAAATTTAATGGGCTTGCATAAACATTTATAGCCCGACAGAGGGTGCTCCTTAGGACACAATGTTCCTGAAGATTCTGTTCGAGTGTTGCAATATTAAGAATGCAGTACCAGAAATCACTATCTCTGGTTTCCTTCTGGGTCTCCCTAAACAAGTTACTGAACTTCCCTGAGTCTGTTCTCTCATCTGTAAAATAGCAACACTACCTACACCTCACAGCCAAGAAACAAAATGGCGCACGAAAGCACTTTATACTCCAGAGAACACAAACTCACACTCTGCAAGGCAGAAAGAATACACTGAGCCTGTGGCTAGTCTGCAGCTAGGCAGCGCGGTCAGCAACGCCACCAGGGGCTTTGGTCACACAAATGAAGAAAGAACAAGGCTACGCTCTCTCACTTTTGAGCCCAGCCTTGATGTCTCAAGCTAAAGACAGACGAGTCAACTTGCCAAGGCCACCTGCTCCTGGGGTAACTCCCAGGAGGAGAGCCCACACACGTCACCGTCCGCCAGCCACAGCAGCCAGCGCTACCTTGGTACTGATGAGGGCCCTTTCACGTGGTTGTCCTAGTATCCACACTAAGTTTAGACATAGACTTAAAGACAACGGGCACTGAGGGCAAATATCTATACAAATTTAGATTTGGGGCACTTGGGTGGCTCAGTCAGTTAGCCATCCGATTTCAGCTCAGGTCATGATCTCGCAGTTTGTGGAATTGATGCCCGCATTGGGCTCTGTGCTGACAGCTCAGAGCCTGGAGCCTGCTTTAGATTCTGTCTCCTCTCTGCTCCTCTCCCACTCACGCTCTCTCTCTCTCTCTCTCAAAAGTAAATAAACATTTTTTAAAAATAAATACTTTTAATTTGGATGAATTCTGGATTTAGCCAAAGTAAATACATGGGTAAAGTGAGTCAAAGGTATAAACCTCCAGTTAGAACTCACGGGATGTGATATATAGCATGGTGAATATAGCTAATAATACTGTATTGTGTATTTTAAAGTTGCTAAGAAAGTAATCTTAAAGCTCTCCTCACGAGAAAAAAGTTTTATAACTATATAGGGGTGATCTTTAAATTTCTTTTTTCCTTGGCCTCTCTCCCGATGGCAAATAAACTGTCTTTTATAAAATTATGATGTGGATACCAGTGGGACAGAAGTGCTCCACAAACCCCAAATCAGAGCTAGGAAGGGATCTCCTGACGTCAAGAAGTAAACGGGGACAGTATTTTATGGGCCAGCAAACATACTATCTTCTTCACTGCCCACAGGTAAGACACCCCGATGTTGAAGGGTCTGTATACAAAGAAGGTACACAGACGACGCTGGGCTGGTGTGGTAACGAGGCTGCAGAGAGCGGGCATCAGCAATGACCTCAGCTTATGTTGAGTGACAAAATGTGGACCGAGAAACAAAACTGACAAGAGCGATAGTGCAGAATCAGGTACATCCGGTCAAGTATAAATTACAACCTCCCACACACATCCCCCGTCCCCCCGGTGAAGCAGGGCATGTCTTGCCGAGAGTTATCGACTTAAAGACGTGTCAAACACAAGAGGTGGGTACCTGGGTGAGAATGTTAGAGAACAGGATAAAGGATGGGGCGTCTGAGTGGCTCAGTCGGTTAAGCGTCGACTTTGGCTCAAGTCATGATCTCACAGTTCGTGGGTTCAAGCCCCACATCGGGCTCTGTGCTGACAGCTCAGAGCCTGGAGCCTGTTTTGGATTCTGTGTCTCCCTCTCTCTGACCCTCCCCTGCTCATGCTGTCTCTCTCTCTCTCTCTCTTTCAGAAAAAAAAAAAAAGATTAAAAATAAATTAATTAAAAAGAAAACAGGATGAAGGAGCAAAATTAAAATCCAGGGTGTCCTCCACTGTTAGTGACCCTGTGTGCTGAGGAAGAATTAATTGAACTATGCCTTCAGAGTTTACAGGAAAAGAACTGTGTCTAGCAAACCAGGCCCAGCAAGGACCTGGTAAGGGCGAGCTCGTCCTTCTGGCACCCAGAGCTCACGACAGAGAGACTCTGGCTCCAAGCAGATGGCCGGCCTTCCTCGGCGGAGCAGGTGTGCAGAGGGAGAACTTTAACACGGGCTTTGGCAGCAACCTGTGAGGTCACAAACATCTCAGTTTTAAAACAGCTTTAACCAAGTCGTTTCCCAAGTTACAAGGCGCTCAGTAGGTCTGAGTTTCCTGTTTCCCTTCATTCCCGATATGCGGCTGCCTTCCCCTAAACCACCTCAATGGAGACTCTCTTCCTATTTAACCCCGAGGTCAGATTTTGTTCCTCAAACAAGATCTAAACATTTTACACTTATTTTCTTCCTCATATAACTACTCAAGTAAAGGCAGCGCTGGATACGAGTCGGAGTACACAGCACTGTCACTCTCTCTGTTCTCATTTAGAAATAAAGAACCTTCACAGCAAGCCAGTGACATGCTGTCTGACCCTGGACATAATGAAAGTGACTTCCACTGTACCACGAGCCACAACACATTCACACGAGTGACATTCAACTTTGCTCCTCCAGAAGCTTCCAAGCCCTTACAGAAGTCCCGGCGCCGGGATGTGGTAAGTTACCCCTTGGCAAGTGAAACCAGGTTTGGAGTGGACGGGTCGCTCATGAGTTTCCCACACTAACCTGACAGCCAGAGGTCAGTTCAAAGTGAAGGCAATAAGACAATTACCAGGCAGTGGTTGGGGTCCCGGAGCCCAGCAGCCACACCACTCACTTTGTGAAAACCTAACCTCTAAATCTTGTCCAAAAATGACGTTCAAAAGCCAATGAGATTCTGACTTTTATTATCAGGTCAGAACAGATAAAGTACAGGGAGCCGCAGCAGCAAGCAGGGTCGGTCACACATTCCAGCCTCCCCTGGCCCTCAGGTAAGGACAGCTGTGCAAGGGACAGACCCCTCCATCCTCGGCAGACACTCAGAACCGCACTTGGGGCCTGAAGTGCATCTGCTTGGTGGCGTTGTTCCTCATTCCTGTCTTCAGCATCCACGTGGATTTCATCCTTTGGACATACTGCATGTCCCGCTCACGCCTAAGGGCCGCTCCTGTGGTTGGAAAGGGGACACGAGGCAAAGGCTTGTTACTTGTGATCAGGGGAAAAAAAAAAAAAAAAAAAAAGTCTTTACAGAGAAGCTCAAAGCTAGTCCGGGGGAAACCGGGGTCTCATATTTAAAGCAGAGCTGCTCGCCTGAGGTCTCCGTGCAACGGGCCTGAGGGCTTACGTGCACCCAGAACCGCACGGAACAACCAGTACCTGAACGCGTTTCTCTGGAAGAAGCCTCTGGTTTTCATCACCTGGAAGGATCTATAAGCCCCAGGTAAAGCCCTGGTGCCCAAAGGTGACAAAGATGGAGACCCTAAACTGAGGCAAACAGCTCCTGACAGAAGAAAGATGAAGTCGCCGTCTGCTGGATTTAAGCAGCCTCACGGCTCACAGGCAGCCAGCGGCAGAAACCACATGTCTCAACACCGTGGCATTTAACACGGACTTTATCTGTCCGGGGCTTCCCACAAGGGAGCCCCCCCCCCCGTGTCCTCTGTCCAGTCCTCTCAGGGACCCACGTTCCCCCTGAAGATCTAAGGAGAGGACTGCACACTAGCAGACACACCAGGACAGACTTAAATCATTCCATACTGATGAGGTTTCTAAGCTTAACAATTTCAGCAGCCTGCTTTATTCCTCTCGTTATGTTTCCTATGGGAAAACTACACAAGGGAGTGACAGCCAGCCTTTATGATGCCCACGCACTCTACCACACACGTGCTATGTCAGGCGACCCACACACCGCTACCAGGCGGGTCCCCTTATATGCTCGCGTCTGTAACTATTATCTATATGCTGTTCTGGAAAGTTACTGTGCGAGGAATATGAAGTTTTTAACTAATGGAGCTTTGGGCTTATTGCCATAAACATATCAAGTAGTAATGGAGGCCCCCGGAGCCAAGAAGTTAAGTTTCCTCTAGGGAGGATCCATGAGGACAACATAAATGGGAAGCACTACACCCAGGCCCGTTTTCGGGATGAGTTTCCGGGCCGGTCCACGGCCGTATCAACACACCCGTGCTGCCGGTCCACCCCAGGGCTCTGTACTGCTGGAGGATCCGGCCCACGGCCTTCTGATTCTTAGCAACGGCCACAGTTCTTGACAGGCCAAATCGCTGTTTGTAGTATCTCATCAAGGAGCGATGACCCACTCTGGCACCTGTTTTTTCAAAAAAAAAAAAAAAAAAACCCATATTAAACGCTGAGTTAGTTTTTCAAGGTAGAGCTACAGAGCAAGGGCTTTCCAAATCAGACTTTGAAGGGTATCTAGCTGGAAGATGGAGATGCCAGAAGAAAAAGTGCTTATCTGCTAAAGAAAGATGAAGTAGCGTATTAAAAAATGAAGACAGAAAATCAAAAAAGTAGAGGGATTTAAAAAAAAAAAAAGAGAGAATGGAAGTCACCGTTACGTGAAACACTCAGCACCCTGAGTATGCCTCTCTAGAAATTCCAACAGCGACTCCTACTGACATGGGTAATAGGACCCTAGGAAGGAGGTAAGGGACTTTAACTTTTTTTTTTTTTTAGTATAAAGATAAAGCACACAGTAATTTTGATGTTTAAGTCTAAAAGCCACGGTCTAGGTCTAAAACAAAAATCCATCCATCTTTCTTTTGCTTAAAATCTCTACGGTGGCAGTTCTCAAACAGAGATGCTTTTACCTCCAGGAACATTTGGCAGTGACTGGAGACATTTTTGTAGCTGAAGGAGGATTGCTAGCATCTAGTGGATAGAGGTCAAGGATACTGCTAGACATCCTACAATGCACAGGGCAGTCCTCCACAGCAAAGAATTCTTTGGCCTAAAATGTCACTGCATTGAGAAACCCTGCCCTATGGTTTTCTAAACGATGGAATTCACTGGGTGAGCTAGAATTTTAAAGGATGATTAAGCTGAATTCCCTCTCCCGGCTATGCTTACCCAGAAGGATCTGGTAAAACGATGCAAGTCCATCACGCTTTCAGAAATGAGTTACTATGGACTATCGAGCCCTTTACAGGAAAAGTGTGTGGTGACCCTTAGGTTCGCAGGAAGTGAAAGGGAAGGGGACGGGCTTCGGTGAAGGCTAACTCTAGGCTCCCTCAGAGAGGTGGCTCTCACAAGGTGACTCTGGGACAGTGTTATCAGCCTTCCCTGAGAGCTCGCTAAATACAACACTAAATACAATTCTTTCACAAGAACATTAATCAGACCCCTACCCAGACAAACATGTAGAAATTCAACAGCAGCATATACACAAGGCATGAAACAGCCATTTCCACTGAAAATGAATAAAGGAAAAAGGGTGAGGCAGAGCCACATGTACAGCTGCTAGGCAAGTTTTACAGTGATCCAGACCTTTCATTTACATGAAAACATTCTGTCAGGTTACTGGAAGTCCGTACACCTAGTATAAACTCCCTGGGAAACAGTTTGCTTGCTACACAGATACGGAAAAGTCATTACCATCGTTTGACTGTTTTTGTGATAAGACAAGAGATGCAAAAAAAGCTTTCAATTCAAAGATGATTTGGGTTTTGGACAGCAGTATGGATGAAAACAGAGCTCCTAGGCCACAAGAAATAAGTAAGTTGCAACCGATGGATAAAGACTCAAGCTTAAACGAAGGCTGCTGTAGCAGGAAACCCTAGCACTGTTCATTATAATTCTCTATTTATAAGACCAGGTCAGGATGCTCCAGGTTTGCGACGCTCAAAATCATTACATGATACTGCCGGTCATCAGTACAAAGTCAACCAGCGTATTTATAGTTGTAAGCAGCATCTGGAAATACTATTATTGATGAACATCCTTGAAAAGGTTTCACTACTCAATGCCAAGATTTCTGACAGCCAGCAGAGGAACTGAAAACACACAGATTGGAGCTACCCCTGCCCTGTGTCAATAACAGTGAGCACCTGACATTAAGCCCCAAGAATAATATGCTAACAGCAGCTCGACTTGAAGGCCCTAGCAAGGAAAACTATTTTTAGAAAACAGTGTGACTGCCCAGTAAATAACAGATGGGTTACGTCTTAGTTATGGTAAAGGCACAATCTGTCCATCTACCTTTCATCGTAGCAATAACCACTTACAAAACTATCCACTCCTACAACTCAAGAGTTAGACGGTGGAAAAGAAACTATCTCCAACTGTAATTTTCCCAAGATTAATTATGTACTCCCTGGAACCACCAACAGTTTCATTTGGCTACTCAGCAGCTAACTGGCTGTGTCTCGGACACCAACTTACTCGGCGGCAGGTGAAGAACACTGAAGTAAACTCAAGGAACGGAGCCAGACCACTACCTTCACAGTAAATGCTCACAGTGCCCTCTACCGGATGCTCTTTGTCACCGGCTCTGGGATCCTCTCCTTGATTTGAAATAACTAGACTTAAGACATCACAACTACTGCTTCTGAAACCAGTTCAAAGCAGGATCTACTAAGTGTGGTTGATTAAATATAACCAAACTTTCCACACCAGACTCCTTCTCAACTTAGCTTCATGCTAACATCTTACGCTCACGTCAAGTAATGGAGCATAACAGAAAAGGTTTCTGAACAGTAAATTTGTTCAAAGACATAAGCAGGTAAGTGAAAATACTGCTGTGATGCTGCTGTGTGTTTACAGTGCTTATTCAGAGATCGCCCATTCTCTTGGTTCATTACAAAACCTTCCAAACCAGTACTAAGACATGAGGGCCAACCGATGGAATATAAACCATCGTGCCTCACAAGATCAACTCAAGGAGGACTCGTTTTTATTTATTTTTCTTAATGTTTTATTTATTTCTAGGAGAGAGAGAGAGAGAGACAGTGTGAGCAGG
Organism: Hyaena hyaena; assembly: GCF_003009895.1. Lineage (NCBI taxonomy): Eukaryota > Metazoa > Chordata > Mammalia > Carnivora > Hyaenidae > Hyaena > Hyaena hyaena. The sequence continues at coordinate 2,052,626 of NW_024080780.1, forward strand.
GGAGGGTCAGAGAGAGAAGGAGTCACAGACTCTGAAACAGGCTCCAGGCTCTGAGCTGGCAGTCAGCACAGAGCCCGATGCGGGGCTCGAACCCACAAACCGTGAGATCACGACGTAAGCAAAAGTCAGACGCTTAACCGACTAAGCCACCCAGGCGCCCCAGGACTCATTTTTAATATACGATGATGGAGGTATGGGTGATATGAAAAGATGTCAGTATAGCTGGAAGAAATGTCAGAAGAATACCAGCAGTTTTTGATTCACTAAGAAAGCTATGTCTTGTTATTATTTAAACAAATTCTATAATAAGGTATTAGCAGTCAGCCACCTAGGAAGATCCATGAAGGTAGTGAATGATATATATATTTAGATATTTTTATTAGCGGCTCTTAATTTTCTCCAGGTCACAAGTACTTTAAAAAACTATATAGCCTTGGGGCACCCGGGCGGCTCAGCAGGTTAAGCGTCTGACTTTTGATCTCACAGTGGTGAGCTTAAGCCCTGTGTGGCATCCCGCGTCAGCCTCTGCACTGAGTGTGGAGCCTGCTTGGGATTCTCTCTCTCCACTCCCTCTCATGCCTGCTCCTGGGTGCTTTCTAAATCAATCAATCAATCATGAAAATAAAGGAATAAAAAAACTCGACAGCCTTTACCCTGAAAAAAACGTACTTACCCGCTCAGTAGTTTAAAAAGGGATTCATGGCCACACAGGTGACTCTAAGACACTACATGCCTTTACCCAGGAGAGTGCACCTACTCACACAAAAAATGTGTACGGCCTGGTTCAGAACCTGTGGGGTAAGGTAGTATCTGGCTGTTGGTTAGGTGTTTCCCGAGTCTGTCTAAAAGTACAGTATTTCACACTAACACCAAACCAGTTCCTGTACTTGACTACTTCCATCCAAGTCCAATACAAAAGAGCTGTCCTGGGGTTTATTAACCAGTACTGTGACTCGGTAGGTCGACCAGCTGCACTGAGCAAGGAAACCCAGGCTTTAAAAGGCAGGGAAGTTGGGCCTTCAAATTAATCTCATGCCACTTTCTTCTCTGGGGCAACTGGGCGGCTCAGCCAGTTCAGAGTCCGACTTCAGCTCAGGTTATGATCTTGCAGTTGATGAGTTCAAGCCCCATGTCAGGCTCTCTGCTGTCAGCACAGAGCCTGCTTTGGATCTTCTGTCCCTCTCTCTCAGCCCCTCCCCTGCCTGTTCTCACGTTCTCCTCTGATTGCAGGACGAAGCAGACACGAAGCCACCCGCTGCACAGTCCTGCGGCCCAATGATTCCAAGCCCCTGAGGCTCCGCTTGGCCCACAACAGCTCCCTCTGCTCTGCTCCTGTACTACGGCAGGACCATGGGGATCAACCTTGCTTTCCTTTTAAAGCCACCTCCAACCTGGCAGTAACTCAGTCAAGAAACATTTATCTAACTCTTGTGTGCCTGACACCCTGTGCTGAGATGAAAGAAACCAGCTTTTTTTCAAAAGTAACGCGGTGACACCCTGTGCTGAGATGAAAGAAACCAGCTTTTTTTCAAAAGTAACGCGGAAGACAGGCAAGCAAGCCAGCGCCTCGAAGCAGTGAGAGAAGGGCTACGACAGATCTGCAAGTGCCCCGGGGGCGGTGGAGACGCTCCACGCTCAGGGAGCGTGGAGCTGAGTTCACGAAGGCTTATGGGGGGTGGACCCAAGTCTTAAAGGAGGAGTAGCAGTAAGACAGAGGCTTCACCCATGCAAAGACCCAGACAGAGGAGGGAAACTGCAAGTGGGTAGGTAAAGGAACAGCGGTAGACTCCTGGGGGCCCAGCAGCTAGAGAAACTAACTTCCTGAAAAACAACGGCTCTCCCTGGAGGAATTCCAGAGGAAAGAAAACAGACTGTCTCTTCTAGGAAGAATGTGCTGGGCGGTGGAATGGAAGTCAGATTGCAGATGACCATTTAGGAAGTGCTACTGGTGACACAGACAAATGTTAAAGAGAAAACGAAGAAAAAAAATATGCAAAGGCTGGTTTAGGAATTGTACTCCGTAACCGCTCCGGTGTGGGAGAGGAAAAGAGAAGATGCCTAAAAGGATGCCTCTTTTTGGCTTTGGTTAATCTTAGAAAATGCCATCATCCTAGGAAAATGTGTTTTCTAGATTTAAAAAAAAAAAAAAAAAAAGACTCCTTAGTTAAGTTTCAAAATTCTATGTTTAGATGAAAATTTCACTCAAATAGACTCTATTGTTTAAATAGGCTGTGCTCACCATGAGCACATTTTGGTACATCCCATGCCAAAGCCGATGCAAAAGGAAGCCACCATTCATTGTAACATGCCGACACTGCTTGACAAGGGATCACCTCATTCAACTCAAAGTGTGGTGCAATCTCACTCTACGGTCAAGGAAGTGGATGCTAATGAAATAAGGAGCTAAAAAAGATGGTCTTCGTCTTAGAAATCAAGTTATCAAGCTCATTTCTGATGTACTGTCTTGGCATTTTCACCAGAAGAACTCTAGAAGAGGTCTTCTGTGATATGTTTAGGTCTGTTTTGCTATAGTTCATCACAGGCCACGATATTGTCATTAAACACCTCTTATCACTGTAAGGAGACCTGTATTTCAAGACAGGTTCTGCCTGCCCTTTCCTTCTACTGTCATACTCTAAAGCTGTCTTTAGCCTTAACAGGTTACTATTCTGAGTTAAAGAGGGCTGTCTGTACCTACGCAGGGATATTCTATGTGAAAAGCAATAGCATAGGAGGGCTTCTTCATCACAGTCATGTCCCCGAGCATGTCCAGGCTCCTCCCCACCACTACCACAAGTCTCCCAAGGCAGGGTGGGGGAGTGGAGAAGGCTTCACTGACTAGGTCTATGATCTTGGGTCAATTACTCAACCTGCCTAAGCTTCGGCTGGCTCACAGGTCAAATAAGGATAACAGAATCTAATTCACTGGCTTGTAAAGATAAAATAATTTATCCACCTACCATGCTAAGTGCTCAGTAAACACCACGTATTATTAGGACCTCATTATCTCTTCTGTTCCATTCCCTTTCCTTCCCACATGTCCTCTGTAGCTTCTCCCATTCTTATCAGCTAATCATAACATTGTGAACAACAGTGGCCGCTTCTCATTTTCATGGCTTTTTCCCTCCACCTTTTTATACCTGGGATAAATTCCCACCATATCAGTCAAATCCTGTTCCCTAAAGCAGAAGGCAGAATTCAAACTCCTAGTCTCCCTGCCACAATTAGAATACAAAGAGGCGACTGGGCACTGTCAACCTGATATACCCGGGCATGACTACCAATAGGAAGTGTGAGCAACATGAAGAAAGAGGAATCTATTCAAAGAATAAGAGTACAGCCAACATTAACAAGAAAACCCTAAATGAGGCAATATTATAATAATAAAGAACCAAACAGAAAATGTCTATGTATCTGAAAGGAAATGACTGATGACAGCATTCAAAATCACAACAGGAGTGAGCAAAAACTGATCTGATTCAAACAAAACAGCCAACACAGAGCTCAGTGGTGACCTTCATTACTCTGTACCGGAGGACATAAGACTTTGAACTGTCCCCCCAGTCTGGAAGAGAACTGACGGGAACATGCCCCTCTGATCATCGCACCCGCATCCCGCCATCTCTGACAAACATACTTACCAGAAGGCAGAATCAGCTCCATGGTTTCATCATCATATTCTAATGTCTTTTCGGGCAACTCTTCAGTCTCATCAGGCTGCCCCCCTTCCTTGTGATCTGGGTAGCTGCTCCTGTAATGGCGACAGTAATAACGGCATTAATAAAAAGACTAATACCTCCGATGTGACTAAAAGACAAACTGTTTGCACACTGCAAACCCCCTCGCCACCTAAGCACAGGAAACCAACAGCCGTGGGCATGGCAAGCTGGGGCGCTTACTTGGTCACATCCTCTGTAAGAAAAATCGTGACCCATAAAATCAGGATGGATCACAGACCTAAACGCGAAGCACAAAACTGTAAGACTGTCTACAACAGAACGTGGGAGAGAATCTATGTGACACAGGGTTTGGTGAGGACTTTGTAATGTACACCACCAGAGGCATGATCCATGTCAGGGATGACTGGTAAGCTGGACTTCACTAAAATGAAAAACGTCTCCAGGAAAGACAGGTCAAGAGAATTAAAATACAAGCCACAGAATGGGAGAAAGCATCTGCAGAAGACACCTGATAAAGAACCATGATTCAAAATATACAAAGAACTCTTAAAACTCAGTAATAAGAATATAAGCCAGACTTAAAAGTGTGGCAAAGACCTCATGGGGCACCTCACTAAGATACACAGATGCAAATAAGCATGTAAACAGGTGCTCCACAACATGTCACCAGGGAAATGCAAAAGGAAACGAGGTAACACTACACATGCTTATTAAAATGGCCAAAATCCAGAACACTGACACCACCAATTGCGGGCCCGCGTGTGGAGCAATGAGCGTTCTCCTTCGTCGCTGGCGGGAACGCAAAATGCTGCAGCCCAGCAGCATGGCGGGTTTCTTGCAAGACCAAACATACTCTTCCCACACGCCCAGCAATTCTGCTAAGTTAGTATTTATCCAAAGGAGCTGAAACACGTCAACAACACAAAACCTGCACGCTGATGATTACAGCGGCTTTATTCATTAATTGCCCCAACGTGGCAGCCACAAAAGTGTCCTTTAGTAGCTGGGTGGATAAATAAACTGTGGTACATCCAGAAAACGGAACAGTATTCAGTACTAAAAAGGAATGAACTATCAAGTCATGAAAAATGGAGAAAAATTAAGTGCGCATTACTAAGTGAAAGAAGACAGTCTGAAGAGACAAGGAGGGAAGACGAGGTGGAGTCCATAGGATTTTCAGGACGGGGGGGGGGGGGGGGACTACTCTGTGTGATAGTGTAATGGTAGACACGTGTCATTATACACTTGTCCAAACATAAAAAATGTACACCAAGCGCGAACCCTAATGTACACTACGGACTTGGTGATGATGAGATATGAATGTAAGGTCATCAGTCAGAAATGTACCACGAGTGAGGGGTGTCCGTAACGAGGAAGGCTATGCATGTGTTGGGGGGCAAGGGTTATATGCGAAGTCTCTGTACCTTCTGCTCAAATAAGCTGTAAATACAAAATTGTTCTTTAAAAAAACAATGACCTCCAACTGAATTCTTTCACCTATTTGTTTCTCTCTAGGAGGGAGGAGGATGCAGAGCTGGAGATGCAGCTCTCCTCAACTTAACCATTCTAAAAACAACTTCTAGGGGCACCTGGATGGCTCAACTGGTTAAGCGTCCGACTCTGGCTAACGTCACAATCTCGCAGTTCGTGGGTTCGAGCCCCATCTCGGGCTCTGTGCTGACAGCTAGCTCAGAGCCTGGAGCCTGCTTCAAATTCTGTGTCTCCCTCTCTCTCTGACCCTCCTCTGCTCATGCTGTCTCTCTCTCTCTCAGAAATAAATAAAACATTTAAAAAATAAAAAATAAAAATAAAAACAACTTCTAGAGGAGTTGGCAGAAGTCTGTGATCATAGAAACTTTCTATGCCTGTGTGTCCAATATAGTAGCTACTAGTCACATGTGCTTTTAGGCACTGAGCTTTGAAATGGAGGTAGTGTAAGAATTGAATTTTTACATTTTTAACATAATTTAATTAACTTAATTAGTCCTATGAATGCACCTAGTAATTACCATATTGGACAGTGCAATTCCAGAAGAATCTTTATGTTCCTAGAAATGTTCTCAAACACACACGGAAAATAAATTGGAGAACTACACATTAAAATGTTAGTAATAAGAAAGATCACCAAATCCCAATAAAGAAACAGACAAAAGATTTCATCAGGCACTTCACGACAGACGTCCACATGGCCAATTACTAAAAAAGGTTTTCAACTACTTTGGGTAACATCAGGGAAACGGAAATTAAAACCACAGTGGGATATACTACCCAGCCACCAACATGGCTGAAATGAAAACCTTCTCTTCAATGAAAAGAGAAATCAGATGAAAAATGCAGGAGGAGGATTTAAAAGACTAGGAATTTTCTGAACACCTATATCTGGAGACACAGATACCTGGCACGGTAATTCCACACACCTGCCTGTTTAGTACACCTGTGCTGGGTCACAAATATCATGACACTGGAAATCAGGTGTTCAAAAGTGCCTGCCACAGACTCTTGGCCTCATGCATGAGTTGCCCAACTTTCCAGGTAAGGGTGAGCCACCCATGGGATAATCTCACCATCAAATGCTTGGATCTCGCCTACAGCTTGTAATTCAAGGATTCTCAGGGAAACCAAAAAATGACATCTGATTTCAGGCCCTCTGTTGACAAGGTAGCCAGCAAAAGTGACCTCCTAACCATTTCAACCACAGGAAAAAAAAAAAAAAAACAGTTTTCAAGTCAGACAAACTTTCATTTGGGCCTGAGAGCTTCTCTTTATCAGATCTCTTTTATTAGGCATGTGGGCTCAACTCTTCTAGTTTCTTATTGACAAAATGACAGGGAACGGTCACCCACACGGAAGGGTTCTTTCTAAGAGCATATGCTGTACAGGGCCAGACACGCGTCAGGCACTGGCACACCTAATGTCAATTCGATCCAAGTATGATGACCCCACTCTGCTTCACGGTACACACCACAGACTCACCTAAAATCATAGAAGTCTGCAAATTCCAAAGCAGCATCACCGTCTGTGAAGAGCTTACAGTGGCTTTTGTCACTCATGTGTGCCTGCACTGCTTCTGTGGAGTAGAAGGACTTCCCTTTCTCATTGCACCACAAGCAAATCTTCCCAATGCCAACCTTCTCTCCTGGAAAAATAATTTGAGGACAAAACACAAGAGTGGCTTTCTGAGGCCAGATTAAAGCTCCCAATTTATCTTGAATTTATTTGAATTTTGACAATTCAAAAAACAAACAAAAAAGATGTGGTTTATATATACACCGGGATACTACTTGGCAATGAGAAAGAATGAAATCCTGCCATTTGCAGCAACGTGGATGGAACTGGAGAGCATTATGCTGAATGAAATAAGTCAGTCAAAGACAGATAACGTATGTTTTCACTCCTATGTGGAAATTGGGAAACTTAACAAAAGACCATGGGGGAAGGGAAGGGGAAAAAGTAGTTTCAAACAGAGAGAGACCCAAACCACAAGAGACTCTTAAATACAGAGAACAAACTGAGGGCTGATGGGGGGCTAGGAGAGAGTGGAAACTGGGTGATGGGCACTGAGGAGGGCACTTGCTGGGATGAGCACTGGGTGCTGTATGTAAGCAATGAACCATGGGAATCTACCCCCAAAGCCAAAAGCACACTGTATAAATACGGTATGTTAGCTAACTTGACAATAAATTGTATTAAAAAATAAATAAAAATAAACTACACCATGCACTTATTTCAAATGCCAAAAAAAAAAAAACCATGCATTAAGTCTTTGATCTTTACAAAATAAGCAGATAAATCAAAGACTGATAAGAAACAAAAAATGAAATGTTCTTTTAAAACTTGTTCCCCAATAATGTAGCATTTCCTCATTGAAAGGAAAACTACTGTACTTACCCAAGTATTTAATCAGTCCCTTAAGATCAGAAAGATATTCTATATCAGGAATAAAGAAGCTGTGGACTTTGGTCATATGAGCCACATTCTTCATGAGAGAGCTTGAATGATGGGGGCAAAACAAGCAGTCCGTTATGGGGATGGCCCCACGGAGGGGGCCTCCCCCGGCCTCTCCCTCCTCGGCAGCCTGCTCCTCGTCCTCTTCCATGGGTTCAGCCTCCTCACATTCCAAATCCTCATCGGAATCAATATCTTCCCAATCTTCAAGCCAGAGATTTTAAAAACAAAGTTAGTTTAAGAAAGTGGTAACTACGATCCAAGAAACCACACAGACCCACAAGCATGAGGCGGAACAGTCTTCTATCTGGGGAGGGAGAATACCGTTTACAGACTAGGACTAACCCTCTTTCAAGATCTCAAGTTTAGGGGCGCCTGGGGGCTCAGTCAGTTGAGTGTTCGACTTTGGCTCAGGTCATGATCTCACAGTTCATGGGTTCGAGCCCCACGTCGGGCTCTGTGCTGACAGCTTAGAGTCTGGAGCCTGCTTCAGATTCTGTCTCCCTCTCTGCCCCTCCCCTGCTCATGCTCTGTCTCTCTCTGTTTCTCAATAATAAACACATGTTTAAAAAATGTTTTTAATGATCTCAACTTCAGCCAAAATTGCAGCGCTAAGACATCCCGTAAGCTCTTTTCCAGCAGACAGTGAACTCCCCGAGGGAGTCTTGTACTCCTTTCCTAAGCCACTGTGTACACCAATCATCAGTATTAACACGGCGTGGAATTCGGGAGGAAGGAATAAACAGCTTGTAAAATCAAGGAAGACTCCGGCTCCACATTTCAGCCTAACTAGCTGATTTTGAACCCCTCACTTTGTTGTTTTAACCAACTGAATTAAGTGCAAAGCCATCCTAACTAGAAACCTAGTAGAATCACAAATCCTGCAGCAGCTGGTGTGGGCGGTAACATGCCCGCCTATGCGTGTGGTCGGCACCGCCTCCTTCAAAACAGGGGTCATCAATTCCTTCCACGACTATTTATTAAATACCTAGTCCACCCCGCCCACGCCCCAGAGGGGCTTTCAGGCCCTGAATCTACAACAGGTAACTAAACGGTCAAGCTTCCCCGTGGGGATCTTCCTCAGACAAGTCACTTCCGAAAGTACCTAAACCACCCTCCCTCGTCATTTTCACCCACCCCCCCCCAACAGCGCCACTACCTTCTTCGTCCAGATCCTCCTCCTCACTCTCTTCCTCCTCCTGCTGCTTTGCCAACTTCTTGGCCTGCTGTTCAAACCACTGGAGCCGCGGAGGCTTCTCGGCCGGGTCCCGGTCGTGAGTCGCACGTCCGCCATCGGCCACCGCCACGGGACTCCCGCACTGCTCCTCGGGCGCTGCGGGGGCCTTCTTGGGAGACATGGACGGCTGGGCCTTGATGGCCTGCTGGATGGCCGCGTTCATGGCGTCCTTGTCCACGCCGTCCACGCCCAGGCCTTTCTCCAGGTTCTTTTCGTTCATCATCTCCACTTTCCTGCTCACGGCCCGCACCGCCTTCTTCTCCAGCTCCACGTGCCGCCGGGACTTGAGGTGGTTCTCGTAGGCGTTGAAGGAGGCAAAATTCTTACTGCAGACGGTGCAGTAGGTGGCCGTGCCCTTGCTCTCCTGCTCCGCCACGGCCCGCTGCGCCCGCACCCGCTCCTGGAAACCCTCGGCGGTGACCGGGGCCATGTCGGCCACTTTGCGCTTCAGGTTGTAGCGGTGCCAGTCCGTCTTGTAGTGGGCCCGCTGCACCTCCGCGTCGTCGAACGCCACCCGGCAGGTAATGCAGGTGTACGTCGCCATCGCCAGGGCCGAGACTACAGGCGACCAAGGCAGAAGGCTGGCGATGACAGCTTTAACGCCACCGGACGCTCAAACCTCTACTCGCCTCAGAGCCCGCACGAAAACAGAACGCACGCTCACTTCCAGACCCGATTTGTGAGGAGTTCCGGCACACTAGGGAAGTTATGCTCAGCTGGGCAGGAAGTCCCGCCTTTCGGTGCGTAGCCACTCCCCCGCCGCCTGTCCCGGAAGGCGAGGGAAGGCCTGTGACTCACCAGGCCCCGCCCAGCCTGCCTGAAGTGGGTATTGATTGCGTTATTCTGAAGTGGGTGTTGATTAAGAGCGGCATGAGCTGGATGTTGATTGGGCCAGCCGGAGGAGGGCGTTGCCTGGGCCAGCCTGAGGTGGATGTTGATTGGGCCAGCTGGAGGAGGGCGTTGCCTGGGCCAGCCTGAGGTGGATGTTGATTGGGCCAGCCGGAGGAGGGCGTTGCCTGGGCCAGCCTGAGGTGGATGTTGATTGGGCCAGCCGGAGGAGGGCGTTGATTGGGCCCGCCAGAGGAGGGTGTTGACCGGGCCAAGCTAGGTGGATGTCGATTGGGCCGGCCTGAAGAGGGTGCTGTTTGGGCCAATCTGAGGTGAGTGTTCGGGTCCGCGGAGGTGAGTGTTGATCAAGTGGCGCCGCGCGGCCCAGGTGACTTTCCCTGGTGGTTGTGCGGCGTGAAGCGACGCGACGAAGGCGACGGCCGCGCGGCAGGGCGGGGCCTGCGAGGGGGGTCCCGTAGCCACGCGAAGGGCGGGGCCTCTCTGAAAACCGCGCGCCTGCGCTCTGGCCGTCGGGTAAGTGCGGTGGGGGGGTCTCGGAAGCCAGGCGGGTGGGACGGGCCGGAGTCCCGGGAAACCGGAGACTGGGGCCAGAGGCCGCGGGAATTCACGGGAAAACCGGCGAGGCCGCGCCAGAGCCTCGGCTTTTCCCAGGCGGCCCCTTGCAGCTGAGGGCGCCGGCGAACCGCTTGAATGAAACGTCCGCCGGCGGGGAGCACGGCCGCGCGGCGGGCCGTGGGCGGGTGCCCGGGGCCACCCGCCCAGGTTATCCTCCGTCCAACAGCAACCACGTTTTTAAAATGCAAAGAGAAAGAGTGCAAAGAAAAATGCAAAGAGACGTCTGTGTTATCCAGCCCAATAAATACACAGTTTTGCCCTTTGGACTTGACATCAACCCAGAAGATTTAATGAGACATTTACATTGTAGATCTTGAGACTTCGGTGTGTATCGCACAACGGTGGGGGGGGGGGGGGCACGTGGGGAGGAGAGTCACATTCACGCGCTCAGTTGCGTCTGGGGCCTCTTCGGAAACAGCGCAGGTCTAGGAAACGCGGATGCTGAAGGCTTCGCCAGTTCTTAGACTCATCANACATTTACATTGTAGATCTTGAGACTTCGGTGTGGGGGGGGGGGGGGGGGGGGGGGGGGGGGGGGGGGGGGGGGGGGGAGGAGAGCCTCATTCACGCGCTCAGTTGCGTCTGGGGCCTCTTCGGAAACAGCGCAGGTCTAGGAAACGCGGATGCTGAAGGCTTCGCCAGTTCTTAGACTCATCAATCAGCACAGCCGAGTCGGCGCTGTTAGAGAATCGAACGTGGCATGTTCAGAATCCAAGTGGCCCAGGGCGCCGGGGGAGACAGAGACGTGTGTTAATTTATAGGTCAAGTCCCGTTGCACTTGTCCACAACCCTCCAGTGCCTTCCCCGGACTCAGAATAAAATTCAGACACCTTACTTCTCACGGTCTGAATGTTTGTGTCTCCCCCTGTACCCCATTCCTGTAGTGAAAACCTAATGCCCAGTGGTGATGGTGTTAGTAGGTGGGGCCTTTGGGAGGTGATTAGGGCTGAGGACCGAGACCTCATGGTGACATTAGTGCTCTTTCAAGAGACCCCATGGGGCGCCTGGGTGGCTCCGTCGTCGGTTGAGCCTCGGTCTTTGGCTCAGGTCATGATCTCCTTGCTGGTGGGTTCCAGCCCCACGTGGCGCTCTGTGCTGACAGCTCAGAGCCTGGAGCCCGCTTCCCATTCTGTGTCTCCTTCTCTCTCTGCCCCTCCCCCCCTCTCAAAAATAAACAAACATTTAAATAATTTAAAAAATAAAGATAAAAGAGAGGATACAGTAAGAAGTCTGTGAGTGGGAAGAGAGGCCCTCGCTGGAGCATGTCCACACCTTAGACTTCCAGCCTCCCAAATTGTGAGACTTTAATTTGTTGTTTAGAAGCCACCCGGTCTGTGGTACGTTGTTATCGCAGCTGAACAGGCTGAGACGCTTACTTTTTATTCTAGAAGGCTCTATACGCTCTGCCACCACCCCTACACCTGACTTCCTTGCGATCTCCTGCCACACCCTCTTCCCCACTCTGCTCACCCCTTTTCGATCACATTGACACTTTTCGTGTCCCTTTAAACAAAGTTAAACAAGTATCTTTTGCTAGTAAATCAGAAATTTTTTACTCTTCTGCTTGAAATGTACTTTTGCTGGCTTGCTCCCTTCCTTTGTTTTTTTGTTTTTTTATTTTTTTTAATGTTTATTTTCCAGAGAGAGAGACAGAGAGCGAGCAGGGGAGGGGCAGAGAGGGAGACACAGAATCCAATCCGAAGGGGGCTCCAGACTCTGAGCTGTCAGCACAGAGCCCAACACGGGGCTCAAACTATGACCTGAGCCAAAGTCAGGTGCTCAGCCGACTCCCCACCCAGGTGCCCGGCTTGTCCCCTTCCTCTGAAGGTTTCTGACCAAATGCATTCATAAGAGAGTCCTATACACACTCTCTCATCAAAAATAGTGCCTACACCCAACTCTTACGTCTTTACTAAGTGTAACTTTTCTCCATAGCACTGTTACCTATGACTCGCTCTCAATTACCCCCAGAATCTAGCAGCTTCAAACCACAAACTTGTATTATCTCACTGCCTGTAAGACAGGAATTTGAGTGGCCTGAGGTCTCAAGAAGTTTCAGTGAACACCAGGGCCAGGACTGAAGTCCTGTGAAGGGTTGACTAGCGACAGGTCCCTTGGAAGATGGTTCATTAATATGCTGAGAGCCAGAGGTTTTGGTTCCTTACCAGGTGGACGTTTCTGGAGGGCCACTTGGTCGTCCTCATGACATGGCAGTTGGCTTCTCCAGAAAGAGCAAAGTGGAAGCCACTATGACTTTCATGGAAGTCACACACAGTCACTTCCACAGTGTGTCATTACTTGGGAAGATCATGAAGAGGGTGTCTGAGGACCGTGAAGGGAGATTGGCTACCACTCGTGTTTGTCGTTTGCCACTGATTTCCCAGTTTTAACATTTGAAGGCCTGTGTCCCAGGAAACCCAACCATCCTGAGAAGACCGGACTCCTGTCAACCGGGCTCTGTACCCAGTGTTAGAACAGTGCTGGCACATCGATTGTTCAGCATTTGTTAAATGAATTTTTTACTGCGGAAGTTGTCTGATGGTGACTTTTATTCCAGCAAACTTGCTTTTCAGATGATCAAAATCTTTTAAAATAGTTAAGCCCTCGGGACAAGATGCCCACTTTCAGAAATGTTACCTAGTACTAGTCATCAATGGGGATAAGCAAAAACACTGTATATTTTCAAGCTTCTCTAAAAAATAAAGCAAAAGATGGCATATAAAGAACGTGGTTTTACTCTTTATTCTTCTGTGGTTCTTCCGGCATCTGTTCATTCTTCACATGTGGTTTCCTCCCTGCCTCCTCCAATCCGTTTTCATGCCCAGAACCCATTTCAGCATCCTTGAACAGTAAAGCTCAAACCCTCTTCACCTTTCCTCTTCCAAGGTGCATTGTTTTCTCTACTACACTCACTTTCCAATGTACTGCTCTTCCTCTGCCATCTCCTAGATAGCCTTACTCTGTCTTTTTAGTCTACACTGCAGTAGACACAGATAATCAGAGTCCTTTTCCTAAGCCGTTTTTTTTCCTGATTTGTCACTTTTTGTGTTCAAGAATGCTCATCTGTTGTCCGAGGAATGCCATTTAAATTCTTCTGCCTGGCTTTCAGCATCTCCCATTACCTCTCCCCTGTACTACCGGTCTCCAATATGTGTGTTTTTTCCACATCACCAGAGAACTCTCAGACACAGGCTGGGAGTCCTGCAAGTCAACTCAACTCTGACACTGTCTATCTGGAGGCAGCATCAGATCCCACAGGTTAAGGGCTCCGTCCCACGTGACTGACCCCACTTCAGATGCCAATGGCAAGCCCAGGTTGTTACCTGTGCTTCTGACCAACTGGCTAAAAGTTGGTCAACCCTCTCTGGTTTGATTAATTTGCTGGAGTAGCTCACGGAACTCAGGCAACCAGCTTACTTACTAGATTGCTGGCTTATGACAAGGGATATTCAAGGATACAGATGAAAGTCCAGATGAAGAGCTACATAGGGTGAGGTCCAGAAGGGTCCCAAACATAGGAGCTTCTGTGTCCATGGAGTTTAGGGTGCACCACCCATCTGACACATGGATTTGTTCTGGTCCAACAGCCTAAAAGCTCTCTGAACCCTCCCATCCTTTTGGGGTTTTATGGAAGTTTCATTACATAGGGATGATTGATTAAATCTTTGGTGATTGAACTCAATATCCAGCTCCGTTCTCCTCCCCAGAGGTGTGAGGGGTTGGAACTGAAAACTGCAACCCTCTCATCACGTGGTTGGTTCCCCAAGCAACCAGCTCTCATCCTTAGGTCATCTAGGGGCTTTCCAAAAATCACCTCATTAACATAACCAAAACCACTGTTATCCTATTAACACTTGGGGTTTTTGTGAGCTATATGCCAGGAATGGACAAAGACCAAATGTATACTTATTAAAAATCACATCACACTATCCTTTAAGATATTCTACTAGTTCTACATTAAGACATCCCTCCTCTCAAGGAGTTTCTTACAATTTGATAGGAATGGTAAGAAATACAGAACACATTAAAGACTGGGTCACATACAACAGTATAAAGGGGCAATGGGTATTTAGAATAGAGAAATCTCATCCGATTAGAGAGAGAGAAGAGTTTTCATTAAGGAGCTGACATTTCAGATGGGTCTTGGAGGGGAAAGCTTGAGGACTTCATCTGCAATTCGAGAAGGGAGGGGGAAGGTAGAGGAAATACTGTGGAGGAAGGAAAATAAGGGACATATTTAGGAAGAATATAAGGCTAGTTTGGGTGAAGGTAATTAAGAGAAAATAAGACTAGACAGGATTAAGGTATTGGGTAAAGTGGCTGCTGAATTCTGTCTTCGTCTGGTAAACAGTAGAGACTCAAAAAAAGTGTTTCAGTTTATATGGGCATCGGGAATAGAAGTGGGCCTTGAGATCCAGCAGGAGTATCTGGAATTGATTGGAAAAATACTAGAAAGGAACAGGTCTATAGCCAGTAGCTCCTTGGTAGATGCAAGATGACTGACCAAGAGACCTCGCATTGAACTTCACTGTAGTATATTCAGAGAATTATGTTAATGTGTCTGATCTCTGCTGCCAATGCTATACAAAATGTTTCTTACTGAGTCAGTTTACTGAAGAATATTTAAACTGAGACTGCCCACATAAAATATTTTAGATTTGAAAAATCTTAAAAATTAGAATTCTTTCTGGATAGTGTGACATAGTTCTCAAGATAGTTCACATAATTGCCAAACTTCTGAGGTTATGTTAAACATTGTAAAGTGACAGTATCCATGAAGATATGCTTCCTTTTCAATGCTGGAAAATGTTGGGATGTTGATTTTTGATATAATTACAAAATTTAAAGTAAGAGGTAATAGGTTTATCTTCAAGACAATTGAGATACTGGTAATGATATGCAGCATTCTCTTGTGACAGGCTTACTACTTTTCACATACCCATATTGCATTAGCTACTTGATTTTTAAAAGGAAAATTAAAGGGGATTGGGTTGTTTGGAATTAGTTTTTGGGTGGTAACAAAAAATATAAAAACATTTACTAAATGGTTTTACAATTTCTATGAATTTTGCGTTTATAAAAATGTTAAGAATTATGATTCTCAGTAAACAATTTTAAAACATTTTACTACCTCTTGGGTTTTTTTTTTTTGATATCTAGATATGCTGTTCTTAAATTAACAAAGAATTGAGATATTCTTAAAGAATTGAGAAACCTTGGATTATCAGAGCATTTAAAATAGTAAAGATCAGCTAGTTTCTGGATTCTTTGAAAAAAGAAAAAATAATCTAAATAAAATAAAAGTATTCTTTAATATTTAATATTTAGTAAAATTCTGCTAACCTACTTAAAAAGTTTCTTAATGTATTAAAAAATATTAGATACTCTGACATATTGGAAAGAGAATAGGCTTTGGGGTCAAACTGGCTTTCCCCCTTACTTGCTATGTGACTGGATAACTTATCTAACCTTGTCCTTCTGAAAAATGGTCTTACTGCTACTTAATTGTAGAGTGATGAGGATTACACATGATTCTAACTATAACTGAGTGTCTTCTATGTATTAGGCCAAAGTTTGGCAAGTCTTTATTTAAAGGGCAAGATAGTAAATATTTTAGGCTTTGTAGGCCTAAAACTTTTCTCTGCCACAACTATTCAACTTTTCTCTTTAGCATAAAAGCAGCCACAGGCAGTTCATAAATGAATGTTGTTGTGTTCTAACAAAACCGTATATATGGACACTGAATTTTGAATTTCGTATATTTTATACATTGTAAACTATTCCTCTTACATCATGAACTATTCTTTGGATTTTTAACTATTTAAAAAAATTTTTTTAATCATTCTTAGTTGCTATTCCATGCAAAAACAGTGGCAGGCCAGATTTGGCCCATAGGCCATAGTTTGCCAACCCCCATCTTAGACAATTATACACTATGAGATGCAGGTGCTAATTTCATAGATGAAGGAAACAGGAGCAAATGTTATATGACTGACTTGGAGTCTCCCAGTGTAAGATCCATTAAAAATGACTAGTGTAGAATCTCACACGTGGTCTAGAGTCAACGGAAAAAATATACATTTTTGCAACACTTTTCATCTTTTTATTCCATAGCATTTATTGGATTATGAGGCCAATATAGTGCCAGTCTCACTGAAAGAACTTTAGAGTTTTCTTATGAGAAGATAATTGATTGACTTTGTTTTAATGTTTGAAAAGATGGCATAGTTGAAACACAGGCAGGAAAAAACATCACTGTTTTGGTTTTAATTAGCCTTTTTTCCCCTGAAAATGTTTGAGACACGTTTTTCCATTCATTCTAAAAACATCCTAGTGTGAGAATAATTAGCTTCCAAATTTTATGTCTGAGGAAACTGAAGTGGTAGTTTGGGGATGTTATGTGACTTTGACATTGTATCTTAGGTGGCCAGAGCTAGAACTCATATTAATGACCTCTCATCCTGACTTAAATGCTGCAGTGGAAATGGAGGAATAAAACACAAAAATATAGTACTGAGACTTTCTAGCTTCATCATGATCCAAATGACCTATGACAACAGTTTAGTAAGGGTTTTCAGAATAATTTCCTATCTTGTAACTAATATAGCTGGAGCAATGTAAAGAACTACATCAACCAAACTTATAAACAGAAAAGAAAAATATTTAAGTCACTTTGTTCTTAACTGTAGATACAGTTGTTACTAAAATCAGTAGTACACTGGAATTTGCCATTTTTTTAATGAAAAAAGTTGCATTTATTTCAAAGATAAGAGTGACATTCCTAAATATGTTAAGGATGTTTGCCATTAGCAAAGCCTTATAAATGTTTCTTTTCCTAATATTCTACTTTACCAGAAGAGGAGCAGTTTTTAAAAATCACTTTTAAAGATTTTTAGGGTAAGAAAAAGCAAAGATGATTCAGAATGAGAATATAAACACATTTAAGCCTGGATTGACCTTCCAAAGGAAGCTTAAACTTCTTGAGCCCAGCTTTATTGTTTCAGGTCAAAATGCATGACCAATGTATGTTATTCCCATTATCTGGTTTTGCTCATCATTTTCTACAGGAAGAGAGCAAAACATTTTTCTAGAACTCCTTTCAATTAAAAAAAAAAACCCATGTTTCACCTTTTAATGAACCCATAAATACTCATGGTAAGGGATAAGTAGTTCCCAGAGTACTGGATCAATCACCAGGGTTTCTTGTTACTGTATCTTGAAACCAGAAATACATCTCCCACTACACACACACAGACACACAGACACACACACACCTTCAGCATCCCTGTTTGTCTGAATTGAGTACCATTATCAACGAGTACTAACTGTGAATTTGTAATCACTTATGTTCTTGAATAAATAATGTTGAAGTACATGTATGGCTATGCTACTATCCATAGAGAGCTAGTATGTCTTCTCGACAGTACTAATTACACATTTTTCTACCTTACCAACCTTGCTGTCCCCAAATCCCTTTTAATGTGTAGTTTATAATATATGATCCTATCTTTATTGTTCATACCACCAACTCTTGAGTTTATCTTCTTGTAAGCTTGTCCAGTGACTTTCAACATGTTTTAATTACTTGGATCAGCTTCTTGTGTTCCCTGCAGTGAAGAAACTGAAATGATCTGTACATTTCATGGCCAAGAATATGTTTTAAATGCAGAAAAATGCACATTAAAAATTAAAAAAAAAAAAAAGAATCCTGGTGACAACTATTTTATAAATATGTGACTGTATTTTTCTTTGTGTCCAGAAACTTATACTGAATAGAATTCAGGTATCTTCCTCCCTAACCCACACAGTTCATAGATCTAACACCAGGTTTCCATTTGTACCAAAATGGGCAAGATAATGAAGGCACAGGCTCACTTTGTATCAATAAAGGACATCAAACACAGTCATGAGGCACTAATGACATATAAGCATAGTCAATCACAAAAAGCAAGTGTTCAAAGTCCTTGGTAACTTTTCCCCCTTTAACATTTGGCAAAATTCAGTCTAGATATTTTAATACCTCAGAAAGAAAAAAATAAATAAGAGATGCTACATTAAAACATCAGATTACCTGTAGTCTTGAGAAATACAAGGAAAGGGATAAAATGAAGGGAAGAGACCACAGATGTCCTATATTCTTGGATTATCCTTCCTTTCTGAGGGTCTGCGATGTCTGCATGCATCTGTATAAATGCCAGCTGTACCTGAAGATTGAAGGGATTGTTGGTAGTTGGCTGACATGGTCCCTCAACGCTATTAAAAGTTTATATCACAAAAACAAAATGAGCTTGATTTCTGCTAAGTCTTTTGTTAAACACCTAAGTCAAATTTGGTTATTTAAAGGTGATCTAAAAAGTTTAAGATAAAGGAAAAATACATTCTAGCTTCCCAGTAAGAAACAGGTTACATATTTAGACTTCAATAGCAAATAAATACACCTAAAAGCCAAGCAAATTTCTCTCCTTTAGGAGACTCTGATACAGACTACGAAAACAGTTATTGTTTCTCTACTGCTGAGGACAACATCACCCATAGAACATCTCAGGAACTAATTTCACAATTTTAAGAGACTTTTTCCTATGACATAATATGAAAGATGAGGGTTTAACTTAGGTCTGAGCAGACAGAATAGATCTGCACTTCATAACATCTCTATTACAAATATATGACAGTTGAACAACAAAACAGCCCAATTTCTGTTTACATCAAAACCACTGTCTACGTGATATATAATTACTTGCTTTCTATGGGTTAATCCACCATCTGCAAGACCAGAGCTGGGAATCCATGGAGCATGCCATTTATAGGTAAGCCTAAGTCTATAACTGCAGAAATAACATGGAAATGTATCAGCCTATCCAAAGTAGTTAAATATGTTTTTAAAATTTTTCCTAAGAAATTAATTTTGATAATATTTCCCAAGTCCTCCACCTAAAGATCCCATAATCATTTTTGGTTTTTCACCTCAGAATCTACCAAAATTTTTAACTGTTTCCAAGTATTGGTAACAAAGGAACTGATACTGCATGTATTCACCAACTAGTTGTTAATATTTCAGTGAGTTAAAGTTTTTGCATGCCTAAAAAATGAATTGTAAAGAAAAAATAAGGAATACTTGGAGGAGGATCTCAATAATTTGGTGTTTTGCTTTAAAAACAACCTCTAATATTTATCTCTGACAACACAGTATGTATATATATGTATATAAAGTTCATTTCCATGCCTATTACATAAAAATAACTATAGGAAATATCAGTCTATCAGTATCAGCTGATATATATCCAATTAATTCACTGCAGAAGGGAAAATAAGAAAAAAATCTGAAGTAATCAGTTAAAGCTCACAGTTCAAAAAATTTTTTTTCCTTTTTTCTTCTTTTTTTTTTTTTTTTTTTTGNTTTTTTTTTCTTTTTTTTTTTTTTTTTTTTTTTTTTTTTTGCATGGTTTGTAATTTTTTGGTAGTTATATCTGTGCTGTGTTGAACCAGTTGATTCCCAGACTAATGGCCTCCTCCGAGTAGATTTGAAAGGAAGCCCGAAGGCTTCTTATTTTGCTGTGCTTCTGCTTCCTGGTCTTGTGCAAGTCCCAATTCACTCTCAATTTGATCAAGCTCTGACTGGTCAAGTAGTTCAAAGTCATCACCTTCTTCAGTGTCTGTGTCCTCTCCTGGGCTGGGGGCAGCCTGAGAGAGCACTTGCTGCGCAGCGCCCTCTAACTGCTCTTTGATGGCAGCAGTCACCGCAGCCGTAATGGCATCCCCAGCCAGGTTACGCATCAAGTGAAAGGTTTGGTCACTGCTCAGAGGAAGGGTGAGACCAGCGGCTGACTGCCTCTCTTTGCTTGCTCTGGGACCACTGTCCAACTGCTCCTTTTTTCTCCTGAGCTCAGTGGGCAAGCCGAGGCTGAATTCATCTTCATCATTTGTTCCCATGCCATTGTCTACAGATGGAAAATCGGAAAGGTCTCGAGAGAAAACTTCTTCGCTAGGCCGGTCAAGATCTGTGGAATGTGTAACAGAAGTTCATGCTTGAGCACAGTGATGAAAACGAAATGAAAGAACTGTCTAAAAGATACACTGATGTTAATCCAACACTCTAGGCAAACCTGGCATTCATCTAGCTTCCTGGTTCAGCTTAAATCAACTTAACCATATACTGGACCCCTTTCAAATCTGGGACACCATCTCTCTACAAGTACACAAATTCCACATGTCCCCCCTACGTCTTTAGTTTTCCTCTTAAGTACAAACCAGTATATGTAATGACTTAATATTCTACTTGATGTTGGCTTGAGGCTTTGACTGAAGTTTTTTTAAGTTTTTATATAAATCCCAATGAGTTAGCATACAATGTATTAGTTTCAGGTATACAATATAGTGATTCAGCACTTAATATATGACACCCAGTGAGCATCACAAGTGCCCTCCTTAATCCCTCTGGTAACCATCAGTTTGTTCTCTATTTTCTTTTTTTTATTTGAGAAAGAGAGACAGAAAGAGCAAGTGTGAGTGGGGGTGGGGGGGAGCGGGAAGAGAGAGAATGAATCCCAAGCAGTCTTCTTGCTCAACCTGGAGCTAGATGTGGGGCTTGGTCCCAGGACCCTAGCTAGGATCACGACCCTAGCCAAAATCAAGAATCGGATGCTCAACTGACTGAGCCATCCAGGCACCCCTGTTCTCTATTTTAAGAGTCTATTTTTTGACTAGCCTCTCTCCCTCTTTTTTCCCCTTTGTTCATTTGTTTTGTTTCTTAAACTCCATGTGTGTGTGAAATCATATGGTATTTGTCTTTCTCTGACCAATTTATTTTGCTTAGCATAATACTCTCCAACTCCATGCACATTGTTGCAAATGGCAAGATTTCATTCTTGTTAATGGCTGAGTAATATTCCATTGTATGTATGAACTAGAGTTGAAATGTTCATCATAAACAAAAATTTCATCCTGCCCCAGTATTAGCTTTAAGCCAATGTGGATATGCATGATGGAGAGTATTATCCTGCCCCACCATTTTCATCTATGGAGACCTATCTCAGCATCTGTAACCGATGTTTGTTTAAAGCAACGAATTCAAACAAAGTATTGCTCCTTCTATCCCATATTCAGCCTAAGAGCTTATGGAAACATTTTGCTTTCCATAAATATAGCTGAAAGTGACCATACCCTGTTTACCAGCCAGACTCGTATCCTGAATATATATAGAATCTTTAAGATTTGGGACATTTGAAAGCAATGTCAGATTAACAAGCAGTGATTTTATTGTCTTTCACTTTCCATAGAAAATCTTTCAGTATAATGGTTAACTCTTTATAATAGTGACTTGAAGTCTTCAATTTAATTAAAGCCTTCATTGTGGGCTGCATTACTGCTGCCCGTTTTGCTGTGTAAATCTGAGAGAGAATGCTTAAGAACAATGGGTTTGTTATCCTCATCTTGATATTTAGGGCTTGTACAGCTGAATCTTCCTTTTCTTTTTTTTCTCAGGAGGCCTTGAGCCCAATGTGGGCTTTAAATTCATGACCCCATGACCAAGAGTCGCCTGCTCTACGAACTAAGCCAGCCAGGCACCCCATGAGTGTTCTAATACACTTGAAAGGTGAGGAAATTGAGGTCCACAGAAATTATGTCGCCTGTTCAAGGTCATACAGTTAGCTAATGACAAAGGCAAGACTACGCTTGGGTGTCCTAATCTCCAAAGCTGTCTTTTTTCAAACACCATATGGCCTCCCTTCTTCCACTAGAGAAAGAAAGTAGGTTCTTGCTTGGAAAAACACATATAGAACAATTCATAATCTTCCATTTTACTCTCATATATTCAGTATATGGTTAAAATGACTTGAAATAATCCAATGAGACTAGAAAAAGTTAACTTACTGCACAAGATGATCTCTGTTTTAAACTATATTTATCCTAATTATAAAAAAAAAAAGAAAGCTTGTTTTTTTTTTTTTTTTTTTTAAACTAACTTTGAAGTAAACCACGAGAAACCGTGGGGTCAGCTTCAGATTTGGGGAACCTGTCCTCCAGACTTTAATCCTCTGTAATGAGGACTAGCCCTGGATACATGGGATGAAAGTCTCTCTTCCCCTCCTTGCTCTGTTGCTGTCCACAGTGCCACCAGACACTAAAGAAGCTAATTGTTTTCACTGTCAGTTATTTGTTTGTTTTGAAAATGAAGGCAGATTTGGATAGTGACCGGCTTAGATTTTTTCTCATACTTTTAAAAAAGGAACAGCTTTTGAGGTACGATTCATATATCATAAAATTGGCCCTTGTAAAGTGTACAAATCAGGGGCGTCTGGGTGGCTCGGTCAGTTAAGCGTCTGACTTCACCTCGGGTCATGATCTGACGGTTCGTGGGTTCAAGCCCCATGTCGGGCTCTGTGCTGACAGCTCAGAGCCTGCAGCCCGCTTCTGATTCTGTGTCTCCCTCTCTCTCTGGCCCTCCCCTGCTCACGCTGTCTGCCTCTCTCTCTCAAAAATAAATAAATAAATAAACAAACAAAACATTAAAAAAACTTAAAGTGTACAAATCAGTGGCTTTTAATATATTCACAAAGCTGTACAACCATCACCACTGTCTAATTCCAGAACATTTACATCGTTACAAAAAACCCATACTAATTACCAGTCACCTTTCTTCCTTCTCCCAGCCCCTGGCAGCCACTAATCTATTTTCTGTCCACATGGATTTGTCCACCCTGGACGTTTCCTATAAATGGACTTCTACAATACGTGGACTGGTGCATCTGGCTTCTTTCACATAGCATAATGTTTTCAAGGTTCATCCATATTGTGGCATGTGTCACTACTTTGTTTTTATAGCCAAGCGATACTCCACTGTCTACGTGTACCAGATTTTGTTTGTCCATTCAGCCGCTGGCAGAGGTAAACAGTTTTGTATGTGCTAATAATAAAAAAAAAAGAAGAGCATGTAGAGATGTGAGCATACCATCCGAAGTGTCCGTCTGTGGAGTGTATCCTTCTGAAAGGTTGAAGGTCCCATTGTCAGTCCAGGAGACCTCAGACACGTCTGTGTCAGACACGGACAGCTCTTTCGCAGCAACCGTGAGGCTAATCTGTGTTAATATAAATAGCAGTGGCACATTTTAAACTTCAGACAGAAATCTTTTGAAAACGCCATGCGAACACCAAAATGTCAGAATAATAAAACCCAGATGAGTCATTTTCCTTCTGAAATGGTTTAATCATCTTAGATGAAAGAAGAGGAGTCTATTAAGAAAATCATTCAGCTTTAAGGCATGTAAGTAAATTTACAGCCAAACCACCCAGGAACAAACTGAAAACTAAACAAACAAACAAAAAAATACCTTAGGACAAAGAGCTGAAAGGTCTAATTCACTGTCGTCTTTCTGGCTTTTTTCTTTATCTGCTTCTGTTGAGAGAAAATTTAGAGGCTTTCAGTTTCCTAGACGTAGTATATTTCACTCATTATAGAGTGATATCCTGACCCCACGTTCCTCATGGTCTCCAATGCTTCCATATAATTAAATATTTGCTCACAACGTATTTGCAGAAGTTTGATTTCCAAGGACAGTGGTCCATATAGTGGGTCCCCTAGTGTGCTACCTGAACCAGTAGCATCAGCCGCACTGATCTGATGGAACTTTTTAGAAATGCACATTCTCAGGCCCCGCCCTCCACTAACTGAATCAGAAACTGTGGGGTGGGGCCTGGAAATCTATGCTTTAATAATCACTCGAGGTGGTTCTGATGCCTGCGATAGTCTGAGAATCTATAACATCACAGGCCAAGTTCAGTAGTGAATCATGATCACGTTCATTTTTCCTCTGTTTTCTTTTCCTCCCCTTGTTCTCTCCCTCCCCTTACCCGGCTCCCACGCTCACAGCCCTAATGTTGGCTTTTTGTATTTGCAATAGTCCACCCCAAAAGAAAAGAGCTTAAACAAAAGAAATCATAAATAGAAAATGCAGAATTATTGAATCCTTTTCTCCTTCCCCTGACAATTTGGATTTAAAAAGTCCATTTCTTGTATGTTTGAGAAAAGAATAAAAGCCTAAATAGGCAAAGGCTATATTACTTTGGGGGGGATTAGCTTCCATAATAATATGCAATAAAAGGCTAAAAGAGCCTCGAAATGTATTAAAAGTGATTTCATAATAAATAGCCAGCTGATGTCTCATTCCATGGATGGTATCTAAAATTCAAACTTTACCTACCAGATCTCTTACGTTTCTTCTGATTAATATACTCTCCAATTCCAAAATCTAGTTTCAGCAGAAATGACTTGATTTTGCTATATATTTTTTGTCCAATATCATTACACTTAAACAGTGGACACAAAAATGCACACAGTACTGAAACAGAAGAGGGAAGAGAACATAGGTAAGATGGCCTTCCTTTCAAAAGGCTACAGCTTCGTATTTCGCAAAAGTATTTCAGTTCCCTTCCTGTCAAAGACAAGTGTGCTTCTTAGAGAAATGCTTCTGTGAAGTTCATAATTTCTGTTCTTCCTCCCACAATGAAAACATCTTCTCCCGCACGAGCGCGCGCGCACACACACATACTGCTTAAGGTCCTTGTTTTCAAAGACTTGCTATTATATCATCTTCTTCCTTTCAATTTTTTCAGCCTCAACATTGACACAAAGATTACATGCTTTCTTATCAACAGTCCTAGATTAAAATCTCCATTGTACTTATTTGTTAAATAAGCCAAAGGAAAGTTATGATCTATTAGCCTCTCATCAGTAATTTGGGGATAATAATATTATCTGTTAGGGTTTTTGAAGCGATAAATGAGGCCAATGTCAACCACCTGGATAATGCTTTGCCCACATCAGACTCTCCTTTCCTGGCTCTTTCCTCCTTTACTCCCTAAACAAGGCAGATCAAGGGCTGATATTTACATGAGTTCCATGTGGGAGAACGGATGTGAGCTTGGATTATCTGCCATGGGTACTATCCATTAGGAATACAAAAAGAAATGAAGATTGACACAGTGAATGCACTGTATTCCCTGGTGTTTATTTCTTTGTTGTTGTTAGAAAATGTGCCCATTTACCTTTTAAAGAGCAGCTGCAAACTCAAATATCACTAGAAGAAGCCAAGGAAGTATATGTATATTTTAAAAGCTGGTGTAGGAAAAATAGGGAATATGAGAGTTAGTTACATGGAGAGTGCCTGTGCCATCTCAAGGTGGCAGCACCAGATCATAGTTTCCAAGAAAAGCTCAAAGCTATACTTTTTTTCTTTTTTACAGCATTTTGGAGCTATATTTGACATACAGTAAATTGTACATTTTTAAAGTATACAGTTGGAGAAGTTTTGAGATATGCATACAACTAAGAAACCATCTCCACCATGAAGATAGTGAACATACCCATCAGCCCCTAAAGTTTCTTCATCTTCCTATTAACCCTTCTCCCCTGCCTTTCCCTACCTCATCCGTAGGCAAGCATTTGTGTGCTTTGCCACTAAAGATTAGTGTGAATATGTATAAGTGGAATCAGACGGTTTATGTTCTTTTTTACCTGACTTTTTCCACTCAATCTAATTATTTTGAGATTTATTCAGATTGTTGCATACATCAACATGTTAGTGCTGAGTAGTCACTGAATGGATATACCACAGGCTGTTTACCCATACGTCTAAGGATGGATGTATGGACTGTGTTCCAGTTTTGGCTACTACAAATGCAGGTGCTATGAACATGTGTATACAAGTTTTTGTGAAAGTGTATGCTTTCATTTGTCCTGGGTAAGTACCTGGCTGTGGAACAGCTGCAGCATGTACGGTTTTTAAGAAACTGCCAGGGGCACCTGGTGGCTCAGTCAGTTAAGTGTCCAACTTTGGCTCAGGTCATGATCTCATGGTTCAGGGGTTCGAGCCCCGCGTCGGGCTCTGTGCTGACAGCTAGTTCAGAGCCTGGAGCCTGCTTCAGATTCTGTGTCTCCCTCTCTCTCTGACCCTCCCCTGGTCACGCTGTCTCTCTCTCTCTCAGAAATATATAAAACATTAAAAAAAAATTAAGGGGCGCCTGGGTGGCTCAGTTGGTTAAGCGTCCGACTTTGGCTCAGGTCATGATCTCATGGTTCAGGGGTTCAAGCCCTGTATCGGGCTCTGTGCTGACAGCTCCGAGCCTGGAGCCTGCTTCAGATCCTGTGTCTCCCTCTCTATCTGAGCCTCCCCTGCTCCCGCTGTCTCTCTCTTTCTCAGAAATAAATAAAACAATTAAAAATATTAAAAATTTAAAAAAATTAAGAAACTGCCAAACTGTTATCCAAAGTGGTTGTACCCTTCACCTACCCACTAACAGTATGGGAGGATTTCTAGTTGCTGTGTATCCTTGCTAATACTTAATATGGTCAGTAGTTTCAATTTTCACCATTGTGGTGAGGGTGTGATGGTATCACATTGTGGCTTTAATTATTTCTGGAGCCACAGAACATACACCAGGGCAAAAGTATTAGTGTGTTGGGGGGGGGGGGGGGGGGAGGTAGATAGTGGTGCAGGTGGGAAGTAGAGCTTATTTATAGTTTTATTGACATAACAAAATTAAATCACTCATAACCAACCCTGCCTTCTGACAGGTATTCTTCCATGTTTAAGATGTAAACACGTCTCTAGGAAAAGGAGAAACTTTGTACAAAAGGAAATTAAAGAATGATCAATGTGGTTTATAATAAAAAACTCATCCCTCCTCTTCCAAACTATG
Organism: Hyaena hyaena; assembly: GCF_003009895.1. Classification (NCBI taxonomy): domain Eukaryota; kingdom Metazoa; phylum Chordata; class Mammalia; order Carnivora; family Hyaenidae; genus Hyaena; species Hyaena hyaena. The sequence goes on from NW_024080780.1 coordinate 2,079,647, forward strand.
GAAGGTCTTGTTGACCAATAAATGATACCATATGCATCACATAAATTAACCGAATGTTCTACTATACTTACACAGTAGATAGCTGAGTATAACCCCAGGAATGTAACTTCCCAAGACTGTAAAAAATGTGCATACACTGCAGACCAGGAGACAAAACTAGAAATAATAGAAACAACATGTGACAGTTATACAGAACTCCAAGACACATTAGAGCACAGGATACACACCCAATTATTTATCTATATGTGATCTGTCACGTTCTGGCAAATGTTTTTCAAAACGTGTTCTTTTGTACTTGGGTCTGACTAATGACTGCTGTGTTCACCCAGCCTCAGGCCACTTTTACATTTAGTAATAATCGTTTTGAGGTTCCAGAAGCTTGTTTCTGGCACTGAGAACATCTCCCATTAATCATCCCTGTGGCTATATTACTGCCAGATGCAAGAGAACTGAAAAGTAGTATGTCCCCAGAAACTTTTTTTACTAAGGATCAGTCACTGGAAATAATGCAGACTTGGTAAATAAACTTGCAAGTTCAAACTACTTCTTTAAGATCATCAAAATTCATAAACACAGCAAACATATCACAGAAATTAGAGGCACTTATATAAATATAATTTGCACAGCTGATAAGCAGCTGGGATGAACTGACTGGCCATTATTATCCTCCTTCCCAACCATATCCATGTCTCGAACTGACCCCATTTCTAGGTCACTTAGAATCCAACTGGGAATGAAATGAAATTCCTGAAGTGAAATATGCTTAGTTTCCTTCTCTCTGTCAGTTATGAGCAAAAAAATCTTGGTTGTTCTAACAAATTTAAACATCATGACAAAAAATGCTTCTATAAAGCCTTCACGTGTTTTCCATACCCTAGTCTTAAAAATAAACTATCTTTCTTCTTTTGATTTATCTTTAAATTATGGTATTTAACTGGGAAGCAAAGAAAATTAAGGGAATTTCAAAAAATCATATGAGGAAAGGATACATAACACAGATCAGTAACTATTAACACTGAGGGGAGTCTAAAATTCACATTAACTTTGATTTTCCATTCTTTGGCATTTGGGTTAATAATTTAACTAGTCAAAGGAGAGCAAATGAACTTATTCAACAAAATTAAGAGCTGTTTCTGAAACAGCGAGGCCCTTGAAGAAAATGGGATTCTAATAGCAAAATGGAAGAGGAAAGACCTTAAAAGTTGAAAGAACAAGTCTATGAAAGCATTACCATATGCAGAATTCAGTTTCAGAAAGAGATTTCATATTATCCATTAAATTTGTAACATCATCATATTAGGCCAACTGACTTAAGAGACTTAAGAGCACATTAATGCAATCCAATGCACACGTTTTAAGTTCAGAATCTTCTAAAAATGTGTTTAGTCATTTCAGTAAAATAGGCATCAAAAATGCAACTCTCCCTCTCCACCATATGGGGTATCTATTCTAAGAATTACCTCCAGTGATTAAAAAAATCCATGCATATACAACGTTGCCACTTTAATATGCTCGAAATATGTCTAAGCATAGTTCTATTATTCAATACTACTGAAGTTAAGAGATTGCCCGTACATGGTACAACTAGAAGGATTTCTCAATGCCGGCATTCCGAGGCTTTTCCTTCCAACTACAGGTGGAGGTTCAAGCAACTTGAACACAGACATAGAAGGGAAAGGTTCTGTTGATGGCTCTGCCCTTAAACCCATGCTCTCACCATCACAGCTGAAGCTGCCTCTACACATCCCAGTACTCCGAAGGTGTGCACCACGCAATCCCTTCCAAACCACTTTTGAACCTTCTCCCCAGGGGTTTTCATCTTAACTGGAAAAATACTCATTCCATTTATATCAACCCTATGACTGTCTTTGCCAAAAGTTTTCTTTCATAAATCAAATAAGTCTTAAATAAACCAAGAATCTCTACTGTTAAGGCTAAAAGGGAGACTCGATTATCTCCAAAAGCATCCTCAAAGGACTATACGTTCATCTCCTTCTGAATTTAGAACAGGCCTAAATAATACAAACTGAAATTTTGTATTGGACTATAACTGACATATAATATTACATGAATTTCAGTGTACAGCATAGAGATTCGACATTTACATACATCATGAAATGATGACAAGTCTAGTCACTTGTCATCACCTACGTAGTTAATATATTATTGACTACATTCCCTATGCTGTACTTTACATCTCTATGACTTATACACTTTTTAAACTGAATAGTTGACATATAATGTTATATTAGTTTCAGGTGTACAACATAGTGGTGAGTTTCATTACTGCAAGTTGGTACTTTTTAATCCCTTTCACCTATTTTGCCCACCCCCTGCCCCTCTTCTCTCTGGCAACCACCAGTTTGTTCTCTGTAATTATATGTCTGGTTTTTTTCTCTCTGTGTCTGCTTTTAAACTGAAGTTCTTAATAATATATTTTTTTCTCCTTGGTCTGGCCGATAAGACCAGTCAACATTCATTTTTGTTAATGAGTTAGATAAATATGTATAAAATAGAAAATGATTCCAATTTCAAAATATAAGGTTGAGGGTGTTCTAGTGCTAACACACTGATGTTTCTGAACCTTGCTAATATCAGCTTCATGGCATGTGCTCTTAGCATATTGTATCCAGGACTGGAGAACCCTTACAACCTGACAAAAGAGGTTAATTCATTTGTTTCCGATTGATTGCACATTTTAAGGCACACACACTAATTCACCTATACTGGAAAACTTGCCTTGCCGGGGCTCTGCTGTTTAAAAAGAGACATTTCTTGAAGAAATATGCTGAAATTCATCCATGATTCTGCAATACAGTGGCTGAGCCTTGGTCTTTCATCTGGTTTGGAATTGATAACTTCCCAGCTACAGAGAAAAAGAAAACAGAGTTTTAGCCGACTTGTGATGATTCGTTCAGCACGGCTTGCTTCAGCAAACATTTCTGGAGCACCACTACTGGCCACACTCTCTGGAAAAGGCTTGCAAATTCAGAGGCGAACCAGCCGGATACCTGACTAATGAAGCAGACACCCCAAAAGAAGAGATTCAGGCTGAACAACGAGCTACCCAATCATCCCATTACACTGAAGGGATCGCTGAGGGAGAGGTATGGGTAGAGGCTTTGGGACATCTCTGAAGTCACTTCCGTGCTAAAATCTGGATTAGTAGTAGTTTATCCTGAGGGCTCAGAAGAGTTTCAAACAGAACAATGTACGTCTGCAGAGGACCTGGACCAGAAAGTGACAGCGGCACTATTCCACAGAGCCCCACGCGTGTTTCTGCCGAGTCTGCCAGAAGAGTAACGCTGCATGAAGCTGGGAAGGTGAGATAGGACTTATCTTACTGGGCCTTGTAGGGGCTTGTTAGGAACCTTTTAAATCTTAACGATAAGAAAGCCACAGTGCTTTTAGAGAAATATTGGCATCCATCTTCTAACCATCATTGTTGTCATCGTCGTCAACAACAATGAATTTTCAATATACAATCTAGTCGGTCAACTCAACAGAAAACTGTTAAACTCAACAAGAGTCTCAAAGTACCTTGTATTTTTCCACTGTATCTTCTCCCAGTCGTCATGGTAGAATGGATGGGCTATGATGCCCGTGTCAGGCATGTGCTGTGTCCCTGCCCTCATTTTCCCACAAGGACCTCAATCGGCTAACACCAGGAACGGTCTCTCCAGGAGGAAGACACAGGGCATTCCCTCAAATACAATGACATCGAATTCAAATCCCACTCTTGCAATACTAACTCATCACAAAAATGTACCAGCTCAAACAATCTATCGAGGGCCCCCAAATTCATTCATTTAAAGGATAATGATCAGTGCCTACCACGTGGAATGTGCTGCCATAGAGCTAAGGATGTGGCAACAAATGAATGCTTCTGATTAGCGAACTATCATCCGACCTATGATTGCAAGGGAGTCCGGGTGAGCTGATTTCTGGGTTCAAATCCAGGAGTCCTAAGACAAATCAAAACTACTTTGGGCCTTAATGTTCAACTCCCCAGAGACTGTGTACATGTAGTTTCTATTGCTTTTTAATATACCTTGAACACTAAGACAATTTGTAGATTAGATCATTAAATTTCCTTTTTTAAATATAAATTTTAGGTTGTATTTAAAGAAATGCATTAAAAAAGAAAAAAAAAAACCACCAATTTCCTTTTTCTTCCTCTTTATTCCATCAGAGTCAACTAACGCCCTGCCTGGGTCACTGAGCTATCGTCAGTTCTCCGGGCTGATGCTATTCCACAAGGCAGACACTTGCCAAATGATTTCCTGCCTATAATAAGAAATGAACTTTTGGGGACGTTTAGCTGTTAGGGAGAGAGTGGTTTATGTATTCATTTGCTCTGCCCTTCTCTTGAATCACCCCATTGAGCAAGCCTGATTTTATTGGTGACCAAATCTAGCATGAGGTTTGCATACCTTATGCATGATTCCAGACCTATTAAAGGAAACACTAAGTGCATGGAAGCCAGTATCTGTAACAAAATCTTGCCAATACGTCTGCTTAATGGGAAAAGATTTTGTACAAGAGGGCAAAAGCCTGTAAGTGGCACAGAAAATAAGATTATTAAACTGTGGCCTCCTTTCTGAGAACAATTTATTGCAAATGGGCTAGGCTTGGCTAGGCCACTGTTCCGTTTTGCTGGGACGATACAGGTGACAGAAATAGAGATTTTAATTTCTTTTCTCTGTATTTAAAGATTTGGTTGAACTGTTTGGCAAATATAATTCTAACAAAAATTAATGAAAAACTTATGGAATAGTTTAGCATTCTCTTAATGATTCAAATGGAATGAATGAATGTTTCATATTTTGAAACAAATTAAAAATATATTTTCATTAGGATAATGAACAGATGAAGTGAGTTGTGTCAAGCAATCGAAGATGAAACAGCACTGGAAATGAATGAACTCCATGTTTATCTATAAACATCAGCATCCTAATATTGAGAGAAAAAAGTCACAGAATAACACACAATATTACTTCACTTATATAAAGATCAAAATCATTCTAAGCCAGAAGATTATTTAGGTAAGGAAATGATTAGAAAAATAAGATTCAGGAAAGTGGTTACCTAAGGCATGGGAGATGTGGGGTAGGTGGGAATGTGACCAGCAAGGCATGTGGGGGCTTCCTGGGTATTGTTCAGGTTCTATTTCTTAACTTAGATGATGGATACATGCAACTTGACTTACTACTGTTCTTTAAGCTACACACACACACACACACACACACACACAATGTATACATACATGGCCTTTACTTGAAAATTTGTTGGTACTTAAATGTGTAATCATGCTTTTAATTTAATGAATAACATTCTTACGTGAGTATATCTCACTTCACATTCTATAGTCAAAATAAAAATGTTACTTAAGTTTTTGTATCAGTTTATTTGTGAAGCAAACATAATATTTCCGGTAACAAAAACCACGACAAGTCATTTTTGAGTAAGCTGTACTTTAAAGATGCTGAAACCCTTTAGGATTCATATCTCAGAAGTGACATGACATTTCTTTATAGTTTTCATTATTCTAGTAAGTAAATACCCTAAAATTGGGAAGGAGCCTCATCTAACACTAAATTATCTAAAATTACCTAAATTATCTCTATAGAGATAATGTTATGGTGAATTATTCATACAGCTTAAGGTGCTTAATACATGCCACAATGACTTAACTGAAAATTTTGTCTTACATTTCAGGATCTTATCTACTTTCCTAGTGGGATTCCGGTGGATATGAAGAAAACTCAGTATCCATTACCTTATTCATTTATTCAGTTAAAAGTTATCAAGTTCTTCCTTTGTGTCTTACATTTTACTCAGTGTGTTTCCTACTGCTATTTCAAACCAACACAAACTGAATACCTGTAGCCCTGTCCCTCTCTGTGTCTACAGGTACCACCACTTAGTGAGAAGAAGAAACAAGAGAATATTCAACTTGCAAATATCTTCCATAGCCATATAAGGACCCTCTTGTTAAACTACCTCCCCTTTGGAAAAAAAGCCTTATGTGACAATATTTTAGGACAATAAGTTTCATGGGTATTTGTATTTGTAGTAACATAATAACCTTAAATAATTCTAATGGATAATCGTGAATTATTGTTTCAATCACAAATGAAAAAGAGAAATCTATTGTTTAAAACATGAAAATATTATCTAATCAAATGGGTTTGGAAAGAATAATAAATGTTTGAGAAAAAAATGTATAGATTATGCTGAATAAAATTTAGTGGAACTGTGTATACTTTTTAAAAATCCAAATCAAAAGCAAAGAAGACATCCCATTCCACTCTTCTGAAACATGGACCCAAAAGAGTTACTCTCTTGGAATTTCATAGTAGTTTTAAACTGTCCAGCGAGTACTTGTGAGTACCACTGGAACATACACTTCTACTGTCTTCCATTATATACAGTCTACCATTAATGTATGTCATGTCACCAAATTTCAATTTAGGTAACACAGCTACATAATATATAATTGAATAATATCCAATATAGTGATAAAATTTAGAATGAAACAGGACATTTGATGTCAGCTTTTCAAAGTCTTATTTTGCAGATGAGGAAAGTGAAACCCACGTTTTCTCAGCTAGTTCAGGGCAGAGCCATGACCTGCGGCCAAGACTCCCGTTTTCCAGTAGTTCTTCTTCCTTTAAAACATGTGCCCTCTTCAAAGAATTGGATAAATCCAGTGACCTCCCTTGAAGAGACACCATGTAATTTAGAACAAGGAGGTACATTCTATGTCCCCCCAACCCCCACTCTTTTCCGGAGAGGAATGAGGTGTGATTGACCAATATCAACATGGCATCATTAGGTCCCACCCTTTCCAGGAAAAGAGGGCACTTCCTGCGCAGAATCCAAATACTTAGCGGAGACTAAGGTTCACGCTCGGTGGCTGGCTGATGTTGGAATACAGATGATGTACACGTACACACAGAGTTGCTACATAATGAAACTCTAGGTTTTCCTGGAGAGCCTCGTCTAGAAAACACATGGCCAGAGAAAGGATCTCCTGTGAATATTGGATGATGCTGGGGAAACAGATCTTTTACATGGTGTGTGGCTGTCTTCCCACCGTCCTTGGCGTGATCAGCATGCGATGTAAGGCCCAACTAACATAAACAAAGGCTTAAAAACAATTTGAGGCTTTACTGAATTCTTAACCAAAGAGTATAAGTCTTCTAAGACTGACGCTCATCTGAGGGAGAAAATTAATTACTAATGGCTTCAGTATAATATTCCAGGGGTTATCTCTTTCCTCTTTAGTTTGAGAGAGAACATGTATTTTCCGGTAAGGTTCTTTGGTCCTTCCTCTTCCCCGCCCCTGACCCCCAGCTTTCTTCCAGCTTTCTCTGTCACTCATGCTTAAGGAGTGACCCTGCTGCACACAACTGATAAGGATCGGTTGAGAGTCCCTCCCTCATGACCATTCTCCCCAGCTTCCCTTCCTCTTGGTGAATCCAGTTCAAGTGGTTTCCCTGTCCCCTCATAGCTCTCAAATGGGCTTTGCCCAAGGATCTGCAGATGTGCGGTGCTTTCAAAAAAAGGTACCCAAACTCAGGCCCTGGCAGATTCCATTAGTGATCATCTTCTTCTAAATAACAAAAACGAAAGGGCAGATTTTTACCAAAGGACATTCTGCATGGTCAAGGTAAGCAGTTATTTGCCAAAGAACCCTAAGCCTGGTGAAGTGCTTTCTCAGCAGCTGAAGAATTTATGGTTTTACCTGCCTGTGAAAGTCTAAGGCGAATAAAAATGAGGAAGGCGGCTCCTTAGATGAGCAGCCTCACTTTGTCACAGAAGGGAACTGAAACTTCCTAGAAGAATATAAAGCCAATATCCTTCTTTCTGCCATTTTTTCTGCCTCCATATCCCTATTAGAATACAATTAAGTATGTAAGTAGGGGATCTGGCCAAATGAATCCCTTTAGGCCGTTCCCACCGGAGAGTGTGTGAACCCCCAGGGCACTGTTTATAGCCGGCCTGGGGTAAAAAAGCTAGGAAATCTGCATTTTTAGTCAGTGTCCCAAGTGGTTCAGAGGCAGCTACTTCTAGCCCAAAGTGTCATTGCAAGAAACACCCCATGAGAAAGTTACACAGAAGTCCTGGTTCAAAAACACAGATAAGAGGAGAATTTGCCTTTAGGCAAGATGAAATATCGGGAATCCACACTGCTCTCTTATCTGAAACAACAACAAAACAGGAAAGAAGAAAGAGAGAGAGGGAGGGGGCAGGGGAGGGGAGGGGAGGGGAGGGAGGGAGGAAGGAAGGAAGGAAGGAAGGAAATAAAATATATAATGATTTTCAAGATCCTTGGCATTTTGCAAGGAAGGATGTTGATCTCTGGAAGCTGGGGAGTCCCGTGCTCGTCTGGCCCACTGCCTTGAGTTTCCAGGCCACAGAGCTGGGAAGGGCAACCTGGTGCATCCCACAGATTCTGTGAGCTGAGGAGACAGAACTCAGGGTCCAAACTGATAGACCACAGAGGCTGGAGACAGCAGTGAACAGAGTGTGGGGGGAGTCCAGCCTGCAGAGCGGACACTGGCCAGGTATGTGTTGGGGGTGGTCTTCAGCTGAGGGCTATGGTACTTGTGCGGTGAGGAGCCTGGGCGTCAGGAACAAACCATCCAAGGGGATGAGGAGGAGCAGGATCCCGGGTCCCGGACCCTGGAAAACCTCAGAAGTCACAGACATCGGGTAGAACGCTCAGAAGCATCTTGCATCAGTAGCAGAATAATTAGTCCTCTCTAAATGCTGCACTGATCATAAAAGTGTTAAAAGGAAGCTCTAAAAAAATTCAAACTGATTTAAAGTAATCTCTCTGTGTCATCTGTAGGAATATAAAGTAGCTTTTGTTAAGAGCCAAACAACTCACATGGTCAAACTGGGTCTGAATGATTTTATGTTACTTTTATACCTGGCTTTTAAAGTGCTGGGTACCTTTTTTCCTTTAAAAAAAAAAAACCTATATATCAATAAAAAAATAATGTCTACGTTTTATATTAAAAGTCAAATTTGTCTCTGTAGAGTTTAATGGCAACAGAGATGAAATTTGAAGGGACCTTAATTTCAGAATGCAGCACACAGGCTCCTCCATTAGGGGGTTCTAGAAGACAGAAATGTGACACTCCTGTGCTCTTTAAAAATAGATCGTAATTCAGTAAGAGCATGTGCTAGCAGCCAGTTTCATCTCTTCTGCCCAAAGAGTCTCTGAGCACCAGAAAATATAATGCTGAACAAATGAATCTTCAGCAAGGCGCACACAACCTCCGTCCGTAGCACTTCCCTTCCATTCATTTGCCTAAACACACACGGAGTACAGTGGATGAACTGTCAGGCACCATTCCTGGGTCCGGGGTTTTTGTGATGCCTAAGGCACAGCTCCAACCAGTAAGTGACAGTTTACATGGGACCCCAAAATAATCTCACACTCACACACACACACACACTCATGACACAGAAAACTCACCTTTATAAAATGACACGTACTTGTAATCTATCGGGGAAAAAAACAGAACTTAAAACTTGACTGGATGTGCAAGGAGAGTCTAAGATTGCCTTTTCATCAGTGTATACAGGACACTGGATCTTTCTAGCACGTACTAGGGAAGATAAGTCAAAATGGTTTTATAACTGGAAGTTATTTTTCCAAAACCAAAAAAAAAAAAAGTAATATCTCAAACCTCAAATCCTTTCACATATTTCTGGAGCTTCTGATTTGAGGAGGTCGTTAGCAACCAGACACAGGCAAGGCCACCCGGGGGGGGAGGGGGGGTCGGAGAGAGGGAGAGGGGACGGGGAGCCAGGGTGGGGGCCGAGAAAGGGCGAATGCTTCCCTACGGTCTGGTTTTGGTTCTTGATTCTGTCTGGCACAAGAGAAAGGCCGGAGGCAAAGCCATCCAGGGACATCCCTCTGTGGAAGCCAACTCCCTTTTGCCTTAAGCTGGCTTCAGCTGGTTTCTGGCATTTCCAACACGACATAAAGTGCTAGATTTTTCAGCAGGAGCAGTGGAGAAGTAAACTCTATTTTGAATCATGAGGCAGAAATAACGATTTACAAAGAGTTATGGAATGAGATTGCGGAGTTCAGGATGACACAGTTTTATTCAGGCGACAATGTTTAGTAAAATGGGAAGAGGCAAACAGGGTGAATAATTCAAGGCAAGCCAGTTGCTTACTTAAAGTGGAGGCGGTTGTAGGGAACACGAAATAGGAATAAAAGCTAATAACGGGGGCGAGGCACTGTTCTACATGTTGTAAACGTACTATCATATTCTGTACTTACAGCCAACCTGTGTGTGAGGGGACATTCATCATTCCTGCCTTACAGCAGAGGCAACTGAGGCCTAGACACCTTAACTCCCTTGCTCAAGGCCACAGAACTAATCCCCAGTGGAAGGGGCCACCACTAAATGAAACAGAGAAAGCTCTTAATGTGCAGTGAGATACAGGAAGAACACCCTGGATTGGAACACGGGGGTCACTGCAGTGATGAAGAGGAAACAACAGTAGAGCAGTAACAAGGGAACGGTCTGGAACCCCTAAATGCCAAGATGCGGAAATCAAAATTCTGAAACGCAGCTCTGTTCCCAGGTGAAACGGAGGACCAAGGGGCTTAGATGCCTGGCTTCTGGCTCTACCACTTCAGCTGTTTCTACTTCCGGTGCCACAGAGTGATTCCACCGCGTGTCGCAATGGTGACCATGACTGCGGTTACTGTGTGCTGTGCCTTCCTGGGCCAGACACTCAGGTGTTAAGCACTCTGTGCATTTTCTCACTGGGTCCTCTCCGCCTGAGCCCCGGCCCAGCCCCATCAGCACCACACCTGCCCAGTAGGGACTGGGGGGCCTCCCAGTTTGCCCAAGAGACATCAGGGGGACGGGGTAGCAACCGGTCAGAGCCTCTGTCGCTGACCGCAATGGCATCTTCTCAAACGAGAAGGGTCTCTGGTAGCAATTTTCAATCGTCATTTATGTTTATCAGGTTGACTTCCCCATCAGACTTTCAATTCCATAAAGGAATTCACGGGCACGGCCCTGTCTTCAGCAGCTAACAGAGCTTGACATCTATGAGGACATAAAACATTGAATGAATAGGTGTAAGCCGTAAATGAATAGCAAAATGAAGAAAGAATAGCAAATCTGGTTAGCGGTGGCTATTTAGTGACACCATGGTTTTACTGACTTATCTGAATGTTTCTGTGCCTGACAGAGCAGCAACAATTTGCACGTATCCCCTTAGACACACAAAAATATACACAATAATAGACAAAAAGCCCTAAAAATTTGGATACCAACTTTCATTTATATGGTTTCAATTCTTTTTCTTGCGAATGGAGAAGGTCACTGTTTTTGCGATGGACGGTTCTTGCAAACTGTCTTCAAAATTAGGCAATTGGGGGAAATATGTGTCATGTGTTCCAAGATACATTCTAAACTGGAAATCGGTGGTTTGTGGGGGATTCCTTCTGGCGAAATGTGAGTCCTAATGTTTGACTTGTCCATGGGGATCCCTGAATCCATGAGCAGCACCTTCTGCAGACATGACCCTCACGGGACTCGAGAGCATTTGTGACACCCAGGCAGGGCTGGGCCAGAGTGGGCCAGATGCGAAGATCAACAGATATCTAACCTTCACATGTGACAGAGGAGCAACCTCAGTTCACTGGAGCACATTTTCAGATACTGTTGCTTCCTCTCTCTGTCTCTGTCTCTGTCTCTCTCTCACACACACACACCCTTCTAATCACGTTTTAGATTTTCCACATCTCTAGAAACTCATACTGCAAAGCTCATCTCCAAAGATGTCTAGAAGGATTCTGTCACACTATCTCTGGAGAATACACATTATTTCACACTATTTGATTTTATTTTCATCCACAGGAATTACAAACGGAAGCCAAACAATAGCTTTCAGAAGGTTAACTATGGCACTCTCTTATCGGCACGCTTAAAAAAAGGGATCAGTTAGAGCCTAAATCGTCCCCTAGCAGCCATGACATACAGCTGCCTCTATCATCACACCTATAAATACGCCTTGGCTCAGAGCCCCGTGGAGCTTTTCATTCTCGGCTAGTGACTAACGGTCTCATGCTCTCTGCTGGTAGAGAACATCTGCTGATGTTAATTCCTGTCGAATTTTTCTTAGAAAGGTCAGTCAATATCCAGTTACAGATTTTAACATTTCTTAGTGCAACGTGTTAGAATTTTTCTTAATCCCGCGGATACATAATATGGCCCTCGGCGCACATGCGTGTTCACATGAGTGTGTGTGGGCAGAGAAACAAAACGAAAACAGAGATCTGTTTCTCTGCACCAACACTCACAGAATTAGAGCCATGACAAAGCAAATAAGATGTGTCAACTGGAGGATTAAATAAGCAAACACGAGATTAAGAAATTACACAGCACTCAACTTGAAACCTTCACTTTCTGAGACCAATTAGCCACGTGAGCAATGCCTCCCAAAGCCAGGGACCAGGAGGCGCCACTGGAGTGCCAGCTTCTTGTGGCCGGAGAGGCTGAGCCTCACCTTCCTCGAGGCAACATGGTGTTCTATTTGGGGCTCTCTTTTTATACCAAGTTTCAAACGAGTCAGAGATCAGTCACTTGGTGAAATTGCCCCTTTCCCCTTCCAGATCAATCTTTTTTTTTTTTTTATGCTTATTTGTTTATTTTTTGAGAGAGAGTGAGAATCTCAAGCAGGCTCCACACTGTCAGCACAGAGACTGACGCGGGGCTCGAACACACGAACTGTGAGATCATGACCCGAGCCACCCAGGCATCCCCCGCCCCCATCAATGTAAGCACTCCCTCTTCCCCAGTGCAGAGACCACCAGTGATAATCTAGAAGGCTGGCACTCCACCACCATCACGCGACTTCTTGTGTTATTCTGGTTTCTATGAACAGACGCCAGTCAGACGTTATTTTTCAGGGTTTTTAATTTTGTTAACTTTTCAACAAGCAGACTTTCAGCAGCCCGGGCAGGAACAATTTAAATTCCAGTACTAGCTCAGAACAAGTGCCTACATGACACAGGCAGGAGATTAAACACGTTTCGTTCATAAATGCCAAGATTTGCTTCCATCACCATCCCTGAGAGAAGAAAAGGTTTCTACTTTATCCCTAAAGGGTGAATAATATCTGAGATTCAAGAAACATTCCTCAAGAGAAACAGAAATTATGATGGAGAGGCAAGTTTGTTAAATCAGGGATAAGCCTTTCTTTGCATTTTACTCACGACTCACAATTTCCAGTGAAGTACAATCCGGAATTTTCTGCAGTTGGAGTCAAAAGTTAACGTCCCTTCTGTTTCTTTCACGTTTGGCAGAGTTATAGGTAATCAGAATTTCTGCGACAATACTAAAGAACGCATTTCTGACAGTGCAAAGACTATCATTCACAATAGAGTTCCAAATTTTGCCTTCTAGAGAACTTACCCGCTGCACCGGGCCTGAATACGTATGTACAAGCCAAACAGACTGAAGGATCAAGGTCCGCCCGAGTGCTTTTGTTATGAAAGCTAATTAAAATCAATGTTTCTTGAAGAATCTATTGTCAGTTCTTGTGATAAAGGGGCTGACCCTGGAGTGTGGCGACCCTGGAGTGGCCATCAGTCACTGAGATATTCGTTCAAGGTGTTGGGCTATTAAATGATCAGTCACAGTCCCACCTCAGTCCTTTTATTTTTTTAATAATTTATTTATTTTTGAGAGAGATAGAGTAGGGGAGGGGCAGAGAAAAAGGGGGACAGAGGCTCTGAAGCAGGCTCTGTGCTGACGGCCAAGAGCCTGATGCGGGCCTTGAACCCATGAACCATGACATCACAACCTGAATGGAAGCTGGATGCTTAACCAACTGAGCCACCCAAGAACACCCCCCAGTCTCATTCCTTTAAAAGAATACATCTTTCATTTACCTTCATTTTTAAGCTGGCCATTGAATGATGTCAGTGGCTTTAAAGGAACACACCCTTGGGGCGCCTGGGTGGCTTAGTCGGTTAAGCGTCCAACTTTCGCTTAGGTCATGATCTCACGGATCGTGGGTTCGAGCCCCGCGTCGGGCTCTGTGCTGACTGCCAGCTCAGAGCCTGGAGCCTGTTTCAGTCTGTGACTCCCTCTCTCTCTGACCCTCCCCTGCTCACGCTGTCTCTCTCTCTCCTAGAGACAAATAAAACATTAAAAAAAAAATAAAGGAACACACCCTTAGCAAGAGGATCATTCTTATCAGTTATAGAAAAAATAATCTTAGTATGATGTCTTTTTTTTTTAAGTTTATTTAAGTAATCTCTACACCTCATGTGGGGCCTGAACTCATGACCCTGAGATCAAGAGTCATATGCTCTTCCAACTGAGCCAGGCAGGTACCCCAAGGATCTCATTTTGATCTTTTTAAAAATGTTTATTTATTTTGAGAGGGAGGGGGTAGGAGCAGAGAGAGAGAATCCCAAGCAGGCTCCATGCTGTCAGTGCAGACCCTGACCCTGGGCTCAAACTCATGAACCATGAGATCATGACCTGAGCCGAAATCGAGTTGGATCCCCAACCGACTGAGCCCCCCAGGCGCCCCTCATGACGATGTGTTAATGCTGCTACACTTGCATCCGCTTCCCTCAAAGGTAGAATTTGAGAACGAGCTATTGTGTGACTGCTAGATGCGTTCATGGTAGATTAGTATGACACAGGACTCAGCAACAGCACGCAAGGAGGCCACGTATGTATTTGGTGGTGCGGAAGGCACACACCAGAAAGAGGAGGGTGGAGGGTACCTTCCCGACACGTTGCTGGATCTGGAAAGAACGTCTGTCAGGCAAAGGGATGTGTTAGAGAAAAAGGCAGCGGTGGAGATGGTGCACAAAACGAGTTATTCTGGAAACGCCTGTGCCCAAGGGAGGCTGTGCCATGGCTGACGGTATAGAGTGAGGACAAATTCCAAAGAAGTAATTTCTCCTACTGACGGGTTCTCTCGGAAAACCAAATTGTAAAAGTGAATTCATCCAACCTGTCTGATTTAGACAGCGTTTCTATGGGAATGCAATTCCCCTACTTCCTCATACACATGAAATGGTAGTAGGAATTTGGCAAATAAAGAACTGAAAAGGAGTTGCCCTGTGATGTATTTCTAAATGAACAGCCATCAGGTAATAGTCTTTGTGTGTTTTATGTGTAAAAATTTAAAGAGTTCCCCAAAACAGCTATTTAAAGAGTTCCTCCAATACTTTGTTTTCACTCACATTAATTTGCTCAGGAAACCTTTTTTTCTTTAAAAAAAAGAACCTTTATGTTTTTTATTTATTTCTGAGAGAGAGAGACAGCATGACAGGGGAGGGTCAGAGAGAGAGGGAGACACAGAATCTGAAACAGGCTCCAGGCTCTGAGCTAGCTGTCAGCACAGAGCCTGACGTGGGGCTCGAACCCACGAACTGTGAGATCATGACCCGAGCCGAAGTCGGACGCTTAACCGACTGAGCCACCCAGGCGCCCCAGGAAACCTTATTTTTAAAAATTACTATTCTCTCTAGAAATGTAATTCAGTGCTAATAAATAAGATTTGAATGATGTGGGCTGAACCTCATTTTGCCAGCGAGCTGCCCACCTGTCTACTCCGTCCTCCTTCATTTTTACCTATTGTAGGCATTCATCTCCCCATCCAGAGTTCAGGTTTCTGTCTGATGTTCAGGAGAAGCTGAGGGCGGCCACGTGTGTTTTATCTGTGGGTTAGCTGCCCAGCCAGCAGGCTGGAGACCCTCTGCTTGCCCAATAGTCTCGCCATTTCCAGGACGTCACCTTGACGACATCAGATGTCACAGCAAAGTGACGTGTGGTTCCCACCTAGCACAGATCCCTCTGGCACGAGGTAATATCTGTGCCTCCTCTTACTCCAGGTCATTGTTCTCTGGTCAGCAAAATGTATGACCTAGATGACTATTATTCCACTTTCTTTTATTATTATTATTATTATTCCATTTCTGCCTTTGTAATTTAAGTATGTAAAGTAGACTTGAGAAGGTCTTTTAGCCAGATGAAACTGCTCTTTGAACAACTTCAATCATTTCCTTGTTCTATGGGAGAACTAAAGCACAAGGACAAAAACAACTGTGAAACAGCATGTAACTGGGCCTGGACCTTCTGAAGGTTGTCTCCACCCAGCTAACTAGATCAACTAAGTGGTGCTAAACATTTCATCCTGGCCTCCTTGGGAGCTCATAACCTTAGGTGAGAGCCATAAAGGTAATGAGTCTTCAGGGAACTTCCCACAGCCAAGAAGGAACTGATGAGCCAGATGGCCAAAGAAAATCACCTGTTACTATGCACAACACATGGACTATTTTAAACAAACATGCAGTGAAAGACACAGAGATAGATACATGCTTTAATCACTTCCTTGCAAGATAGTCTATGTTTTCTATGTTTTCATCAGAACGGGATCCATCATGCACATTCTTCTCGTTATTTTCTAGCTCACATTACCATAATGCATTTTTAAGAAATGGGAAGAAACAGCTCATCAAAATGTTGGGTTCTACAGAAACTAATGTTTTTAAAGAAAGATATGTGCCATTGTTGCTCATGTATAAACAAAACAGGCCTTGTAGCTTCTAATCTATGTCATCTTTAACAAAACTGTCCAGATCCAACATGGTCTGGGTGACCTCTCTATAAATCGTAGCCAGCAGACACCTCAGATGCCAAGTATATGATTAGGTTCACATAAAAATTACGTTCCCTCTGAATATACAGGCAGAAATACCAGGAATGAATCAACTCTGCCAATTCTGTTGTGAATCAACTGTTCGGAATCCCAAGAACAAATGAAATTGACATTCCTTTAACAACTGGTGCTGAAGAACGCAGGGATGTAACAACACTCAGATCAGTAGCAGGGCAACTACAGAGGCCCCTGGGAGGCCCGACTGCTCTCTGGAAGAACTTGAGTTTCTTGGAATTTCTCTGGGGATCCCTCCCAGCTCTGAAACACCTCCGGAAATCAGAGGGTCCACGGACGCCAGGTGGATTACTGCTGGATGGGATAATCAACACCTTCTGTTCAAGGGTTTGAAACTCCAGAAGGTATCTGTTCATTCACAAAAACTCTGAATAAGTCCTCTGTGGCTATTAAATAAACATTTATGTTCTCACGTAAAGAGTATGGTCAGAAATTTGTATTAACTTGAGAGACGACTATTTGAGGCTGGCGATATCCCTTAAAACATCCCTGGTGGTACTGATGGGAAAGGGAATCTTCTAGATGGACAGTGGCTATCAGTGACATTCCAAGTACTAATGTTAAAGTGCCAGATCTCGGGCCGAAAAGGCTTCCCTGCAAACAGACTCCCTAAGAAGCTGAGAAAGGCCCGGTCTAGTTCCATGTTCTGAGGCTGTGAGGAAATGTTAAATGTTTACAGCCTTGCAATGGAGAAACTGGAAGCTGTATAAGGAATCTCGTCCTTCCTTTACAATGGCTCGCTGATTTCCAGGCGCCCAGACGCCCTGCTGGCCTGCCTTCTGCAGACTCAGTCAGCTTGATCTGTGAGGGTGGCTCACATGCTACACCTTTAATTTCTTTTGCAGAGTCAGTAAAACACAACCAGAAATTCTGTGTTTGGTCCAAGCAGGAAACTGTGATTTCATTGGAAACCTCTTGCTGGAGAATCCAGAGATGGGGTTAGAATGTAATGGCAGGGGCGCCTGGGGGCTCAGTCTGTTGAGGGTCCAACTTCAACTCAGGTCATGATCTTGTGGTTTCTGAGTTCGAGCCCTGTGTTGGGCTCTGTGCTACAGCTCAGAGGTTGGAATGTGCTTCAGATTCTGTGTCTCCGTCTCTCTCTGCCCCTCCCGTGCTCACACTCTCTCTTTCTCAAAAATGAATAAATATTAAAAAGAAGAAGAATGTAAAGGCAAATTTACCAAAATCAGTCCATGTTGTAAACCTCAGGGCCTAATTACCCGGAAGTGTTTAAACCTTCTTTTCTCAGATTTGCATCATGGGGCTTAAAAAGGCTCCCATATCCTACCCTGATGTATTACAAACCGTGGTCACTTTTAAGCTGCTTTTTCAGGATTAGGTAACTTCTTCCTTCCTTTCTCTAGGATGGTATAGGTTATATATTAATTCTTAACCAGATTAACAAGCAGTTGGTCTGACTATTCTTAGACTCAGGGTATAGCGTGAACTTTGCTCGCTGGGGACTAATAAGGAGTCCAAGCAGAACACTCTTGGGGCATTCAACTCAGTCCAATGCATATGAGCTTTCCTATATGTGCTGGGGTCACTACAAAACTGCCAAAGGAGTTAGGGCTTGGAACAAAGACTGGTGCTCTTGCATAAAACACACCTCCATGAATTAACCATGATTTCTCATTTCTTTTATTTAAAGAGGACCAAACATTTAGTGACAAATCAAACAACTCACATAGAGGATCATTCCACATTTCTATGCCCAACCCCCACCAACCTTTTTTTTTTTAATTCTTTGTTCACTTTTTTAAAAAGGCAACTTCTCTTCCTCTCTCAAATGCATTCCACTTAGTTTTCATAGGGGTAAATAGCCGTTACGTATCAGGAGGTAAGTTCACCTATTCTATCAAATGTCAGAATGACAGTGATTTCAACGAAGGCAATTTCGTTTCTCTCTCATATACAGCAGAGCATTGCGGTCTGGGACTGATGCGGGATCTCTGTAATGTTGGAGACCCAAGCTCTTTGTATCTTTTTGCTCAAAGACTCTCAACGTCGCACTTCATCGCATAGTCCAAGACCATTAACTGCAGCTCCCGCCACGCCGCCCACGTTGTAGCCAGCAGGAAGGGGGAAGGGAAGTGGAGAGCACTCCTTTCCTAAAGGCCATGCCCACAAGAGGCAGGCAAGGCTTCCGCCCACCTCCTGCTGGCTGGAACATAGTTACATGGCCATACGTAGCTACAAGAGAGCCTAGGAAATGTAATTCAATGACTGGAGGTCACCATTCAGCTAAAACCCGGGATGCTATTATCAGAGGAAGGGAAACTGGATATTTGGGAACCCCTGGCAGTATCTCCTACTATATTCCTTTGATCTTTATTTCATCAACTTATATCATTTGTAATAAAAAAAATTATGCCATTACAATAGCATTAAGAGACTGGAGAATAAACACACTGACTTTCTAAAAACACAGCTCAAATGGTAGAAGCAATTCCATAGTAGAGCAAACATCTTCTATAAAGGGCTGGAGAGCAACTCAGTCACTGCAGCAAGCGGGGGGAGGGGAGGAGGGAGGGGGAGGGTGTTGGGAAGCCAAAGACAACATGCGAATGACAGAGCATGGTTGTGTTCTGATAACACGTGACCTACAAAACCCAGCTGCAATGTGGACGTGACCTGTGAGCTGCGCTAGGCTGCTAGGTTCAGGGCGTCACAGGCCTGAGCCATGTGGCTCTGCAGCAATGATGGAAGCCACTGATGACCTCAGCCAGCTAACTGGGAGCTGTGCAGAGATCTGTGCTATAAGGACACCTCCCACGTATTGGGCATCTACCGAGTGCTAGCAACTGCAGTAAGGAGTTTTATCACCTTCTCTCTAATCCTCACTTCAATCTGGTACGGTGGGTACGGTGCCCTCCTTTTTCCAGATGCGAAAGCTGACACAGCCAAGAAGCAGCAGAGCCAGGATCAAACCCCAGGTCTTGCTGGCTCCAAGCCACCAGCCTCCCCAGCCCACCGGACAGCAGTTAGAGGCAAGAGAGCCCCACTATTATAAATAAATAAAATATAAGTGCACAATTTCTTAGCCTGTTACTGGTGAGGCTGTTACATATGCCGGATTTGACTAGAAGTATTACAGTGAGAAAGGTTTCCTTCTGATCTTGAAATAGACTTTGCTCTAGAAGTTTATCCAGGTTTTAGCAAAGAGACATCTCACCCTCAGGGTTTTCCCAGGTAAAGCTGCTAAGCTTTTCTCGAGCTTTAGAACGCTGTTAACTAATGAGAAGGAAAAAGTCAAGGTGCCATCAATAGCCTTGGAAGCTTTTAGAGTCCTTCAAAATTCATCTAACTTAATAAAGACCATTGCTATGCCCATACTCCCCATCCACACCCTGACGCCCCATGCTTCACTCACACAACCGCTCCGCCCTCCCCAAGCATGACAGACCACATTGATCTGGCATAACACTCCTTCCAGAACTTTCTTAACCAAGATTCCCAACCCTTATCAACAGTCCTGGTGCCATTTCCAGCTCACAGGAGCTGACATGAGAGAATAAACCCTCAACACTTGCCTTAGGGAACTCAATAGCACCCCACCTTCCCCTCTGCTGTGCCCAAAAAGGGAATTGTCAGGTACTTCTCTTCTCGTCAGTGCCAATGCTTGCTGTGTCTTACTTTACTGAGCAAATCTCTTCTTGTGTGAGCAAGCCAGTAGATTCATTCTAGGTTTATAATTTATGTACATGTGTGTTCCTTTTATAACGAAATCTACATCTCAAAACCTTCCTTGGCACAAACAAATATGCTCCTAAAAGGAAGTGTCCAAAATACTTCTGAATGGAGAAACCACTACTATTTACAATTCATGTTCCTTCCAAGGGCTTTGGAAGAAAACTTCTCTGCCACTTATGCTACAAGCTACTTCAGAAACATTCTGTGAACTTCGGGCGAAGAGGGAGCCACATTTAAACAGACATATGCCACATAGTTTGTGATCCTGCCTACAGGAAGAGATATGCTCTAAGAAGTAGACACTGGTGATGTCCAGAAAAAGAGAAACTCACAATCTCTTCCCCTTATCTGAAAATGGAGCTAATAGGTATAATTTTTATAGGCATAATATGAAGATGCTCCACTGATGAGTTTGTTTTCTTTTCCAAATAAGACATTTACGTACATTTCAACTAAAACACCACCATGAGAGGCCACTGCCTGAGTCACAGAGCAATATTTGTGCAGAGCCTTCTGTTCCGTTTACAGCTGGCCAGGAGGTGACATCACACTCAGGGTGATGATGTGACACTCCTTGGGCACAGCCATATGTGGGTGGGTGCCCAACTCCGGAGCACCAGTCTCCACCCCTGAGATGCAGCGACCCTTCATAAGTCAGTCTCCAGGGAGAGGGACATTTGGGGGTTTGAGTCTTTGCCTAACCTCTTCCACGTCAGATGCTCACAATGGCAGTCCTCGCTTCCAAGGCAAAGAACTCAGTGTGCGGCAATTCCTCCCCCAATACTGCTAAAGCCGCAGAGCAACATCCTTAACAGCACTTGGTGGCCTTTACCCAGTGAGTGACAATCACACCCTGGGCAGGCCAACCCCGCAAACATTCGGCTGAAGCAGGAAAGAGAGCTTGGCCTGGCGTGGAAGGCTCACAGAAGCCTCCCTCCAAGACGCTTACTTCATCTGTGTCCCTAATGAGGGGATTAGCTCGTCCCTGTGAAGCACGGTCACACACCTGTCCTCCTGACCACCACCTCACTTGCGCTTTCTTTAGGGACACCCAGGACACTCTCTACCCCACCGGTTCCCAACTTCTGCATCAGAACACTCTGTGACCTGGACACAGTGCCACGTGTTGCAACGAGCAGGTTTTGCCAACGTGGGACTCAAGGAGACGGCGGGCCGTGCGGGTGAGGGCAGGCAGCTCCCCGCGTGAAAGTCCGAGGGGGGCACAGGGATTCGAGAGACAGTAGAGGAACGAGGGGAGAAGAGAAAATTAGGAAAAACACAGGCAGGGGCAGATCAGGGGTAGAGCTGTAGGGCCGGATTTCTTCTCACTCACAGAAGACGCTCAATGGAGGAACATTACTCTGGCCAACGAGCCAGAAGCCAGCAAGTCCCTGGGAGGTCATTTTTATTTTCCCATTCGGGGTTTACTGGTGGTTTCACAAGAACCACTGGAAAAAAAGAAGAGAAAAGAAAAAAGAAAAACCGCTTCAACTCCTGTCTGCCTGGCGGTCTTTCCTCTTGAGCCCCAGCCGGTTCCTGTTGACCATTCCTACTGGGTTGCCAAGTGGCCAGGCAGCCCCAGAAACAAACTGAAATCCCTGGATTTTAGTTGAAAGCAAAGTCTGCTGAAGAAAATTCCTGATTTTCAAGGCAACCTTCCTTTCAGCACGGCCAGCCGACGCCCTATTTTCTCAAACACAAAACCGAGGCATTGTGTTCATTTCATGCCGGCCTCCATCCCTTGACTTGCCTCCTCTAGAACTGAATAGCTTTTTGTCTCCTGGTCCAGGTTAAAAACGAGGTGGAAGGGTTTCTTAATTTTATGTTTCTTCTTATATGTGTGTATCACTAATTTGTGTGTGGCACAGGCCACTCTCTTGACAACAATTGTGTCTCACTCCAGCTCACAAAGGACTTGAGATTATTGCTAGAAGTACACAGAAAACAAGGGATGCGTTTCAACAGTATGATGCACCTTCATCCAGGAGAAGCGGCCCCACACCTTGGAGTCAGAGCCAGGGATGGACTCCCGTTCTCTCAGTGGGATGCCTTAGTACACAACCAATGTGGCCATGGGGCGGGGTGGTGCAGGGACTATAAAACCTGATGGGAAAGAGAATAAAAAATCCCAGAGGAAGAAGAACATGTGGACGTGTGTTCTAGAGGGTTCCATATACTTGTTAGAGATGAACTGCAATTTTACCTCCAAATGGGTAAATCAGAGATGGAAATATGATCATTTTCAAGACCACAGTGCTTATAAGATTAAAAACAAACCACCTGGACAAGAGACACATGCAAGTCCTGAACCTGGAACTTCCTCTTGTGGATACTCAGTTCAGTGAAAGATGTGTTGGGCAGACATCCTCACTTCCCCAAGAGAGGTAAATACTTTCACTCCACACAGGTCTGCGGCATTATACGCATGCTCACTTGGGTTAAAGCAATCCTGGGAAGGGTCACAACAGTGCAAATCAAACACACAACCCTCATGGCCCTATTCCAAACAGAAAGAACACACGGACCATCTAGACCTGACCAGCTAGGAATGCAGTGGGCAATTCTGCATCCATCCCTGGCCAAGGCCACCACCTAGACAGAGCGGATGGCCAGCACATGTTGCGTATCCTCCATCTAGGTCATGACCGGCGATCGGGATATTCACAAGGATCAGACCACAGACAGCTAAAGTGTTTTCACTCAAGAGTGATCTATTCTGTACTGCTTAAGGCAGTGTTTAACTTATGTGAGTATTACTGCTATTAACTACTTTCTGAGGCCTTACAATGAACCACTCACTAAACGAAATATTTAGTGTGGCTACCATATTTGATCTATAAAATGAACCTATAAAGTCAGTTTTATTATCCCCATTATATTGATAAATTGAGAGGTTAAGAAACTTGCCCAAGGTCACCAAGTTATTAAATGGTGAGGCTGGGACCAGTAGCCAGGATTGAAAAAAGCTTTGCGTAATTCCAAGACTATGGCCTAGTCATCCTACAGACTGGTTAAAATAGTTGATTGCTTCTGCCTAGAGATATGAGCTTCCACTGACTAGAAAGCTATTCTATACAAGGGAGTATATGCATCAAGCAACCAGACACTGGACTACTCCTCTGTTAGGAAGAAATGTCATTGGTTTGTGACTATGTTAAGAAGCCAGATGAAAAGTTTCACCATAGATATCTTCTCAAATGAGAAACGATACATATTTTATAAGTATTAAGTAAACTTTTTTTCCTTTTTACAAGTTTTAAAATAAAGCTCCCCAATTCTTTGACGTTCTTCCCAAGGAAAAGAGAGGTCCACTTCCTCTCTCTTGAACTCTAGACCCCTTGGATGCTTGACCAACAAAGGAATTTGGTGGAAATGAGTCTGGGTCCAGTCCTCAGGAAACTGGCAGCTCGTATTTCACACACTTTGATCAAACAATCCCCAAATTAGGAAAAATTAAAGTGGTATATGTCGCTCACATTTACACGACAAAATAATGTTCAATAATATAGTTATAATAGATATGGAAATATCCAAAGATGAGCATATCTGGCAGGCATTTAAACATGTTTCCAAAGTGTTTATATGCCACTGGGGAAATGCCCATAGGGGGGAAAAATCCAGTAGACAAAACTGCACATATCACATACAATAACCATAACTTTGCCAAGAAAATCTGTCCAAAATACTACAAAATAAAACCTAACAGGATTTTTTTTAGAGTCCTAGAACTACAGATCTACAGATGATCCTTTCTTCTTGTTATTCATTTTTCCCCATACTACCTTTATTTCCCCAAATGAAAAGTTATAACATTTGCACCCAACATACTTTCTTGGGACCCAGAGGTACCGTGAAGAGATGCAGGAAGACAATCGAATGGCTCTCATCCCAGATCTGCTCATGAGGGGACAGAAGGCTGGGAGTAAGGAGGGCTGACACGATGGGCTTCTCCTCTGTAGGACAGCCTGGGACAGATCTCTCCATGGCCCACCGTGCAGCAGGGGTAGCCCGCCCCCCACCCCGGGCATTTGAAACCAAGAGACCTTTATCACATTTTAGGGATGGCAACGAATGTCACCCCATGTTTGTAAAATAGAAATCAGTTTTAACAGGCACTTGATTAGTGGAAGCTTTGGTGGGGGGGCGGGGCTTCAAAGTTTGGAGAAGTGTGCTGCGGGTTAACAGGCGATCAAGAGATCTCACACACCGGCAAACCACGTGCAGCAAGAACACACTGCGTTGTTCCCCATGTTCTTAATCAATTTCAAATATTAGCCCAGCTGGGTGAAAGTAGGATTTCACAACCAGTAAACATTTTCCAGGCCTGAGAGAGATTTTCCATGACTGTGTCGGAGGGTGGAAGAGAAATGAATCACTAATTCCCTCAACAAACCTTTACCGAATGCCTCGTATTCCCTGGGGAATATAAACGAGGAGGAAACAGCACACTTAGAACTCAACACTAACTCTTACATCAGCCCACAATCACTTTGTGTGCTGGCGTCGACCCCCTCCAACTTGCGAAGAACCAGTTTCGCGCATCTTTTCCCAAGTCCACTTTTGGTGACCTCAGGTGGGTGGCCTGAAAAGGAATCAACAAATGCTTCAAGATCAGAGCTTCCCCCCGACCCCCATCGGAGCTGGATGTTAAATATTAACCAGCACCGCATTCCCAACAAGGCTCAATGTGGGGCTCTTTCATACTTGTCTCACTCACTTCCAGCTGGTCTCTCCCTCGTCCTCGTGTGCCAACCATACTGCCCTTTCTGAGCATCAAGCCCACCCAATGCGTCACCACCACCTAACTGTATGTGTCTAACTTCACAGGCTCAGTCCGCTGCCTGCCTTCAAACAGCAAGTCCGTCACCTAATGGCTATGGGAACCCCTCCAGAACAAGGCAGCACGATCCGGGGGCAATCGAAACTGCTATTACACAGCTATAGTTTTAGAGGCTCAGTGACCTTCTTCAGTCAAATTTTAAAGACTTTACTATGTCATAAGACAAGTCAAATAACAATGTTTCAGAGATTCCCGTGTTAGCGGCCAATATTTTATTCCTTAATCGCTAAAAACGCACATTACCCTTTTGATGATATTCCAGTTACTGGATAAGGATTAGGTCTGGGGAAAACATAAGCAGATGCTACTGGACAATCTAAAAACCACTGCTACCTGGGAGGAGCCTGGGTGGCTCAGTTGGTTAAGCCTCCGACTTCGGTTCAGGTCCTGATCTCACGGTTTGTGAGTTCGAGCCCCGCGCTGGGTTCTGCACTGACAGCTCAGAGCCTGGAGCCTTCTTTGGATTCTGTCTCCCCCTCTCTCTGCCCCTCCCATGCTCATGCTCTGTCTCTGTCTCTCAATGATAAAAATAAAAACGTTAAAAAACAAAAACACCAAAAAAACTACTACCTGGGATTCTGAAGGGGGCTTTCCTGGTTCCATGGCTGGCAAGAGCCTAGACCACCCTTCTTTACCATGGATTTATGAGCTACATGCGCAAATAAAATGCTACGGGAGCCTGTCACACACTCAGAGCCCATCCCACTGGGTCAGACTCTCTGTCTAAAGTTGCTCTCTTCTGGGGGGCCTGGGGGGCTCAGTGGGTTTCATGTCCAAGTTTGGCTCAGGTCATGATCTCTCGGCTCCTGAGTCGGAACCCTGCCATCAGGCTCTCCCCAGTCAGTGCAAGCTTGCTTCTGATCCTCTGTCCCCCTCTCTCTCTGCCCCTGTCCCACTTGTGCACGCGCTTTCTCTCTCTTTCTCAAAAATAAATAAACATTTAAAAAATAATAAAGTTGCTCTCTTTCTGTGGAAGGTAAGGCTCCGAAGACCCAGCACCCGGGACAGGGCTGTGACATCACACAGGGGACCCGGCGGTGTCCACAAACTACCGTGACAAATAGTACTGCGTTTCCAACAGATCAACCTGTATCCTTGGATTTTCTTGATGTCTCATTTATACTGATTTCTGAAATACCTATCCAGCTAACTCCCAACTTAGGAAGCTGTGATGTTCCAAAAGTGAGCATTTGTACACGTCAGAAGCCGTGCTTCAGGAGAAGTAAATGGCTCTGAGGTTCTCAGGCCAATTCACCAAAGCGTCTTGAAGATCACAGTGGCCCCGTGGCTCCAACCCCCTTGCCCCAACCCCTTTAATGACGTCTCACCTCTCTGAATAACACACAGCCTCCTACCGAGGACTCCACACCTGACCCAGCCTCGTCGTCTTTCCTGGGCACCGGCCTCCGTCCCTTCCCTCTGTACCTAGCAGGCATCACTGTGCACCCCTCTCCAGGTCAGTGCTTGTGCTGGGTCCGCCTAGTGGACTGTGCTCTGCCTACAGCCCATGTGACCGGCTCCTTCAAATCTCAGCTCAAGGACACCCCCTCGGAGAGGATTTCATAAGGGCTCTTTCCTATCATACAAGCATTTCCTGACATTACTGCTAAGAACATTTTTAACCCTTAGTATCTAAAATACTCTTTCCTGGGGCACCTGGGTGGCTCAGTCAGCTGAGCGTCCTACTTTGGCTCAGATCATGATCTCGTGGTTCGTGAGTTCGAGCCCCGTGTTGGGCTCTGTGCTGACAGCTAGCTCAGAGTCTGGAGCCTATTTCAGATTCTGTGTCTCCCTGTCTCTCAGACCCTCCCCTGCTCACGCTGTCTCTCTGTCTCAGAAATAACTAAAACATTAAAAAAAAACATTTTTAATCTTAAAATATACATTTTTTCCTTAAAAAAATAATTCTTTCCTTAATTTTTAACTTGTTAATTGTCCATCTCTCCCATTCAGACAGTCTGTCCTGTGAAAGCAGGGGCCTAACTCATCGCCCTGTCACCCGGCACAGGAAGTGGCTTCGATGCAACACTCGATGGACATGGACAGCGACCGATGGAGTGTGTGGACTTAATGCTCTCCTGTGGGAGGCTTCTATGATGAGGCATGTTTAGAGCTCAGTCTTGGTAGCCTAGGGTCCATCCCCCTTCCTGGCAGCTGGAATAGGAAATGGGTCACCTACCTAAGCCTTCCCACTCCCCACCGGAGGGCCGTGCTGCCTCCTCCAAGGTGGAGACCAAAATGCGGTGCGCCAGGGAACCGTGCAGACAACCGTGGAAGGCCAGGCCTCTGGCCAGTGGGTAATTTTCCTAGCATTTCTTGACCCTGGCTCCTTCCCTGGTAACCACCCACCCCCCCCGTTTTTTCCTTTTCCTTTAGCACCCGTGCTTCCTGCTTGGGTTTCCACCTTCCTGATCCGGCTTCAGAATGGCCTGGTTCACACCCTCTGCCCTCATCGCCTGACCTTGACACCGGCACGCAGTCTGTGGAAGCTTTTCCCAAGAGCATCTATTTCTGGCAACGAGATAAACAGCAAGGAGGAGGAGGAGGGCCTTTCCTCTTCCGCCCCTTCCCCACCCAGGCACGTGTGCTCACGTCTGTCCACTTGGTGACTAGCAGATGGCGGCCCGGCGCCCCTGACACTCCGTGCAGTCAGCAGTGGGGCCGCAGGGGCCTGGAGCTTCACAGCATTTGGTTTCCACCGATTTCCAAGCCTAAATGCAGATTCAGCCAACTGGCCAGTTGCAAACACAGCCTGCTACCATTCAGGTCACCAAATCGCAAAATGGGACTAAAGTAACATGAAGAAGCAGGAATGCGAAATGCAACCAGCACCGGCTGAACGTGAGCGCTAAGGACCCGTGTTGTCAGCAGCCACAAGGTGGTAACAGTTATTTCTCTTTCAGACGTGCCACCAGGAATTCTCCAATGGCATCCAATCTCAAATATAGCGACACTAAAATTCCCCCTGAAGTGTAATATTTTATTTCTGGCCTAGCTCTAAAATTTCCCCCGGCCAGGAGGCCCTTTCTAACTATCTGCACAGACAGAGGGGGGAAAATGTATGAAGCACAACAAAGTATATTGTATAAAAAACCACTAACTGTTAAGAGCTGACATTTATCTTATCAAAATAAAAAGGTCGGGGCAGGGGTCCCCTACTTCAAAGGAGGGAGGAGCTTCCCATTTTCAGAAAGTATATTATTAGTCCTCGGGAACGATAACTATTATTAGACATATGTATGTTGTATATATTTAGAGCCTTCTTCTTGCCCGAGTATCCTCTGTAACCAGTAAAACATTCTTAGCAAAAGATCTTATGTTTGTTTATATCTAAATCGGTTCATTCCAAATATTTGTAATTACCAACAATTACTTACTATTTGATTTAATTGTGATTTAATTGTGATAATGTTACATTTCATTAAGGGTACCTTTACTATATTTCTGCCAAATCTCTCCCTTCAGTTTCTGAGATGATCAGCCTCCTGAAATATTTACTGCAGGTGTTAAAATGCTTTCTAAATACGTTCCATCCAACAAATATTTATTTAAAATGCCTATCCTGTGCAAAATTCTATGCAGACAGCTGGGAGAAGTGCCATGATAGGAAGAGAAAAAGACAAAGTCCTGCTTTCTGAAGTGTTGAAATGACATGGGCGGGGGGGAGGGGGGGGGCGGGGCGCGCGGCACAGTATCCATAGATCAACCTGTCATCTCAAACCTAAACTGGCATTTACACTTCTCTGAAAATGGTTTCTTAACTAGATAGTCCATGTGCTGAATCTAGGCACTTTTGTAAGTGCCATCTTTAGGTACTCGACTTAATGTCTTATTTTATATAGAAAGCTGTTTCATTATTAACTTAAATGTCAACTGGAAAGGAATGTGGAAGAAAATAAAGACTAGAAAACTAAACAGAAGCTTTTAAGGACATGAGTACACCTGATTATAGTCCACACCCACACACGCACACACACGCATACATACACACACACTCCCCAGACAGCCATGGCTGAGAAGGGATGGGTATCTTTTTTTTCTTTCGCGGGGGAGTGTAGAGGACACGCAATGTTACATTATTCTCAAGTGATTGGACAAGTGTATGCATTATGCTGCGCCCACCACAAGTGTAGCCACCACCGGTCACCACACAACACTGTTACAATACCACTGACGGTATTCCCTATGCTGTGCCTTTAAGGGATGCTTGTCTTTAGGAGGAGGACAAACAAAATATTTGGGCATTCCTGTTCCTAAAGAGTTAGCATGTCCACTTTTTCTGACAATAGGACTGTCACTGAACTCCTTTCCTGTTTTAACAGCTTGCTTTCTCCTTCCTATCTGAATCTCAATGACCCTACTTAGCACTCCAGTGAAACCGACCCACACAAAATGTATGAACACAGCCGCAGGGCTAGAAATGGAGACTTTCACGATGGACACACGTCATGCCCGTATTAGTGGGAATAACTGCCTGTTTCTCTTCCTGCCTCTCCCCCTTCTTAGAGTTCGATGTTAATAAAAACATTGATACAATTAATGTACCGCATGGTGGAGGGGTGGGGGGCAATTGATCACATTTCCAAAGATAAGAACTACGGCAAGAAAGAACGTATCATAATGTCATAATTGGTATATTGGTCTAATGTGTCACCTTTAGAAATGTTCAAACATTTTACAAAATATTCACTAGATTAGATTTCCAACAACCATTATCTAAAGTTAAAGATCTTCAAAAAATTCAAGTGGATTCTACATGGAGTAGGGGGAAACAGTTTGTAAAATTATAGGCCATGCCTTCCTCATTTAAGAAAAACACTTATTCACATATGTTTTCTAAGTGTATGTTAATTTTAGGTCTCTCTCTTCAATTTCCTGAAATCGAAGGGAATTCAATGCCACCTGAAGGGTGGCATTCCTCATTTTTTGTTGTTGTTGTTGCTTTAACCTACTCTTGAAATTAGTGATAATGCCTTTTAAAAGGATAACTAGCAAATGAAAAAGACTCAAGAAAAAGTAAATATATATCGCAATTACCTTTGGCCTGGTCCAAAGTCGTCACCTTCAGGCATTTCTGCCCTGGGAAACTAACGGCCGAGGGGACAAGGCTGTAGCACTCGTGTGCTGCGATGGCTTCTTCTCCACTCAACAGCAAGTGTCAGGAGGGAAGAGCTCCAGCCCTCAAGTTCTTTCCCTTTCGGAAAAAAAAAAAAAAAAAAAGGGCGCTCCTCCCTTCTTCAGAAAGTAGGTGTTTACAAACGTCCAAAGCACCTGCCTGCCTTGAATGAAGCTAAGAGCCGGGTTATTATGACTGTCCCCTTCTAAAAATAAATAGGTCACCTCTTAGTCCCAGGACCGTGACAGGCAGCTGGGAGCAAGCATTTTCTCTCCAGTGGTGTGAGAAGGTGTCACCGCCTAGTGATTAACCTTGATTGGGATGACTTCACCTAGACCTGCCCACCCTTTCTCTTTCCTATTTTTTTTCTTCTCCTGGCATGACAGGGCACCCACCGAAGGGTGCCGCGGCCACAGGGAGCCTAAAACTTCAGCCTGGCCCATCATATCCCCGACTCACGGGAGGAGGCTGGGGGCGGAGAGCGAAACGGCTGGCCGTGCCAAGGCTGAGAGCCTTGTTTGTTCTGAGAATGCTTAGCCACTCAGCCAAAGGTCGCTTACTCCAAAGAAAGAAAAACCCACACGCACACACCAGGAAACAATCGTGTTTTGAGGGACACTGTTTTGCAAGAAAATCTTCCTTTGGGTCATCTTGATTTCTCAACCCAGAATGGGTACAGGCACAAATGAGTCCGTGTGTTCCCTTGAGCAAGAGGGCTCCTCCCACAGACTTCCCTGTCATCAGCCTGACACTGGCACACGGCTGGACCGTGTGCCCGAGATATTTTTATAGACTGGCTCAGCACTACATACATGTAATCAATCACCAAGTACCCTCATTTGCTGCAGCTTCGGAGAGCAGGACAAAACTCACTTCAATTTTTCCTGCTTCCAAAGAGGCCAGAAGAAAAGGCTGCACCTAGGTAGTCAAAAGGTGCAAACTTCCAGTTGTCAAATAAGTAAGTCCTGGGGATGTAATGTACAGCATGGTGATGAGTATAATGCTGTATCATGTGTATGAAAGGTGCTAAGGGAGTAGATCTTAGTCACAAGAAAAAAACTGTAACTGTGTATGGTGACGGGTGTTAACTCGACATCATGGTGATCACTTCTCAGTACATACGAATATCAAATCGTTATGTTGTGCACCTGAAACACATGTGTTATGTGTCAATTATACCTCAGTTTAAAAAAGAAAGTATAGCTCCTTCCTCATAAAAAAAAAAAAAAAAGGTAGGAGAAATACTGCTGAGATTCTTTTAGGAATATACCCTAAATGCTTTGCATAAAAAGTTGAAACCATTTTATTTTTCCTGATTAGGAACATCAGGCAAAGCAGTAAGCAAGATCTAATTAGTAAGAAACAATATACTTTTTGGGTGCCTGGGTGGCTCAGTCAGTTAAGCATCTGACACTTGATTTCAGCTTAAGTCACAATCTCATGGTTTGTGAGATCGAGCCCCATGTCAGGCTCTGCACTGAGCATGGAGGCTGCTTAAGATATTCTCTCTCTCTCTCCCCCTCCCTCCCTCCACCATGTGCACTCTCTCTCAAAATAAATATTAAAAAAAAAAAAAAAAGAAACAGGGGCACCTGGTGGCTCAGTAGGGTAAGCGCCCAACTTTGGCTTAGGTCATAATCTCACGGTTTGTGGGTTAGAGCCCCACGTCAGGTTCTATGCTGACAGCTCGGAGCCTGGAGCCTGCTTCAGATTCTATGTCTCCCTCTCTCTCTGCCTCTCCCCTGCTCATACTCCATCTCTTTCTCAAAAAATAAACAAACATTAATTAATAAGTACATAAATAAATAAAAGAAACAATATACTTTTCTTTTAAAAATGTGTGTGTCCCATGGGCACCTGAATGGCTCAGTCAGTTTAAGCAT
Organism: Hyaena hyaena; assembly: GCF_003009895.1. NCBI lineage: Eukaryota > Metazoa > Chordata > Mammalia > Carnivora > Hyaenidae > Hyaena > Hyaena hyaena. Next base: position 2,111,928 of record NW_024080780.1, read on the forward strand.
CCAACTTTGGCTCAGGTCATGATCTCACAGTTTGTGAGTTTGAGTTCTATGTCAGGCTCTGTGCTGACAGCTCGGAGACTGGAGCCTGCTTCAGATTCTGTGTCTCCCTCTCTCTGCTCCTCCCCTACTCGTGCTCTGTCTCTCTCTCTCTCTCAAAACATAAACATTTAAAAAAATTTTAAATGTGTGTGTTTCATTGTCACTACATAGCAATTTATCTACATTTAATGTACCTTTGACATTTCCATGTGTCAAAGTGATTTCCAGAGCATTAAAGAATTGAAGAGTTGAAGCAGATAACACATACTAAGCTGCCTTCTATGGAAGAGTTGTCAGCAATCTTGTGACACATGCATGTCACAATTCTGACAATTTCTTTAATACCTCACACCAGATTGAAAGTTCCAGACTTCGAAGTCTGAGGTTAAGTCGGTACCGATACTCAAACACAAAACTCAAATACTGTTGACCTTGAAAGAAAACAGTCATAGCTGAGTTCTGAAGATCAGGTTTTGCAGGTGCCAGACCCAAAGCAGTGTGGCGTGTTGTTAGAAAAGTTGAAACACTGAAAACATTATCAGTGAGAAGATTTCAGCACTTTCTTTTTAAAGTTGATTTATTTTGAGAGAGAGCATGCGGGGGGGGGGGGGGGGGGGGGGGGGGGGGGGGGGGGGGGGGGGGGGGCAGAGAGACAGGGAGAGAGAGGATCCTAAGTAGGCTCTGTACTGTCATCATGGAGCCCAACACGGGCCCCAACCTCACCATCTTCAAGATCATGACCTGAGCCAAGATCAAGAGTCAGAGACTTAACAGACTGAGCCACCCAGGTGCCTCTCAGTTCTTTAATTTAAATTTATCAATGGTAAAATGCTAATTCTATGATCTAACTCTCAATTTTAACAATCCTATCCCATTACTTTTAACTTTTGTTCTCCTAAACCCCCATTTTACTACTGTTTGAATATCTGAGTTCAGGGGCGCCTGGGTGGCTCAGTCAGTTGAGCGTATGACTTCAGCTCAGGTCATGGTCTCACAGCCCATAAGTTTGAGCCCCGCATCTCAAGCCCTGCATTGGGCTTGCTGCTGTCAGCACAGAGCCTGCTTCAGATCCTCTGTCTCCCTCTCTCTCTGTCCCTCCCCTGTTCACGCTTTCTTTCTCTCTCAAAAATAAACAATAAACAAACACTAGAACTTCTGAGTACAGCTGTTGTCAAACTTAGTTGCTTGTTAGTTAGTACAGAACTAAATATATCCCTGAAATGTGCTTCTCAGTTTAAAACACAACTAATTAGTGTTCTAATAGAGGAGTTGCTTATTACTAATGTGAAATATTAAAATACTTCCTTTAGGTACTCCTTCATGCGTTTTTAAATTACTTGCTCCAACTGCAGGAACTTGTGGGGATGAGCACTGGGTGTTAATATGGAAACCAACTTGACCATAAACTATTTGCAAAAAAAAAAGTAAATAAAAAATAAAAAGTATAAATTCTAAAAAATATATAAATAAATAAATAAATTACTTGCTCCAACCATGGATTCTCCTTTAGGTATGTATGTGTTAACTTCTGAAATTCACAGGGATGGGGGTGGGGGGGGACAGGGAGAACACAGTAACAGAAACCAGTGTGTAGCTACATGGCTGACACTCTGGGTGCCTTCCTGACGCCGGGGGCACCTTCAGCCCTTTGGGGGACTGGGGTTGCAAGGGTTTCCTCATCACTGCTGACCTGAAACCCACTGGGCACCCCGGATGTGAGGACTCACAGCCTACAGACATGGGAGAAACCCTGCGGGCCCCAGAAGCTATCCAACATTCTTGCGGGCTGAAAAAAGGACCCCAGCAAAGTCAGGTGACCCACTGATGACCAATCAGGAGAGACTCAGGTGCAGAGTATTCTTTTCACTTCTCCAGCTAAAGAGACAGCAGAGCCCACACATTGTGGCGAAAGCTCATGTGGCCAGACACTTCCACAGTTCAAGTTTTCTCGTGTTCATGTTCTTCCAAAATATGTATGCAATCCCTTTTAGTGATACATGTTAAATAAACATGTTTATTTCTTTTGCAGTTTAATCATATAGGATGACTTAAGAAAATCACTGCCCTATCAAAGCTAATTGTCCACTTTTCTTGATGCTCCTTTTTCTCTTCACATAATCATCGGTCTAAGGTTTTTTACTTCCCACTCTCCTATAGCAGCATTGACTGAGGCTCTGGAACTTTCTATCAGAGACAATAGGAGGGATCCTCCCTCTCTTGCGGGTTACAGGGCAGTATTGGCATGAATGGCTAAGTAGTGGGTACGGGCGCACGAGTGGGGGAGTGTTGGTGCATAGAAAATTACTACGAGGGGAGGGTAATTCTTCGCTAAGCTGACGTGACAGAATTCTTGCTGAAGGGAGGCCAGAGTACTCAGATCTTACCTGGGGGAGTAGGGAGATGAGGAATTTGGTCAGAGATTGAGGAGCATCAGATATGAAGGGTGAGGGGTTCTCGCTAAACTGACCTGACAGAATTCTTGCTAAAACTGGGTTCTTGAGGGGGTGCCTGGCTGTCTCGGTTGGAGGAAGAGGTGAACTCTTGGTCTTGGGGTTGTGAGTTTGAGCTTCATGTTGGATGTAGAGATTTCTTAAAGAGAAACTTAAAAACAAACAAACTGGGTTGTTGGGAACATACCCAGGATATAGCCTAGATGCCAAAGAGCTCAGAGGAGGCTGATTAGAGTGTGACCAAAGAGTCTTTTGTCACTTCCTAAGAACAGGAACATTTTTATTTCTTCTATCAGTGTTCAGTGCTACAAACTGTGTGGACCCTTCAGAGATGCGCCATCCAATATGGCAGCCACCGAGCACAGGATCTGTGGCTAGTGCAGACTCTTCAGACACGGCAGGGGAAAAAATGTCAAATATCTCATTACTAATTTCCATATTGACTTCATGTCATAATGATATTTTGGGTATATCAGTCAAGTAAAATATAAAAATTACTTTTACTTGTTCTTTATTTTTTAATGTGGCTACTAGAAATTTTAGGTGATATATGTAGTTTATATAGCATTTCTAGTGATCTGTACAGCTTTAGAGCTCTCATTCTCTACTCCTTTGCCAGAATTAGTTTAAGTTAGACATAAAACAAAGGTTATTATGAGAGCAGACTGGCCAACACAATCTTACCAGCTGCCTCAGAAACATTTCCAGAATTGCTTTTAATCAAAAGGGAAGAGTGTAGGGGCGCCTGGGTGGCTCAGTTGGTTAAGCATCCGACTTTGGCTCAGGTCATGATCTCACAGTTTGTGAGTTCGAGCCCCACACCAGGCTCTGTGCTAACAGCTCAGAGCCTGGACCCTACTTTGGATTCTGTGTTTCCCCCTCTCTCTGCCCCTCCCATGCTCATGCTCTGTCTCTCAATAATAAATAAACATTAAAAATTTAAAAAGTGGGGGGAAGGGTAGAGATTTTATAAAAGATAATCAATAGGACAGTACTAAAAAGAGTCCATGGAACATCTACTCCATCTGCTAGAATCTTCTCCATCCCTCCTTCCCTCCAGCCTCTGAAGACAAGAAGAAGATCCCATAGGTAACTTCTTCAAGGCCAGGCTATATCCCGAGGTCCCTATTCTCTCCCCTCTTCTCTTCTCCAATTAGTGCCAACAGTTATCCAATCTCCTTCTTGCTGGTTCAAGACCTTCCTAAATTCTACTGGTTCTTTCCCTCATATATCCAGGCCTCTTCCAGAAACCCCATCACTGACCACACATCTCCTAGTCACTAACCTTTGTCTTCTGTTCTCCACAGCCAGAGGTCCTAACCAATGATTTACAGACAAGTCATTCCTCACCAGTTACAACCTACCTCCTGCCCCCACCATGACCCTGGATCTGCTCTTCAAATGCAGCTGATACTTACGGTTCATCTCATCTGACTTGACTTCCTGGTGGCCCTTCATTGCAGCCCACTTCCCTCTGTCCTGGCGCTGTCCACATGCTTGGCTCAAAGATTGCGCTTCCTGTGCTCAGCTCCAGCTTCTCTCAACATTCCTTCTTGGTCTCTCTAGGTACCTCTCTTCTAACTGGCTCACCAATGCTGGTGACCTCGAGGGCAGGGTTTCCCCACCCTTGGCCACTCTAGTTCCGCAGGCCAGGGACGTGCCATGAATCTGCTCCTGGATGCTGCTGATGCTGCCGGTGGGGGACCCACACTCTGAGGGCAGAGTCCTAGTGTTCTGACACTGGTCACGTCCCCTTTCATGCTATATGATCTCCATAGGAAATCTCTCTCTTCCCAGCCTTTAACCCCCACCTCTATGCCCAAATCCATATTCACTGCCAAACATGCCCCAGAATTCCAAGCCCACATGTCCTACCTTGCACTAGCTGTGGTCTATCACATGGAAACTGTTCCTATTTCTTCTCTCTCGTGTTCAGGGATATAAAACAGGTAATTTGAGTCAGTGGTGGGAGCATTTACACCATGGAAATTGGCAAATACTACAAAGCAGCTGACTAATCCCTGACCCATTGTGAGTCAGTTGCTCAAAATTTACTCCCACACCACAATTACTAACAATCTTCACCTGTGCTACATTAATTCAACAAGGAGGCATGAGATTGAAATCGTTCTCATACTTTAGCAGCAGGCTTTAACAAACCCAAATGTAAGCTTACAAATGCCTAAGGATGACCAATCACAAGCAGCCAACAGACTCTCCAAAAGTAGGGAACCACCTGAGCTCTATATAGCCTTGCTTGGCTTCCACATGATCTCTAGCAAAGTCTTCCCCTGGCTCCTGTCAGAGGAGTGTTCCAACCACTTCCAGCTTGGTGCTGCCCGATTCAAGCTGACTTCTGTGCAGATAAACTCTTAAAATTTAATAACATGCCTCAGTTTATCTTTTGAACTCCTGGAAGTACCACAAGTATCTCCAAAAAACAAATCCAAAGAGGACGCACCATCTCTGCCACCAGCCCTTCCCTTAAGCTTGTCTATGTCTTTCCTGTTTTAGAAAAGTAATCCCTTGAGGAGCCTGGGTGGCTCAGTTGGTTAAGTGTCCGACTTCAGCTCAGGTCATGATCTCACTGTGGGTTCAAGCCCCACGTTGGGCTTTGTGCTGACAGCTCAGAGCCTGGAGCCTGCTTAACATTCTCTGTCTCCCTCTCTCTCTGCCCCTCCCCCGTCTCTCTCTCAAAAATAAATATTGAAAAATATTTTTAAAAAGTAATCCCTCATATCCTTCTCAATCCCATGATTCTGATGCATTTTCTCCATAAAATTTAGCAATATCTCATCTTACTATCTGTTTACATATCAGCTCTCCAAATCCCTCCCTCCTTCCCAGAGCAGGCAATGACCCTTCCTGTTAGTTACTTATCTCGGCAACAGTACAGAGCATGGTAGAGTTAGATCCTAAAACAGAACTAGTATTTTTTTAAGTTTATTCATTTATTTTGAGGAAGAAGCAGAAAGAAAGAGGGAGAGAGAGAATCTGCACTGTCAGCACAGAGCCCAATGTGGGGCTCGAACCCACAAACTGTGAGATCATGACCTGGGCCAAAATCAAGAGTCAGACGATTAACCAACTGAGCAACCCAGGTGCCCGATGAACAAACTAGTATTTTTAGGTGATGTTATTAATGGATGTTAATTATATGAGTAAAGAAATGTTCCAAATGGTTAACAGGGTCAGAAAAATGGGAATTGTATGGTCTCTTTGCTCTCTCTCACCCACAGAGAGGTTCTCAACCATCAGCTCTCATGCACTGAGCTATGTTTGAAACCCACACTGAAACTCTGTGCTCGCTGTAATTTTTGTCTTAGCTCAGTCTGGTTGTATCTGCTGCCTAGGATAAGGGCGGCCAAATGCTTGCGATCAAGTACCCTGAGCAGTACATGCCCTGTAAATATACCGTGCAATGCTAAGTTAGAAGCACATATATATGTTCAACGTCATGTTATCTGTAAATATTATATGTACTTCATAAAGCATACAACTTTTTGAATGTAGAAATAAAGTAAATATAGGCATCTATAACTGCAAAGCAAACAATCAAACAAACAAAACCACCCCAAACAACATAGAGGCCTATCAATAAGGGATTCACTAAATTTGGGGGCGGTGAAATCCTGTGCTGCTGCTAAAAAGGATGAGATTGTTATAAAAATCTTTCCAGAAGAGAGAGAGAACAAAAAAGGTGTACAGTCCCATTCATATAAAAATATACATTTATATGTTGGTGAAAATATCTGGAAAGATATGTATGAAGATAAGGAAAGGTATATCTTCTTAATTAAGAAGACAAGGAGAGGAGGGAGAGGAAGAAGAAAGAAAGGAAAGCATTTTGAAGGGTCTATACTGAGATGTTAATCATGGTTTTCCCCCTGGCTGAAGTATATAAGGAATATTTTCCATTTTATTCTTCTTGCCTGTCTGGGTTTTCTATTTTTCTGTAACAAATATATATAAATTTTTCTTATAAGAAAAAAATTATTTTTAAAAATACAAAAAAGAAAGATTACTTTAAAATGGAGGGGAATTCTTCTGTGGCTTCCTGTCATTAATGAAAAATGTCTTAAAAAAAAAAAAAGATGAAAAAAAATCCTTGCTCTTTCACTCGAGAAACCAGGCTTCAGACGTAGGCCCCCAGCAGACCCCTCAGGCTCCAGGATTTTCACTGAAGTCAGGCCAGGAACAGTCCCCATCTCTGAGGAGTTGACTATTTGGTAGCAGGCATGTAGTGGTTGAAAGAATGAGGTAAAGAAAACCCAAGTGAACCTGCCCTTCACCCACTGACTCAAAAGTGTAAGAATTCCCAGGGTGCCTGGGTGGCGAGTCAGTTGAGCGTCTGACTTTGGCTCAGGTCATGATCTTGCAGTTCGTAGGTTCGAGCCACCCATTGGGCTCTCTGCTGTCCACACAGAGCCTGCTTCGGACCCTCTGTCTCCCTCTTTCTCTGCCCCTCCCCCACTTGGCTCTCTCTCCCTCTCTCAAAAATAAAAGAAAAAAAAAACATTTAAAACATTAAAAAAAATAAAAGCACAAGAATTCCCTTTTTACCCACCTTCCTCATCTCCCACCGAAGACTTCCAGTGTTGCCAAGAGAGAATATTTCCCATGAAAATTCCAAGTATATATTATGTGCTCTGCAGAAATGGAATAGGTATGGGACCCGTATCAAAGCTAGTATATTTTGAAATAAAGTAAAAAACAAAACAAAACAAAACAAACCCCACAAAAAAACCCAAAACATTTCCTTTACATTAAAAAAAGGGGGGGGATCAAGTGACCCTCTATGTATGTGGTGTGAATCACACCCTTCGGCAATGACGAATAACCTGAGGAATAATCACAACCTGCACACTAATGAGAGACACGGTACCCTCTCTCTCTTGCTTTCTGTTTGGTGGAATCATACTGAGACTCTGGTGACTTTCTTTCAGAGCAATAAAAACTTTTTTTCCCCAAATGCTATGTTATGACAAACTTCAGTACAGAAAAGATACACCAACCAAAAAGAGTTACTCAGGTTTAAATGGGGGCCGGGGCCCTGAAACATGGCCTCAACCCCCCCTCCCCGCCACTACTGAACACAGCCCCCGAATCTAGTCCTCGGAAATCCAAGGCTGTCCAAGGCACAGTGGAAAAACTGTGACCTGGATCATCTGGATAGTCTGGGAGAGAGAGTGGGAGCTTTTTTCCTTAGTCTCTTTTCATAATAATGAGAACAGAATCAACCCAGTTACCCATTTTATTTTTTTAGTTTTTTTAAGCTTAGCACATGGAGTGTTTTCTTTAAGTTTCTTTTCATCCAAAAATAGCTGGCACTCTAAAACCAAAACATGGTACCCCTGAAGTCCCTGCCCTCCAGTTTCCTGCTTGACCTTCATCCTTTTTCTGGAGGTATCACTGTCGTCACCCTATGTCCCAGCCTAGTCCCCAGCTGCACCTCATGTCCTGGTATGATCAATGACGGACCCCTTCATGCTCATCAGTTTAGGCCACCAATTTGCAGGACCCAATATATCACCATTTTCTTACCCCTATCTCTTAGAACTTCCATTGTATTAAGTTGTGCTGGGTTGTCACATAATTTCTTATGGTCTCAGCACAGACCCCAACCGGACCCAACTTTCCCATGAACCCTCAGGTTGGCCAGCGAGTGTGTGTCTCTCACGTCTTTCCACTCCGGTCCATGCTACACCTGCCACCCAGCCGTGTCACGGGTTGAACCGGGCCCCACCCCCAAAGTGGTATGATGGAGTAAAGCTTCACGAAGGATGGCGTTTGATGAAGGATGCCAGCAGGGGGGAAGAGTCTGCAAATGGCCAGAGGGAAAGGGGGTCAAGGAGTGGAAAGAATATGGGGGGTAGAAAAGCTAGTACGGGGCACTGTAAAGACTTAAGAAAGAGCCTCCAGGAACCGTGTCCTGTGCCAGCTGTATCTCTGTCATGTCTGTCTCTGTGAGGGAATATTGACGTCCTAACTTCTGACTGAATATGTTTCTTCTTAATAAAAGTCCATTATATAGTTGACCCTTGAACAACATGGGTCCACTTACATATGAATTTTTTCCCAATCAATATAGTCCAGAACTGTAAATGTATTTTCTCTTATGATTTTCTTAATAACATCTTCTTTTCTCTAGCACTTCATTGTAAGAATACAGCATGTAATACATATAACATACCAAATGTGTGTTAATCAACTCTTTATGAGATCAGTAAGGCTTCTAGTCAATAGTATGCAATTAGTGAAGTTCTTGAGGAATTAGGTTATACATGGATTTTTCAACTGTGTAGGGTTGGCGCCCCTAACGCTCTCACTGTTCTAGAGTCAACTATTACTTGTTAAGTTGTGATATATTAAGAGTTATTAACCATTGGAATCCACGAAGGGGTGAACACTGCAAATAACCCTTTTGAGTAGTCCTTGGGTTCACAACCAGAATGGTCGGGGGGGGGTGGGTGGGGGTAAGAGCTGATGGGGGAGAAGAGCAGGAAGTTGAAAAAACAGAGAGTACAAGAGTAGCCTCAGGAAACTCTGACAGGAGGAAGCAGCAGCAGCAAACTGGCAATGGCTTAAGGAAGACCAGAGAAAAAGACTATGTGAAACAGGGAGGGTGCTGGACCTCATGCGTCACATCGCCCCATGGCACTGGCTTATTTTTTGTGTCCTACATTTGAGAGCCACTTCATTGCACTAAACATGGCCGCCACAAACTCTGGTTTGTGATCCCCTCTCAGAGGGCCTGTTGGTCACCTGTGACTGATTTCTTTACTTACTTCCTCACCCCTTCTCCCCTTAAGACAGGTGACATGCCTCTGTACCGAGCTGATTTCTTTCTCCCTTCCTCCCATCCATCCCCAAAATCACCCCCTCCAAAAAAAAGTAAAAGAAGAACTTTTATAAAACTCCAAGAGGAATATACGTGCTGATCAAAATCAAAGCCAAACGTTATCATTAGTTCAAATGTCCTTCTGCAGAACACACCTGTCCTTCGGTCTTGCTCGCTTGCTTCTTTAAAGCTCTAAGTATGTAGATGTATTTCGGGGGGTGAAGGTCCTCGACAGACAATCTCTGGTTCCAAGAAATTTTGAACAAATAGCCACAGGAGAGCAAGAACTCTGGCAGGCCCCACTGCTCTTAGCAAACATCAGGAAATGGAAATTTTCTGAGGCCGCAAATGGCAGACAGAGGCCTGTGTGGATGGTAAGGATCGGCGTGACTCTATAAGAGTGACACATGGCTCAAAACAAACTTCATCTCTTGAGCTTAAAAACATAATGCAAGACAGGGCGATCATAACTTTCTGTTTAACTATGGGTTGTGTAAGACTTTTGTTCTATGTTGATCTTTCCTATCATATTTTGCTTATGTCGGTGTCAAAAATTATTTTTCATTCTTTAAATAGCACCTGATAAGATGCTTGCTGGCTATACATTCACCCAGAATCTTGTGGAAAAGCCAAATGGAAATGAAGGCTTTTCAGTTCAATAGGCCTGAATCATTATTTCCATATTACTTTTGAGGTTACGGGTTGGGTGACCAGAAAGCTCCCTAGTCCCTTTGCGCCGCGCGCCATCTGGCCCTGTTGTGGCCTTGGCTGGGTGGGCTGCCCCTGCTGACGCAGCCTGAGGGACGAAGATCGTCTCAGACACTGAGCGAGCCTCTCCTCCAGGCAATGGGCTTTGAGGAAATGTGCTCCCTGGCCAGTATCCTACAGCCTCGAGGCATTTTTGAAGATGAACCGACCCTTTTAGAAGCATTTGCAACAAGAGAAGCAAGTCTTGATAAGTGGGAAAGAGGCCCCTAAGAGACCTCACAACTGCTTTTTGTGGAAGGGCAGGTCCCTCCGGTAGCCTCATGGAATGGTGTCTCCCTACTGCCTCAACCACCATCTGATAATAAGCCTGGTCTTTCGGAAATATGGTTTACCTCCTTTAGATCTCTCAGGCTTCCAAAGAATATGCTAATAGCAACTTTACGGTGTCCCATTAGTGACATCAGGTCTATCAGAGTATGAGTAAAACCCCTTCGGCGACTAGCAAAGCAATGACCTTTAAAACCAGAGAGAAACAAATCCACGCGTGAACCTGAAAGAGCCTTAGAAGGGAAATGGGGTCCCGTGAGGCTCTAATCAGGTTAATCCCCGACTTCCTGTCTCCAGGAATTCCCATGAGGGGATTCCTCCCGCATCCACAGCTTCTCTCCCATAAGCATACACACATTTGTCTTAATACATATTAAATTTGGGAATAATTTTAGATTCATAGAAGAGTGGCAAAGATAGTACAGAGAGTTCCCATGCATCCCCCACCTGGTTTCCCCGGGCTAACATCTTTTATTAATACAGCACATTTGTCAAAACTAAACCCCACACTGGTATATCACTATGACCTGAACTCCAGACTCATTTGTATTTCACCAGTTCCCACCCACACCCACCCTCATTTTCTCTTCTCTTCCAGGATCCCATCTGAGGCACCATATTGTATTCGGTCACCATAGCGTCTCAGTCTCCTATGGTCTGAGACTCGGTCATTCTTGCCTTGGTTTTGTGACCTTCACAGCTTTGAGGAGCATCTTGTAGCTATCAGGTATTCTGGAGAATGCCCCTCAATTTAGATTCGTCTGATGTTTTCTCATGATTAGATGAAGATTGTGGCTTTTAGGAAAAAAGATCACAGAGATGAAGGGCCCTTCTCCTGACATCAAGTCAGGGGTTTATGATGTCCGCATGACTTCTCCCTGGTGATGTTAACTTGCTCACTTGGATAAATCCATGTTTGCCAGGCTTCCCCACTGGAAGGTTATTATTTTTCCCTTTCCATGCTGTAATCTGAAAGCGAGACTGAGTCCAACTCACATTCAAGGGGAGGGAGAGATGCACAAAGACACAGCTCTGCCTCCTGAATGGAGAAGTGTTGACTATACATAGTATTTGAAATTCCTCTACAAAGTAGATTTGTCTCCCTCCCTTATCCACCGATTTATTCAATCATCTGTATCAGCGAAGACTCAGACAGACTCAGAAGAACTTATGGTTTGGGTTATAATTCAGCGCCATGTCACTGACTGTGATGGTCCCATTGTGCCAGCCAGACTGGTGTCTGCCCACCTGGCCTTCCTGAGGGCTCCTCTTCAGAGCCCTGGAGAGGCCACCTCGCTGCCCTCCTGGCACTGCTCCACTCAACCTGCCCAACCTTGGCCTGCACTCTCCGGCTGGGCCCGTTGCTACCCACAGTGCACCCAGTGTCCCCCCAGGTCCCCCAAGATTATCTTGCTTCCTTCCCACCCAGCGTCAGCACCAGCCAAGAGGCAACGCTGGGACCAGACCCAGCAGTCAGAGGCGGGCTGACCCAAGGCAGCAGAAGCCCATGCATCCATCTCCACAGACGCATGCAACACGGGGCACGGGGCATGCTCCTTGGTGGGAGCGGCATCCTTGGAGGTGAGCAGTGCCCGTGTGTGAGCCAACCCCGAGGTGTTCTCGGGAAAGCCTTAACAACTTGCCGTTTTTTCCCTTACTCAGAAAACTTCCAGGGCTGAAACCAAGTCCAGGTTTCCTTTCCACGTGTGCCATTTGTCCTTACCTTTCATGTTTCTTTCCTATTTTGAGTATTAGAGGAAGTTCATGGTTTAAAAATGGAAACGAGACTTGGCATCTTTACCTGCACCTACTTTTAGCATCGAACCATGGCAACGCCACACACACACAGGGCATCATAAATTTCCACAGTGGATTCACACTGCCAGATGCGGCCTTCAATCCGCTTATTTATAACCAATATGAATTGTTATATCAAACTTGACTTAATGAGGCAATGAAATCACAAGTCGTATCGAAAACTGTGGAGGGCAGTGACTCACTTAAGGCTCCTCCCGGTCTGGCCTCTGTGGCCATCACAAGCAGTTAAAATCTAAAACCACCTCGAGTCCTAAAGAGAAGCGCAGAGCAAGGGACACACCATGTCAGAGGCTGTAACAGAGGCCAGGTAGTACCAGCTGCAGATGGACGTGCAAGAGGGGACACTATGTATACCTAGGTCTTCCAGGATGACGAGTCCCCTTCTCCCCCCATGAAAGCGCAACTGCCCTCAAGTGAGACGTGGGACAGGCCGGGGGGGGGGGGGTCACCCAAATGAGAGACAGTAGCTCCCAGGCTCTTCGATATTTACAAATTCTGAGGGCAAAAGCAAGGCTCCTCCTGGGAAGGGTATTAATCAGGGTTCATTCCCAAAGGGGGACCTCAGAGTCCACCGTGGGGTAACCGCCATGACTTTAAAACATGCTTTGCTTTGTTTCACTTGAAATTATCCCTCAAAAAGGAGGATATGGCCACATGCTTGCGCTCTAACTTAATCTGTCATATACTAGGGCTGCACCTTGAATTTATTTATTGTGAGTGGAAAAGTACTGGGGGAAGAAGAATGGCAGAAGTGACCTCCATCCATGCTAGTTTGGAAAGCTTTTAGATGTCATAGGGGTTACTGGACAGAATTGGTAAAAAAATAAATAAATAAATAAAAATAAACAAGTAACAATATAACTAAAGAGAAAGAAAAGGGCATTTATCAGATTTTATAATTATTTGTGGGGGTGTGGCCTCACAATGGAAGGCGCTAAGTGTTACTGTACACATTGTCTTTCCGAAATCGATCCTAAAAGGAAGGGGGTGGGGGGATGTGTGAAGAGGGGAATTAAGGAGGGCACTCCTCAGGACGAGCCCCGGGTGAAGTATGGAATTGCTGGATCACCATATTGTACATCTGCAACTAATAGAACACTGTATGTTAACTGCACGGGAATGAAAATAAAATAAAATAATTTATTGAAAAAGTAACGTACTAAGTGGTCGCATGATAAAGACTTGATGATACATTCGTGGCTGCCAGAGGCAGGGGCTGGAGAGACTGGGTGAAGGTGCACAAGGGGCATAAACTTCCAGTTATAGGATAAATACGTTCTGGGGACATAATACGCAGCATAATGACGTTAGTTAACAATAATATATCGTATATTTGCTAAGACATTAGGACTTAGTAGATAAGAGAGCTGTCATCCCACGGATGAAACCCTTGCAACTAGATGAGGTGATGAGTGGTCATTAAACTTACTGTGGTCATCATCTTGCAAAAATACATACACCTAACCATTACATTGTACCTTTTAAACTTGTGTGATGTTATGTCAGTTATATCTCAATAAAACTGGGGGGAAAAGATAAAACAAATAGAGACTGATCAAAATAGTTGTTTATAGCTTGGTACAATTTCCAGTGACTGATTTTTTTTTTAAGTGCCCCATCACAACTTAGGAGTGAAGACGACCTGCTCTGATAAATGTGTTACTCTCAAAAAATGGCCCTAGTGTCACACAGGGAGAATATGAAAAGAAGCATTTTCAAGCTGACACATGATGTAAACAACATGTGATTTTATGTTATCAACGTAACTAAATTAGCAACCAGAGATTTTGCAGTGGTTATAATCAGTGTGAGTAGAAAACGGGGCCCTTTAAATTGATATGCCTGGAAGCCCATGCATTCCAGGTGGCGAAAAGATTTTCTTGGATCCTAGTGGCCAGGAGGGCACTGCATCCGAGGTCCCTCTGTGTTGGCACATGCCGTGTTCCATATGGGATGGAAAGTCATCGAAACCGTTAGCTCTGGCTAGGTGTGGAGACCAGGACCAGCTCATGGTGATCGAGGGAGGAGGAGGCCAAGAGTGACGAGAGCCGGCACAGGTTCAAGGGTATGGTGGGGGGGGGGGGGGAGGGGGGAGTCTAGCACACATCCTGGAAATGGAGCCAAACAGGTTTACCAATGGACTGAGTGTAGGGAACGAGGGACACAGTGCAAATAAATTCACTTCAATCTACTCACTTGAACATACTTTTTAAAAAAATTTTGAGAGAGAGAGAGAGAGAGTAGGGGAGAGGTGCAGAGGGAGAGAGAGAGAATATCCCAAGCAGGCTCCATGCTCAGCACAGAGCCCCACATGGTGCTCGATCCCATGATCCTGGGATGATGAAATCAAGAGTTGGACAGTCAACTGACTAAGCCACTGGGGACCCCATGAACACACAATTTTGAAGGACAGCTAATGGCAGTGGGATCCGTAACATATTAAAAGAGGTTGGAAATCTTTTCTATCAGCAGCCAGATAGTAAGTATTCAAAGGTTTGCTGGCCATATGGTCTCTTCACAACTATTAAACTCCACTACGGTAACATGGACAATATGTAAGAATGAGTGCAAGCCACAGTTTGCCGACTACTGTATTTTATATACACATGCACAGCCAAACAAATTATTTATGAAAATTTGTCGGGGCCCCTGGTGGCTTCTTGGGTTAAGCGTCCAATTTTGGCTCACATCATGATCTCTTGGTTTGTGAGTTCGAGCCCCGCATCAGGCTCGCTGCTGTCAGCACAGAGCCTACTTCAGATCCTCCGCCCCCACCCCCACCTCTTCCCTGCTTGTGCTCTCTCTCTTTCTCTCAAAAATAAATAAAACACTAAACAAAAAGAATGTGTCCATTTGTAATCGATTAAAGAAAACCATCTCAAAGGAGCTATCACCTCAATATTATTAGTGATTATCTCTAGGATTCTAATTTTGTATGCTTTACATAGTTTCAAAACTTTCCCCACATACGTATTCCTTTTGTGATCAGATAAAATCTACAGGTTAAAAGAAAGTAAGTTGAAATTCTACTTTTAAAACCCACAAAGGAAAGCGGTAAGGATTTCTGGGACTCTGTGTTTTGGTGCCCTGTCACTGATGAGACTTTTTAATGGTGATTATTTAATATATAAATACTTATTAAAAAGGTCAGCAGTGAATAAGTTTTACACCGGTAACTGACCAGAAAATAACCTGTGGCTGTATTTCCGAGAACCGCAGGGTGTCTGTGTAAGGAAGGCAGAAAGTTGTTTTTTACTGCATTGGCTGAGTCCCTGGAAAAGATTGCATCTTGAATTAGCAGCTTGACTGTCTGCCGTCCAGATAAATATTGTGTTGCTATGACTGAACGCGTCCTGCCACGTGGGTCACCCTGCTGTATAATTAGCCTCTTATCATATCAGGTGCAAATCAAACCAACAGCGCTCTCTGGCAGTGTGGTAA
This sequence comes from Hyaena hyaena, assembly GCF_003009895.1. NCBI lineage: Eukaryota > Metazoa > Chordata > Mammalia > Carnivora > Hyaenidae > Hyaena > Hyaena hyaena. The sequence continues at coordinate 2,127,552 of NW_024080780.1, forward strand.
TTTAACAAACCAGAAACACCCTTGTCAGGCATCGGCATCTGATTGAAAAACATCACATCCCCCTGAGGGCACCTGAGGGCTCTTCTGCAGCTCTGCTCAACAGCCGGCCGGACCTTAGAGCACAAACATCTTCATGAGTTTCCAGGGATCGCAGCTACTTTAGCAAAGTTTTTTCATGCCCTTGACTGCATCGTTGCGCCTTCCGTCAGTCCACCCGAAGGTAGACTGGGAAAGCCTTCCCTCTCACAAGGTAGAGAGGGAAAGGCTTTAAGTGTCTTTTGGATGCACATACGGTATCCTCAGCACCGCCGACCCCCCCCCCCCCTTCTGGGTTTATCCTGCTGGTGGTCAGGTTCATCTTCAACCTCTGTTTCCATCGCCATCAATCAGGTCTAAGCAAAGCCTAAGTAGCCTGCCCTGCATCCAGAGGGCTGCGCGCTATACTCCCACCTGCACCACCACCAAACCTGCCATCATTTGAGGCAGTTCTTCCTGCCCCAGAAGGCCAGACTGCCGGGCAGGTCCACCTACCCTCTGCCCCTCCTCCTTGTTCTCATCCTCCCTTCTACCTCCAGGAAGCCCACCCTGACTAGTCCATTGTTTCCAGTTGTACATCACAAGGGCATTATAACCCTTTCCCTGAGTAGTAAACCACTAAAGAGCAGAGTCTCTGGCGTCTAACCCTCTCACTGTGCTGGGCAAAGTGTATGTGCTCCGAGGGACAATGCTGGCTCATGACCCCTGGAGCCAGCCTGCCTGGGGTCAGATGCTGGCTCTACTACCTGCTGGCTGTGTGATCTCAGGCAAGTCACCTAACCTCTCTGTACTTGTTTCCTCCTCAGGAAAGTGGGGTAAAAGTGGTATTTCACACAGCTGAGAAGACTTAACACATATGCAATTGTTAAGTAGCCTGGATTCAGTATAGCATGTTGGAGGAGGATATAATCATAAGCAAATCACTGGGAAGACCGCAGGCATTCAGTCCCACTTAAGCGTTTTTTTTAAAGGAAACCCCAAGAGGGGCGCCTGGGTGGCTTAGTCGGTTAAGCGTCCGACTTCGGCTCAGGTCATGATCTCGCGGATCGTGAGTTTGAGCCCCACATCAGGCTCTGTGCTGATAGTTTGGAGCCTGAAGCCTGCTTGAGATTCTGTGTCTCCCTCTCTCTCTGCCCCTCCCCCACTCATGTTCTGTCTCTGTCTCTTAAAAAATGAATAAACATTAAAAAAAGAATTTAAAAAAAACCACCAAGAGATGAAGAGATTCCATCTCACCTATTCCACATCGCGCTCTCCAATCACAATGCTCTTTCCTTTCTCTGACTTGCACCGGAATATCAACACAAGGAAGGAAGGAAGGGTTATATCTCCTGTTGCTTCATCTTTGGTCCCTCGTTACCACTAGCCAGCTCACCCCTTGATGACAGATGATAACAGCAGCCAAGGAGTGTTTATTATCTCCCAAGTACTTTGTGCTAATCGTTTTATTATAATCCTTAAAGGTCTTGAGGAAGGGGGTGCCTGGGTGGCTGAGTCAGGGGAGCATCTGATTCTTCATTTCAGCTCAGGTCATGATCTCACGGTTGGTGATGGAGCCTGCTTGGCAATCTCTCTCTCTCCATCTCTCTGCTCCTCCCCTGCTCATTCATGTGTGTGCGCTCTCTCTCTCTCTCTCTCTCTCTCTCTCTCAAAGTAAATGAATAGACTCAAAATAAAAAGGGGTCTTGAGGAAGGTACACAGATACAGAGCCTGTCAGTGGCTGAGGCAGGGCTGCTTTCCCCTTGGACCACCCACTGCTCCCACCACAGTTCTAGACTCATCGTCGGTCTTATTAATTACATGGTTTGGGTAAATGACTGCTTCACCTATTGATGTCACTTGCAGGCCAGGCATTAGGAGGGCAAAGAGCAGAAATGGTCCCTATCATTCCCAAGTGGAATTCAGACACATCAACAAGAGATTACAGACCAATGTTTTCGGTGCTATGGTGACAGGAAAGCAGAGTGACGTGGAGTCACAAGGCAGGCGTGAGACAGGCCTGCGGGGTGTGGCGGGCAGAGGGGCTTCCCTGGGAAAAGAGCTCAGGGACACTGAAGGAAGGGTTGGAGCCGGGGCTGAAAGGAGGAACTCCAGGCGCAAACAAGACCACTCAGGCACACGGGACGGCCGCAAAGGAACTAGAGGGGTTGTGAATAGAAGGTTCCACTCACCAAGCATTAAATAGGGTTTCTTGTACCAGATTGGGTGCTGCACTGCTGAGTGGGGCTTCTCCTTCCCAGCACACGCAGCGAGCAAACTCTTTAGGAAGGCTTCCCAGGCTTTTTATACCCCAGGAAATGGCACTGGTTACAAGAATCCGGGAACCTGTCAGACCCTGTTCCGGCACAAGGACTGCTGGGAGGGAGGGAGTGGACCTATGTCCTCCTCGACCTTGGAAACTGCCCTTAAAAAATGGACACAGGAAGGCAGACACTGAGATCAAACGAGGTGTCCTGATACCCAACAGAAACCCAATGACATTGGCTGTTACTAAGTCAGCCTGAGGCAGCAGAGAGGGGATCCGTCTGTGCTTGTCGGTATCTTTGTTTTGTAACGTCTTCGAGCTCGTATAACAGAGCTCGTATAAACAATTATGGTGAAATTTACAAGGACGATGACTTTGAAGATCGATAATTTAGAATGATTTCATCCCACAAAATAAACAGCCAATCCAGACAGAAACACAAGCAGGAATTTATACAACACGCTGTCTGAATTCACTCCCTGTGGCACTTCGGAAAGATCTGTAAAAGGTGAAAAAAGTTTAGAAGGATGTGCTCACCCTGGATTCTAGACTTTAGAGTTGGAGGGAAATTGCAAAGGACTGAAATGTGTACTTTGGCAGTTGCCAAGATGACCCCAAAAGTCTAAGATTCTCTTAACCGCTTAACCCAAGCGTTTGATCACTACCCCAATCTTCCCCACCTCCCAGGACAAATGCCAAATTTCAAGTGCGGAGGAACTAAGTCAAAGGCAGACCAACCTAGATGGCTCCAGGTGTAAGCATTTCTTGACTGATGCTCAGGATATGGTAGCCAGCAGGAGTCCAACAGGGACCCCAAGGAGGTTGGGGGGATATTTTACACCCACTTGGGTCTAGAACTTGACTGACCATTACTGTCAGCTGAGGTTTCTAGTGGCAACACTGACTTATTCTGGCTGGTTTGAACAGAAAAGGAATTCATGAAAGGGTAGCTCAGGGAGGTTCTAGAAGGGTCAGAAAACCAAGTCACAAACACGGCTGAAATCTCACCACAGAACTGCTCCATCAGAAATACCAGTGGAAGCACCTGGGCAGCCCACAGAATGGTGGGCACTCTAGAACCTTCACCACTGCAACCTTGGAGAATGCATGTCAGGACTGTGATCCTTACCTGAATGGATTCCTGTAAGCCTGCTTTCTTCATTACCAGCTTCTAACTCAACTGGGTGGCTCAGTTGGTTAAACGTCTAATTCTTGATCTCAAGGTCATGATTTGAAGCCTGGCCTCAGCCTCTACACTGAGTGTGGAGCCTCTTTTAAACAAATAAAATAAAATAACAAAATGGTGCCCATGCATGTGGTGAAGCTGGGTTACACGGGCACCCCCGTAGCTTCAAGGAAGCCTCGGAAAGTGAGCTTCAGCTTCTGTGTGGAAAGGCACCATCTGCCAAGGCAGAAAATTTCCATTTGTGTGTCTTCAAAAGGTCTAGGCAGCCAAAAAGAATGACACATTTTCCCTACACCCACTGATTTACAATAATGAGCATTTTCACAACAGCAAAAAAACGAGCATCAGAGGATGTTCCGGGTGGCTGACACTTTGATCACGTGTGAGAGCTACGCTGTCCACACATACTCTAAGAACCTAGACACTGGCTTCAAGCCGTGTGGAGGGATGCCCCCCAAGGTTATCATCTGAAGTGCAGGGCGCACCACGCTGGCCGGCCCTGCTGGACAGCGATGATGTATAGAGCGGGTGGAGAGGAGAGATTACCCTGCTCATTCTGGCCAACCTTATCAAGGCCAAGGCAATCATGTGATAATGTGTGAATGAATCAGAAGGGGTAGCCTGGGTATTTCTGTACTCATAGCAACATTCACACTTCAATTCCAGCCAGCTCTCATTCTCCTCCTCTCGGTTTTTACTGGTCACATTCCACGTGAGACGCAGAAACCCCATCTTATCAATTTGCTAATGAGAGGAGCACCCCCCTGAGAATCGTGCCCGGTAGCAGGGTTTGCTACACCGATAAAATATCCCTGCCAAACTTCCGAAAGGCAAGGTCTTCTGGTACCATTTTTCTTCTTCTGGGAGTGATAGTCTCGTTATGGGAGCCAGATCACTCATTCATTCATCAAGCATTTTTACTGAGCACTTATTATGGGCTAGATACTATGCTAGGCCCAGGACACGCAGGAGTGCATGAGGGGGCGTGGTCTCTGCTTCATGGGGCTTCCTCAGTGTCAGAGAAGCTGGATATTAAACAAGTGAAGACTTGAGGATAAAAGACCCATTTTGCTAGGGGCTTTGAGAAGCTGGCCTGAGGAGGAAGCATTTAAACTAGAGCTTCTCTACTGCTTTTCCTTCCTCTCTCCCTCGAATATACACACATGTATTTACAGTCAGCATCAGTCCTTACAAGGTCCGACATCTCTTCCTATCTCAGCGACACCAAAGGCAGAGGGAGAGCCCTCCACGAGAGGGGGGCGTGATTTCTGAACGCACGCTGCTTTGGAGTCCACAGAAGCGCTAGCTGCCCGGTGTCTCTGCTTTCAGATTGCCCAGAAGAACACAAGAGTTTGACAAGTCTTTTTATCTCGTTTGGGCCCCACCTCTCCCCTCCCCCCCCAACCCATTTCACTTCTCTTGCTGGAAATGGACCATCCACATGCTGGGACGAACATCCACATGCTGGGATGGTCCATTTCCAGGCCAGCTTTCAAGAAGGAAGAAACCTAGCTCGTCCGGCAGGTGGCCTTGAAAACAGTGAGTGAGCCACCAGTCCGTCCCCTGAGAGAGGCTCTCACAAAATGCCCTGAAGACAGAGAGTGCTGATAGGACCCAAACCCACTCCTCCGGTCTTCACATGCGAAGAATCTGATTACTCGCGGTGGCAACAAGAAAGACACGGGTTATTGGCTGGCACAAGGGAGAGCGCCTCACAAAACAGGAAATCACACACCTGGTTCCGCCCTGGGACCTAGATGCACCAACCCTCAAACACGTGTCACTTCTCCCAGGAGGACACCAAGACGCCCAGGTCTCAGGACATATGTGTCCCACTGCATGTCCTCAGCATCCAACACCAAGTCCCTCATCCCAGTGGGAAACACAAACTCCACAGATGGGTCAGGGTATGCTGCATGGAGGGCACGGCGATCACCGTGAGGTGAGGGCACGCAGATGTCCGAGGGGTGAGGGCACAGGGATCCGCGGGGCGGGGGCACACTGATCGCCGCTGGGCGAGGGCACGGGGATCGCCGTGGGGTGCTCCAGCTGCTTGCCCAAAGACCGGAGAGCAGTGCACAGCGTTGAAGGGACCCAAGCAAAAGATGTCTGACATGGTGTTTTATACAAATTAGAGTGGGAATGTTTTGTAACTAAGGGGTTCTGAAGTCATCGCTGACTCTTGCTTGGGGAAAGCAATTTGGCAGACGAAAAGGATGTTTTTTATTTTTTATTTTTTTAATGTTTATTTTTGAGAGAGAGAGAGAGACAGAGAGTGGGGGAGGGACAGAGAGAGAGGGAGACACAATCCGAAGCAGGCTCCAGGCTCTGAGCTGTCAGCACAGAGCCCAATGTGGGGCTTAAACCCATGAACCACAAGATCATGGCCCCTGCCAAGGTTGGACACTCAATGGACTGTGCCACAGAGGCACCCCTTAAAAAGGATATTTTTAAACTATGGATTTGCCTGGGGGGCACCCAACATGAGCCCTCAGACCAAGGGAGAACATATTCATGGGTGGACAAAGGGCTCTACTTTGCACCTCACGCCACAACAGTCCAAAACGGCAAAAGGCCTAATCTCAACTGACTGCCCTTCCAGATTCTTCCCTACACTTCCTCTGGCGAGCCCCATGCCAATCCTGCTCTGCCTGTCCTGTTTAGGACAAGAGCGCACAGCCTGAGTGGGACAGACCAGACGCACAAACTCAACACCCAGTCTTACTCTCGGAGACCTGGCCACAGGGCCAGGCACTGTGCGGGTGTCCACGTGCTTTAATCCTCGCCACGACCCCTAAGTTAAGAATGGGGCTTTCAGGGGGCGCCTGGGTGGCTTAGTCGGTTGAGTGTCCGACTTTCGCTTAGGTCATGATCTCGCGGTTCGTGGGTTCGAGCCCCGCGTCGGGCTCTGTGCTGACTGCCAGCTCGGAGCCTGGAGCCTGTTTCAGTCTGTGACTCCCTCTCTCTCTGACCTTCCCCTGCTCACGCTGTCTCTCTCTCTCTCTCCTAGAAATAGAAAAAAAAAAAAAACATTAAAAAAATTTAAAAAAAAATAAAAAAAAAGAATGGGGCTTTCAGGTTTTATAAGTCACCCAGGGCCAGGTAGCTGTTAAGGGAGCTGCTTGACGCTGCAGGTGCTGTGCCTCAATGCCAGGTCTGTAAATACCTCCCCTCATCTGCCGGAAGCAGCTGGGCTGGGGTGCCCAGGCCTCAGCAAGCCTACTGGCTGCCAACATCCGCAGCAGCTATAGCGTGGGGGGCAAAGGGGGGCGGGCTGGGAGTGACTTATGCGTGATGTGTGGGCAGGACCACAGATCAAAAAAGGCTGTATTTCTTTAAAGGGAAAGGATGGTGTGAGGCAGGGATGTGGGGGGAGGGGAGGAGAGGGGCTGCAGCCTTCGGCTCTGTGCATTCACATTGCAGGGCCAGGGCCATTACCCTCTTAAGGCCAAGGAGAGGGGCTGCCCCTGCCTGGCACTGCTCTCTCGGACTACAGGCAGGGGCCACTGCTTCTGGAGCAAACGTCTGGCACATAAAGCACAGGAATTGTCAGCCGTCTAGGATGTTCACAGAATACAGAGGAGTTCAACTCTCAAGTATATTCAAGGCTATTCTTGGGGAAGAGCGCAGGATCAACTCCACCCCCGTCCTCTTAAGTCAGGTCTGCAAGGTCAGACGCAGAGTCCAAGCAGCCCCCCCCCCCCCGCCATCAGAACCAGATGCGGGAGCTATGCGCCCCGGCCTTGGCAAGGATCCGGAAAGTTAAGTACCACGCCACCCGCCTTCCCTAAAATTGGAGCCCATGGCGCCTGGCTCCGACTGGAGGACCAGGCCACCAGCCCTGGGGAGTCTGGGAGCTGACGGCTCTCAGCAGCTGGGGGATTAGTGAGCCTCCTGGTCCCCTGGGGAGCAGCTCTGAGCACAGAAGTGGCTGCATATCGGGGCTCTCACTTCTCAGGGAAGAGGAGGATACCAATGGCTCAGAGGAACGGAAGGTGTGCCACTCTGCGTTACATGCTATACATACGGGACCCTTCGAGCCTCCCCAAAAGTCGGGGAAGGAGTTTCTATGATTACACCCATTTAAAGGTGAGTGCGGTGAGGTGGAGAGGGGCATAAACTCCAGTCTGTCCTCACTCTCAGTGCAGCCTCTGACCTCCCGGGACATCCTGCAATGCTGGCCGGCGAGCTCACAGATCTCACCCCAGAACTGAAAAGGACGTGGAAGCATCCTTCTCCAAAACAGAACCAAAGGCTGTTTTGTAGGAATCTGTTACACCCTCATGTTGTATTCCAGGATTTCTCAGACGTGACTGCAATCGTCTCTTCAGACAGCACCATGTGGAGCCTCTAAGAATTCTGCTGAAAGATCATTTTTCTGGGGGAAGGCCCAAGCATTTCCCAACCCCAGGGCCAGGGCCACCCGTAAACGGGTGAAGGAAGCGGCCGGTCCCCGCCATCAGGGGCTGTCACAAGGAGCCTGGGGGAAATAAACAAGTTCCTTTGCTCCCGCACTCACATGCTCTGACCCTCGGCCAGCAGGGTGAGTCCTTAGCATTCAGTGACTAATCAGATGATGGGCTGAGAAACACACCCCTGAATGTTATCAGAGGCCAGGCATCTGCACCAGGAATCCAGAAATAAGCTGTCACCAAAGGGATGTGTGCCCTCTGGAAATAATTTCCAGAACATGTTTCGTAATCGAGGGCTGGGGCCTAGTGAGCCAGACGGGAAAGGTCAGAAGGCAGTTCCTTGTCCTACGGCGCCCAGCCTCATCGCCTCCTGCTCACCGCATCCCCACACGACTGCCCCCTGCTTGCTGCTGCGTCCCTGGGCCCCCACGTCCCTTCCCAACAACCACCAAGAAAGCCAACTGTCCCAGGACCTGCCGTGTCCCTTCACTATCGCTGAAGGCAGGTCCCAACTTCCTTGACTTGAACGTGTTTTGAGTAACTGTCAAAAGTTAACGAGCATTTTATTCACCAGACATTTAGATGTCAAGTAATTACTGGTACCAGATTCTCCACTTATCAAATATGCCTGAATTGAATGACATGTTTTAAAATAACTTTTCTTTTTAAAGTAACGTTTGCTCAGAGTAGAAAATGTGCATGACACTTTTATTACTTTTTAATTTTTTTAATGTTTATTTATTCTTGAGAAAGAGAATGTGAGTGGGGGAAGGGGAGAGAGAGGGAGACACGAATCTGAAGCAGGCTCCAGGCTCTGAGCTGTCCACAAAGAGCCCAACACTGGGCCCAAACCCATGAACTAAGAGATCATGACCTAAGCCGAAGTCTGACACTTAACTGACTGAGCCACCCAGATGCGCCTGTGCATGACTTTTAAATGAACAGATAAGAATTCTGCCCAAGGGAAGCACGCATTCAAATAAAATTTTAAGATGTAAAACGTATTACAATTTATATTCGTGACTGCTTTATAGGTTAGGGCAGAGATTCAATGAGTAAGTTTACCAAAATTGTTTTTTTGTTTTTATTTTTTTTTTTAAATGGAGATCAATGGGAGCCAGAGTGAAGAGCTTTCTCAGTCTGGCCTAGATCTCCAAAGGAAATTAAATTACCAACACAGTAAGCTTTATTTTCTATGGCAGTGATCACTAACCTGTTGATGCATTTTAAGCATCTGTAAATTTCTTAAGAGCAAGTCAATTACCTCATTATGCTTGTTTATGCAGCAGTCATTTGTGGAGTCAATAATTGATCAAACTTGAGAGGACAAAGTGTGCCTGTCTAGCGGGGCAGAACTGATGGGGCTTGACTCCGAGCTCAGGATTAATGTTTCTGTCACACGGAAACACAGGGCTTCTGCAGATACAAGCCAGGGCTAAATAATGCATTCATTTCTACCATGTACTCAATTAGTCCAGAAAGGATCTTAAGAATGGAGGAGCTGAAACACTTTGATTCTGCTCCCTTTAGGAAATTCATGCACATATGGGTGAATGAGTCACTCCTCCATTGCATGAAGGTCAAATCTGGGAAAGATTTAGGCTTCTGGTGAATAATTTGGAACTGGCTGATGGTTATATGCAGGGCATTGGAAGAAGAGGGACCACAGTATGCCTGTTCTAGACAAGCTTGGGCGCTGGGTACCCCGCGTCTATCAGCTCATCTACGTTCCAAGGAACCAGAGACAACCTTTCTGAGCACACAGAGAAGGGATACAAATGGATTGTGAAGACATCGTTCACAGTTGGCTAATACATCCTGTGTGCTGTTTCGGGGATAAGGGAGTAAAGACAACGGGGGTGATTCAGAACTAAAAGGGGGGGAGCATCAATTGAGTCAAGTGACAAGAAAAAAAAGTATTTATTATACAGCATTGCTGTGCTTGAGAGATTCCAAGATAAATACTACCTTGGCCCCTGCCCTGCCCCAGAGCTACCACGTTTGACAGACAGACTAGTACTCATACTTTGTTTCACAGCTCATTAGCTAAAACAAGCTGCCTCAATTCCACCTTACAAACACAGATGTAAAGAAACAGTTTCCAACAATAACAATAAAAATGAATCTATAGGCGACGGTTGAAAAAGCAGCTACAAGGTTTTAGTTTTTCCTAAGAAGAAATTATTCAGGGAGGCAAGGATACGATTATTTGATGAAGACAGAATCAGGATGTGTGTGTGTGTGTGTGTGTGAGCGCGCGCGTGCAGGGGCCACGATTTTCTAAAGCCGAGAGCTGAAGCCAGAAAGGTATGCAGTTTCTAAAAGCACAATCTTATGGAGGTATAGTTTACAGAGAATCAACTACGCATTTTTTAAAAAAACATAAAATCTGGTGCATTTTAACAGATGGCTACGCCCTTTAAACCACCATCAGAAGCAAGATATAGAACATTTCCAATGCCTGCCTGAAAAACACCTACCCACCTACCTGGTCACCTCCATTAAAATCCAACCAAGCCCAGGCATCTGCCCTCTGCTGTCACTGCTGATTAGTATAAAAGGCACTAGAAAGAAAACAAAACAAAACCCATAACTGACTCCTACCTGAAGGCTCTTCAGTGGGGGGTGGGGGGTGTTAAAACACATGTATATTGGGGCACATGGGTGGCTTAGTTGGTTGAGCGTCTGACTCTCGCTTAGGTCATGATCTCGCGCTTCGTGGGTTTGAGCCCCGCGTCGGGCTCTGTGCTGACTGCCAGCTCAGAGCCTGGAGCCTGTTTCAGTCTGTGACTCCGTCTCTCTCTGACCCTCCCCTGCTCACGCTGTCTCTCTCTCTCTCTCTCTCTCTCTCCTAGAAATAAATAAAACATTAAAAAAAAAAACACATGTATATTTCATGCTGCTCCTCTATATACAATAGCAGCATGTGACAAGACTTTTGAAAGACAGAAGACAGGCCTGGGGCTGGGGGAGCCCTGGTCTTAGAGTCCGTGGAACCTGTTGTCCGAGCACCCAGTCCTCTTTGGTCTCTGTTTTTATGACAGAGGGCCAGAAACCACCCCGCGAGCAATCACAGCTCGTAAGTCGGGTCCACGCTTGTCCGTCTTTGTGCTGTGTCTCCGTAAAGCAGCTTTTAAAAATGAGGAACGCATCATTCCCAAAAGTCAGAGGACCCTTTAATTGTTTCCACTGAAAGAAACAGATGCTGCACAGCACACGGCGATATGGAAGGGAGTCAGGACAAGTTCTGGCACTATCTGTACAACACAATAAAAATCCTGCTGGCTTCTCAACAGAAGAGCTCCTACTTCTGTTTGCTCGTTCAGGTTTCAGTGCTGACTGTTGTACCCAGTTTATTCTGAAGAGCTTTATTGATGTGTAAGTGGCATACAATAAACTGTGCGACTTAAGGTGCATTTGATCACTTCTGACACATGTATGCACCTGTGAAACCATCACTAAAATCAACCCAATGAACAATGCCACTGCCCATCCCAAGTTTCCTGGTGCCCTTTCGAATCCTTCCTTCCCACCCTTCCCTGTCCCACCTGCTCCCTTCCAAGGTAAGCACTGATATGCTTTCTGTCCGATGAGTGGGCATTTAAAAATCTTTATACAAATGGAATCATACAGCATGATTCTTTTATGTCTGGCTTAATTCAGCTGAATTATTTTGAGATTCATCCAGGCTGTTTCATGTGCTAGTGTATCAATAACTCGTTCCTTTTTATTGTAGAGCAATATCCCACTATATGGCTACACCATAATGTATTTATCTATCCACCTGCTGATGGACAGTTTTAGCTATTACCAATAAAGCACCTATGAACACTCTTGTACAAGACTTTGTATGGACAGATGCTTTCACTTCTCTTGGGTAAAACCTAGGACTGGAGCGGCTGAATCCCATGGTAGGTATATGTTTACCTTTTCAAGAGCCTTCCCCACTGTTTTAATAAATGAGTGTAGCCATCTGACAGGCATTCCCACCAGCGGAATATGAGCATTTCAGTGGCAGCACACCCTCACAACACTCAGTATGGTCTTTTCAAGTTCTGGACACTCAAATAGGTGTAGTGGTATCTCATTGTGAGTGTAGTAATTTGAGCTTCTAATAACTAGCGACAGTGGAAATCCTTTTTATGCATTTATGGTTGTTAAAGATGTTCAAATCATTTGGATTTTTTTAATTGGGTTGTTCTCTTATTAAGTTCTAAAAGTTCTTTATTTATATACTCCAGATGCAGACCTTTTCAGATATATGGTTTCAGTATTTTCTCCCAATCTGTGCCTTGATTTTTCTTCTCTCAATACTGTCTGTTAAAGTACAAAGGTTTCTGGGGCACCTGGGTGGCTTAGTCGGTTAAGCGTCCGACGTTCGCTTAGGTCATGATCTCGCGGTTCGTGGGTTCGAGCCCCGCGTCGGGCTCTGTGCTGACTGCCAGCTCAGAGCCTGGAGCCTGTTTCAGTCTGTGACTTCCTCTCTCTCTGACCCTCCCCTGCTCACGCTGCCTCTGTCTCTCTCTCCTAGAAATAAATAAAAAACATTAAAAAAAAAAAAGTACAAAGGTTTCTTCATCTTGATGAGGTCCAATTTGTTAAATTTTTCTTTGACGGATGGGGCCTACAGTATTGAACCTGAGAAGTCACTCTTTAACTTGGGGTTATGAAGACTTTCCCGTGTTCACATCTAGAAGCTTTACAGATTTAAGTTTATATGTAGGCCTGTTTTAATGCCCTTGGAGTTAATTCTTATGTAGGATGCTAGGTATGGATCTAAGTGAAGACTTTTGCATATGGAAATTCAACATTTCTGCACTGCTTGTTAAAAAGTCACCTTCTTTTTGCAGAATTGCCCCTGAACCTTTGTTGAAAATTAGTTGTCACATATATGTGACTCTGCTTCTGGACTCTACTCTGTTCCACTGACTTATCACCATACTGTCTGGATTGTCACAGTTTTAGAATAAGCCTACTCACTTTGTTTACCCAGTAAGGAAACTGAGGCTTAGGAGTTGAACTGGTTTGCTCTGAGTCCAGTCCAGTGTTTCTTCCATTCACGCCACGTCACTTCCTAAAATTTAATTTCTACAGATAAGAAAGACTCTACGCCAAGAAAAAAATTACTTGATATGAGAGAGATGAACATATTTTTATTAAAAATGCAGGCTTGGGAAGCCTGGGTGGCTAGTCGGTTAAGCCTCCGACTTCGGCTCAGGTCATGATCTCACTGTTCGTGGGTTCGAGCCCTGCATCGGGCTCTGTGCTGACAGCTCAGAGCCTGGAGCCTGCTTCGGATTCTGTGTCTCCCTCTCTCTGCCCCTCCCCTGCTCATGCTCTGCCTCGCTCTATCTCTCAAAAATAAATAAATGTAAAAAAAATTTTTTTAATGCAGCCTTGTTTTTGTGATGGAAACAAGCTTTAACAATATTAGAGGTAAACTTTTGGCAAGAGAAAAGAAACATGTTTCAGTCACAAAAAAGCATAACTTGTCTCTCCAGTATTTAGAGACCACCGCCCACCATCACCACCACACTGTCCGAGTCAGGGCTCGCTGCTTCCCAGCTCAGGTACCCCACGGGCTCTGACCATCTCATATCCATGCAGCTTGGTGACACCAAAGTTCAGTTTGCTTTCTTATTATTGGCACATGATGAAACACTTGTTTTTAATTTATTGATTTTTGAGAGAGAGAGAGAGAGCAGGGAAGGGACAGAGAAAGAGAATCCATAGCAGGCTCCACACTGTCAGCATGGAGCCCGATACAGGGCTCAATCTCACAAGCCATGAGATAGTGACCTGAGCCAAAATCAAGAGTCAGACATCTAACTTACTGAGCCACCCAGGCACCCTGAAACCTTTTAAATTCTTGTTTTATTTTTTTTATTTATTTTTTATTTTTTTACAAATAGTTTATTGTCAAATTAGTTTCCACATAACACTCAGTGCTCATCCCCACAATAAATTCTTGTTTTAAATCCTAATGATACCTTTAGTTTTTTTGAAAGCATCTTTTATTTTTTTTATTTGTATATATTTTTAAATTTAAATTTGTGTTAACATACAGTGCACTATTGGTTTCAGGAGAATTCAGAGATGTTTCAACTTACGGACCCCCCCCCCCCCAGTGCTCATCACAAGTGCCCTCCAGAGGGCACATGGGTGGCTCAGTCGTTTAAGTGTCCCGCTTTGGCTCAGGTCATGATCTTGCAGATTGTGAGTTCAAGTCCCGCACTGGGATGAATCCGCTTGGGATTCATTTGCTCCCTCTCTCTCTTTCAAAATAAATAAATAAACTTTAAAAAAAGTTCTCTCCTTAATACCCATCACCCATCTAGCCCATCTCCCGCCACCTCCCACCATCAACCCATAGTTTATTCTCTATCATTAATAGTCTCTTGTGTTTTGTTTCCCTTTCTTCCCTCCCCCACCATATGTTCAGCTCTTTTGCTTCTTAAATTCCACATATGAGTAAAATCATATGGTATTTGTCTTTCTCTGACTTATTTCACTTAGCATAATACATTCTCACTCCATCCACGTTGCAAATGGCAAGATTTCATTCTTTTAATGGCTAATATTCCATTGTATACATGCCACATCTTCTTTATCCATTCATCAGCCGATGGACATTTGTGTTCTCTCCATCATTTAGCCATTCTAACTATGGCTTTCTTTGCGTATGTACTGTTTGAGAGGTCACGCTCCAGACAAGGAAATAGAAGCTGGTTGATAGCAGATGCAGCAGAATGTAGAGATCAGCCTGCTGTCTCTGGGGAGGGACGGACATGGTTGAAATCTTCCCTCCGTCACTTTGGTCAAGTTATTTACCCAAGTTTTGGTGTCCTTGACTTTTAAATGGGACTAAGACTTCCTGCCTCGTGAACTGTCGTGAAGATAAATTAGGTAATGCTGAAAACATTCAGCACCGTGCCAGGCAATAGTAAGCACCACTAAACGACAGTTATTTTTTTTTTTAATGTTTTTTATTTATTTCTAGGAGAGAGAGAGAGAGAGACACAGCGTGAGCAGGGGAGGGTCAGAGAGAGAGGGAGTCACAGACTGAAACAGGCTCCAGGCTCCGAGCTGGCAATCAGCACAGAGCCCGACGCAGGCCTCGAACCCACGAACCGCGAGATCATGACCTAAGCGAACGTCGGACGCCTAACCGACTAAGCCACCCAGGTGCCCCTAAGTGACAGGAATTAACAGGTCATCAGCAGCATTGTCCAGGGTCGTCCCATTTCCCTGACTGCCCTTCACCGCGCTCCAAGCTCCCCGTCAGCTCCCTCTGATTCCGGGGGGGCCCTGAAACTGCTCCTGCTCCTGGTAGCTCTTCTTCCATTTGTCGGTTCCAGCTTCCACATGATACTCTGAGTCCAAAAAATACTTCCTTCCTGATTAGTGCTAGATGGAGGGGTTTCTGCTGTGACCACAGAAGCCTCCTTGAAAAGACAGGTCAATTAGAGACTCGCGGTTCTCCCTGTCCACAACGCTGCTCCGGGTCACGCGGGCAAGGTCCCTCCAGGGGCCAGGGAAGGGGTCCTGGACCCGATGCACTGCTGGGCCGGGACAAAGTGTATCACAACTTCGTATCCTGTAATGGGAGAATCTAGTCTTCATGGGTCATGAAAAATAAAGCTATGCGGTTCAGTGACCAAAATCCTAAGACCAAAAAAACAAACCAAAACACTGAAAAGAAAATTTCCCTTGGTGCCTCTGTTTCTTCCTTGCACAAATCTTGAAGTTTCATATTCTTGAAAAAGAAACATGCAACCTTTGAAAAGAGGTACACTGTTAGATGCAAACTTAAAGGCTGCAACTAGAAAAGAATAGGTCTCCTTTTATAGTTTAAATAGAAGACAGTTACTACAGCTGATTGGAAAACAGGCATAAAATCGGATGCTGATATACATGAAAATACCAGACTCCAATGTTGGAACATTAATCAATGTGGACACCATAAATCTGGTGGCCTTTAAATATCCCGCCCCTTCCTCTTTCTTACACTGTCTTAACATTATCATTTCAATGAGCAAAGCAGAATTGATCTAAATAGAATCCTGGACTTCCTCCTCTCATGGCATGATGGACCAATGAAAGCTTTTTTTGATGATCTAATACTTCATGGCTCTCTTTATTCTAGTGCCTGCAGGCACTCTCTCTTTATGGAGAACAAAGAGCAATGAGATCTCTTTAGAATTGTTCGAAAAGTGAATTGACACAGCTTTGACAATGGCTGACAATGTACAAGTCCTTGTTATTTCTACCACCTCTCTGACTTTTGGGACCTTCTCCCTTGTTCCGACATCAAGGGAAATACAATAAAATCCTGACATAATATGAGGTCCTAAAGCTAGACATCCAGCAGAGTGCCTTACACACAGCAGGTGTTTACTAAATCTTGGAAGAATGGAGCCATTGACTCACGCTTGAGCCACTGACATAGAACGTGGCCCTAAAGTTGAAGCAGGAATCCAAAAGAGCAATGCTCTCTTAGACCCCTCTCTACAGGATGACCATGGAATGGCCACCTCCCTTTCTCTATCCACAACCAAAAACGCGACACTGGTCAGGTGTTCCACTCTTTTACAAATATCACAAGAAATTCAAGCGAAGCATTTCAGAGTCAGGCCGGGGATAAGAGGTATTTTACCACAGGAAAAGCAAAGCTGACTAATGAGCTCCTGAACAGGTAACATGAGAATTTGGTTGCTTCATGGGGCGCCTGGGTGGCTCAGTCAGTTAAGCATCTGACTTCGGCTCAGGTCATGATCTCACAGTTTGTGGGTTTGAGCCCCACATCGGGCTCTGTACTGATGGCTCAGAGCCTGTTTCAGATTCTGTGTCTCCCTCTCTCTCTGCCCCTTCCCCACTCATTCTTTGTCTCTCAAAACTGAATAAATGCCAAAAAAAAAAAAAAAAAAGAATTTGGTTGCTTCAGAGTAAATGAACATTTTAAATACATTCCACCTTCACTTTGGTCCTCTCACAGAGCTACCACACAGTTGGTTCTCTTGTTAACTTTGCTCAGAAACCATGTGTGTGTTACCAACAAGGGGAATTTATGATCCCCAAACAGTAACTCTTGTTTTAGCAACATTAATTTAGGATACAGATTGGTGGGTGGTTTTGTCAAGGAATGTGCCTGGTTCTTCTAAGTTCCCCTTTCAATATGCACAGTGAGACCTTTCTGTAAATGTAGGGATGTACAATATGTTCAGTCCTATAACAGTAGCTTTTAGGAAGGCCTTTAGCTCTGAATCTAAGAATACACACAGGTGTGCCATCATAACATCAAATTTGCTAATAATTCCAAATACTCAAATTATTAGTGTGTAAAATTGTTCTGGTTTTGAAAGATAGAAGAATAATAAGGTATTGAGTAAACTTCTTAAAATTAGTGCTGGGTAAAACTAATAATGATGGCCCCCAAACCTAAGAAGCACCTATAAATACTAAGGGTTAAGGCAAGGTGGTTAAAGTAGCTATTTTCAGAGGTAAATAGGGACACTAGACGTAGAAGCTGTTATCCCATAAGTGAAAAAAATATATGCAACACATCAAAAAATATTCTGAACATAGGTTAGGATATTTTTCATATAGTTGTATTGGTTTTTATTCTAACAATAAAAAACCCTAATGCCAGATCAGATTATGAGTCCCAATTCTTCACTCCCTATAGTAGTAGTATTACAGGTCCACACCCTTGCCATGGCCTATGGTGACCAGATATATTTTCCCCTTTTCAGATTTGGAGTCGGTCATGTGACTTCCTTTGGCCAACTAGATATGAGTAGGCAGGGGCTTGAAATGTGCATGGATGACTGGGTTTGTCCTTTCGGGTTCCTACAGTCTGTGGCCTGGAATAGCCTCTCGTCCAACAAGGCCGAAAGCCTGAGAAGTCAGCCAAGATACACCCAATGCTTGGAGCCATGTCCAGTCATGTCCAACCCAAACCAGATGAAGCCCAGCTGGTCTACAGGCACATGAGCAAGGAATAAATGCTGACTGTATACCACTGAGATCTGTATGCTTAGTACATAGCAATGCCTGACCACGACAAGTCCTTACTCAATAAAGAGAAAAGTACAGCAAATCAGAGAATCGTGGCATGTTTATTATCAGTCCGGTTTCTGTTTAGCTTCACGAGAACTAAGAAATAAAAATTTTTAAAGATCTTGAGAACAATGTGTTATAGCCTTCTTGGCCAAAAATATTTTCTATAGCTCTACTTTTAGACTTTGTCTGGATTCTCTCCTCCTGCATAACATGGCGAAGGAGCCAGGACTTATCAGACTCAAGGGTTGGGAGAGGGGTGGGTGATGAGGATTGGCTAATGCCACTGCTCTTGATACTCTCTTGATGTTAGGTGACCCCCACTTCTTCTCAGGCCTTACCACAGCGTCAGACCCATAGTAGAGGCTGTCAACTTATCTTTCAAAGGTGTTAAAATATAAATGAGTGAAGGCAGTATGTGACTGAAAATGGCTTAGTCCCCCATGACCCACACCAAAGTACCTACAACATCCCTTAAAATAACCACTGTAATTCAGGAGTCCCAGGACCCAATGGTAACAACAGGAAAGAGTGTCCAAAAAGTATATGAAAGCGGGCAGTTCTTCTTTGTATCTAAAAAGAAGGAGGGTCACGAGATGCTAGAACTATTTAACTGAAAGGGACTAGCAAATAATCCCTTCTCCAGGACCCCGAGTGCTGGATGGGTTATCTTTAGGATTTTGATTCATTAAGATCTTTTCCAGGCTTGGTTTACCTGCAGCTTCACCCCCCTAATTGTGCATTCCTTCGCATTGGACCAACCAATTAAGTCCCTCTATTTTCTCTCGTTATTAAATTCAAAAGGGCCGCATGGGGGAGTTGGGCAGAAAGAGAATCTCAGGCCAAGAGTCCAACACAAAGTCTAGGTGGTGAGCTCAGTCAATGTTAATGGATGCAACATTGGAGTTTTGACTGCAAAAAAACCAGCTGTATCAACTTTTCACTGGCCTCCCTCTACATCTTGAAATCACTTGCTTAGCACAGAATAAATAGCTTTCTTCCTAGTCCAGAACTAAGTTGGCAGTACCTTAAAGAAAAAGTTTTCTCTAAGATTTTAGCCAACTACCTTCTTGCTATTAATTAAAAGATCAATCCCAGATTCTAAGCAGCATGAGAAAGTTCATTACCAGTCATGTTTTCTTTCACTGTTGGAGGACTTTTGCACCTTGAACAAGGAACAAAAAGCAAACTTACAAACTGATCCCTAACTTCCCATACGCCCTCCACAAAGAGCACACATTCCTCAAACCAGGATTCCTTCCCCCCTTTCATTAGGCAAGCAGAAATGGTCCGAATGAACACTCATATGTAAGCAAGACTGTGGAGGCCAGTCTTTTCTATTCCAGGTTAATGACGACCTAGATTAGGACACTCCCATTTTGACCTCAAATCAGTTTCAGATCAATTCCTCTATTTAAAAATGTTTCTTTACTCTCGATTGCCGCCGAGTCTTTCTTTAAAAATTTTCTCAATTACGGAGTCTTCATTACACATCCCAAGCACAGTGCATCCATGAAAAGCCCTTTAAAGCAAGATGATTTCGGGGCACCTGGGTGGCTTAGTCGGTTAAGCGTCTGACTTTCACTTAGGTCATGATCTCGCGGTTCGTGGGTTCGAGCCCCGCGTCGGGCTCTGTACTGACTGCCAGCTCAGAGCCTGGGGCCTGTTTCGGAGTCTGTGTCTCCCTCTCTCTGACCCTCCCCTGCTCATGCTGTCTCTCTCTCTCTCTCCTAGAAATAAATAAAAATATTAAAAAAAAAAAGGTGATTTCATTCCAACTTCGCCTCAGGGAAAAAATATTTAAATGTGCAATTTATTCAAAATAAACATCCATTTCTGGATTGAGGACATTTAACTTGATAAGCTTTGGAATTCAGACTGTTTTCTTTCCAGAGCAGATGACTCTTGAGTCATGACTGAAAATATCATCACTCATTTTAATAAAGATAATGACAGCTGACCCAAAAAATTCAAACACCAAGAAAGAGATCTAAAAAAAAAAAAGCATTTCAGTGGAAATAAAAATACTATTCAAAATCGAAAACTTGCAGATCAGGAGGAATGAATACTGAAAGCACTTCTTGTGTTTTAAGTGACATTAGATGGCTCTGAAAGTTAGCGTTTAAAAATACTCTCTACGAATACAGGCCAAATGACTACAGGATTATAAGTTCTCTCTCCCAGTTGTTCAGGCTTTAAAAACAGTCACGAGTAAGAATAGCCTTCAAAAAAACTAACAAATAGCACAGGAACAGTGCAATCTGCCCAAGAAGGGTACCGGATCATGCATGTTTTTCCTCCTTTTACGAAATACCTCTAAATGAGAACATTGCCCTCCCTTCCCTCCTTCCAGTATATTCTCTCCTCTTTAAAAACTATGAGGAAAGAAGCATGACTAAAATGACAAGTGAAGGGCACACTCTTGGGTTCTTCCTTTAGAACCAATCCTGTCACTGCTGGTGGCCCCGGGCACCGCGAGGACTCAGCTTCCAGTGCATCCAGCACTGGCCGGTTACCTAACGCTACCCTCCAGCCTCCCGTGTGGATGATCGACGAAGCCAACCACTGGCCCAGTCCCTACCACCCCTCTGACAGCACCCTGCCCCTTAGAGACAGTCCAGAGTCCCCAGCAGCTGGACGGCAGAAACGACAGACAGATGGGCTGTTTGTGGGACAGAAGCAGTCCTGCCCGGCCACATACCTCTCCATCACCCACAGGGTCACACTTCCCTGCTCAGAAAGCAAAACCAAACAAGATAAAAGCAAGCTGCTCCCCATTCACAACAGCGCAAAGGCAGAAACGACCGTAACGTCCAACGGCTGATGACTACTCAGAGTGAAAAGTGCTAAATCCAAAGAGCGGAGTATTTGTCAGTCCGGAAAAAGGAATGAAGTGCTGACATACACCACAAAATGCATAAACCTTAAGAACATTACGCTGGGGCTCTGGGGTGGCTCAGTTGGTTAAGTGTCCGACTGCGGCTCAGGTCATGATCTCATGGCTCATGGGTTCGAGTCCCACATTAGGCTCTGTGCTGAACACTTGCTCAGAGCCTGGAGCCTGCTTCGGATTCTGTGTCTCCCTCTCTCTCTGCCCCTGCCTTGCTCACGCTCTGTCTCACTCTGTCTCTCAAAAATAAACCAATGTAAAAAAATTTTTTTTAAATAAAAAACAAAACAAAACAAAAACCATGCTAAGTGAAAGAAGCCAGACATATCAAGGCCCCATGTTGTCTGGCTTATTTATGTGATACATCTAGACTGGGGCAAACCCATAGAGACAGAAAGCAGATTCGTGATTGTCAAGAGCTGGAGGGAAGAGGGCGGGGCGTGATGGCTCAAAGGCTATGGGTTTCCTTTTAAGGTGATGAAATGTTCTGGAACTAGAGGGCGGTGATGGGTGCATGACCCTGAGAACAGGTTAAGTGTCGCTCATGGTAAGTCGTGGATCTTCTTCCACAATAAAAAAAAAGACTAACAAAAAACAAACTGCTGCTTTTTCCTTGTCACTGTTTAATTTTTCTCCATGCACCCACTGCCAATGTTTTCGAATGTGTGGTTCACACTACCCACCTCCATTTTCTCAACCCTCAGTGTATCTGTAAGCTCCTTAATTTGGTTTTTCTCTCCAAAAAGTCTCTGCCTCGCCCACACATATAAACAAAAGTCACAGGAACCGTTTATATAGTTCTCCACTGGGGCGCCGGGGTGACTCAGTGGGTTAAGCGTCCGACTTCGGCTCAGGTCATGATCTCACAGTTCGTGGGTTCGAGCCCCGCATCGGGCTCTGTGCTGACAGCCAGCTCAGAGCCTGGAGGCTGCTTCGGATTCTGTGCTCCCTCTCTCTCTCAAAAATAAACATTAAGAAACTTTCTACAATTCTCCACAACATTTTTACACACTCCAGTGGCCTTCCTCGGTGCCTCAGAACACCATTTACAGCCTCCTCCTCGGGAGTCTCTTCTCTGCCGGCCTCCAACATGGTGTCTTGACCATCTTGACCACGTGTTTCCCTTTCCAAGATCTCCTATTCCTACTTGTGCAGTGGGAACATTCTTCCAGGCCCACTCGGGGCTCCCTGCCCTGTCTGGTACTTCGTCTACTGGACCACTGTGGCGGGTACTCCAGCCTCCTAGTTTCGGAGGCAGTTCTTCCATAGACTGGGGTCGAAGTGCGTTTCTTCAGTGGATGGTGATGCGAGTTGGCAAACGTGCCCTCAACAGTGTCCGACACGGCTGGTTCTTTCACAGGATGAAGAACATTGTTTCCTACCGCTGCTGTAATGACTCCCCGGATCTGGTGGCTGAAAACCACACATTGATCACCCTGCACTTCTGGTGCTCAGCATCTAAGGTGTGTCTGCGGGGCCGCATTCTTTCTAGAGGCTCTGGGGGAGCCTCACTCAATCACATCAGCAAATCCCTCTTCCCATATAAGGAGCACAGTCACACACAGGTTCTGGGCATCAGGGGCGGACAACTTTGATGGTGGGGTGGGAAGAGGGAGGTATGCATTCTACCATGAACACCCCCAGGTCCTGAGGAAAACCTTTGGCAGCCATTTCTTCCGTATGCTTTTATGACAAGCAGGGACCTTTGCCCTCAGTAGTTCACAGATCAATTCATGCCTGTGGGCCAACAGCTCACCAAGAAGTTTTCTCTTCACACAAGGGCAAATGAAGCCATTTTCTAGGGTTCTCTAGTCAAGGTTATTTAGAGCTCTGGCGGTGGGGCTGTAGGAATCCATGCATTTCATTTCCAAGAGAGGAGAAAGTTCTAAGTCAGGGGCAGGTGAGGGAAGAGGGGGCTCTGGAGAGCACATCACAACGAACACACAGAAGAATTCCTGAGACGTTAGAAATAAGCAGGAAAAGGGTGATGAACTCAAAGTACCGCTGAGTTCTCCGCGGCCTCGCACATCACTAGCTTGTTTCTAAACTTAGGAGCGTAGTCATTTGTCACTGGTTTGGGCCATTTGTACGTCAATGTCCTCCTCACCAGCCTATCCTATCCCCAAGGATGCAACCCTGTGACTACTTTTTGTCCTTGCGCATTGTTTTCATTCCTCCTATATTAAAATATGTGTGCATCCTACCCATGCGTATAAAAGTGCACACCCAGACCTAGTTTTTCATTGGATTTTCTTCTTGTGACTGCAGCAACGCAAATATTTTTGCCCTGAAATGTGCAAGTACCGAAGACACTTTTTAGCCAGGCAGCTAAGTTTCAACAGCGGCCCCGGCCAGCATTCCTAGCTTCTAAGACAGGCTGATGTCCCCTCCCTTACACGCCCTCTAGTGGCAGCCTGCACCTGTGGGAATGAGCCCAAGTCCTAGTACAGATTTTACGCACACTTTCAAATATACAGAATTCTGACTTAAGAAACTATATATGTGTCAGGCATTTACCTTTCTTCTTTTTGTGATTTTTTTTGTACTGCCATATGGTAAACTCAGAAACTCAAAGAAACAGTGAGCAGTCTGGTGAAAGAAAATGCCCAAAGTCCAATGAAAAGAAAAAATATAAACTGTGGTAGTCACATGGTAGAATATTCTACAGCAGCAACCTAGAATGAACCACAGCTATACACAGCTACATGGATTATTCTTTAGTGTTAAGACATTAGGTCTGGAAGGCTACATAAATATGGTACCAATTTTATAAACCACAAAAACAATTGGGAATATCTATATGTAATTTCAATGTGTATATATTTATATATACAGAACTTGGCTTTGAAGGGTTGTTCAGAAGAGAACATGAGGTCTTCTCAGATTCGTTTTTGCTTGAATTGCCCAAAGTTGATTGTCGGGAGTATAAGGCTAGAGGTATAAATCCTAGTTTGGGCGATAGGAAAAGTTTCCAAAGGTTACTGAAGTAAGAGCTCTCTTGGAGCCTGCCTTGATCATGAGAATATACAATTAGACCCCTCACCTATACCTGTACCCCTCACCTCAATCTTGGGCCTGTCGCAAAGCCCCAGAAAGGAAGATTTCAAGTACTTTTATCCCATTCCTCAGACACCACCTGATCTTGGAAATGAATCATTTTAATTCATTCCTTCACAATACATGAATACTTCTTCTTCACTCCAATCCTAGGAGACTCAGTGTCGAGTGGCACTTGGCCTGATCACCTCCCCCTCCCCCCACTCCCCATAATGCCTCTGACTTGTTTCTGAGGCTCCATCCTTCCTTTGAGCCCAGCCGCTTCTCTGGACTCCGGCCCTGACCTTTGCTTCCAATGACTGGGCCACACCGGTCTCTCTCCTGGTAACCAGAGCCCTGTCTCTGGATGGCAGCTCTGGAGCCGGAGCCATGAGGCACTTAGGACGGACTGCCGGGAGCTATGCTGCCTGCACACTTCTGTTGAGTCACCTCCAACATGCACAGACCTCATCCTGCCTGATGGGACCCCCCCCACACACACACTTCACTGTCTCTCTTCACGATAAAAGCTACCGTGTTCATTATAGAAACAGAAATGTAATAAGGGTAAACCAAATTGAGAAAATAAAAACCACCGTATCCCCCTCACACAGACACATATGTACCAGCATGTAATTATAATGTTCTATACATTATACCTTCGTGTACTCATTTAAACCTATAATTTTGGGTTGTTGTTTTTTTTTACATGATTAGCAACAAAGGAGACATTTTCATATTGCTAAATCCTCTCTTATAGCATGATCTTAATGAACTGTATAATATGCCATTTATTCCAGTTACTGTGGCTGCATAAAAGAACAACTTACTGGTATAAAATTTTAAAAAATCACCCTCATCTATAGCTCTGGTCTCAGGGCCTTTGCATTTGGTGTTCCCACAGCCTAGAAGCTCTTTATCCAGAGAAGATTCACAACCTCACCTTCTAGTCTTTGCTCAAAAATCTTCAGTGAAGTCTTTCTCAAGCGCTTTATTACAACTCATCCCTCCCTGCCCACCCTCACACCCTCTAATCCCTTCGTCTGACTGTAGTTTCCTTAAACACGGCTCACCATGTAACATTATGTAATGTCGCAATTTATCTTCTGGCTCACTCACTAGAATATGAACTCCATGAAGATAGAGTTTGCTGGTTTTTTTCTTGCATAAACGCCTAGAAGTACTGGCAATAAAGGCACTCAATAGAAGTTTGTTCAAAGGATGAATGAATGAACAAACCCACACATATAATTTTATGAAAAGCCTAGAACAAACAAAATTGAAAGTGAGTTTGATTTCTGGGCGATGGATTTCTACAAGATTTAGGTTTTCTTCTTTATAAGTTTCCTATATTATCAGTATTCTATATTAGTGGGTATTACTTTTAAAATCAGAGGGGAAAAGATATTTTAAATGCTACAAGGCGAGCAGGACGATAAACAACCATGTTTGAGAGCAGTAAAGGAGGAAAGAGATACAGAAAAAAGCAGAAAAAAACCAGATACCTTTTCTCCAAGAAATGACCTAAAAAGAAAAGGAAAGGAAAGAAAATCCAGTGACAAAGAGAAAAAAAATCAAAACAGAGAGGAAAAAAAGGAGAGGGAGAGCGAGACCAAGAGAGAGACAAAGAGGCAGGAAAAAAGAAAAAAAAGACAAAATCAGAGAGACCGAGAGGCAAATTTCAACTTCCATCTGTGAAGTCTTAGTTTATATTCAGTCGCAGCAGAGGCCAGGGTAAGTTAAGAGAAGTATTAACCACTAATCATTCTTCTTTCTCTGGTTCTTAAAATCTAATGAAGCGAGAATGCTATCAGGCAGCATTAATTAGTCTAGCTTCATTTTTAAAATATATTTATAAATGAGCTACATTTTCAAATCCTCAATAATTCACGATCTAAGACCCAATCAAATCCAAGAAGCATGGGGTTGAGAGAAACTGAAACATGGATTAAAATGACCAGAGTTGAATGTTTTCATTTGTTATCAAGTGTCCACAGAGACTTAGGGAGCTGATGTGGGAAACAGCAGTGCACGTACACTTTTAGTTATGCAAATATGAAGTAGCTCTAAGATAATTTTAAAAATGGGGATGACTGGACTCACGTTAAAACAGACTATTATGGAGTTACATTAATTTAAAGGAAAGTCAGAAACTATCACGCACAAAGATTATAAATTATAAAAAGACATAATACTGAGTGCCTTTTACTTAAGGAGCCCTGAGTTTTAAGTCACTTAGGGCTCTCCTGAGGGCTACTGCTTCCAGACCCAAGCAGTCCTGACCCTGGTATTCCGTCCATGTTTTGACTTGATAAATTTGCTTGAATACAAGGAGACTATGTTAGTCATGAAAAGAATATGCAGCCAGAGACAGGTCTAACAATTTATTGCCCTTGTCAATGAAGCCAGTGGGCTGTGAAATGCACTTCCTGTTTGGTTTTATTTTTAATGCTTCAAGAAGTCTATTGCTGAGGTCATGAGGATCCATGTCAATTTCAGGGAGTGCTTTTCTCTTGAACTCACATTTTTGACACGTGCCGTTCTTTAGTTTGACAGACCCCTGAGAGACAAGAACAGCCCCTAGATGCCTGCCAGGAGCCATTTTCAAAAATGTGTAAATAATTTTACATGTACATACACCAATGATGGTGAAGCGAGAATCGGCAGAATTCTCTGTATCGTGTCCTTCCTCCAAACTAGCTTTAGAAACTGCTTAGAGTCCTTTGTTCCGTATTGGTCTTCAAAGTGGTCCAATTTTCAAAGCATGATGTTAAAAAATGAACACAACAGATTGGAATCCAGATGAAGAACTTAGAGAAACTTTCCAGACCAAGTCTCGGAAGCTCTGGCTGAGAGCTAGCTAGCTATCAGTCACTGAATGGCGCTGTTCTTTCCCGACAGAGAGGAAGAAAAGGGCTTTGACTCTCCATTGTGCAGTGTATGACTACAGAATAGTGCTCAATTATTATTTTTCGGGGGGAAAAAAAAGGAAAAGAAACCTAGTTGGATTTTTATTTTGGCAGTATAGAGACTGGAATAGTGGTGTTTTGTTCCCAGGCCAGTCCAGACATCTTCAGCCGAGGACTTACACACAGTCAGATACACTTAACTGAATTTGAGGGAATATTTTTTTCAAACTAAATATTCTTTTCTAAACTAAATAATTTTTTCCATTTAATCCAATCAAATGTTTCCTTCACAGCAAAATTTTTTATTTATTTATTTATTTATTTATTTATGTTTATTTATTTGGGGGTTGAGGGGCAGAGAGAGACAGACAGAGACAGAGAGAGAGACAGAGACAAAACCTGAAGCAGGCTCTAGGCTTTGAGCTGTCAGCACTGGGCCCGACACAGGGCTCAAACTCATGAACAGTGAGATCGTGACCTAAGCTGACGTTGGGCACCCATGTGCTCCAGCAAAGCTGTCTTTTAGCGCTCATGGGGATGTAGCTCCCTGTCTACATTTCCGGCTGAAATTAAGTTGAAAACACACAGCTTTCAATATTATGCCTTATTACAAAGGTACAGGGACAAGGTTACTAAAAAAAACAACACAAGTTACAAGGTGACTTTTAGATACACTCAAAAATGCTCAGACTGGAACATCGACTAGTTTCAATATAGGAGTCGATATTGCTCCTTTGTCTAACAACAAAGAAAGGACACTTTTAAAGGTACCATGTTCAATGTTTTTTACTTAGTATTTCACCTTGTCTCTGCAATTTTGTAGAGCAAGGATGATTCATAAATACTGAAAATGTGGTTTTCACACTAAGTTCTATTCTTCCGATGAGACAATTTAGCAAATGGTAGATGACTTTTCACTTTTAACAGAGTCAGAATGTTGTGCTCAAGGATTTAATTAATTACCCATCACTTCCTTAAATGCTCCAATTTGTTCTGGGCATAGGAGCCGGGGCGAGCTCAGGACTTGGGTTTGACAACCAAAAATTCTTGGCTCCTTTTCCCTGGGAGAAAAAAATAACAGAACCAGCTGGAAGGCTCTGACTGGCAGTTATCAGGAGGCTGACAGAGCAGAAGGGCATTGCGTCCCATGAAGTGGGGCCACGCAACTGTTTCTCCTGACAGCAGGTGAGTCAGAGACAAGCTGACACCTCGGCCATGTGACCAAGATGGAAGCAAAAAGCTCACAACCCCTGCTAATCCCTGCTGGCTCTGGAAACCCTGTTAATTCTCTGCTATGTCCCTGCAGAGTCAACTGTAGGGAAGGCAAAGTAGAGCTGAGGTTCTCAGTAATCGCTGGAAAGCCACTCCCCGATTCCTGTGAAGGACTGGCTGCTACGGCCATCGGCCATCGCATCGGATTCCAAGGATGTCTGCTAGAAAATCCCAGCGCTCTCAGCCAGAACTTTCAAAATCTTTAGTTGCCATGAAAAAAAAAAAAAAGATATTTTCTGTAAATTGGAACCGAACAATAAAAGAAGGTTTTTGATGCGAAAAGCTCCTTAATCTGGTTATAACATACAAAACTACTGAAGAACCTGGTAAAGAAATTCTGAGTGATCGATCTATATGTAAGTGATTTCTGTCAAATTTATACTTCGAAAAACCGGGCCGAAATAAAAACAATTTGGGGGTTTTAA
Source organism: Hyaena hyaena (assembly GCF_003009895.1). NCBI lineage: Eukaryota > Metazoa > Chordata > Mammalia > Carnivora > Hyaenidae > Hyaena > Hyaena hyaena. The sequence continues at coordinate 2,156,023 of NW_024080780.1, forward strand.
AAGGCAACGTGCACAATGTGTCCTTTGTTAACAGCAGATTTTATTCAGGCAGCTGCCACAGTCATGTGCAGAAATAAAATCGCCCTTATGACGCTAAGGGTCAAGTTGCATTTCAATACTAGGAATGAGCCCTAAGAGATGTTAATTGGGTTCAGTTGACAGACCGCTCTGGATACACTGTGTCCAGACTGCGGAGTCAGTGTGAACCGTGTATTAAGGAAATAGGTCAAGCAGGAGCCCTTCTCAGAACTGAAACACTATGAATCACATTTTCACAAAATCAACTTTCCGGGTACAAAAGTAGATACATGAGTGGCATCTGATGAAAATTACCCAGCTTGTATTACTGGTGACCACATCAGACATTAGATGCTGGCTTTACCGTTACTTACAAGTATCACCCGTGTGAACTTTTATGAATCGCCTTTATTAAATGTCCAGAGAAACTACATACATAGAGAAGTGTACACACACTCACCATCTTCATGCTAAACGCTGAGAGAAGTAATTTTGGCTTCGCTGACAGAAGCCCATGTTCCCAAGGAGTAAATAACAAGTTTGTGAAAGAACAAGCCATTAGACTATAGAGAAGGAAGGAGGTCCCTTTCCTTCAGCTTTATTGAGATGGAGTTGACATCTAACATTGTAGAAGTTTACTGTGTACCCTCTGATGGTTTGATACACATATAAATTGTGAAGTGATTGCCACACAGGTGGTTAACATGCCCCTCACATCACATAGTTGTCATTTTGTTGTGGTGGTGGTGAGAACATAGAAGGTCTACTCTCTTAGTAACTTCTGAGTATACTATACGCCATGGTTAACTATACAGCACCATTAACTGGAGTGATGCTTTACATCAGATCCTCAGGACTCGCTGGCCGTACTCCTGCAAGTGCATGCTCTTTGGCCACATCTCCTCCTTTCCCTCCCCTCCCAGCCCCTGGCAACTCCCAATCTCTATCCGGCTTTTTCAGCAGCTTGTTTAGATCTCACATAGAAGTGAGGTCACACAGTATTTGTCTTTCTCTGACTTATTTCACTTAGCGTACTGCCCTTAAGGTTCATCCACATTGTCACAAATAGCAGAATTTCCTTCTGTTTTTATGACTAAATACTATTCCGTTATATGTATGTGCCATTTGATTCATTTGTCCACTGGGTCGGATGCTGAGGCTGTTTCCATGTCTTGGCTATTGTGATTAACGCCGCAATGAACACACTGGTGCAGGCTTGCCTTTGCAACGTAAATACACTTCCTTCGGGCGTGTGCCCAGACGGGGGCTGCTGGGTCACATGGGGCTCTTTTCAACTCTGTAGGAACCTCCCTCCTGTCTTCCAGGTGGCTGCTCCAATTTACATTCCCACCAACAGTACACAAAGGTTCCATTTGCAAGGGGCTCCTTTTTTAATTTAAAAGCTTCACAATGGCATCACGAAGAGAGAATGGTCCATTATTTGATTTACCTTTTGAGAGTGAACTTAATGATCTTTTAACAAAGCGATTAAAGCCCCACAGAGAGAAGCCTGGCTCGGTCTGAGACTGAGCACAAAGCGCCAGCAGTATGCGAGATGGACAGAGTAACCACGGAGGCGCGAACATCCTGACCCCACACGGCTCTTGTGCGCTTCCCTGCCTCCAAAGTCCCTCTCATACAGCACCGTATTCTGTCCTTCAAATACAGTGGTTTTGAATTTTTCAGTGTTACAAACACAAGTACTACCCAGTACCAGACACCAAGAATCACTGGAAGGGACATATCAAATCAAAGAAATTAGAGGAACAAATAGGTTAATTTCACACCTCTGTGATGAATAGGGACCAGAATACAATTACACAATAGAAACTGCAGTGAAAAAATATCAGAAAGTATCCTTTCTGCTGTCGATTAAATCACTTTGAAAGAGTCGAGTCACCGGCCAAACAAACACATGGCAATAATACGAAAGAAACAGGAATGACTCTCTGCCCCCACTTCTGAACACCAACTAGAATACTGGTACCACTTCGGGCGTGGGGGCTGGAGCACAGGGCAGGGATGCTGACTGCACCACCTGGCGACTCTAGGTCACCAGCGGAGTGTTCTACAATTCACCTGGAGGCTGGCGTTACCCACCTGGGCAGAGCGCCAGAGCCCGCAGGGGAAGGGCTCAGTTCTACAACAGTGCTCGCCCGCTTCCCCCACTTCAGGCGCCATTCACAAGCCCAGGCAGTCACCCCACTTCGGGCCAACCGGCGACAGGGAGGTTCCCACGACCCCCTCCTGCCTCGGGTTCCATGAATTTGCTAGAGGGGCTCCCCGAACTCAGAAACAGTTTACCTATGAGATTACAGGTTTGTTACAAAAGAGGTAACTCAGGAACATCCGATGGAAGAGAAGCACGGGGCAAGTTGTGGGGAATGAGTGCGAACCTTCCACGCCCTCCCCAAGCGCGCTGCTCCCCGCAGAGCTCAGGGCGTCCACCAACCTGGGAGCTCTCCAAACACGGTCCTTTTGGGCTTTTATAGAGGCTTCAGTACACAGGCACCAGTGATCAAATCATTGGCCATCGATGGCTGATTCAACCTCCAGCCCCTCCTCCCTCCCCAGGGAAAGGGGGCGGGACTGAAAGTTCCAAACCTCAAATCACAAGGTTAATTCCCCAGCCAACCAACCCTTCTCCCCCTCCCCCTATTCCACACCCTTCCTCCCCACGGTCCATGGGTGTTGTGGAAAGGCTAACTCATTAACATGACAAAAGACACCTTTCTCTCAACAATTAGGAAACTGGGAAGGTTTTAGGAACACTGTGCTTGAAACTTGGGGACCAAGACGAAATCCATATTCTTATTATATAAATCACAATATCGCAAACACAACAAATCCCTCAGATTGCGGTACAGACTCTTTAGGGCTGGAAGGGATATTTGAAACGACTGTCTCTCTTACCTCCTCAGTCAGCAGATGAGGAAAACTGAGGCCCAGAGAGAAGTGAACTTGGCAAGATCATCAGCTGCGGGAAGGCTGGGACCAGGATGGAAGATGACTTGCACCTGAATATACATCCAGGCAATTCTGAAGTGAATGAGACCCTTCCTTGGAAAGGTTATTTCCATGATCGCCCCTTCTCTGGGGCACACGAGCCCTTTCCCAAATTAGTGAAATATTATAAATGTAAACCAAAGGCAAATTATAAGGGCTACTCACTCCCTGACCAAAGCCAGTGCCGGCAAAGGGAGTCCCTTGGTCCTATGCTCGCTAACAGTTTTTTCCAAGTCATCATCAAACACTCAAATAGCTTCTAAAGAGGCAACCTGTGGCTCTGTTAGACGGGCTTGGACAGCGAGGCCTCCAGGAAAGCAGGCACCGATACCTTCACCGGTCAAGGTCAAAGTAAGTACCAGCAAATCTGAAGGACTACTCACCAAAGCACACAAAGTGCTTTTTAAAATTCCTTTGAAATCACACTACCTCGCTGGTCGAATCTGCCCCCTTCCCCAAATTAGAGAGCAAGGTCAATCTCTACACTTGCACAGAAAGCTAACACACTTAACCCAAGGAGCTCCGGTGTGCCTGCAATGAGCAGGACTGGGACCTGAGCCCCGTGCTGCTAGGCCTGGGGTGGGTGCAGGCCTGGGGCGGCCCTCATCGCACAAGGCAGCCATGGTCACCAAGCTTTCAAACTGCTCTCTCTCCGGTCCTGTTCTCATCAACAGCCTCTGGTCTTAATCTGATTTCCCAAACAGACACCCCTGCTTAAAATAACCAACCTAGAGAAACCTGACAACCACTGCTTTGGCCAGGTGGTCAGGCTTAACATTGTAAGTGACAGACCACGCCAATGGGAGGCACCCTTGACGTGAAGTGATGAACGTGGCACTTTACCCCTGTGGGCTTCTACCCAAAACCCATAACCCCAGAGTCATCACAAGAAAAACACCGAGTTCTGGGGGCACCTGGGGGGCTCAGCTGGTTAAGCGTCTGACTTCGGCTCAGGTTATGACCTCACGGTTCATGGGTTCGAGCCCCGCATCGAGCTCTGTGCTGACAGCTCAGAGCCCGGAGCCTGTTTCAGGTTCTGTGTCTCCCTGTCTCTCTGACCCTCCCCTGCTCATGCTGTCTGTCTGTCTCTCTCTCTCTCAGAAATAAATAAAACATTTAAAAAAATTAAAAAAAAACAAGTTCTAATAAAGGGACATTCTACACTATACTTGATGAGGACTCTCGTAACTATGAAGGTCAACAAAAATAAGAAATGTCTGAGAAACGGTCCCAGCCGAGAGGAGCGGAAGGAGACATGACCATGAAACACACTGAGGAATCCTGGATGGGATTCTAGAACCAAAAACAGGACATCAGGCAAAAACTAGGGAAATCCTCACGCAGTGTGGACGTTGAGTTAATAAGAAAATATTGATTATTGTCTCATTAATCATCACAAATACATCATGGTTATGTAATAATGTTAACAGAGGAAAGGTGGGGTGTACTATCTGTATACGGGAACTCTGTACGATCTTCTTAATTGTTCTGTAAATCTCAACTGTTCTAAAAAAATAAAGTCTATTTTAAAGAAGGAGAGAACCAACTGCTGTATCTGAACCCACTGGACATCTAGGAGGCTCAGTCGCCTGCCCTCCGTTAGCCATGACATTGAAAACAAGTTCCCTACCTTTCACTGAGGCTTCTCCACAACTGTGCACCTGCAACGAAAAGAGGCAAAGAGTGAAATGTTAACGTAGGTGATTTTCCCATAAAGCATTTCTCAACTTAGAAATATTCCGAGCTAGGGGCGCCTGGGTGGCTCAGTCAGTTAAGCGTCCAACTCACGGCTCGTGAATTCAAGCCCCACGTCGGGCTCTGGGCTGACAGCTCAGAGCCTGGAGCCTGCTTCAGATTCTGTGTCTCCCTCTCTCTCTCTCTCTGCCCCTCCCCTGCTCATACTCTGTCTCTCTCAAAAATAAACATTAAAAAGTATTTAAAAAATAAAATAAATAAAATGCTTAGATTTTTCAACTCTAGAAAGTAGCAAACCATTAGTGTACCCCTCCGGTAACAGAATTAATTCACACAGTTTGTCCATGAATCAGACCTGCTATTTGTAAAACACATGGATAGGCGCCATGGGAGACGGAGCCCTGTATCACACATGGTCCTGCCTCGGGGACTGGACTGTTCAGAGGGGCGGACCCAGCACGCGCGGAGGTGATGTGTGAAGAGAGAGAGTACGCGTGCTCCAGAAGGTCCCAATAACAGAGATGGCAGTTAGGGTGGGCTTTGAAATGGAACTGAGAAAAGGAGAATTGAGACAACGGTGATTTGAGAAAGGAGGTTTTTATCTATTCATTCTTCAGGTGTTTTCAGCTTCTATTGAGGCTCAAGTGAAATCAACAGAAAAAAATGCATACTTGGATCTCATTTGCTTTCTTGACTGGCTTGCTTTCTTCATTGCACTGTATCTTAATATTATACATCCAGCTACCAGCTTTAATGAAATGTAGTATCAGAAAATAGCCATAAGGTGGTTTCTGCACTTTTCCATCAAACAAATGCCAAAGATGTTGTCTTTTTTGTTCTTCAGTATCCCCTATCAAAGGTCTCTGGAGGGGCGCCTGGCTGGCTCAATCGGTTAAGAGTCAGTAACTCTTGATCTCAGCTCAGGTCTTGGTTTTAAGGTTGTGCGTTCAAGTCCCACATTGGGGACAAGAAAGAGAAGGAGAGAGGGAGGAGAAAAGAAAAAAAAAATCTATGTAATACATTCCTAAAATTTAGTCCCAGGGAAAAAAAAGTTTCTCAAAATTGCTTACATTCTTTCATCATACTATTAGAACTGTTCAGTGGATCTAGTTTCCCTTTTTGCCTTGGCTGCCAGTAAGCACGGGGTGAATCTGTTGCTTTATGAATTATGGTCACCATATTAGAATCTATTCCTCTACTTACACCTTTTAAAAATAGCTTTGTGTTGTATGCTCCTCATCAGCGGCCTCCAATACTCTGGGGTTAGACGGCACAGCAAACAAAGCAAAGACACAATGCCAAGGAACCCAAGGGCTTCTGCACACTAGTGACGTGTCTGCTGAAGCTGGAAGGTGGGAGAGGCGGAACTCTAGCTCTAACAACTCACCTTGTCATAGGACCTTGCTCTGGCAGCACTGGATCCAGGAGAGGAGGAAGTGGGGTGTTTGCTTATCTGGTTATTAAAAGCAGGGGGAATGAGTATGGTTGCTGGGCTGTGGGCACAAGGACAGCAGCCCTGCAGCCGGTGGGCACCGGGCAGGGGGGGGGGGAGGGCTGTACCGGGCTGAGGGCCAGGGTGCTGGGAAGAGGCTGAGCAGACGGCACTCACACTAAGGGCAAGACCCGGTTCGGCAGGAGTGAGGGGCTGGGGCTGGACAGGGGGTGTCCTGAGGGCTGGCTCTCAGCCTTTGCAGGGGCTGCAGACACAGTGCTCTGGCGGCTAAGGTCAAAGATGAGGCCACACACCTGGGTGGCGGAGTCCAGGGTACAGGATGCAAGGGCAGCGTGGAGCAGCCACACGCAATGCCTGGCCAGAAAACGGTGTGAATGGACAGTGCGGATTTCACAGGAGCAAAGGTATGAAGAGACAGAGGGTGAAAATGCCGCCCAGGGCCGCGTGGGGCGCTGCTGAGTCCCTCCCACCGCACAGGCCCCGCTTGATGCGGATGGAAAGTAACAGGTTCTTCTGCAAGGAGAGGGAAGAGGCGGATGGTCACGAAGCAGCCTGTGGCTGCAGAGGGATTTTCCACGCTGCAGAAGGGTCCCCCGGGGCCTGGACGAAGGGGTTCACGCAGGGAAGCGTGCACTCAAGGCACACGACAGGAGCGAGCGAGACCCCTCCCCCCCGCCTCGGAACAGAGACGTGGATTCTGGAAGGTTCCACAGAGATAAATTCCCATGACAGATCTCCATACTGTTGCTCACCTACTTCATATGAAGCATCACAGATGGTATTAGAGATAGAGGAGGGGTGTGGGGGGCGGTGGGGGGGTGAGGGGGATAGAACAAAGCTCCTAACAACATAAGTGTCAGGTCTTTGGCCAACACTGTCGTGGGAAGCAGGGACGCGGAGAGGGGACGGGAGGGAACTTCCCAGTTGCGGTCGTAAAGCCAACGTGTCCAGCGACAGCGGCTGGCGGCTCTGGGGGAAGCCATGGGGTTTCCATGCCGGCTTCTGGCTGGAACTGGAAGCTTCCGGAGACCATGCATCTCTGCGGGGCCGTGGGCTGAGAGGTGTGCGGGGTCGGGCCCCTGCCTGCTCTCTGAAGGGCCCAAACGGGTCTTTGTCTGCAAAGCCTCCACTGAAGGAGGCGGGAGCAGGCACTGGTGGTCCTTCGGTCACGGGCCCAGGAGCGCCAGGAAAGCGCTGTATCTAAGCCCGACCCTCTTCATTCTCCGGGAGAGATGCTGGAGGGATGATGCCGGATTCCCTGCGGGGCCACTCAGTCCATGAAAGCCTGGCCCGGACAGGTGCCTGCCTGCAGGTTGGGGCCTGAGAGCGGCTGGGCCGGGGCGGGGCCAGGGCGGGGTGGGGCCAGAGGGCCGGGGCGGGGCCAGAGAGAGGCCGGGGCGGGGCCGGAGGGGCCAGGGCGGGGCCGGAGGGCCAGGGGAGGGGCCGGGGCTGGGGGCGGGGCCTGAGGGGCGGGGCTGGGGCGGGATTGGGACGGGCCCTGGGCGGGGCCGCAGGGGCCGGGGCGGGGCCAGAGGCCACCGCAGGCCCCGCACAGAAAAGGTGCTCCACAAACCACCCGACGAGTGAGCACAGCGCACGCGGTTCAGATGCGGCGGCAGAGCTGAACAGTGTGGACGGCTACGAGGCCCGGGGCGCCCCTATTCTCTGCTCCTCGTCTCCCCTACGCAGCCGTGCGGCGGGGGTTTGGTTCCAGCCAGTGCACCGGATGGAGAAGCCCAGGTTGTGCAGCTGACAGGTGACAGCCCCCGAGATACCAGGTCTGTCCTCCGTGACCCCCGCGCAATGTTAGTTTCTACGGCAAGCGGGACGGCCGTGCGATCAGGATCGGGAGGAGGGGAGGCTGTCCTGGGCTGTGCAGGTGGCCCACTGCGCCCCCCCGAAGCCGCCAGGAGGCGGCGGCGGCAGGGAAGGCCTCCCTCGAGCCTCGGGAGGGGGCACAGCCCTGCCAGAACCCTGACGTTGGCGCCGGGACACGGATTTCGGACCAGCGGCCTCCAGAGCAGCGACGGGAGAGACCTCTGCTGTTTACGGTGGTTTGCTGCCGCAGCCCCGGGAAACTAACCCGGATCGGATGGGCCGCCGCCGCAGCTGGGAAGCCGAGTGAACCAGCCACGGACTGGACCCTGCAGGGCTGCAGATTCTTCCCACCGAATAGCTGACGTTTGCAAGGGCTGAGTCTCTGCGAGCGGAGGGGGCCTGCACTCTGTGAACACACGGGCACCGTGTGTGCAGGCACGTCAGGCCAACGGGTCAAGGCCAAGAGCCTCCTCCGGGCGAGCGGCCCCGAGTGAGGAAGAGCAGCGGCGAAGGCTTCCAGCTCCGCACGCGCCTGCCACACTGTCTGCTCCTGGTGACTTGTGCCCAGACGGGGACCAGACTGGATTCCAAACGGAAACGACTGAGATGCTCGGCTACAACGGCTGCTGATACAACGTCTAAGTGGTGATTTCTTCTAAGATTCCCCTGAGGACGGTCCTAGAGGGTGCAAGTGTTACGGGGTCTGCTGGAGAAAGGCGGGCTCTCCTCTGTCCACTAGGGACCAGGGCACAGGGGCACCTGGGTGGCTCAGTCGATGAAGCACCAACTCTTGATTTCAGCTCAGATTATGGTCTCACGGTTCATGAGATGGAGCCTAGTGTCAGGCTCTGAGCAGAGCGTGGAATCTGCTTGGGATTGTCTCTCCCCTTCTGCCCCTACCCCCAACCTGTGCTCTCTAAAAAAAAAAAAAAAAAAAATTTAAATTAAATGAAGAGTTTGAGTCAGGGCACAAACAGGGCATCGCCATGGGGTGACCTGACAGACCCTGCACAAAACCCACGACGTGAGATGCTCTACTTCTAGGCGGCCTTAATACCTCTGTGGTGAACAGAACACCACATTTACATTCACATTTCAGTACTCCAAGGAGGGACTTATGCTCATTCACAAAAACTATTCAGGCCCTAGTAGGAGGGCTTCTTCAGGTACAGAAAAGCTGGACTCGGGTTTAAAATATAGACAAATTACTCAGAAAACACTTAAGCAAATTTTGCAATTAATTCAAATTCTCACTTTTAAACAACTGGTTCACTTTTCATCATCATGAACTCAGGTGTTAAAATTTACTTAACTATTATTGTTCTGGTTTGTTTTCTTAAGTCATCTCTACCCCCACCATGGGGCTTGAACTCAAAACCCCAAGATCAGTAGTCACATGTTCTACTTACTGAGCCAGCCAGGCACCCCAACTGTTGCTTGTTTTTAAGCCCTGAATTGTTTTTCTTCATGGAGGTAGAGAAAGTTTTCATAGAAACGAGTCTGTTTTCCAGTACCCCAAGCTTCATCTTGTCGGACGTAATAAATATTTCACTGTTATCCTCACAGCAGCCTGCTTATGTGTCAAAATGGTATTTAAGTAGCACTTGGAGCCAAAGAGAAACCAGCACACAGAACCCTTTTGCCCAGGACCAGTAGCTATGACTAGGGACAGCATCTGTTAAGTACGCAATAAATATTTACTAAATAAATATTCAATAAACATTAAAAATAGCAAAGTCAATGCCTGCATAATGTTATTTTGTTCCCTTTTGTAATTCTTTTAAATTTATTTTAATAGAAAGAGAGAGGGAGGGAGGGGCAGAGGGGGAGAAGAGAGAGAATCCCAAGTAGGCTCTGCACTAAGACCCATGAACTGTGCGAACATGACCTGAGCCGAAATCAAGAGTGGACGCTTAACCAACTGAGCCACCTGGGCATCCCTGTTCCCTTTTAAAACTACTTGGTTAATATGCCTACACAAAGAACAGATATTTGGGGTCTAGCAAATTACAGACAATAAAACTGAAGTCTTAGTTTTCTTACCTCTAGTTCTAGACAAAACCATATCCTTTATTATTTGCATAATGACACGCCCAAGTATCATGACAGAAATCAGGTGATACACTCTCCACGGAGTCAGTGCAAGGAACCTGTAACAGCAAAAACAGACAAATCATGATTTCAGTTTGAGGATTTTCATCTCTCTTTTTTTTTTTTTTAATTAGGCTTAGTTCGTACCGTGGAAACAAAAATACAAATTTCAGTCTTCAGAATCACCCCAACGAGACCACATCAAAGCTATTCAATAGGCAACAAAGTCAGCAAAATAAAAGTGCCTGGACCACATACGTGGCTGTGCGAGGCTTTCTTTCCACTGTAACTTCTAATTTGAGCAGAGGGTTCGCTATGCTGGGTGTTACCTGAATGTAACTGGACTTGACCTGAAACCAAATCTTAGAAACGCAGGGCAACGGGGTTTTCCACAATGTGGAGGAGATACTGCCCTTCTCACTCATCTTCCATCCATATTCATTTATTTCACTACTCCCCACTCCCTCCAGTCTCCTGAAAACAGCCGTTGTTAAGGATCCAACGCACTAGCCCGTTCTCTTTAAGATCACCATCCTGTGGTCTATCTGACCAGGTCCTCTCCAAGAGGAAACAAAGAATTCTTTATCATAAACAGCACACAGACATTGCAGTACATTTTTATTTTTTTTAACGTTTATTTATCTTTGAGGTAGGGGGAGGGTCAGAGGGAGAGGGAGACACAGAACCTGAAGCAGGCTCCAGACTCTGAGCTGTCAGCACAGAGCCCGATGCGGGGCTCGAACCCACGAAGCGTGAGATCATGACCTGAGCCGAAGTCGGACACTTAACTGGGCCACCCAGGGGCCCCTGCAGTCTTTTTTTTTTTATGATTGGGCTTATCGAGGAATGGAATAAGCCTTCATACAGAGGTTGAAGACTGATTACAGATGAAGTGGCCACACTGCCAGTTAATATTAATTTTGGTATAATTATAATCATAGAAACATTACCTTAACAGATATGTCATTTAAAACTAGCTGCAAAGCACTATAGGCCTTATAGAGAAGGACATACTGTAAAGAAAGAATCCAGTCTTCCAGGAACTTCCTCATCACAGACGAACAAAGGCCAAGCCGAGCTAACAAAATCCGAGGCAATGAATCTTAGGTACTCAAATAAAACATGACTCAAGAACAAAGAGACGCAAAAGAAGAAGGAATGATTAACTCAATAATGAGGGAAGAGTTTATTGAAGTGGCCCTTGAACTTGGTCTGATAGGATGCATGCAACTGAGAGAAAAACAGAGGCTCTTCCAGTTGGAGGATACAATCCGTACAGGAGATCAGAGTCGGGGAGGGGGAGGTGTGTCCGGGGCAGGCCCTGAATGATCCGCCAGGGCATCTGGTCTTAATGAAACCGGCAATAAAGAGAAAGCCAAAGCTATAGATAGGTATTGGGTAGGAAACTGGAATGGTGAGAGATTTAGGAAAGTGCCCGAGGGCAGCTGAGAAAATGAGGCAGGACAGTGAGGAAGCATGGGGTCCGGGACATCTATTAGAAGTCTGTGCGGTATGTCTGGTGGGAAGCGGTCGATGTGAGATGCTGGTGAAGTTATGGGTAAGGCCCTCCAGCACACGGAGCGCCCAGGTGCCAGCTCTGGTTCCCATGTTAGCCGTGAGTGTGACCCGGGCCAGTAAAATAAGCAGGTAGAACAGGTAAGTGCTTCTTAAATACCAGTCGCCACCACCACAGGTTGCTGCCTGGAAAGCTTATAAAAATACAGATTCCCAGACCCCAGATTCCTTCCCTCCAGATCCTCTGGAACAAGTGGTCTAATTACCAGTATTTACATTCAATACGTACTTACTTGGAGAGCGTCTACACTGGGCCAGCCAGTGTGCTTCCGAAAGGGAATAAATACTAAGCACAAAGCACAGAAGGAAAGAGCAGACGTACAAAAATAACTCATAACACCAACATCTGTGTTTTTTCAGTAACAGTGATTTGATTTTCTAATCTGGGACTGCTGCTGGCTCTATTTTCTGAGCTCGTATGTTTGTATGAAGCGAGGCTGTTTTTTGGTCTTGGTTTTCTTTTTGGCTCACCTCCTCCTATCAGTTTAGGATCCCTGCTTGCTGTGATCCATGTGCCCCCCTCTCTGATCTCCCCACCTGACGCCAACGTGCCAAGATTTCAAAATTTTTGATGGCGACCCAAAGTAAGAAATTTATTTACATCTAAATACATACAAATGAAACCAAAGTTTCAAAAAATAATATTTATCCTTATGTGTAATGCCTTCTGATACTTTCCATTCAATTCTATTATATTTTTTAATGCTGACTGCAATTCTAAGGTGATTCAGGCCTCATGAATGGGTTGCAACTCACAGTTTCATTTGCTTCATCGGAGAAAATCTATCAATGTTAAATTAGTGTGTTTCATTAGAATCACCTGCTGTGCGGAGTCAAGCAAGCCCTACAGAGCTCAAGTTTAAAGGTCTTCAGACCTAGCTGGGAAACCAGTTACATATCTTTAAAGAAATGCAAAACCAACCCAAGCAGTGAAGGTCTTAATGGAGGTTATGATCTTCCAGGAAGAGAAAAATTAGGTAATGACAGGACTGTAAACCCTCAGCCCTGACAGCTGCTGGAAGACTTCACTGGGAGGGCGTTGCCACAGCAACTCCGGTGAGGGGGGCAGGCAAGGGTTCAATGGACATTTTGGCCAAGGATCTCAATGGTCATTAAGAATCCTCAGTCACAGGGGCGTCTGGGTGGTTCAGTTTGTTAAGCGTCTGACTTCAGCTCAGGTTGTGATCTCTGGTTTGTGAGTTTGGGCCCCACGTCAGGCTCAAAGCTGACAGCTCAGAGCCTGGAGCCTGCTTTGGATTCTGTGTCTCTCTTCTCCTCCCCCGCTCACACTCTGTCTCTCTCTCTCTTTCTCTCAAAAATAAACATTAAAAATAAATTTAAAATAAATAAATAAAAAGACCTGTTTAAAAACAAGGAGCCCTCAATCATAATGGATAGACTGTCTAATAAATGATGCGGTGATCATTTGTCATCCACCTGAAAGAAAGGAAAATCATATGTCTATCGCCAAATTAAGGTGAATGAGAAAGGAATGATAATATTTTCCAACAAAGTCAGGATCCTTTTCCCTAAAGGACCAGATGGAACATATCTTCAGCTTTGTGGGTCTTCTAATCTGTCACAACTGTCAACTCCGTCACTGTATGAAAGCAGCACAGATAACAGATGAAAGAGTGAGTCATGTTCCAATAAGCTTCATTTACACACACACACACATACACAAACACACACACACACACCCTAAGAATCCTCAGTCAGAGGCAAAGGCAACCCATGCGACTGCTCAGGCAGGAAGGGGATGCTAAAATGGTACGGGGGGGCGCCTGGGTGGCTTAGTTGGTTAAGCGTCCGACTTTCGCTTAGGTCATGATCTCGTGGTTCGTGGGTTCGGGCCCTGCGTCGGGCTCTGTGCTGACTGCCAGCTCAGAGCCTGGAGCCTGTCTTCGAATTCTGTGACTCCCTCTCTCTCTGACCCTCCTCTGTTCACGCTCTCTCTCTCTCTCCTAGAAATAAATAAAACATTAAAAAAAATAAAATAAAATGGTATGGGCTTCTGTAATGGTACCATTGGCAGGTTGGCATCCTTGACCCCAAGAATTAAGAACAGCTGTTTGTAAAATAAATCCCTAATATTAATCCTTCATACTTGGTAAAACCTATGCATATTTGGTATGCCTATTATTTATTACTGTTTTATTTATACTGTTTACAATGATTCACCTCACAGTTCCAATTTAAAAGACGTAGCTGTATAGACTTGTGACTTGAAATTAAAATCTTAGGAACACAGGAGTTTAATTTCTTCATTTTGCAGGAATTGCCTAATATTCGGGAGAGCTTCGGTTTTTTTTTTTTTTAACCTTCTACTTTGGTAAATTTCAAACACACATAAAAAAGAGAGATCAACATATAATAAAGAAGCTTCAACAATTTTGCACCCATGGCCAGTCTGGTTTCTTCTATGTTCCCACTAAGCTCTCCTTCCCAGCCCCGCCACCCAGGATTACTGGAAACAAATCCCAAATATCATATAATTTACAAATATTGCCACATATCTTCCCAGAAAGGAAACTTTAACCTAACAATAAAAATACTGTCTCACCTTAAAAAAGTGTTTTTAATCCCTTAATGTCATCAGATATCCCAGCAGGACACACATCAATCACCTTCTGTACACACATGTGCACATACACACACACATACACACACACACACACACACACACACTGAAACAAGATTGGAAAAAAATCATACATTGAAGCTGATGATGTGAGTTCTGAGTTTCCTGTAATTTATAGGTATCCTGCCTCCTCCATCCCTCTCTCTCTCTCTCTTTCTCTCTCGATTTGAAATTCTTTGTGGAAGAAACAGACTCACTTGTCCAGTAAAATTTTCCAGAGTCTGAGAATCATTCATTGAATCCTGTGGTTTAGTTTAACATTTCCCACAATGCCTTGGGCAGATTATAAACACAGGCAGTTAGATCTAGAGACTCGGACAGATTCAGTTTCAAAATTTAAACTACACCATAGGTGGTGGTGGTGGTGGTGGTGGTGGTGGTGGTGGTGGTGGTGTGTGTTTCCATCGGGAGGCACATACTGTCTGGGTGTCTGGTGTCTGTATTTTTGCGATATGAGCAGCCACTGAGGAACTACGTGACCATCTGGTCCTTAGGAGACACTGGAGAGTGAGAGCTCTTCGCTCTTGCCTCCGCTATCAGCTGGATCACATCTCTAAAGAGAAACTTCCCCCATGGATGTCCGACTACCTTGAGAGACACTCTTCACAGGAGAGGCAGGATTAATACTTGATTCTTTCTCTCTCTCTCTTTTTTTTAATGTTTTATTTATTTCTAGGAGAGAGAGAGAGAGAGAGAGAGAGAGAGACAGTGTGAGCAGGGGAGGGTCAGAGAGAGAGGGAGTCACAGACTCTGAAACAGGCTCCAGGCTCTGAGCTGGCAGGCAGCACAGAGCCCGTCTATGTCAATATTCTTCATGTAATCCTATCAACAAAGACTTGTTTTCCATATGAAACAAGTTCATGGAGTCTAGGAATGAGGACCTGGGTATCTTTGGGATCTATTATTTAGCCTACCGCAGGCATTTATGGAGAAAATAATGATTTTTCAGCTTAGATTTATTAAAATGTTTTATTAGATTAATAAATATTAGATTAATANACAGAGCCCGACGCGGGGCTCGAACCCACGAACCGCGAGATCATGACCTAAGCGAAAGTGGGACGCTTAACCGACTAAGCCACCCAGGCGCCCCGATACATGTACTTCTTAAAAGAGGTTCCAATTTTGGAAACCAAGGCAAGTAAGCATTATACATGACATCTATACCATCTGCAGACGTACCATGACAAACACCGCAAATGGCAATTCAATGTCATATGTATGACAGTATGTATATAATAACACCCCAATTGTTTTATAAAGACATACTATTATGGTATAGCTTCTTTGGAAACAAAGTTCCAAATCACTACATGCACTGTCCTTTAGCAAACTGTGTCCAATTTCTACAGCTCAATGAGAAGGCTATTTTAAAAAATACCACATTGTCCAGGTGACTCATGTTTAGCTTGTGACTATTAGAGCCCACAGATGGCTGCTAGCCATGCTCGTGTAGCATCATTTCTGATTCACTTTCGGACTGGCTAACTCTGTCTGTTTGCTTTGCTTCTTACTGTTTTCTTATTTCTCCTACACCTTCCGCTCTTTCATTCTCTGATGCAGCAACGTAATTTTAAATTTTAATCTGGTTTTCAAACAACCTACTGCCACAGTCCACTTGGCTTAGTGGGGATGGTTTTCTAGTCATACCTGTAAGACTAAATCTCTACTTCATTTGGGTCAACTAAGAAATAAGACTCAACCCAGGGGTGAAGGAGAGTGTAAGGAAAACAGGTAGAGGGGCTCCTGGGTGGCTCAGTCGGTTAAGCGGCCGACTTCGGCTCAGGTCATGATCTCGCGGCGGCTCGTGAGTTCAAGCCCCGTGTTGGGCTCTGTGCTGAGAGCTCAGAGCCTGGAGCCTGCTTGAGATTCTGTGTCTCCCTCTCTCTGCCCCTCCCCTGCTGGTTCTCTTTCAAAAATAAATAAATGTTTAAAAAAAAAAAACAAAAACAGTAGAGATCCAGAGAAGACCTAAAAGATTGTAAGGATCTTTGGTGAAAGAAAAAGAAAGAGACAAAGGTAGGAAAGAAGAGGAAGAGAAAGAGAGAAAGACAGAAAGGAAGAAAGGAAAGGAAAGGAAAAAGAAAACAAAGGAAGAGGAAAAGAGAAAGCAAGGAAAGAAGGAAGAAAAAGAAAGGACTGAGTGTAGCAAAGGATGCAGGATCCCTAAATTATGTCCATGATTTTAAATTAAAAATGTCCTAACAAATTATGGGCTTTGATGACTGTCGAGTTAGTCTGCACTCACTGTTCATCGCCGTGGGACAGCCGGCTGCACAAAGATGCCCGAAAAGGGAAACAATAAGCTGGGCGCTAAATTACTCTCGGGTAAC
The DNA here is from genome assembly GCF_003009895.1 of Hyaena hyaena. Lineage (NCBI taxonomy): Eukaryota > Metazoa > Chordata > Mammalia > Carnivora > Hyaenidae > Hyaena > Hyaena hyaena. Next base: position 2,172,653 of record NW_024080780.1, read on the forward strand.
CCGCCATTTTAGCTTTCTGTGCGTGGCTAACTCAGGGCCGCCACGGTTCCTCGTCCCTTACGGATTTTCAAGCATTCCACACGCACGTGGGGCCCTGGAGGTTCCGGCTCAGCCTGGACAATGGAGGAAGTCACAGCAGTGGACAAGCCAGGCGGAACACTGGGACAGGCCCTGGCTCTGCGGACAACATGGTGGAAAAGGACGCGAAGCTGCCAGAGCTACTCAGCAGCCGCCTACAAATCTCTTTTTAAAATGTCTTTATTAGCTATGTATCCATTTGACAAGGAAAGGCTAACTCTTCCATTTCTTCTTGGCCAACTTAAAAGGCTCTCCAGGCTAAGTTTGTCATAAAGCAAATAAGGAGAGAACTCACAAAGCAAACAAAAAACCTGTCTGGTTAGGAATGAAAAGGATACTACTAGTGGGTTCCACACGTAACGCTCTAATCCTCCCTTCTGGGCACAGCATAACCCGCTTTGTCTCATGAAGTGAATGATGTCAAGGGCAAACATGCACATTGTTTTCTCTTCAAGGAAAGGAAGTCTATGTACAGAAACACTGGAAACCTTCACGGTTGTAAGGTGGGAATTAATCAGTAGTATTTGCTTTATTTGTAACTCTTTCGAGACAGAGAGCCAAAAAGCAGGTTCTCTTTCCCTTTGCTGAAACAGACATAACCACAGACTTTGCCAAGACAAAGCCCTCTACGATGTTGGCTTTCTGTGATCTCATGGGGGCTCAAACCATACAAGAAGGGCCTCATAAGACATGACGATTTATCTAACATTATTCAGACTTCAGATCATCACATTTTGCTGGCACATAGTTCTGTCATCTCGAGATGGCCATCTTCCTCAATATCACAAAATCCTGAATCTCAACTAAAGTTGGCTTTCATCTTTCCTGGCCTTTTATACTGATCATGCAAAAACAGTATCTGAAAATGCTTTGTGAAATTAAATTATGCACAATTAAGGCAGGGAGGAAGCTGCCAAATAACCATGACTCACTGAATTATAGGATGAAAAACCATCCCGATTTCAGATCTGTTTAAACATGCATGTGTGTTGGTGAGTGGGAAATACATTTCTCAAAAGTCAACAAAAGACATAGTTTTAAATAATTTGAAAAGAGGGTAATCATGAAGTGAAGTGAGATAAAGTCATGAGTCTATGAATTATAAATCAAAGACTAAATAAAACTCAGGAGACTGTTTCTAGAAAAAGACTTCTTCAGTTACGACGACCAAAAAAAAAAGTGAATTAGAAGCAAGAGAGTAGAGAAAAATAAAGAAAAAAAATAAAGGGATGAGCTACTTCCTACGGGGATATGAGACTTTTGGAAGACACCCACAGGCAGGGAAATACTGGGCCACAGCCGTCAGAAAGGGTGAGCGGGCAGAGGACAGAAACAGGCTGTCTCTAAGTAGAAAACAGTGGTGACAATCCGGTGAATTCAAGGAATGTGCCCAGGTCAGCAAGGCATGGTGATGAAATACAGGGACAGCGGTGGGAGCGGCAGGGAGCTTGCGTTCTTGAGCCCAGAGAATGGGAGAAGCCGAGGGCATTGCTGGAGTGGAGCCAAATCCATGTGAGGTCAAGGCAATGTGAAGTCAGGCCTGCTTCACTCCTGCTTTGCAATTATGAGAAAAGCCATGAGCAAATCAAACAAGGAGAACCCCGGGGCGGAGGGCGGGTGGGGGGTGCGGGGCAATGGGCTCTTTAGCTCCACCTAGTGTACCATATCTGACAATCCATATTGCCTTCCACCTACCAGAGGGGGTCCCTGGGGCTCAGGGGGCTCAGCAGAAGGGAAGAAAGGGACTCTCAAGTAGGGGCGGGGGGGGGGGGCGGTGAGTCAGTCTCTGCAGCCCACTCCGGCTGAGTTACCAGCAAGCTAACTACTAACTACCACATTCAGCCACAGAAAGGAACTGGAAGGAAAGAGAGGTCTGGTCAAATACATGCGTTGCGATGGAGCACAGGAGCGTTAAGAGGAAAGAAGGGAAGATCTCTCAAGGTGTTTCCCATTCAAATGTTCTCTGAATCCGTAAACTCTAAACCTAGAGGCTGTCCACACAATTGATCCAAATATCAAGCCTAAACTCGGGGCTTTCCTCCTTCATAAATAAGTAAATGCATATATTGGGTGCAAGGCTTCTAAGATGAATAGCTCTTAAGTGAAGCTGGACACACACTAATGAATTCAGCGAACCATGACGGGCACACCCAAGAAAGAAATGAACTAATGTGTAATGAGAACCTAACATGTACTAGATATCTTCACTTTTCCGTCTCATTTAATGTTCCTAAACAACCCGACCAAATAAGATCTACTCATAAATAGGGCAAGCTGAAGCAATGCGTCTAAAACAATGCGCCCTGGAAGTCTTAGTGACTTACTGACTCCATTTATACATTCTATTTACATGCCATTGATAGAGCCCTTTGGCACCTCACTTTAATCAACTGATCTAAAGCCCCAGAATGTTCTAGAGAGCAGAGTTGAAAGAACAATTGTCATATGAGCTCCTGCCTTTCAAATGGCCATTCGGGAGTGCCTGGCTGCCTCAGTCGAAAGAGCATGTGACTCTTGATCTCGGGGTCGTGAGTTCGAGCCCCACACTGGGTGTAGAGATGACTTAAAAATAAATAAACTTTAAAAAATAACAAATGCCCATTCAGTTATGGTCAACCACTCATGAGGTCATGTCCACATTCAAGAGCCCCCCGCAGTGTACCTGAACCCATCCAGGGCCCCAAAAGGAATCCAGCCACTCGGCAGTTCCAAGACTGAGGATGGTCACAGCAAGTGACCCTTTTCTCTCTCCATCTCCTTTACTCCAAAACCTTCAGGGTGCAAATAGCCAGACCTCACCCCGCACCTCCATGCGGCACCCAGCCTGCCTTGGTTCTGTTCTGTTGGTCGGCCTGGTTCTCCAGCCCACCGCCACCCTGCCCCTTCTCCTCCCCTTCCTCACAGGAAGGCCTGCCTGGGCCTGCCTGCCCAGTTCCAGCCAATCCCGTCTCTGGTGAATGAATCTTGGTCGTACCCTAGCAGCCTAGCGTAGCAACTTAATACTTCACCATTAAGGCACCCCATGTTCACCCCAATAAGAGAAGAAGGCTAAAAGAGTGAACCTTTCCATATCTTCTTATTGTGGAATCAATTAATAAAACACAGCAGGTGGATAAGTGAAACACGTAAACGTAGAGACAAATACCCCGAGCTCACTTTGAGAGCCCAAGTGCCATAACAATGAACTGAAACACTCCAACTTGTTAAAAGTGAATTTCTGGATATGTTTGTTTTTAATGCTTTTCACCTTTTGCCAAAGAGAGCTCTAAAACAGGAAGAACAAGAGACCCAGAGATGAGTAGTGTTACAGGAGCCTCCCCCTCCAACACACTCAGTGTAAAAACTCACATGGGGATGGGGCATATGCGTGGCTCAGTTGGTTAAGCATGTGACTTCAGCTCAGGTCATGATATCAAGGTTCCTGAGTTCAAGCCTTGCATCAGGCAGGTCATGATCTCAAGGTTCGTGAGTTCAAGCCGCAAGTGGGGCTCTCCGCTGTCAGCACAGAATCTGCTTCAGATCCTCTGTTCCCCTCTATCTCTGCCCTTCTGCTCACTCTCTCTCTCCTTCAAAAAACACTCACATGGGTGACCTAGAAGGTGCAATCTTTACAGGAAGCACACAAGGCTAGTACACAGTGGTAGATACAACCCTAACAACTTTCTCTAATTAAACAAGGGAGACAAAGTTGTCCCTTAGCACAGCCCTCACCAAGCTCCAACGGAAAACACAGGTCCCTCCTGATAAATCCTCCTGAGATTCCCAGGGCCATATTAACTCTCCAAACGAGACAGACAATACCCATGAAAAACAATGCAGGGAAAAAGAATAAAAGAAAACCTAATAAGGAAGATGACGATTTCTCATTAAGCTCTCCAAATATGTCTGTATTTATAACATCTGATGTTAAACATGACCAATAAAGGAAAATACCTCTCTTAATCCACAAACATGGTCAGTAAGCACCATGAGCCTGGAGAAGAATCTACCTTTCAATCATGAGCTTGCATTTCAATCAGGTGACCCTTCAATGGGAGGTAAATTGAGCCTACAAACAATAGAGATGCCCTCTGATAGTCAATAACCCATGTTTCAAAAACAACCCAGCCACATAGTCAGTGACATCAGAACCTCAAATTTGCCATACCTAAAAGGAACTGGCTATTCTGATCAAGGAGACTATAACTTCTTTAGCAAAGGTGTTTGTGTTAAGAAGCTTGGCAAAGGCACAAGAATAAGTCAAGATACCACCCTGTGAACAGTGGTCACACTCGGTCAATATGGTGCTGAAAGGCAGTCTCTGTGGCGCCTGCAACCAAATCAGTACACACTGTGGCTCTTCGAGGGTAGTCTTTCCCTCTCATAAATTCATCCTGATTTCTGCTGGTGCACTGATGTGCCTGTTCATTTGTTTCCTAAACTACAAGTCACATGAAGGAAGGGCCCACGCTCTCCCGCTCACCGGTGACGTTCCAGCACCGGGTCTTGAGCCGGCTGACGGCAGGTGGTCAATGAATATACTTTTGCATTGCTGTTCATTCAATATTTGTTTAATGAACAAGTCAGTTAACATTATTAAGTAATCAGGGATGTGCTAATGTAATCATCTATCATGAATTCCTTAAAGCACACTATCCTAACAAGAACAGCTTGCCAAGCTCGAAAAAATTTTTTTAAAAATTATGGGAAGCATCAAAATCTCTATACAACTTTGAAGACCTTTCGGGGAGCAATGGATAACATGGACAGCCCTTGGACCTCCACTTAGATCATTTTTATTTCTTTAAGGGAAGATCTGACTTCTCAACACCTGTTGGAAGTCAGTCTGGCAGTCCTAATATGCCACTGTGTCAAAGGCCTGTTGCAATGATATGGTTGGTCAGGTCAAAGAGGATAATGCACAGGCCAACCCATGCTTCCCCACCCTGGAGGTGTGGTAGCAGATGTACCTACCTCAAGCCTTAGCAGACATGCCTACGATGAAAGCCATACTGATGTCTACTATAGGTCTGGGCTTCTTCCTGGGCATTTGGGAGTTCTAACTAGAAGCCAAAGACCAGCGTTGACATCTAGGGACTTTAACCCAAGGATGGTTCTTTTGCTAACAGCCATGATCATGAATGCCCTACGCACACAGCAATCATGGGCTCGTAAGCCTCAAGACACCCACCTGACTGCACTAGGTAAAGTCCAATACAGCAGAGATTCATGGGCAGCTGAGAGCTGGCAAATAGAATCCAATGTTTTAGTCATACGTGGCATTAATATACAAACGTGTTACCTTTTCAGCTATAGTTAGTGATATTATTTAAAGCAAAGAATTTTCATGGAAATGATCATCATCTATTTTGATACAGGAAACCTAGTGTTCACTAATACTAGTGAATTTTTAAAAAGCAATTTTTAAATCCTATTTTCCATTTCCATTGGATTTTATTTTGAAATATATCTGGGGGTGTCTGGTTCAGTCGGTTAAGCACCGGACTTCAGCTCAGGTCATGATCTCTTGGTTAGTGGGTTCGAGCCCTGTATCAGACACTGTGCTGACATCTCGGAGCCTGGAACCTGCATCAGATTCTGTGTCTCCCTCTCTCTCTGCCGTTCCTCCACTCACACTTGCTCTCTCTCTCTCTCTTGCTTTCTCTTTCAAAAATACATAAACATTAAAAAAAAAAACCTCTCCTAACAAACAGAACTTGAACTGAAAATGAAATTTTATTGTTGAATATCTTTAAATATTCAGAGATCATTTTTAAGAAAAAGTTGAAAGTTTAGTATACCATTTTCTCGTCAACTACAATAATAAGCTTTCAAGTCTCTCACCAAATGTTTTTGATGTTATACATGACATCAATGTGGCTGCTGTTTTGAATTTAATGAGAAGGCACTTGGAAGGTAAAGTCAAAAGGTACCCCAAGAAAATATATATTCCTAAAAAGATGTAGATTTCCACAGTCAATACCCCATGACATACTCAGCTGCAGGAAGGGTCTCATGTAATGTCCTTCCTCCAGCTTATGAGCTATATCCTCCTCACCGGAAGGTGGACTTGGGTTTTGTGCACTGTGAGCAACTGAGCCCCAGAGGAGTGACTACCCTCTGATCCAGGGTGGGATTCCCTCTCCCTAAATCAGGCTGCTCTAAAGGACAACTCTGGTGTTTACTTTTATATTTTCTTTTTATTTTCCACGAAAGCTTCAGGTTTTTTAAAGAACTGAGTGCACGCATGTTGTTTGTGAACAAGCAGGAGAGCCTGGTGAGAAAAGGTCAGCAGCTCTTTTGAAGACATTTGATTACAACAACAAAAGCCCTTAAGTTCTGTTTGATAACTAATCTAAGTATTAAAGTGACTCTACATTTATGGGTCTTGTTATTGTTATAACAAATGCAAATTATCAATCTGTAATTCAGGAACATATAAAAACGTTCCCCTTGGGGACTCCTGGGCGGCTCAATCGGTTAAGCAGCCGACTCTTGATTTCGGCTCTGGTCATGATCTCACGGTCTGTGGGATCAAGCCCTGCGTCAGGATTCTCTCTCTCCCCCCTCTCTCATTGATCCTCCCTGGTCCATGCTCTCTCTCTCTCTCTCTCTCTCTCAAAATAAATAAATAAACCATAAAAAAATTAAAAATGTTCCCTTCGAATAGTACATGAATTTTCAAGTAACAAGAATTCTTCCTACAGAAGGCTGAACTTGCCCTCATCTTTGAGGGAAGGCTGTGTTGCCCTTAGCTGGATATTAAACACCTCTTTCAGGGAGGTGTCGTCAAATGCAACCATTACCACTGAGAGGGAGAGAAAGTTCCCTTCTGTTCAAAGTGACTTTTAATGGACTCTAGCTCATGTGATGGTGGTTATGTAAAGAAGGAAGCATGAAGTCTAAAGCAAATGCCTGAAGCGCACTGCTGGGAGCTTTGGGGGTTCCTGGCAAATCGCAGGGAGGTCGGTCAGTACCTCACTCCAGATTCTCAGGCCCCCAAAGATACGCTGGGATACACAGAGTAAAATCTCCACACTGACCTGCAAACCACCATCAACGACTCTGGCACTTGGGAACATTATAATTTTGCCTTCCTAGGTTTCCTCACGCTCCATGTTTCAACACAGAGTGGCATGCAGCTTTGAGGAAAAGGGGTCAGGAGGCTCTGATGTGGGTCATGCTGTCACCAGCTCACAGTGAGGCCCTGGGACTCAGTTCCTTCATCTATATGACGAGGTGGTTAAACTGGAGCAAAGATCCTTGACCTTTCATTTCATCCCACAGGTGCCTGCTTTCGAAAGGCTTTAGCTGCTAACAGAATAAATAACGTGGCTTACTAGGTCAGAGCTACTTCAACTTGATCATAGACGTAAGTACCTTCTTTTTAACAGCGAAAACAGATTGGTACCTTCAGAGAACTAGGGGACTCAGGGTCCTAGATGATTCCAATAGATTCATTCTATTCATCCTTTGGCTGCAATCGGTTACTGGAGAGGCCACTGCCTTCAGTGCTACACAGCCGAGCACAACACAGGCGAAAATGCCTGGGGTGGGGGGAGGGCACATTTGGAAGCTGCCAAGCAGATGTTGGCACCTATGGAGTGTTAAGCGCCAGCCCAAATCTCAAATGTAAACGGCACCAACACTCTCTCAACTCCATGCATCCGGTCTGGGGCGGGTTAGGATATTTGTTTTGAGCACTGTGCTTGCCAGGTCAAGGCATGCATTCTCTCCACCTTTTGGTTCATTGAGGCACAGCCTCTTCTAGGATCTCACGTGTTCACACAAAGCCAGGCTGCTTGCCAGGCCTGACACCCAGCCCCGCAGGGAGCGACGGATTCAGCAAAGCCTACAGCATCCAGCCAGGGAGGCCTCCCGGCCCCACCGGGTGGAGGGGGGCGGGGCACCCCTGCTGTTTTCTGAGTGAATCCCCATTGCACGCACACAGAAGCCCTGTGTTCAACTCCATCCACCTAGAGACCAGACTACAAAAGTCATCTGCAGCTTCTGTGGGGCAAGTAAGCCCCGGGTTCTGAAAGTATGAAAGCCAAAAAGAAATGCGTTGGGCTTTCCCCGAAGACCTGAAGCATGAGCAACACCACCACAGCAGGGTGGCCGGCCACCCGCTCACCTAAATACCAGACATCATAAATCAGTAGCCAGACCAGCTACAGATCATCTGTGAGAGACCACGCATTGGAAAGGCATTCGTGTGCCCAAAGGCAACGCTGAAATCGGGCAAGAAGCAGGGAGGCTGAGGCTTCAAAACTGTAAGGGGAAATTATTTCCAACCCAGGACTCTAAACCCAACCAAACTAGCAATCAGCTGAAAGGGTGGGATGAAGACGTTTTCTGCACACAAGTTCTCCAAACATGTGCTTCCTTTGTGATCTCTCTAAGCTGGGGAATGTGTTCTCCAGATACAGAAGAGTTCACCAAGAAAGAATCTAGTAAGAGAGAAAAAACACAAAAACAAAAACAAATGAAGAACTCACAATCAACATCAGAAAACCTTAAACTACCTCAAGCGTTCTCAAGGAGAAGAAATGGGACCTCCATTAGCAACCTTCTCCAGGCTGCTAACTTTCCCCTGACCCCATTTTCAGCATGGATCCAGTAACAGAGGCCCTACTCCAGGCCAGAGGGAGCAGGGGACAGTGCGGAAGTCCTAAGGGGACAGCAGGCCCAGGGCACGATGACACGAGAGCGGACAGGAGGGTGGGGGTTCCCGCAGGGATTGCTCCAAAGGTAAACAAAGGAAAGAAACTGAAATGTCGGCCTAATATGTTTGCCCTTTATCAGAAGGTGTTTTCTACAGATGTTAGAGAGAAAAAAAGATCAAATAGAAAAACTGCTAAGAATAACAGCATAATAAAGTTAGGCCAGAAAAGAGCTATAAATGTGGCATTCTCCTTCACTCACGGACGGATGAACAATGCTTACCCAGTCATAGGGACTGAACCCCAAATAGTGACTTCCTTATAGTGGATGGAGGAAGGAAGGGTGTATATGTGGGTTGTGGTGGGAGGGAAAATGTCTTGGATAGCTAAGTCAAGAAACAGCACTTAAGAAAGAATTTTGGGGGGCAGCTGGGAAGTTCAGTCCGTGAGCATCCGACTCTTGGTTTCAGATGAGGTCATGATCCCAGCATCGTGGGATGGAGGCCCATGCCGGGCTCTGTGCTGAGCATGGAGCCTGCTTAAGGTCTCTCCCTCTGTCTCTGTCTCTCTCAAATTAAAATTAAAAAAAAAAAATTGTAACTTTGTCTGGTGACTGATATTAACCAGACTTACCGTGGTGATTTTTGCAATATATACAAATATCAAATCATTATGTTGATTACCTAAATCTAATATGTTCCATGTCAATTACACCCCAAAAATTTTTAAAGTATTGTTTATAACTATAAAGAAAAAAAAGGAGTGGCATTTAAAGGATATTGCTTAGAAAAGCCTGAATGGAACTGAAAAGCAGAAAATTAACAATAGCTGCTTTGAGAAACAGGACTGAGAACTGGGGAGAGGCCGGGCGAGAGACTGCTGTTTTTTATTAAAAGTCTGGTGGCATTAATCAGAGAAAGAAAGTGTGTTTGTGCGTATACAAAAAAAAAAAACACAAAAAAAACCAGTCCCTGAATTTCATGTGTGGGATTCTCATCATCACTACATATTCTGTCATTATGGGGGTTTTTCTTTGACTGGAGGGTATTCAACAAAGTTTTAATAAGTCTCTAAGAATTAGAACACACAAAAAAATAAAATACCCTCAAGTTGTGCAGGTGCCATGGAAAATATAGGCAGATCTACAACCGAAATTAACAGAAGACGGAGTGGGAGGACTCACAGAAGAGGTAAATGCAGGAAGATTCATGGAGGACGGAGATACAGGCCTGGGAAGGAGTGGCCCTGGGCCAGGAGAGCTGCACACCACCACACGTTGCACCCACTGGGCTCTCCTGATCTTGTTTTGTCCTCCCCCAATAAGGACAGCACCATGTGGGGCCCTGGGTGGTGCCGTCAGTTAAGCCTTTGAGTCCTGATTTGGGCTCAGGTTATGATCTCATGGTTTGACAGTGTGGAGCCTGGTTGGGACTCTTCTCTCTCTCTCTCTCTCTCTCTCTCTCTCTCTCACTCTCTCTCGCTCTCAAAATAAATAAATAAACATAAACAACAACAAAAAAAGACATCACCATCAATGTCAGCCCAGCCCCACCCAGGGTGTGGCAGACTGCTCCTTAAAGATGTCATTTCCCAAACACTAAACAAGATGTCACGTCCTAAAGTACACGTTTTAAGTACAGCATCCGTGGTGTGGCCATCGGAGAACTTGCAAGAGTCCACTTGACATTTTACCTGTAGAGAAAGAGCCTCCCTGAGGCTCCAGAGGGCACACACAGGAGGAAAATGAAACATGATAAAGCTGGACCATCTGACATCTCGGAGAAATGCACATCTTGTTTTGGTAATTAACGCCTCAAATGGAATACAAAGGTGGCGGCGTGGAGCTGTGGGCGAGGCCGTGGTCGGTGCGAATTTATTACTGGGAAAAATAAATTAACTTCTTTCCCTAAAGCAGACATATGCAGCTACGTGGGAGGCAGCTGATGTTTTAATTTGAGAAGTAAATTAACTCTGAGCAAGGGACAGAGGGGATAAGCCGTATGAAATCACGTCTCACTTATTTCAATCTCCCTTTGCAATAGAGTCTAGTTTATTGAGGAAAGAACATACAAGAAGACCAGTTAAAATGCCAGCACTGCCACATACTGTCATCTTGGGGGTGAGTGACTTAAAAGCCCTGAACCGCAATATCCCTCCTGCAAAATGGGGCAATGACCCCTTGCTCCATGGTGTGAGAATTCAGTAAGATAATAACTCCATTAAGTGCCCAGCAGAGTCCAGTGAAGGGTCGGTGTTAAACTCAGTGACCACCGCAGGCAGGAGTGAAGCCATGCAAGCCTACAACACTGTGCAGCAGAATTTGTCAAAGGAAACTTGCTACACAGCAGCCAGGGGGGGTGGCTGGCAGTAACCAGGGTGAGGTTCAGCGGGTTGGGGCCGTCGGGGAGGAGGGTGATCCCAGTGTGGGGATGTTGAATTTGACATGCCTGAGGGCCACCAAGTGAAGTCATCCAAGGAAGTCCCTGCAGGATTCGCCCCATGGGCTGATGTTCAGGGGACAGAGGGATGCGGTACAGATTTGGGAGGGTGGGGGTGCAGGCGCGGGTAGCTGGGAATTCCCAGGGGAGCACTTGCTGGGTAAAATGAGGAGGGCCTGGAGGACAGTGCTGGGGACACTGTCATCACCAAGGTGGGTCGCCAAGAGGAGCCCCATTCACAGGCGCGTTGGAACACTCCTCATTTACCCGCACAGGCCTGCCAGTCCTCAACCGCTTTCTTCCCAGCCCCAGATCACTCAGTGCCCCTGATTTTACCTCCCGAGGCCCCGAGTCCATCTGCCCCCCCGCCCCCCAACTGCGTCTCCTCACCTCCATGTGCTCCTATGAAACTCCTCACTAGTCTCTGGCCCCAGGAGCACTGACAAAAAGCCAAAATGCAGAATTCAGCAGAGCTGCTGCAGAGTTTCAGGCTACACCAGCGGCATCTTCCCCTTGCTCACCCACCCCCACCACATGGGACTCCTTGCTTCTCTGTTAACACCTCAAGGCCACATCACTCAGGGCCTTTGCACACACCAGTTCCTCCATCTGGAACATTCCACCACAAAGGGAGCTGCTTGCATCATTCCAGGACTCGTTCTTCAGGCGTCTGTTCGAGGTCACTCCTCCATCCACTCTGAGATGCCCACACTGACCACTTCAGCAAAGCAGCACTTCTAGCATTTTGTATATTTGCTTATTGTCTGCTATTTCCACCACTGGAATACAAGCTGTATGAAAAAAGGGATCCTATGTATATTCTGCGTCTGCTGTTACACCTCTGGCACCTAAAACAGTGTCCGTAGATGCTCAAGTACTTGTTGAATTTTTGAATGGAGTTTTCAGAAGAAAGAGTCTAACATGATGGTATTCATATTAGGGTAATAGATGGAAACTGCTTGTTTGATTTAGCCCAAATTTCTCTGCACAGTCTAAGACTAGCAGCTTCCTAAACTGGCCCCAACATCTGTCTTGCTACCTCACCTCTGGATATTCCCCAGAGCACATAAACAACTCCCCCCTCCCCTCTGGTCTCATCCTCTCCCCTCCTGTCTGTCTCTTGATCTGTCTACAGAACTGAAGAGTTATGAGTGCTACCCTGTACCCTGTTCAAGTGTCCATGAATTAACCAAGTACCCAGTACCTAAGATCTACTCAGTACATATTCACTCCCTTTGACTTCTTATATACGGACCATCCTGCCTCCGTCCAGTCCCCATACTCCCCCCTTCATTATCCAAGGGAATTCTTTCTATTGCGTCTTTCCGGTCCGTGTGTGCTAATTTAGTGTGTGCAGCATGACCCTGCATTAAAATTATTTTTTTACTAATGTTTCTCTTACCAGGGGTCCGAACGTGTCTCAGTCATCCCTGAATTCCCAGCAGCTAGTAATAATGAATGATACACCTCATTTATTTGTACTCATTTGGATCAATCCAGCAATGTAAAAACAGCCAGGCACAACAGGATAAAAAGAAAAAAGAGAGAGAGAGAGAGAGAGAGACGCGCAAAAAGAAGCTGAGGTAAGGTTGTTACCCAAATACATAACCATAAAATTGTGCAAAATTGCCAAAGATGAGCTGTGTTTATTAGAGAGGAAAACCTGGTGGGTTTCTAGAACGAGGGTTAATCTGGTTAAAACCACCCCATTTCTTAAGTCTTCAACCCGAAGTTCCCGGTGCTAATGGACCGCGGTCTGAGAAAACAGGCTCGCACGGGAACTCATGAGCAGCCACCGTGTGTGACAATAAGGACGTGAGACGGCCGCTCAAGAAATGTTTGCTAAAGGCTGAACACAAAAAAGTCCGTAACTATTTTCAAGGAACTGAAGCCTTTCTATTTTGCGATCCCTTTCTTAGACTAGCCCCACCCTATCTAGGCAAGGGGAATATTCTCTGGTTCAGCTCAGTTCACCAAACCTTTTGAACATCGAACAATGTTTCTGAGCCCATGCTGGTTCCAGGCATCCAAGGATAATCATTTTTATTCATGTCCCCAGAACAGCCCCTGAGCGGAAGGCAGGGGAGTCTCCACGGGCTGACAGCATCAGGTACTTGGCCCCCGTTTATTCCTGGGCTTGTGCTACATGGAAAGCCCTGATTGCTAATCTTGCTCTTACAATTATACCTCTCTTTTTAGGTCTAGACGGTAATGCGCACAGAGCTTTCATTAACTATTCCAACCCCCCCCCCCCCCCCCCGGATCTCCACTATTCCAGAACTGTGAGGCTCTAGAGATTGTGGCATACAATTTAGAACCGTGGTGAACTGTTTCAATCAATTCACTGAACCAGCCATGCCTCCTAAACCAGAGTGTAAGCTCTCAGAGACGAACGCAGACCTTGGGCTTCTGGTATACCCTCTGGGCCCACACCATGCAGGCCTGGAGCAGACACTCGTCACAGCTGCTGCCTTCCCACGTGGAACAGACATAAGGTGAGGAACATGGCCTGGACTGGCTAAGGCTAACAAAAATCCCTCCGAAGGCAAAAGCAACATTCTTCCAACACAATTATTTTTGCCCTATGCTGAAATCATTAGGTATAAATCTATAATATTGTAAAATGGAAGTCCCAATTGGAGGCTCCTATGATCTATCTTCTATTACTCTTTAGAGTGACACAGTAAAACAAAACAAAAACAAAAACCATAGTAAATTTGTGGAGAGGGGGCATGGCTTCATGACTACAGTCTAGGATTGTGTTTCTCTTTTTTTTTTAATTTTTGTTAAAAAGGTAATTTTGATTTATATTTATTATTGAAGTTGAACATTGAAAAATTGTTAATTTTAAGATCTATAGATAGATATCCAACTTTCAATCTGTCTGTATCATTATGTTTGAAATGAGGTTTTTTTTTCTGATTTCATTTTATGTATTTATTTTTATTTATTTTTTTACAAATAGTTTATTGTCAAATTAGTTTCCACATAACACCCAGTGCTCATCCACATAGGACTGTGCTTTTCAATATGGTGGCCACTAGCCACGTGTGGCTATTTAAATTTAAGTGAAATTAAATTACAGTTCTTAAGTCAAACCAGCCACATTTAATATCTTCAACAGCCACAAGAGGCTACCATACCAGGCAGTACAAATGTAGAATATTTCCATCACTGCAAATATTCTATTGAATAGTCTACGTCAAAGTCATCCTTGATAATTCAGCTAAACTCCTATGAGCCTGTTTCCTCCTGTGTAAAAAGGGAGCAATACCTGTCTCGTTGAGTTGCTCTAAGATTTAAATGAAGAGCTCAATATGATGTCCTTAGTGATTTTAGTGGTTATAGTTTGACAAACTGTAGAGTCATATATATATATGAGCATCTAACAATCGTCAAAATAGTGGCTGTCAAAGGGGGTTACTATCAGTTAGAATAAAGACATTCTTGTCTCAGGCAATGTGAATAGAAGGATGCTTTCCAGGAGGAGATGGGGGTGGGGGTGCAGTACACACTGCCCAGATCGTCTCAGGAATGCTGCATTCAGGAGGGATACAGATAAACTGAAGCATGTCTATAAGAGTCTGGAAAACAGTGAGGGAAGGAGCCCAGAATATCTCATTTGGGAGAAAAAAGACTCAGTAGGAGTAAGAACAGAGTACAGCTTGTAACAAAGGATTGCCCTAGAAAGGGGGGGCGGGGGGGAGGTGGATCTTGGGCATCTGCAGAGGTAATCCAAAGGTAGGTCTAACTCATTATAAGGAACAGATTTACTAGAGTTGTCACCAATGGAAATGCTGCCTCGTGGAGAAGAGGGCTTGTGATCCCAGAAACTGCTCAAATGTCACGGTTCTCAGACGCGGGTGTGTATAAGGTCACCTGGAAAGCTGGAGAGAATTCAGATGCATTGGTCCCCAAACTCCGGGGATTCTGGTTCAGTAGCTGTGGAGTGGAGCCCATCGCCTTTGTCTCTAACAAGTGCTCAGGTGATGCCCTTGACGACGCCAGCCAGAGACCACTCTGGGAGGGCGCACGACCCAAAGCAAGCAAGCTGGAAGAACCCATCAGTGACGGGACGGACGGGGCCCTTGAAACCAAGTGGGAGGTGGACTTGGCAACCTTCCAAACCAGCTCTTGCGGGCAGTGCCACCAAGACGCTCAGTGGGTCCAGCGCACTTGCCCAGCCTGAGAAAACCCGAAAGGCAGAGCCCCTCTTGCCAGGCACACCCTCGTGTATTGCCCTCAAGCACACCCCTTTTTTGCAGTTTCACTATTTCCACAAATGGAAGGGAATGTCACCACGCGGTGCCAGAGGCCCTGGGGCAAACAGCCTATGCAGGGACAGTTCTGCACCAGCTGTGAGTTCACAATGAAGTCCCATCAGGGTGGCTTTCTGGGATGCAGAGGCAGAATCTGCCTCAGGAAGATGCCATTCAGTTTCAGTGCTCTGACCAGCAAGGGGGTTCAGAAGACGGACATTTGGTCCCATCGCTTACCTATCCAAGGCAACAGCTACTTGGCCAAGCAAGACACAGGACAGAGCATGCCCCGGCTCTCCCGGAAAACAGCCATTTCACACAAAGATCTGTACCTGAATTTTTTTTAAACAACTTTATTCATAATAGCCAGCCCTGAAAAGAACCCAAATGAACATCAACTAGCCAACAGACAGACAAATTGTGGCAAATACCTTAAGTGGCATAGGAGGCAACAATAGAAAGGAAAAAAAAAATAACACAACAGGGATGGACCTCAAAGCTTTACGCCGAGTAAACAAAGCCAGACACAGAAGGCGTCATATTATAGTCTATCATTTATATGAAACTTTAGGGACAACTCTAACCCACGGTGCTGTAGAGCAGATCAATCCCCAGACATAGGTGCTGACAGACAAGGGAACCAAAGAAATCTTTTGGAGAGATGGAGTGTTCTAGATCCTTTTTCTTTAAATATCTAGTTTTTGGGGGTGAGCGGAAGCAGGGAAGGGTCAAAGAAAGGGGGACAGAGTATCCTAAGCAGGCTCTGCACTGACAGGCAGACAGTAGCAAGCCCAGTGTGGAGCTCAAACCCACAAACCGCGAGATCATGACCTGAGCTGAAGTTGGATGCTCAATCAACTGAGTCATCCAGGTGCCCTGGAATGTTCTAGATCTTGATTGCTATATGGTTACACAAGCCTATACATTTGGCTGTACACTGGACATGTGTGCATTTTACTGATGAGAGTTTACTGCAAAAAAGCTAATCTTTAAAAACAAAAAAAATGGGCATTTTCTGTTTCATTGGGTTCATTCTATTTTATGCTGTGCTTAAAAGTGGTGTCCTTTAGCAACATGCAGAAGAATGAGGCTAGACCACTTTCTTACACCATACACGAAAAGAAACTCAAAATGGATGAAAGACCTAAATGTGAGACAGGAAACCATCAAAACCCTAGAGGAGAAAGCAGGCAGTAACTCTTTGATCTCAGCCGCAGCAATTTCTTGCTCAATACATATTCAAAGGCAAGGGAATTAAAAGCAAAAATGAATTATTGGGACCTCATCAAGATAAAAAGCTTCTGCACTGCAAAGGAAACAATCAACAAAACCAAAAGGCAACCGACAGAATGGGAAGAGATAGTTGCAAATGGCATATTGGAGAAAGGGTTGGTATCCAAAATTTGTACAGAACTTACCAAACTCAACACTCAAAAAACAAATAATCCAGTGAAGAATTGAGCAGAAGACATGAATACTTTTCTAAAGAAGACATTAAGATGGTCAACAGACATGAAAAGATGCTCAATGTCACTCATCATCAAGGAAACACAAATCAAAACCACACTGAGATACCACCTCTCATCAGTCAGAGTGGCTAAAATGAATAACTCAGGAAACTAGATTCTGGCAAGGATGGGGAGAAATGGGAACCCTCTTGCACTGTTGGTGGGAATGCAAACTGGTGCAGCCCCTCTGGAAAACAGTGTGGAGGTTCCTCAAAAAATTAAAAGTAGAACTACCCTACGAACCAGCAATGGCACTACTAGTAATTTATCCAAGGGATACAAGAGTGCTGATGCCATCGGGACACATGTACCCCAATATTTACAGCAGCACTTTCAACAATAGCCAGATTATGGGAAGAGCCCTAATGTCCATCAACTGATGAATGGATCAAGAAGATATGGTTTATATATATACAGTGGGATACTACTCGGCAATGAGAAAGAATGAAATCATGACATTTGCAGCAACATGGATTGAACTGGAAAGTATTATGCTGAGCGAAATAGGTCAGAGAAGGACAGATATCATATGTTTTCACTCATATGTGGAACTGGAGAAACTTAACAGAAGACCATGGGGGAAGGGAAGGGGAAAAAATAGTTACAAACAGAGAGGGAGGGAGGCAAACCATAAGAGACTCTTAAATACAGAGAACAGACTGAGGGTGAATGGGGGGTGGGGGAGAGGGGGAAATAGGTGATGGGCAGTAAGGAGGGCACTTGATGGGATGAGCACTGGGTGTCGTATATAAGTGATGAACCACAGGAATCTACCCCAAAAACCAAGAGCACACACTTAACACACTGTGTGTTAGCCAACTGGACAATAAATTTTATTCTTTTTTTAAAAAGTGGTGTCCTTGATTGCTTGTGCGAGGAAACTGAGTAACCAGGGACAGGCATGGGAAAGAGACCTCCAAGCTGTTTACCGTTTTGTACTTTTAAACTTTTGAACTGTGTGGCGGTATTAGTAATTTCTTAAAATAAATAAAATTTAAAATTAAGAAAGACAATTTTAAAAACATGTTCTCTGTTGGTAACATGAGGACATCACAGCCCTAAGACTATTGGGCTGTTGCCCAATCTATTTCAAGTTGTGGAAATCTTGCTTCTTGAGACAGGCACTATATGGGGTCTGTATCTTATCAAACTCCTGTGAGCTGTGAGTGCATACCCTTTCTTAAGCTTTAGTATTCTAGCATTCTTCATAAAATATATCATAGATAAGAACACATACACACAGGTTTAAAACAACCAGAACTTGAATGCCACATAACTACCACCTGAGTCAAAAAACAGAACAGTGCCTGTGCTCCAGAACTTTCTACGTGTCCTTCTGTGGTCATTACCTTCTCACTCTTCCCAGACATAAACACTTTGTTGATTTTAGGGATAAGACTATCTCTCTAATCTCCTATATGCACAGCCCTAGTCAACACTGTGTAGTTTTGCACATTCTAAAACTTTCAAGAAACTGATCATTCTACATATGTGATTCTTCTGACCGAAGTTATGTTTGTAAAATTCATCGACCTTGTTGTCGATAGCTGTAGTTTATTTTCATTGTGATATAGTATTTTATGGTAGGAATATATGTACCAAAATTTATTTACCCATTAAAATATTGATGAACACTTTGACCTTTTTATTTTTTGGTCCCCAATGTCTATTAGAAAAAACAAGTCCCAACACATGGTCTGACATTCAAGGTGAGCACTGTCCCCAAATATGTGCCCCAAACCTCTAGTCTGTCTTATCTCCTTATTTTCTATACCAACTACTGTGTGATTGCATCAAAACATTAAGTACAAGTTCTTAAGGCTGGAATGCTGTTGAGCATATAATAGATCTACCCAAATCATTCCTGCCCGTTGGGGTGTTGGTCAAGCATGGCTGCCTTATGAAGACCGCACAAGCTCTTCCATCCACTTTGCTGTCACTCCCCCAAAACTCCATCAAATGAATTATCCTCTTTCTGATTCTTCTAGTACACCTGCTTCGTGTAGCTTTCTGTTACAGCCATTCGTTATGGCCACAGCTCAGACTTCGTGCTTCGTGGTGGACAGCACTAAGATCTTGCAGATTTTACACATGCAGGTAAACAATGTGAGAGCTTTTCAACCCAAACTCAAAAGCTTGAAAGCTACTGCTCATATCGAGTACTAAACCGTTCAAAGAAAATATGTTTACAAAGTGAATTTCGACAAAAATGAAATAACACCAGTTAAAGAGAACACATCATCACCATTGCTTAGGCCAAGATTAGCGTTCCTCATTTCTAATACTGATCTGCTTTTCTCATGAAAAATACCAAGTTTTAGAGGCCTCAGGACACAGAATGTTAGAGCGTCCTATAATTTAAGATCACTTGATAAGCACAGTATTTAAAGAATACGATGACCCTGAAAATTGTTTTAACTCCAAAAGCAACAGAGTGGGATAAAACACCAACATTTTAATGAAATTAAAAAATGGTTCAGAAATCCCAATTAATAAGTATTTAAGAATTTAAAAAGCAGGACAATTATCTTTCTGTCAGAGAAAGTACATGCACGGAATGTAGATGATGCAAACAGGAGAAGAAATAAATCTGAGAAGCAGAAAAAAGCTATAACTGGACTGAATGCCTGGCCATTGTTTGCCTCTCCATCAGACTCATTAAAAAAAAAAAAAAATGGATGGGGGTGCCTGACTGGCTCAGTAGATAGAGCATGTGACTCTTGATCTCAGGGTCATGAGTTCAAGCCCCAGGCTGGGCACAGAGCTTACTTAAAAATATATATATATTTTTTTAATGGATGGGAGACATCACTCCAAAATAACTCCAAATACATCTTTCAATCATTTTATGCAAAAAAACATTCTCTTTAACGGATATTAAAACTGTATCATAGAAAAGAACGTTTGGAATTTACATTAATTACGCTAAAGTTGTTAATATAAAAAGAGTTCCTACAAATCAATAGGAAAAAAGCCCAACGGCACAGTTAAAAATATGGACAAAAGTTCTTTATAAACAGACCAAAGAAACGATCATTATAATGGCTCCTGAACATAAGAAAAACTGCTCAATCCCAGAAAAATGCAACTTAATGCCAAATTGGGAGGCCCTGTGTTGCCTACCTGCTTTTTAAGAACAAAAAGTTTGGTATAATGCTGTTGGCAAGGGTAGAAACAGGCAGTCGCCCATATTGCTGGCTGGAGTACAAATTAGCAGAATTCCAAGGACGTTCTACAATGATATCCATCAAAATTACATGTGCACATTCTCTCGGACCCAACACTTCGACTTCTGGGACTCTGTCCTACAGAAATGCTTTCATAGATGCAGGATAATGTGTGTCAAAGGGCATTAGCTGTGACACTAAAATAGCAGAAGTCTGGAAATTATCTTGGTCCATTAGTAGGAAACAGGTTAAATAATTTGTGGCATCCTTATGACGGAATTCTATGCAGTTGCAACAGAACAAGAAAGTGATCGCCAAGACATAAGAGAAGAGGAATTGCCCAAATAGTATCTCACAATTTGTGTAGAATATTGCTTATTTGCTAAAACATGCACAATGTGGAAAACTATACCCAGTTTACAGTGCGGTAAAACGAAGGAAACACAGCCCTAAGATTACTGGACTGTGGTTCAGTGTAGCATAATACTATACCCTCCTTATTTGAGGGCTTACAAAACTTCATTAACAGGACAAAGAAATTTGGGATACGCAGTAGAAACGCGCACGGCTAGGATACCCAAAGTAGAGTCACATTCAAGGGGCCTGGTAAGATATAGCTCATTTTAAGAGGAAACCAGGACCGGTTACAGAGCAGCAGAAAAATCTCCAACTGGCTCTAGTTAACAAAGAAAATGGCAGATTGTGTATGTTTTGTGTACTTTACTTCCTAACGTTAAGGTTAAGAAATCTATGTCCAGTAACAAGCTATCTCCTGCCGACCCCGGGCTTATTCTGCACCCGTGTGGATCACACACGTATGAGGACACACGTGCAAACAAAGACCGCGTTTCTCCACCCCCCACAACACTGGTAGCTGAGCACCGGGCACGTCCTTCAAGGAAGGAGTGTCCTTACTGGTGAAGGGCTCTTTCTGGAGACACAAACCTGTTGATCAGGGGCTTTTCTGAGAACATTCCTGTGTATTCTGTCTGTGCTTCACCTGAAAATACGGCTGTTTTCCACACTGGCACACCTGGGGGGAGGGCAGGGGGTGATGTACATAATCCACCTGTTTGCCTCCTGTTTGCTCATCAGGGAGTTAAGAGAGTAAACCCAACCCCCCAGGGAATGGAAAAACAAATCATTCAGTGCCCATCTCGGGTGGCTGCCGAAGGCGGCGCGGTCTTGAGCGTGTACCCGGGCTGGTCCAGACGCCTGCTCGGGGTGCAAGAGCGAATACAAGTTCAAGCGCGTTTGCACTGGCATGGTTTTGGCAAGCAGGTGAAAACGCGTGAGTTTTCGAAAGCAAAGGCCAAAGTTTCGCGGCACGCTGGGTACACCTGCAGGTGCGGATGCTCGCGGGTCAGCCGACCACCCCCCAGGCCAAGCTGCATACACACACGAGGGATGACAAGTGTCTGTTGCGAAGCGCTTCTGGAGGAAACTTGAAGTGTGTGTCTACCTGTTCGAGAAAGGTGGCCCCGAAAGTGGGGCAGGGCGGACACTTCCCCCGCAGGGCTCAACGTGCACCGCACCCCACCCCCCACCCCACCGGGCCCGGGGCGCCCCAAGGTCACCCGCCCTCCTGGGCGTCCCCACCCGCCGCGAGCTCTCACCAGAACAGCAGGTTGGCCCCGACGAAGGCGAGCAGGCTGCGCAGCGGCCTCTCCCAGCTCAGGAGCTCTTCCGCGCGGCAGCCCAGCCACAGCACCGGCTCCCCCAGCAGCCAGGTCACGGCGGCGGCCGCCCCGCCCGCGGCCTCCTCCACCTGTCGGCCCGCGATGACCGCCACCGCCCCCTCCTCCCGCGCCTCCTCTCCCTGCTCCTCGGGGGGAGCCCGGGGCGGCGGCGGCGGCGGCGGCGGCGGCGGCGGCGCCCGCTCCGCGGCAGCCGGGGCCGGGCATCCCTCCGCGGCGTGCTCCGCAGGCGCCGGGCTCGCCATCTTCAGCGGCGCGGGCAGGCGGGCACGGGCGCGCGCGCGGCGCGCCTGGGTGTCGGCGCGGAGAGGCCGGCGGGTCCCCGCGCGGGGCGCGCGCCGCGGGGCGCCGGCGGCTGGGTGCCTTGTGACGTCAGCCCCGGCCGCGGCGGCGGCGGCGGCGGCGGCGGCGCCTCCCCGGGGAAGTGGGCGCGGCCAAGTTCGCGCAGGGGCGGGGCTCGGGGCGGCGTCCCCGGGAGCGCGCGCCCCCCGCGACGGCCTCGCCCGGGACCCCGCGGAGTCAACCGGGCATCTTCACTTTCCCGAGCCGGGGCCGCCGCTCGGCCCTCCGCCTGCCTCGGAGGGCGTCCCGGGGCGCCCCTTCCGCGGGCCGCGGATGGCAGCCCAGGCCTTGGCGGGCACCGCCTGGGCAACCTCAGCGGAGGTCTTGACTCTTCTGGGAATAACGAGATGCTGGAAAGGTTGGGCTGAGAAAGGAAGGAAGAAAAAAAAAAAAAAACATTTGGGTCAATGAAGGAGCGTCAGGCCGCAGCGTCGGGGGAGGGCCCTCCCCTCTCCGACTTAAGCCAAGTCAGCTGCCTCCAAAATTGCACGTTGGGCTGTGGGAGGTACAGGTGAGGAGCCAGGACCCAGGCGGAGAAGGGACGCTTTGCGCGTGTCACGTAAGGCTTGGCAAGCCTTGACTACGGTTACCTCTGAGTCACTCTGGTCTCCGTGTCACAACCGCCATCGGGACATGGGTAAGGCGGCTGTGAGGGGTGACACCGCCCACACGGGCCTGGCCCCGGTATTTCTGGGTTGGGGCGAGCGGACGCAAGCAGTGTAATTGTTATGCTCACTTTTCACCGTTTGCATTTTTTAAAATGTTCTATTCTTTTTTTTTTTAATGGTTTTTTTCTTCATTTCTAGGAGAGAGAGAGAGAGAGAGAGAGAGCGTGAGCAGGGGAGGGTCAGAGAGAGAGGGAGTCACAGACTCTGAAACAGGCTCCAGGCTCTGAGCTGGCAGTCAGCACAGAGCCCGACGCGGGGCTCGAACCAACGAACCGCGAGATCATGACCTAAGAGAAAGTCGGACGCCTAACCGACTAAGCCACCCAGGCGCCCCTAAAATGTTCTATTCTTTAATCCCCCCTGTTCTTACTTTTCTCTAGAATAAAAATACCCCTTCCCTCCCCTCGGGGCATTCTACCTGCAATGAATTAGGGCTTCTTCTATCTTCTTGGGGGTTCATCCTGGCAACAAGCCCACTTTCACAAGATGGATGGAGCTCATTCCCAGAGCAATTAAAGCCTGTTGTTTCAAGGGAGCCTCTGGGGAAGGCTCGGGAATGCTCACCTGGGCCGTCATTATATGTTTATATCTCTGTATACATATGTGAAAAATCATTGATCTGTACATTACACATGTGTGCGCTTGGCCGTATATATTACATACCTCAAGAGGGTATTTTCCTAGAGTTCACACAAGGGTTTGTTGAACACCTACTATGTGCCCAAATGCTTTGCTAGGCTCAGCAGCTACTACTATGGGGAAGTTCACAGGCCAAGGAAGGGCTAATTACAATGTGATAACCGCTGTGATGGATATAATTGCTCAGTGCTGAGAGTCTTAATTTAAATGAAACTACCCCAAATTAGGGAAAGAGTGGAAAAATCAGGTTTCAGGAGGCTCTTCGTAATAATGACATCTCCCCTGAATTGTGAGGAGGACGGAAATAAGGTGGTGGGGGGAGAGGGGGAGGCAATAATTTCTGTTGGGAGACCAGCATGAGAGAAGGTGTGCCGTTACAGATGGGGGTGCACAGTTCCTTATGTGTATTTGCAGGGTCCACTGAGACCTTGATGAGCCACTAGTGCTGGAAAGTTTGGGGTTTTCCTGAAGACGATGCAGGATCACTGGTGCATCTGACTTGCGTTTGTAGAGAACCTGAAAAGCCGGTAGGAAGCGGCCACAAAACACCGTGGAAACAACTCAGGTATTTTTTCCGCAAAAGAAAGACTGTCTTTTCCAGCACGCTGGTTCTGTCACTTGGCCCTGCTGCAGAAGCTTCTGCAAGACAGATGATGCTCTGTGAGGTAGTGTGGCCTTTGTTGACCACAGCCCCCTGGGGTAGGATAGTCTACAATTTTCAGTAGGCTCCGCAGCTGGAAGGGAGAATGCAGGGCCGAGCAGAAGCCCACCCAGGTCATCCCCATTGTCCAGAGGGGATGTGCTCCCGGAAACACGTTGGCAAGATTCTTCACATTCCTTCTTCTCCCCCTGAGTTCTAACTATTGCCGTGAGGATCTGAGGAAGTAGTAAAAGATGTGGACAAGACACATCAAAGCTAAACGTCAGTTTCTCTACGTGGTTTGCAACACTTACTATCTCTGTTTAAGAGCTATCGGGCGGGGGCCTGGGTGGCTCAGTCAGTTGCTAAGTGTCTGACTTCGGCTCAGGTCATGATCTCTGGGTTCATGCGTTCCAGCCCCTTGCCGGGCTCCTTGCTGATCGGTGTGGAGCCTGCTTGGGAGTCTCCCTCTGTCCCTTTCTCTCTCTCTCTGCCCCTCCCCTGCTCACGTTCTCTCTCTCTCTCTCAAAATAAATAAAAAAAAAAAGAGAGAGATCATCTCTTATACCTTATGATGCCTACCTGTGGCTATGTGAAATCTTTTTCTTCTCTCTTAAGATTAATACACAAAAATGCTACACAAAACTGTTTTTGCGTAAAAACCTGGCCTGATTGCCCTAATCTGGCCTTTTCACCTCTGACCTCGAATAATTGCTGACAATGTCACAGAAGTAGACACATAGACACATAAATAGGTGCTACTAGGTGAGTTTTTTTTTTTGTCTAATTGTCTTTGTGATGTTTCAGTAATTTATTGCTAAGATTACATAAAAATAATACTTATGATTACAGTAAACCTTGTCCCCTAGTTGCAAGAAATTGCCATGTTTAAACCCCATTTGGGTAGCCTCACTGTTCAGGATTCTCTTCTGAATTTTGCATTTCTGTATATCGAGAACAGAATGATGAACACTAATGAGCTAAAAACTTTGAAATATATATCCGAGGAAGACCAGTAAATTGGGAATGTATTGAGGGGTGTTGGGGTGGGGGATAGGAAGAGAGAAAATAGTTGAGGCCACCAAATCTAAGAGACTATTTAGAAAAGAGCACAGCCCCAGCAAAGAAAGCCAAAATACACATAGGAACTCTTTTTTTTTTAATGTTTATTTATTTTTGAGGGGGGGGTGAGGGGGACAGGGACAGAACGTGAGCAGGGGAGGGGCAGAGAGAGAGAGAGGGGGAGACGCAGAATCTGAAGCAGGCTCCCGGCTCTGAGCTGCCAGCACAGAGGCCGATGTGGGGCTCGAACTCATGAACTGTGAGCTCATGACCTGAGCCAACGTCCGATGCTCAACTGACTGAACCACCCAGGCGCCCCTACACATAGGGACTCTTAAAAGAGTTTGCTCACCTTAGTCTTCCAAAAGTAGCTGGAAAGCCTGTAATAGGAGAGAGAAATAAGGAATAATTCTTACTTCAGGAGCCACATAGGCAACATCAGGCTAAGCCTAAGAATGAGATGGCAGTGCCCCAGTATCGCTTTTATTTTTTCCTTAAAATGTTTTCTGTTAGAATCTGCAGTGGGCCCGTGACTAGTCACATGCAAGGAGCCATGCATACATGTTGTATTATTTATTAGTCCTGCAGAGAGATGCTTTTGTGCTGATCATCTTACGGAAGCCATTTTACCTTCCTATTCTTGCCACGTCCTCCAGTCCTTATTCCTAATTTCCCCTAATTTCCGGGTCACTGAGCTGGGAGACGTAAGCCCAGATAAATAGGAACAGTACACCAAAATAGAAACACGTAGGAAATGGAAAGGAAGATGGTACCCAGTTTCCAAGGCTCAGCTCATAGAAGGGACTGGTTATTTCTGCTTTGCAGTTGACTCTTGTGCTTGTAAGAATTGGAATATCCGAGGCGCCTGGGTGGCTTAGTCGGTTAAGAGTTCGACTTTCGCTTAGGTCATGATCTCGCGGTTCGTGGGTTCGAGCCCCGCGTCGGGCTCTGTGCTGACTGCCAGCTCAGAGCCTGGAGCCTGTTTCAGAGTCTGTGTCTCTCTCTCTCTCTCTCTGACCCTCCCCTGCTCATGCTGTCTCTCTCTCTCTCTCCTAGAAATAAATACAAATATTAAAAAAAAAAAAAAGAATTGGAATATCCGAGCTAGAATAGTCTACACTTGACAAGCGTCTGTCAGGGAGGTGCTTACTGGAGTTGAAAAACATCGCATCAAGACGGTGGCCATCTGTATACCAGCTGGGATACTTGGGTTAGGTTATTGCTCCCTGGCGCTATACCAAAGACGTTTTCAAGACTTCAGAACTGAGGTCACACTACAGTAAGAGTATATCCTGAAAAGGTACTGTCTATTGCACGTGTGCGTGCACACACACAGGTGATGAGAATGACCCCAAGATGTTGACTTCCAAGCCCTTCCCACTGGGCTAGCAGTCACACCCAAGGCAGCAGACCAGCCACTGCTCTGGTCCTATGTTGGAGGAGATCATCGAGAGGCTGTGCCTATTGGTTGACCCACAAGCTGGACCTGGGCAACTGCAGGCTCCCCACCCCCTCCCCTGTCCTTGGGATGTCTGTTTTATACGTCATCCCACAGCGCGCGCCGTTTCAAGGACACAGTCTTGAGAGAGTAAGGTGGTGGTGCTTATCTGGATGGTATATGTGACTGAACCCAGGTAAGGCCTGTTTAAAGACTTAAGATTCTGGCCGGTGGGTGTAAGCTCTTGCCCAAGACAAGCCTCATCTGTTAAGTTCCCTGCTTTCTTAACTTGCCCGCCCAGCCTCGGGAGTGGTCTGCCCCGTTCTCCAGCCTCTCCCTGGCCTCCGTGTGTGTGTACAGAGGTGGGGTGTTCAGATTCCACCCCGGAAGCTCCCCAGGTTGTGAACCACCATCCTGGTCTGCAACCTCTTGTGTCTTTTTACCCCTTTATGGTCCTGGCTCTGTCTCACTGCAGTTCTGTATCATTCATCCCTTATTTCTTCTTTTATTGATCCTTAAACATTCAGTAAGGACTGGTTGTGGGCTTCTAGCAAGATAAACGGGGGCTGTTCATTTCCGTCCTGGTGCCTGGGTCCTGGGCAAGGGAAGCTGCAGAAGGCAGCCAGGAGGTACGCACAGCCCGAAGGCAGGAGCGAGGACAGCCTGGCCCCGGGGAGGAAGCCCTGAGCGGCCCTGAGTGAGAGGACCCAGTGGGACGCCCAGTGGTTACTCAGAAGGGCCTCCTGCGTGTGCTGCTAAGGAGTTTGAACTTTGAGGTCATGGGCGGTGGTGGGGAGTTGGGGGGGTTCCATAGGAGGGTGAAGGGCTTGGCTTGTGTTTTAGAAAGGTATAATCTGGACAGGGGATTCCACAGAGCCTGGCGGGCCGCTGGAAGAAACCTGTTCCTTGTCATTGACGAAGGGGGGAGGGGAGGAGGCGCTGGGCACCGAGGTCCGTGGCGGGCAGCAGCAGGGGGCCTGGCCCCGAGGTGGCCCGGGCAGAGAGAACGGGCAGCACGAAAAGCAAGGCCAGCGTGAGTTCCGAGGCACCGGCCGGAGCAGATGGCCTGCACGTGGGGTAGAGACTAGATTGAGGCTTTCGGGTAAACAGATCAGACAGGGGAGAGCTTTGAGCGCCACTCTCCAAGCTAAGTCACTAGTCCCCTGAGCCACGGAGTTTCTGAAATTCCTCGATTTCTTTCTGTTGTTGTTTGCTTTTACCAAGAAAGTGGTAGACCCCAAACACCAGTCCCCTGAGGTCCCAGGTACCCCAGCTCGGCTTCCAGCATCAAAGCAAACCTGTGGGTGGGATTGCCTTCAAACCCAGGTCTGCAAATCAGGCCTCCCAGGCTCCAGGGGAATACCAGAATCAGATTCGTGGAATGGAATGAAAACAGCTGTGGGAGTCCCAGCCCACGGGTATCCCTTCGCAATGTGGTGCTGGCTTGTCACCTGTTATGAATTTTAGTTCATTAGAAATTAGGCACAAAACCTGGTGACCCTTTAGGCTGGGCTAGCACGCGGGTGAGCTGTGTCCCATGTATCCCTTAGGCCGTGCGCTAGTGGGCACAGCTGGGTGTTACTTCACCACCAGGAGTGTGCAGGGTGCCCTGAAGCTTTGTAAGACTCAAGTGTCTTCTGAACCATCCAAGGAGTTTCAAGATCTAACACAGTTCAGAGTGTTGTGTATTTGCAGCCAATTCATTGAAACTTGCTGGTTTCTCCGTAGACTGTTTGCAGCTCCGGCACTCTCCCTGTGCCCTCAGGCAGAACTGCCCTCAAAACCAGATTTGGAGGCTGACTCCGGGCTGCCTGGACAAGGGCCTGGCAGAGACTGAAGGCCATTCTCTTTTCTCTAGGGAGAAGGTACATGTGGACCCAGGGATGGCATCTGCTTCCACAGCTGGCTTCCTGCAGCCCCCACTTCCCCTGGTGCCAAGCAGATTCCTTGCAGAACCTTGGCCAACAGCTGGCATCCGGCGTACTGTAGAGCGTATTCCCCTGCGGATGACGTTGCTCTTGCCCCGTCCAGAAGGGAGATGACAGAGTTGGAGTGGAGAGGCTCCTTCTACAGGAATGTCCACCCCAGTGGGCTCCTGAGAGCGCCCTGGCCACACGCCTTGTAAGTTAAGCTTGCTCCTCTCAGAATGAGGAGCCATCACACAGACATGCCCACCACCCCCAGCCTGAGAAGCAGCATTTACAACTGCCTTCTCAGCTGCAAGTCGCCCACATTCCGAAAGACAGGAAACACTGGAGTAAGTTATTTTTTAATGTTTTTTTAATTTATTCTGAGAGAGAGAGAGACAGTGTGAGCAGGGGAGGGTGAAAGAGAGAGATACAGAATCTGAAGCAGGCTTCAGGCTCTGAGCTAGCCATCAGCACAGAGCCTAATGCGAGGCTCAAACCCACAAACCATGTGATCATGACCTGAGTCAGATGCTTAACCGACTGAGCCACCCCGGCGCCCCATGGAGTAAGTTTTGATTCTGGTCTCTCCTTTATTCCACCTGGAATAATCATGTGTCAGGCTAGCCCAAGACCATGCTGGTTAATGCCTGCTGTTTGACATGGTTATTTTTAAATTTTTTTCAAGTTTTATTTATTTGAGACAGAGAGAGAAAGCATGCAAGTGGGGGAGGAACAGAGAGAGAGGTAGAGACTCTCAAGCAGGCTCTGTGCTGGCCGTGCAGAGCCTGATGTGGGACTTGAACTTATAAATCATGAGATCATGACCTGAGCCAAATCAGGAGTCAGATGCTCAATCAGCTAAGCCACCCAGGTGCCTCCCGGCATGGTTATTATTATTTTTTTTAATATAGTTTATTGTCAGGTTGGTTTCTATATAACACCCAGAGCTCATCACAAGTGCCCTTCTCCATGCCTATCACCCATTTTCCCCTCTCTCCCACCCCCATCAGCCCTCAGTTTATTCTCAGTATTTAAGAGTCTCTTGTGGTTTTGTCTCTCTCCCTCTCCTTAACTAGTTTTTCCCCCTTCACCTCCCCTACGGTCCTCTGTTAAGTTTCTCCTGTTCCACATATGAGTGAAAACATATGGTATCTGTCTTTCTCTGCCTGACTTATTTCACTTAGAATAACGCCCTCAATTCCATCCATGTTGCTACACATGGCCAGACTTCATTCTTTCTCATTGCCATGTAGTATTCCATTGTATAGATGAACCACATCTTCTTGATCCATTCATCAGTTGATAGACACTTAGGCTCTTTCCATGATTTGGCTATTGTTGAGAGTGCTGCTATGAACATTGGGGTACATGTGCCTCTATGCATCAGCACTCCTGTATCTGTTGGGTAAATTCCTAGCAGTGCTATTGCTGGGTCATAGGGGAGTTCTAGCATTAGGTTTTTGAGGAATCTCCACACTATTTTCCAGAGGGGCTGCACCCACCCCTCTGTTTACATTCCCACCAAGAGTGTAAGAGGGTGCCCATTTCTCCACATCCTCGCCAGCATCGATTGTCTCCTGATTTGTTCATTTTAGCCACTCTAAGCAATGTGAGGTGGTATCTCAGTGTGGTTTTGATTTGTATTTCCCTGATGATGAGTGACATTGAGCATTATTTCATATGTTTGCTGGCCATGTTGCTTTCTTTTTCAGAGCGTCTTTTTTTTAATGTTTTATTTCTGAGAGAGAGAGACAGCGAGCAGGGGAGGGTCAGAGAGAAGAAGGAGACACAGAATCAGAAACAGGCTCCAGGCTCTGAGCTGTCAGGCACAGAGCCCAACACGGGGCTCGAACCCACGAACCGTGAGATCATGACCTGAGCCAAAGTCAGATGCTTAACCAACTGAGCCACCCAGAAGTATCTTGATTTGGCTGATAAATTATATGGACCTCCCCCCCCCAACTACCCCCAGTCTTTCAACAGTCGCTGAGAGCTCTTCTTAAAGACTCGCATGCCCATATACCTCGCTCTCCAGTATCAGGGCCGCCATGCCTGCTCACGCCACATCACCTGACACCAGTCTGAACTGGAGAAGCCTTGTACCCCCTCCTCTTCCAGATCCAGACCATCTCAGGCTGTGTTCCTCATTCTTGGAACTAATGAGGGTTTTCAGTGAAAGTCAAAGAATGTGGGGCTGGGGGAAGATCTGAACTCAAGCTATCCACAAGTTCAAGGTCATGATGTGATATTATAGCTACATCGACAGAAAGAGCCTGGACTCAGTGGCACCCATGGCAATGAGCTCCCTTAAAGCTCATTTCCTGCCAGAAAAGAACAGGGGTTCCTTAAAGAATTGGCTGATACTGGGTCTAAGTTAGTAACATCTTGTGTGCCAGGAAGCAAAACACATTCAAAAAGCATTTAAAACTATGTCAAAAGGACACAGAAGCCAGCTTTGAAAGGGAACCCACATACTAAATCTGAGAAACTTCAAGGATCAAAAAAATCATCCTGGGAAATGATTATATTGAGTTAAAAAAATCTTCCGGCTCCACAATGATACTCAAAGGGGGTAGGAGGGAGGCTCTGTATTATAAGTTAATAAGTATAAACTGTAGATTTAGAAAAGCACCATTTTGTTAACTCTCAATGTAAACAGTGATTCAGGCAATGATCATCAATTACCCACTGGGAAAAAGACTAAGGAAGACACGTTTACATGATCTCACAGGTTACTTACTAATTACAAAGTGTGTCTTTGCATTGGAGAGATCTCTACCTTATCTGCATCTCATCAAGCTGGGCATCTCCAGAAGTGGGACAATCTGACCTTATGAGCCCCCTGACCTGATGTCATGGGAGGGACACAACAAATCTTGCTGGAAGCCTTTGACCTGAATCAAATCCTAACAAAACAATGTCCTACATTCTACACGTCAGTTGACCTGGATCTTCAGGTGCTTGATATCAACAGAGGAAGGGTTTGAGAAGAAGAGCTAAAACAGCCAAGTCAATGTGTAAAACTTGATTGGATTCTGGGTCGAAAAAAAATGCTATCAAAGACATTTGGTGGAAAAATAAGGAACATCTGAGTCCAGATTTTATGCTAGATAATTTTGTTGAATTAATATTGCTTTTCTTAGGTGTGATAAAGGTGTTCTGGTGATGTAAGAGAAAGTCCTCCTTCCGAGTACGTATTTGAGGGTGAAATGCCATAATGGGACATATATATAGAAAGAGAAATAGAAATGGGGGAAATGGGTGTGGCAAGATGTTGGCAAATCTATGTGAGGAGTATCCGGCTGTTCATCGTACTGTTCTTTCAACTTTCCTGTGGGTTTGAAACTGTCAAAAGAAAAAAAAATGTTTTCTAGAAGACTGTGAGAAAATAGGAAATAGAAAAAGTTCTTACAGTTTTTCATTTTCAAGACTGTGACCTTTGGTGATTTCTCCTTCCCACGAACTCTTGCTTGACTTAACATCATTGTGACAACCCTGAACGAGGGAATCCAATGATGGCAGACATATTGTAGCAACAGGAAATGAACTCTTTCCATGTTCTCCAGAGAACTGAAGCTTTTCTTTAATCCAGGCTTCTATTGAGTAAGACCCTATGTACTAGGTACTTAATCTGTGTACTGTGTACATAGTACTATGTACCTGATCCTTGTACTATATCCAAGATCCTATGAGAGGCACTGTAAGTGATACAAAGGTGAACAGCAATATGGTTTCTGCCTTCAAAGGGCTTAAAATCTAACAGAAAAAAACTGGCCCAGCAAATGGTTTTTGAGTGGCTATTATGAGCTAAACAGGAGACCAGGACTAGGAATCTAATTATTTTTAGTTACTTATTTTTAATTTAAGCCCATGTTAGTTACCATATAGTGTAGCACTGGTTTCAGAAGTAGAACTTAGTGATTATTCATCATTTACATATAGCACCCAGCGCTCACCCCAACAATCACCCTCCTTAATGCCCGACACCCATTCAGCCCATCCCCCCACCGAAAATCCCTCCAGCAGCCCTCAGTTGTTCTCTGTATTCTCTTATGGCTTGCCTCCCTCTCTGTTTTTCTTATTTTTCCTTTAGGGATCTAATTACTATTATTGCTATTACAATCTACTAGCTCTTATTATACCCAGTCCTGCCATCAAAGAGCCTCTTGTCTTGAGAAAAACAGACACATACATTAATTTCAAGACAATAAGACTAATGAAAAGATCTTTATCATTATCTAAACACTATGACAAAGCATCCAGGGACAGCTTATGAGCAAAGAGGACATCTATGTTAGGGCTTGAAGAGTAGGTTGGAATGTTCTCAAAACAATTTGGTAGGCATTGCAAGTAAATAGAATAAAATATGTAAAAGCATGAAGGTATGAAATGAACATGACATGTTTAGGGATCCACAGGTGCTAAATATAGCTAGAATTTGGGGTTTTAGAGAAGAATAAGAGATACAGAATGGGGACTAGAACTTGAACTTGTTGATAAAGAGCTTTCATGTTACACTGAGGAGTTTGAGCTGCATTCTTTAGATGATGGGAGATTTTGGAGGCAAGTGTCACGATCAGATTCTTAGAAAGGTAACCCTGGTGGTGGAGTAGCATGTGGATTGGAAGGAGATGAAGCAGAGAGACTGGTTAACAGACTCTATAATCGTCCAGGTGAGAGATGCTGAGAGTCGAAACCAAGACAGAGAATATGGAGGCAGAGAAAGGGAAACGCAGGAGGCATTTTGTGTATTGCACCAGCAGGGCTTTGGTGACTGAATGGATGTTGGGGAAAGACGGTCAGGGGATTGTCAAAGCTAACTCCAGTATTAGGGCTCTCCAGAGAAACAGAACCAATGGTGTGTGTGCGTGTGCATGCATGTGCATGCGTGTGTGTGTGTGTGTGTGTGTGTGTGTGTGTGGTAGAGCTGGGGACGTGGGATTTAAGGAATTGGCACCTGAACCTATGTGCACAGGCAAGTCTGAAACCTGCTGCATAGACGTGGAGGCTGGAGATTCAGGCGGGAGTTAACGTTGCAGTCTTGAGTCCAAAGGTAATCTGGAGACTGAATTCCTTCCTGCTCAAAGGATTTCAGTCTTTTCTCTTAAAGCCTTTAACTGATTAGATGAGGCCCACCCACACTATGGAGGGTATTGTGCTTTTCTCAGTCTACTGATTTAAATGGTAGTCACATCTAGGGGCACCTGGATGCCTCAGTTGGGGAAGCAACCAACTCTGATTTCGTCTCAGGTCCTGATCTCCCAGTTGGTGAGTTCGAGCCCCATGTTGGGCTCGGTGCTGGCAGTGCAGAGCCTACTTGGGATTCTTTCTCTCCCTCTCTCTGCCCTCCCCTATTCGCTCTCTCTTAAAATAAATAAACTTTAAAAAGTAAAATAACTGTTAATCACATCTAAAAAATAACTTTATAGTGACATCTAGACTGGTGCTTGACCAAAAAAAAAAAAAAAAAAAAAAATTGGGCGCCATAACCTAGCCAAGCTGACCCATAAAATTAAGTGTTATCACCCCTCATTGTGCCAGTACTAAAATATGAAATAGAGGAGAAAACTTGGGAACGGACTTGGAGAAAAAAATCCCCATCAATTTAGAAGGTGTTGAATTTCAGTTGGTCATGTCTAGTGGTCCTCTGGACGGCAGGAGACAGATCTTTCCTTCTTTTTTTTGAAGGTTTTATTTTAAGTAATCTCTACAGCCAACGTGGGGCTTGAATTTACAACCCTGAGATTGTAAGTGAGTGAGAGTCACGTGCTGTATGGACGAGCCAGCCAGGCACCCCATGGAGACAGATCTCTCTAGTTTAGAGATCTTAGTGGAGCCATAGAATGAGGTGAGGCTTCTTCACAAGAGACTGTTCGTTTGTTCATTCATTCAACAGTGAATGTCTCCTGTGCATGTCTCTGGGCCAGATGCTGTTCCAGGCTGGAGGACCACAGTGTGTTGCAGGTAATGTTCCTGTCCTCCTAGAGCATAAATCTTAGATGACTTGCCGGATCGTGAGGAAATATGCATATGAACATAAAAATGTGTGTCATATGCTGCCGTGTAACAAACCGCTCCCAAACTTGGTGGCCTCAGACAACTTTGATTTGCTCACGACTGAGTGAATCGGCAGTTGGGGAGAGGTCAGCCGGAATGGCATGTCTCCGATCCACGTGGTGTTGCTGGGTCACGTGTGCAACTAGCACAGTTCGCAGATGCTGGGTGGGACTAGGCTGGGGGTGTCAGCAGATGTGTCTTCGGTGTTCCCCAGGTGGCCTCGCCAGCAGGCTGGCTTCAGGCTTCCTCATTTGGCAGCTGGAGGTCCATGAAGGCATCCCCTACTGTGCAAGCACGTCTCGAGCTTCTGGTTGGGTCACATTTTCTAATGTCCGAGGGGCCAAAGCAAGTCACACGGCTAAGCCCAGAGTCATTGTGAGGGGCAACAGCACAAGAGCACGGGGACCGTTGAGGGGCGCCTGGGTGGCTGAGTCGGTTAGGCGTCCGACTTTCACTTAGGTCATGATCTCGCGGTTCGTGGGTTCGAGCCCCGCGTCGGGCTCTGTGCTGACTGCCAGCTCAGAGCCTGGAGCCTGTTTCAGAGTCTGTGACTCCCTCTCTCTCTGACCCTCCCCTGCTCACGCTGTCTCTCTCTCTCTCTCTCTCTCTCCTAGAAATAAATAAAACATTAAAAAAAATTAAAAAAAAAAGAGCATGGGGACCATTGACATAAAGTGACACAGGTTAAGTGCAGTGAAGAAACACAGGACAGAGTGGAAAGGGGAAGTGCTTTGGAAGAGACGGGAGGGGTTGAGAGATGTGACTTTTGAACAGACTTCAGTGGGGGAAGACAGCCAGTCACACGGAGTTCTGGAAGCAGAGCGAGCGATGATCTGAAGTGAGAACTAGTTTGTGCTCAAAGAACAAGAGGCTAAAATGAGAAGAGCAGTGTGAGCCAGGGGGCTTGGAGTGAGGGAAGGTCACTGAGTGAGGAGAGGAAGGCAGTGGGGCATCACGAAGGGCACGGCAGCCCTGCATCACATTTAAAAGATGGTAGAAAACTAATGAAGGGTGTTGTGCAAAACATGACTTCATTCAATATTCATCTTTTTAAAAAAAATTTGTTTATTTTTGAAAGAGTGTGAGCAGGGGAGGGACAGAGAGAGAGAAAGACACAGAATGCAAAGCAGGCTCCAGGCTCTGAGCTGTCACCACAGAGCCCGACATGGGACTTGAACCCATGAACTGTGAGATCATGACCTGAACCAAAGTCTTAACGCTTAATCAACTAAGCCACCCAGGTGCCCCTCATCTTTCTTTTTAAAGTTTATTTATTTTGAGAAAGTATGTGACCACATGTGAGCAGGTGAGGGGCAGAGAGGGGTGCGGGGAGAATCCCAAGCAGGCTCCACACTCAGCACCAAACGCAATGTGGGGCTCGATCTCACGAACTGTGTGAGATCATGACCCCAGCTGAAATCTGAAATCAAGAGTCCCGACGCTTAACCAACTGAGCCACACAGGTGCCTCTTAGTTTTCAGCTTGAAAAGATTGTTCTGGTCATTGATGAGGAGACCAGCATGAAGCAAGGAGATCAGTTAGGGATTACTGGACTAGTCAGAGCTATTGGCAGTGGTGGACGGTGAGAAATGATTGGATTTGGAACACATCTGGCACATACAGCCAGCAGGAATGTTGCATCCAATGTAAGGTGTCAGGGACA
This sequence comes from Hyaena hyaena, assembly GCF_003009895.1. Lineage (NCBI taxonomy): Eukaryota > Metazoa > Chordata > Mammalia > Carnivora > Hyaenidae > Hyaena > Hyaena hyaena. The sequence continues at coordinate 2,208,861 of NW_024080780.1, forward strand.
GAGAGGAGTTACAAATGACATCTAACATCTGTAGAGATAGGAAAGATGTGGGAGAGGAAATTCTCTCTTGGGAGAGGAATTCTCTCTTGGACATACTATACTTCATGTGCCTAATACAGGTCCAAGCACAGACAAGTAGGAAACTGGATCTGAAAACTGTGAGCTCAGGGAAGATAAAGTCAACATCTAAAGGACACAAAAGCCATAAGACTACATGGGATAAATTGGAAGATGTGCTAGAAGATACAGTGTTTTCTGCTTCTCCTTGGGTTTTCATAATTAAATAAGAAGGTGGGGCATGGGCGGAATAGTGATATGAAGTTTAAAAACAGGAATTTTGAGGTAGTGGCTTTGGGACCCAGGAGACCGTGGGAGACCCTTCACTAGGGAAGGGTGGGAGGGTGGATGCGATGGGTGGCCTCTGAAAATCGTGGTCATAAGCTTAAAGCGAGAGTGTGCTTGGGTGTTTCTCCGGCAACATTCATCTGCTCTTATACAGACTTAGAGAATTGGGTTTTCTGTGGGTGGTTTTTTTTAGGATAAGTGGAGAAGAGGAAGAGATAGGAAGTTGTTGAGGGTGAATATAATTGAATGATATAGTGATGGGCCAGAGATTCAAATCTGGGGGAGGAGGGAAGTGAAGGCATTGAAGAAAATGGTGCCCTCATGGTTGGGAGGCCCTGATGAGAGGTGTTCCTAGTAGGGAGCACACTGGAAAGCAGTGGAAAGGAGTCCGTGGAGGCTAGAATTTAGGAGGACAGGACACTAGGGCAACAGATCAAGAAGTCAGGGCACTGGGTGGATCGTTCATGTGAAAGAAGTCTGCAGACTTCTGGACACCAGGCATGAACTTGAGACTTTGTGTTGGGGTTGTGTCCCCTCAGCTTCCTGGTCATCCATCCTTGACTTTTTTTTTTTTTTATGTTTATTCATTTTGAGAGAGAGAGTGTGTGTGCATGTGCAAGCAGGGGAGGGGCAGAGAGAGAGAGGGAGAGGGCCCTGCCTGGAGCGCAGTGCCGGGCTCAGTCACATGACTAAGATCATGACATGGGCTGAAATCAAGAGTCCGACCCTCAACCAACCGAGCCACCCAGGTGCCCCATCTTAGACTTCTTTTAATTGTATAAGTTGAACAGTCACTTGTCCACAACCCATCTGTTTTGCCCTGAGGGATGCAGTAACTAATAGGATTTTGAGTTAATTCCCTTGAATGATCCTTTCTGGCTGGAAGAAGAGTTTTTCATATTTGAGGGAAAGAGTCCCTATGAATATCTCTCAGCCAGAAGGACAGACTGTGGCAAGTGTGGCAAGTGACAGCCAGCCAGCTTCATTCTCCCCTTATGTAATGCAGAGTGTAACTGAAAGGTAGTTGCGCGCCTGGAACTGCATTTCCCAGCATCCCTTGCCTAGAAGTAATGCCAGGGGGCGCCTGGGTGGCTCAATCGGTTAAGTGTACGACTTCGGCTCAGGTCGTGATCCCGCGGTTCATGGGTTTGAGCCCCGGGTCGGGCTCTGTGCTGACAGCCAGCTCAGAACCTGGAGCCTGTTTCAGATTCTGTGTCTCCCTCTCTCTCTGACCCTCCCCTGCTCACGCTGTCTCTCTCTGTCTCTCTCAGAAATAAATAAAAAACATTAAAGAAAAAAAAGAAGTAATGCCACGTGACATCACTTCCAGGCCAAGGAGGCTAAAAGGCTTTTGATCCTATCCAGTCAGTTGCTTCCTTTTTGCCAACTTTGTTTGTGCCTGGGGTAACCTTGGAAGATAAATGTTGAAGAAGGCAGAACCCCTGTGAGCTGGGCCCCTGAGTAGCCACAAGAGCAGAGCCGATACCCTCCGACTGTTACCTCCATATTGGTAGCAGTTCTTAATAGCAGTAGTTACTTGAAGTGTAGGTGTTCACCAAAGCCGCTAGAGTTACCTAGTACATACTATGCTCTCTGTACATTCCATATCAAATCTGCATAGAATAAAATAGTGTCTGTACGAATGGATTTTTACCAGATTTGAAGGCGTGTTTGTGATGGTCTGATTGGCATATAGGTTATGTGACATACATAAATGTCATCCGAGAGGCCCAGGGACATTTTTCAGAGCTGGGCAATTATTCACAACTAAAAATGAAGTATAATTGGGGTGCCTGGGTGGTTCAGTCAGTTGAGCATTTGACTATTGATTTCAGCTCAGATCATGATCCCAGGGTCATAGGATCGAGTCTCACACCAGGCTCTGCACTGAGCACAGAGCCTGTTTTAAAATTTTCTCTCTCTCTCCCTCTGCCCCTTTCTCCCCACTCACACTCTCCCCCCTCTCTCTAAAATTAAAAGAAAAAAGAATTCTAATAAAAGACAATGTTAATACAATCAACAAATACACACCTTCTCTGTCCTAAGCTTTTTTTTTTTTTAATATTTTTTATTTATTTCTAGGAGAGAGAGAGAGAGCGTGAGCAGGGGAGGGTCAGAGAGAGAGGGAGACACAGACTCTGAAACAGGCTCCAGGCTCTGAGCTGGCAGTCAGCACAGAGCCCGATGCGGCATTCAAACCCACGAACCGCGAGATCATGACCTAAGCGAAAGTCGGACGCTTAACCGACTAAGCCACCCAGGCGCCCCTGTCCTAAGCTTCTTGATCTAAGCCGTCATGTGGGTCCTCGTGTGTATACATCGTGGGTACCTCCGGTTCTGTGGCCGAGCTTAGCCGGGGCTCTGTGGATCCTCCTGCCACAGACTTAGAAGAAACGCTCCCCTTGAAGGCGTGTGTCGGTTTCCTATTGCTGCTGTCACAAGTTACCACCACCTCAGTAGCTGAAAACAGTAGTTTATTTCTCACAGTTCTGGAGGTCGGAAGTCTGGAATGAGACCAACAGGGCCAAGACCAGGGTGTCACCAGGGCTGGCTCCCCACGAGGACACCGAGCCAGAATCCTTTGCATGCCTGAAAGTCGCCTGCACGGCTCCACCTGTGGCCCCTTCTCTGCATCACTACAACCTGTGGCTTCGGTCGCCGCATCTACGGAGTCCGCACTCCTGCCTGCCTTCCCGAAGGACACATGAATCCCCTGGCCCTACGTGAGTAATCTCAAAACCCCCAGTGTAATCACGTCTGCAAAGCTGCTTTTGCCATACAAGGTAACCCTCACAGGTCCCGGGGGTCAGGATGTGGACATCTTTCAGCCTGCCACAGTGCGGCATGTGGCTTCGGCGTGGCTTTGAAAGGCACCAGCTGATAAGGAAATGGGAGGGGACGGACTCCCCACCCAGTGAACTTCAGCCCATGGGAAACAGGACCAGCTCCAGAAATATCTCTTCTTCTCCTGGACGGCTGCTCTGAGGCAGGAGTTCCTATACAACTTGTGCAGAGTATCCCACGTGGCCCTGCGCCTGGGCTCTCCTGGTGGGCCGCGGGGAAGCAGGGGCCGCTTTGTCTTGCTTCCCATCCTTCTCTGCCTCTCTCCCTTACCCTCAGTGCCCTGGGCTGCACTTCCCAAAGCTCTAGCACTTTCCCTCTGCCCTGGGCTCTGTTTTCCTGGGGTGGGGGGGTGGGGGGGGGAGGGTCTCAGCCGGGGTGGCCCCCACATTGAAAGTTACAATTCACTCTTTCATTTAAGAACTAATTCCTGAGCACCTACCATGTTCTGCCCTGGTCCTGGTTCAGAGTGACACTAACAAACCCAGGAAGATTTCTGCTCTTCCAGAGATGACCTTCTACTTGCGGAAGACAGTCAATAAGCAATTAAGCAAGAAAATACTCTTTAGTGGTGAGCGCTCCTTACAGCACGGTGACACAGTAAAGACTAGCTCTTCTACATTTGGTGGTGAGGAAACACGTTTCTGGAGAGGTGACATTTTAAGCTGAAGCCTGAATGACCGAGTCACAGGTGCAGAATCAGGGGAAGGAGAAGTGGGCTGAATGGCCACGGGACATCACATGGGGACACAGTCTTGCCTTCAGCCAGTTTGCAGCCGATGTTTCTCACATGGAAGATTCTAGGTACCGTGGCCTGGTTGAACAGCAGCAGAACTTTACTTTTAAAAAATCCATGATTCTACCGAGCAACAAAAGGCCAGATGGTTTAAAATACAAAATAAACATTTCAGGCAGGAGCTCTCTGCTCCCAGTAAATGGGACTCTCTCTTTGACGTGAAGGGATGTGTTTTATTTTAAAAGTTAGATTTCTTCCTGCTGCGTTTTCAATTCAGCCTCATATAAGAGGAAGGACCATGAAACTAGAAGTTCTGAGTCTTTAGCTCCCTCACCTGTATAAGACAGAACTTGGGTTATGAACCCATTTCCTTCTGTCTCCAACGTGTTTTTGTTTTTATGATTAGCTGTTATTTGTAGCACAGGACTTTGTTTCACCGCATTTCAAATGCTTTTGGGAGGGGATCAATTTACATCTGAACTCCGAGCATAGCCTAAAGGAGATGTGGGCTTTGTAATCATAGGACACCATATTTCTTTAGATTTTCTCTTAGATAGTAAATGTGTTTCATAGCATTGTAAAAGGTATATTTTATTTATTTTTAACAAGTATTCCTTTTTTTCTTTTTTTAAATTTTTTAAAAAATGTTTTTATTTATTTCTAGGAGAGAGAGAGAGAGAGACAGTGTGAGCAGGGGAGGGTCAGAGAGAGAGAGGGAGTCACAGACTCTGAAACAGGCTCCAGGCTCTGAGATTGGCAGTCAGCACAGAGCCCGACGCGGGGCTCGAACCCACGAACCGCGAGATCATGACCCAAGCGAAAGTCGGATGCTCAACCGACTAAGCCACCCAGGCGCCCCTAGTATTCCTTTTTTTCAAAAAAGTTTTTTTTTTAACATTTATTTATTTTTGAGAGACAGAGAGACAGAGCATGAGAAGAGTTGCGGCAGAGAGAAGGAGACACAGAATCAGAAGCAGGCTCCAGACTCCGAGCTGTCAGCACAGAGCCCGATGCAGGGCTCGAACCCACGAACCACAAGATCATGACCTAAGCCGAAGTCAGATGCTCAACCGACTGAGCCACCCAGGAGCCCCATAAAAGGTATTTTTTTTTTTTTAAGTTATAATTGGTCACTGCTGCTGTATAAAAATGCAGTTGGTTTTTAAAAGATTTTTGACCCTTTATCTAGTGATCTTGCTACACATTAATTCTAATAGAAAATCCAACGTGATCAGTTGTTAAACCAGGTGCTTCATCACATTAGCTGCAAATAGTGACAGTTTTAAATCTCACCCATTCCTCCTACGTTTATTCCTCTTTTTGGCTTACTGGCGTGGCTAGAACTTCCTCAAAGGGGGTGGGGGAGGGGGGCAGCACATTATCTGTCCCCGTTGCGTCAGCTGAGTCACCTTGCAGGCTGGGGGGCTGGAGTCGGCTGCAGGCCCAACATTTGCATGTCTGGTGGTTGCTGTTGGGAAGGTGTGAACGGCTGGGGGTGGCACAGCGGGGACCCTTCCGGCTCCTAAAGCACGTGCCCCACCCCCCCACCCCCATATGACTTCCGTGGTAGCCTTCCTGTCCTAGTCGGTCAGGAGAGGAGAATTAGACCCCACCTTTCCATGAGGGTTGCCAAAGAATTTGTGGCTATGTTTAAAGCCACCACAGTTGGTCCTCTGGCCCAAATTATTTCCATTTTCCATCCACACATTTCTGAAGTCCAGCCGGGCCCGTGATGCCAGTCCCATGACGGGGACTCAGCTCCACTGACTGGGAATCATTCTCCATGGGTTCTCGGCTATATCCTGAGTCATCCTTCTTGTTTTCCATGGGTGACACAGACCCGTGCCTCCCGTGCCTCCCAGTTTCCCCTGTGGGAATGACAGTCGCCATGGCAGGTAGCTCAGGGCTGTCCCTCGACTGCAGGGGGGACGGAAAACTTATCTCTGTGGCACAGGATCTTCCCGTCTGTGTTACACAAGCGGCACTTGGGAATCCACACCCAACGAGCCTCGTTCACCCTGGAACTTGATTGACAGAACGAGATCTTGGGCCTCGGGCCTGAACCCGGATACCTTAGTAAGTAAGACCTTGATGGGTCTGGAGAGGGAGGGAGTGTATTTTGCGTAGGGCTAGTGGCTGGAATATCGGAAGGTGCACCCACATGTTGAGGTTGAGAAGACAAACCAGTTGGAGGACAGTCTCTGTGGAGCCTGTCTGTCTCTATGTGGCCTCCTTACATAGGCTTTTTAGCGCAGCAGCTTTGGGTTGGTCAGATTTTGTTCATGTCAACTTAATCCTCCTAAGGTGTATGTCCCAAGAGAAACAGCAGGTAAAGATGTGTCCTTTTGTATGTCCTGGCCTTCCAAGCTATGCGGTATCCCTTCTACCACATTCTATTGGAAGTGGAGTCACTATGGCTGGCCCATATTCACGGGGATTAGAGTTCACCTTTTTTATGGGAGGGGTTATCAGGAAGCTGCAACTTTTTTTATTTTTTCAATGTTTATTTTGAGAGAGAAAAAGCGTGAGTGGGGGAGGGGCAGAGAGAGGGAGAGAGAGCATCCCAAGCAGGCTGCCTGACATGGAGCTATAGATGTCATAAGCCATGTGATCCTGACCTAACCCAAAACCAAGAGTTGGATGCTCAACCAACTGAACCACAAAGGTGCCCCAAGAAGTTGCAATGTTTATTATTATTTTTTTGGTTTCTTGGGGTTATTTACTTTGAGTAGAGGGTGGGTAGAGAGAGAGGAGAGAATCCCAAACAGGCTCCACGCTGTCAGGGCAGCGCCCAGCATGGGGCTCGAGCCCACAAATCTGGAGATCATGACCTGAGCTGAAACCAAGAGTTTGACACTCATCCAACTGAGCCACCAGGCACTCCAAGAAGTTCAGTGTTTGTTTTTTGTGTTTTTTTTTTTTTAAATATTTTTATTTCTAGGAGAGAGAGAGAGAGACAGTGTGAGCAGGGGAGGGTCAGAGAGAGAGGGAGTCACAGACTCTGAAATAGGCTCCAGGCTCTGAGCTGGCAGTCAGCACAGAGCCCGACGCGGGGCTCGAACCCACGAACTGCGAGATCATGACCTAAGCGAAAGTCGGACGCTTAACCGACTAAGCCACCCAGGCGCCCCAAGAAGTTCAGTGTTTTTTAAAGCTACCAAACACGCTAAGTTGCAAGGGAGGCTGGGGGATGGATTCTGTAGCTTAGCATTGACCACAAGCTACAACTTAGGGGAACTCTATTATAAAAGGTCAAAGAAGAAAAAGGACAGATTGTCAAAGGGCAGATTCCCAGTGGATGGTAAGCAGTCCCCACCATAGGCAGCTTTGCAGAGAGATTAAAGTCAAAGCCAGGCTGTCAAAGATGAAGATATTATGAGCAGGGAGGAAGGTCATTTCAGGCAAGAGAAGAATCTGAGTGGAAGGACACTTGGAGAAAGGACTCAGGGGGGTCACAGGTGTCTGTTTACACGAGAAGTGTGTAATCAGATGAAGCTGGTGGTAAATGACGGGGGCGGCCATGTAAAGAGAAAGTATTTGGATTTTCGGATAGCTTTGTGATACAAGCAAGCTTTCAGACAAACTTGGATATGAATTCTCTGTCCCCTGTAGTTTTGTCATTTTTCAGCCAAGTGTGGTTAGATCATAAAAGCGGCCGCAGTTCTTCAGCCTCTTGAGCGACTTTGCGGCAACTTCCATCAGGATATGGAGTCTGCTTCCCCACCTCTTGGCTCTGGCTGGCATTGGGTCTGGCTTTGGCCAGTAGAATATGGCAGACGTAACAGTGTGCCAGTTTTGAATGTAAGCCTTGAGAGGCCTTGCCTGTACCTACTTGCTTTCATGAGACCTTACCAAGGTCAGCCAAGGCCAGCTAACTGGAGAACGAGAGGTCACATGGGGCAGAGCTGAGCCTTCTCACCTGAGGTCCCAGACATAGGAAAAAGCCAAGGCAAGATCAACAGAGTTGAGCTGGATGCAATTGAACTAAGTCATGAATGAGACCAGCAGGGAGACTGCCCAGCTGAGCCCAGCGCAAACTGATGGCCTAATCACGACCTAAATAAAGGAGTGTTGGTTTAGCCACTGAATTCTGGAATGATCTGTCGCACAGCAAAGCTGTTAGAGCAAGTTAAAGAACTTGCTCTCTAAATTGCAGTGTCCTCAGTGTAAAAACGGGTTGGCTGGCACCTCCGCTGTGGTCACCAGGAGGTCACGATGGGAGGAGGGTGCTGGCACATGAAGCCTGAAACCGAGAATGATCTGAGCAAATGGTAAACTAATGTCATTGATTACTTCAGAGAGAGATGGTCATGGGAAAGACACAATGAGAGGAAAAGGAGGAATTACTTACATCCTTATTCTGCTCATTTTTGTCTTCTGGATTTTCCTCGGTCATTATGTTCCACTGGCCTGTGCCACACTACAAATCATAAATCTGCATTTTCTTTGGCTCCACTGTCTTTGAAAATGCTCACCCTCGCTCTCTCGCTTCCTGGACCCCTTCAACATGTTAGCAGATGGCCCGATAACTACGGCTGTTACAATCAACTTGTTTCATACATTCACATCTTCTACCCCCAACTAGGCTCCAAGCAACTTAAGACAATTCTTCCATTTCCTTTGCAAACCCCACTGAGATACTGTGGTTTTTCTCAATCCAAGTAAGAATTTAATTTAGTAAATATTTAGTAAATTAAAGTCGACTGAATTATGTTGTGGTTGATGTTGATCCTTGAGGTTATCTTATTTCTAATCAGGAGGCCTATTAAATCTCCTGTGTCAAGTCACGGAGTAAACTTAGTTTCCCCAAGAGATCAGAGTTTACCAGAATCCCTCATTTTCCTTTCTGACGTGTCTGGAGGGATTGAGGAGAACTCTCGGCAACTAGTTCCCACCAGCAAATGTCTGGACGCCGAAGGGTAGGAGACCCTGTTTATGTCTCAAGCTGCCAATCAACTGTAATCCTGTTCTTACTTGAAAGGGAAAAGGAGGCTCTGGGAAAACTAAATATAGGAACAAATTGTACACTTGAAAACCTCTTTCATTTTCCCACAGAAACTCCCCCTGCCCCTCCACAAAGGGCTTAAAGCTTCCTAGGTATCTTTTTACTTGCTTTAGGGGTTTTCTTATGAAGATACACATTTTTTTTTTAATCGAAAAATTGGTGATTGACATGTCCTTCCTGTGGTGTGTAGGAACACGCTTTCGGGAGCCAAGCACGCGTCCCATCCAGCTCCACATTCAGTGATGTCACCTTGGAGCCTGAAATGACCCATGGTGGGAACACAGAGGCCGTGAAAACCAGCCAACACTATGAGGCGAGACTACTTCCTTGTGGAGAGCTGGTTGATAAGAGGTTTGCCAGCACACCCCTGCCTAAGCTCCAGGTACCTGGGAATCACAGCTTTCCTCCTGAGCACAAAGTGTCACCAGGGAAACATGTCACCTTGCTCACTGCCAGGCAGGATACTCTTAAATTGGGCGGGCTGATAAAATGGGGACGAAATGAAATCATGAGCAAGATCTGTGCTGAGTAGGGAAGAGTGGCATGAGACCAGGTTAGAGGCAGGCGAGGCAGAGAACAAAGCCCTGGAGTCGAGATTTGTATTTTGGGGAAAGAGAGGTTTTAGTAGGAGACGGATGTATTTGGGTATTTCAGAAAGATCCCTCCAGAAGTCTGGTCTGTCAACAGCATATATGAGCGGGGTGGGGAGAGGGGATTACTTAGCAATACCCATTCTGCACCCGAGACGGTAGAGCAGAGGCCAGGGAAGACGCTGTCTGGGGCCAGGATAAGGGAGTTAGAACATGGCTCCTGACCTTGGCCTTAACACCTGCCCCACCCCGTCTCCACCTCCACCCCTGCCCTTGTGCTGCATCCAGGGCCATCCGCCAGGACAAAGGTGTTCGCTCTGCCACACCGCAAGGCCAGCTTCAGACCCAGCGCTCCTGCACCCAGAGACTTCCCTGGCCATCGCGGTCACCTCTCCTACCTGCTTGGGCAGGCATGATGCTGGGTTTCTTGGGACATGTGAAGGGAGGCCAGTGCCGCTCACCTGGAGGGGCTTTCATCCACGGGCCGACTGCTCACGTAGAGAGGAGAGGGGATACTGAGCCAGGGTGTGCTGACGAGGAAGTCCGGGGAGGGAAGGACGGCAGACAGCTTGTCTAAAATAGTGGATATGAAATGCTTAAAGCAGCCACATCTTAACTGGGGGGTTAGTCCTTATATAAAACGGGGAAGGGAAATCCTGATTATAATGCACCATTGTGATACCTTTCTATGGTTCTGCAAAATGTTACTGTTGGGGAAACTGGGTGATGGGTGTCTGGATCTCCTTGTACGTGCTAATGCAACTTCTTCTATATCTGCACTGCTTCTAATAAGACATTAAATGAAATGAAGCTGCTGACATGTAAAGGCCTATGTGAAGAGACCTGCGTTCTGGCTTGGCGCTGCTGTAGTACCCAAGTTGAGGCCTTCCTTTGCCCACGTCCTTCCTATACAACCGGGAAAGAGAGGCGGCCTTCTGTGGTACGGGAAGTCAGAGCGAATCCTGAGTGGTAAGCAGGGCAGAGGCCCTCTGCCGATTTCCCTGTAGGCCGGAAATGAAAACAACATGCATGGAGTGTAGCTGGTCTTTCTTCTCATCTCGAGGCGACAGGCACTCAGCATCAGCTGCCTTCAGGGGACTTCCCAGTCCCTGAGGAGAGCGAAGCCACTCTGGACACAAGCAGAGGTGAGATTCACAGGTAAGAGGAAGAGACTCCCGGGGGGACCAAGTGAGATCCCATGGTGAGAGGTGGTTCTTAGGGTAGATCAGTGGCCAAAGAGCCTACCTCTGAAATCTCCACAGTGAGCAAAGCTGGAAGTAGGCCGTAGGATCAGGATTTTATGATCAGGCTCATTCTGGGGCTACGAGACTGTCTGACATAAACACACATTTCAAGGCCTTAGACTTCTGGATTTCACTGAACCTTTACCTTCTCTGCCTTCTTGGGAGTCCTGCTGCGTGTCTAAAAGAGCAGTTAAGAGGTCTCCAAGTCCACTTTAAGACCTGGTGATTAAGTTCTGAGGCATGCAACTTAGCTGAGGCCAAAAGCATGAAAACCAAACTAACAATCAGTCAACAAAACTAAAAGGCAACTGACAGAATGGGAGAAGATATTTGGCAATGATATATCGGATAAAGGGTTAGTGTCCAAAATCTATAAAGAACTTCTCAAACTCAACACCCATAAAACAAGTAATCCAGTGAGAAATGGGCAAAAGATGTGAACAGACACTTTTCAAGAGATGCTCAACATTACTCGTCATCAAGGAAATACAAATCAAAACCGTAATGAGAAACCACCTCCCACCTGTCAGAATGGCTAAAATTAAAAATTCAGGAAACAACAGATATTGGCAAGGATGCAGAGAGGGGAACCCTTTTGCACTGTTGGTGGAAACACAAACTGGTACAGCCACTCAGGTTTCTCAAAAAATTGAAACTAGAGCTGTCCTATGACCCAGCAATTACATTACTAGGTATTTATCCACAGGATACAAAAATGCTGATTCAAAGGGGCATATGCATCCCAATGTTTACAGCAGCACTAATTATGGAAAGAGTCTAAATGTCCAACGACTGGCAAATGGATAAAGAAGTAGTGTGTATGTATATTGTGTGTGTGTATACACTCACACACACCATGGAATATTAAAAAGAAATCTTGCTATTTGCAACAACATGGATGGAACTAGAGTATATTATGCTAAGCGAAATAAGTCAGAAAAATACATGATTTCACTTGTGGAATTTAAGAACCAAAAGATTAAAAACAGGGAGGCAAACCATAAGACTCTGAAATACAGAGAACAAACTGAGGGTTGCTGGAGGGGAGGTGGGTCGGGGGATGGGGTAAAATCAGTGATGATTTTAAGGGCATTAAGGAGGGCCCTTACTGGGATGAGCACTGGGTGATCTATGTAAATCACAAAGCACCGAATTCTACTAGTGAAACCATTATTACACTATATGTTAACTAACCTGGACTCAAGAAAAAAGGAAAAAAAGCAAACGGAAACCCCATAATGTATTTCAAGTCACCCTGATAAAGAAAACACAATGCATGAGAGCTAATATCTTTTATTGTCAGACTTTCTTTGAGCCAACAGACAATGATTTCGCATGGCTGTCCTGGAGGGAATAAGGCTTTTTTTTTTTCTTTGTGGGTAGACTTAGTTGGCCTAAGTCTTTACAACTTTTCTATATAAAAATAAAAGTCCAAGACCAGATTATTTTTCTTCTGGTCAGAAACACTGATTTATTTACAGGCACCAGGTCAGAGTCTCATTATAAACTTGGGATAAGATGTATTATATTAAAGCCTCAGCATTTATACTGTCAGGGTCCTTTGAAGAGTCGCTCATGCATTACACCCTTTGGGGACAACAGCATCTTCCTGTCATGCCCGTCGTGGTTATTCGGCGATCGACCCGGAGTGATCTAGACCAACCTTCAAAGAAACTTTAATTTTAACTTAAATCTTTTTAGGTACTAAAGACTCCAAAAATGACTTCATATAGTTCTAGAAACAGCCCTGGGGCCAGCTGCTGCAGAGTGGTTTATAAATACAATTATTCGTATAGGCTGCATATCTGTTCATAATACAGCAGACACAGAGCGCAGACTTGTGCTACATGTAAAACAGAATGGAGTCAAAAATGCGGTTTTTGAAAGACAGCAAAGACCGGAAAATCCAGGATTCTGATGTTCCAGGATTCTGGTGTGTTAATAAAACCACCTTATCAAGTAACGACCGAAGGCTAGAACTCTGAACTATTAAAATATACAGACAGACTGTTTACACCATTGCACATCCTTCTTCCCTTTGCTTTTAATGCTAGTGAGACAGTGATTAAAGTGATGGGTTTAGGAACACAATGCACACACAGGCAAGCACACAGACTTGAAAGATGAAATTAAAAAAAAAAAGTTAATATACGTCCATGAGGAAGGCTGCCAGCAGCACTCCAACTAAAATTTCCTTTCCCCTTGTGCTCCCTCTGTCCCCCCTCCCGACCCCCTCACCTTCCCTCCGAGTAGGGAAATCAGGCTGGGCGGTTAGTGCAGAATTACGAACACCCCCCACCAATTTCTGTAAGTCTCCTCCCAAACAGGGGCGGGGGGGGGGGGGGCGTCTCCCTTCAGTAGCACAGTTAAGGTCAATGAGCGTTGGTTCCACACGTTAAGGCACTTCTGGCTGCTTTGGTGGCAGCGTGGGGGCTTTTTTCCTCTCTGTTTTAAGGCAGGTGTCATCTAGGAGTAGTAAAGCTTTTGAAACTGGGTGGACTGTTAAGGCTGACAGCCTAATAACAGGGTTGTGGAAGTCGACAGGGCATGAGGGCCCTGGGAGACGCCTCCCTCAGACGAGGGGCTTCCGGGAAGCGGAGGCAGCTCTGCCCTCGCAGGCCGAGGCCAGGGGGCGGCCCGTCGGGGTGCTGAAGACGCGCTGAGTCCCTCCCGCCTTCACCTGGAGCTCCCCTGGCTGCTCACGGAACGCGATGCGCTGTAGCGTTTCTTCACGATCATGCTGATGTAGGCTTTCATGAGCTTGGCCACGTCCACCACCTGCCCAGGGGAAGCAGAACACACACACAGTCAGTCTCGGCTGGGGTGGTGCCCCCCTCCCCCGCCGGCCTCCAGTTCTGTAGGAGGCCGAGAGCTCAGCTACTTTTCACCTGCCCCTGAGCGGTGGGAAGGGGAATGGCGGCTTCTGTGAAAACAGTGCACACCACATGGTGGCGCTTTCGCACAAAAATGACAATGTGGCCTGGTATCCAGTTGTCACATTTTATACATTAGAGAAAAACCCACCCGAGGACACTAAAGTCTGTGGGTATTGTCTGGGCTGGGATCACTGTCCCCACTTACAATGATGGTAAATGAGGGGCCCCTGGGTGGCTCGGTTGGTTAAGTGTCGGACTCGGTTTCGACTCAGGTCATGATCTCATGGTTCAGGAGTTCGAGTCCCACATGAGGCTCTGTCAGTGTGGAGCCTGCTTGGGAGTCTCCTCCTCCTCTCTCTGCCCCTCCCCTGTTCACGATCTCTCTCAAACATTAAAAAAAAAAAAAATGCTGGTTAGGGCGCCTGGGTGGCTCAGTCAGTTAAGTGTCCAACTTAAGCTCAGGTCATGATCTCACAGTTCGGGGGTTCGAGCCCCGCGTCGGGCTCTGTGCTGCCAGCTCAGAGCCTGCAGCCTGTTTCAGATTCTGTGTGTCCCTCTCTCTCTGACCCTCCCCTGCTCATGCTGTCTCTCTCTTTCTCTTTCAAATAAATAAAACATTAAACAAAAATTTTTTTTAATGCTGGTAAATGACAGAGCCCACAATCACAGCTTGTAAACAGTGCACTGTGGTCAGCTCCTCACGATGTGGCTGCAGAACAGAAAGAGGCTCGAAGGCCCGCGGACAAGCCATGGGTGCCGGCTGCGACTGCGTATTAGCTCTTTCCCATGACGCAGTCACCGCCACCCCTGGCGCCTGTCCCTTCTCTGCTGGCCCCCATCCCTCTGCAGGCATCTCCACCTCCTTCCAGGTCTCTCCTCCCTTTTAGTCCCTCCCAGCCCCACCCAAGCCAGTTGGTTAGATCACAGTCACTCCATCAGCGCCATCGGAGAGACCTCCACAGCGGCTCCCGCTTGTCCCCTGGAGTCCACCAAAGCTGGCAGCCAGGTGCCTGGGACCCTCTCCTCCGGCGCATGGCTCGCCTCCCGTCAGCCTCCTCCGCCTCTTGCACCACAGCCCTGGTGTGGCCGCAGCCCCCAGCTCGGAGGGCGCCCCCTGGCCTCCACTCCGTTACTTCACACCAGCAGCCGAACCGGAAGCCGGCCATTCAGGTCTGTTTTCTGCTTTGCTCGCTAGCAGTTCCCTAAGCAGAGCCCTTACTAGGCTTCTGGATTTATCATGATGATTACGTTTTAAGCTTTAGAGCAGATGACATACACATTTAAAGGCTTTTTTCAGTGACTCTGAACTAGAATTAGCTACGCCCAGGGTGGTCGTGCCCCTTGCTCCCGCCAGCTGGGAATCTCTGCCGTAATCATCCGCTGATTGGCATAAGGCTCTAGTGCCAAACTATGTAGGTTTCGGACATCTATATCCCTCCCTTCCCCTTTCCTCTACAGGTAAGACCCGCTGACAAAACGAAACCAAACTTCTCTGCAGCAAACACAGAAGAAACCTGAGACTGCGTTTTGGCCCTCGAGGACCCTGCAGCTGGGGAGGGACCGCCATGCTGTATTTTCGTAGGTTTTACAGCAAAACAAAAGTACTCAAACGCCCCAGGAGATGGGGTGTCACTGTTCTGTTTTGTCAAGACCACACACGATTTCCTCGGTTCGCCTCTTACCTCACTGGTTTCAAAGAGCAGCTCCCTCTCGTCAACCACGATCTTGTAGGTGTTTGCCAGCGGCGCCCCGAAAGAGAGGATGTGCTCGTACTGGAAGACCTCTAACGGCCTTCCCTCCCCACGCTTGTACACAGAGACGGCATCCGCGCTGACACCCAACCAGAGGTCCTGGGGGAAGCCGCCTTCCTTGCACTGCGGGCACGAGTCAGATCACAAAGCAATTAGGAACCCGAGAGGCGGAGCCAAGTGCCCTATGCAGGACACTAGCCGCATCCAAGGCGTGTTTGTGCCCAAGGGAATTGAATGAGGAGATGCGGCATCTCCTCCGCTGTCTTGGTTGATTTCTGACGTCAACCCATCCTGTACATCGGGAAAACTTAATCAGTGAATGCGAATATTGTGCTTTGACTCCACCTATCGGCACCATCACTCTCCTCCTAACTGGATTAGCTCTCGGAGGGGGCTGGAGCTCCCCGGCAAACCCAGCCTGAGCCAGTCTCCTATCTCTAGCTCTTCCTCCGATCCTTTTCCAGATAATTATTCTTCAAATACAAAATCTGGGATCAGGGGAAAAATTCTCCAAATCATTCTATGCCTAGCAGGTTTGGCTCCTCTTGAAAAACAGGATTCTTGACAGGGGGCAGCAGTGACCTCCTGTGTGCAGAGCGGTAACAGGAATATCCCTTGTTTGGTAACAGGCTTCCCTGCATGGACTGGTGTTGGAAAACAAGAGCCCTGACATAGGGATGAGAACATGGGGCTGAGGGGACCCAGTGCAAATGGGAGGGATAGGGGGCACCTAGGTGGCTCAGTCAGTTAAGTATCTGACTTTGGCTCAGGTGATGATCTCATGGTTCGTGAGTTCGTGAGTTCGAGCCCATGTCAGGCTCTGTGCTGACAGCTCAGAGCCTGGAGCCTGCTTCAGATTCTGTGTCTTCCTCTGTCTGCCCCTCCCCACTCACACTAGGCTCTCTCTCTCTAAAAAATATAAAAAATTAAAAAACGAAAAAACAAATGGCAGTAATATACATTAGTGACACCAAGAAAAGGAGGTGCTATACAAAGCATCTGATTTATACCTAAAAACAACCCTAACAACTAAGCCAAAGATAGAATCTAGTGAAAAACCATGAAAGGGATCTAGGAAGAGATAATAAGTAGATCTTGATAAAGCCGCATTTAAAGTCTTCAGATACCAAACATGCTGAAAGAAAAATGAAAGCTTATATACACCAGGGGCTGGTGAAGTTACCTGTTAAGGGACAGGGAGTAAATAATTTGGGTTTTGTGGGCCACGTAGTCTCTGTCATAGCTACTGCTCAATGCCACCATTTTAGTGTGAAAGCAGCCAGAGAAGAGAAAGGATGGAATATTACTGTTCCAATAAAACATTATAAAAGAAGGCAGAGAGGATTTGGCCCAAAGACTGCCAAGCCTGGATCTAAACCATTGGTTAAGATTTTCTTTTAATAAATGGTCTTCTTTAAAAAAAAAAAAAAAAAAAGGTACGAATCAGTACGGATTAATGCTAATAGCAAAATTCCAAATGTGACATAAATTCTTCCACTGAAACAGACAGTGATGGGGGAAAAAACAAATGTAAAATCCAAGTATAGTTGACCTTAATTTTAACAACACAGGTTTGAACTGCGAGGGTCCGCTGATATACGGATTTTGTTTTAACAGTATAGGACTATAAATGTACCCTCTTATGATTTGCTCAATAACATTTTTTCTCTCTTTACTGTAAGAATACAGTACATAATACACATAACATGCATAATATGTCTTAATCGACTGTTTATGTTACTGGTAAGGTTTCTGATGCAGGATATTAGCAGTTATGCTTTTAGGGAATCAAAAATTATGTGTATTTTCAACTGCCTGGGGGTCAACGCCCCAACCCCAATGTTGTTCAAGGGTCGACTGTATCCAAAATTTCTAGTTGTATGTACATAATTCTAAAAAAATTGTTTTTAATTTTAAATACAGATTTTTATTACCAATCTATCTAGAGCTTCCATAATAAAGAAGAGAGGGACTCCTGGGTGGCTCAGTTGGTTAAGCATCTGACTCTCGATTTAGACTCAGGTCATGACCTCATGGTTTGTGGAGACTGAGCCCGGCACTGGGCTCTGTGCTGGCAGCAGAGAGACAGCTTGGGGTTTGCTCTCCCTCTCTGGCCCCCCCCCCAAGTGTTCTTTCTTTCTTTCAAAATAAACTTTAAAAAAAAAGTTAATTAAGAACAGGTGACATCTTAATTTTCCATTCACTTCTAATACTCTGAAAGCACTTACTACCAAATCTTTTGGTGGACAGGAAGGTGTGTTAATGGTAAAGCACGGTGGGGGGACCTCTAACACAGGGGGTAAGAGACCAAAGGCTCCATCCAGCCTAAGTAACAGGCCAAGGCCACACTGAAGTGCGCTCTTAGGCCGGTCAATCCGAGAAGCAACAGTCCTCACCTCCACGTCAAAGAGCGTCGACCCATAGCCTGGCCACTCCTTGATCAAGGCCATGTACTTGGCCATGGCCTGTTCCTGGCCCATTCCCTGCAACTTCTTCCATTTGTCAATGATGCTGGCCCGAGCCGAGGAGACTTCCTCCTTGATCCACATGTCCAGCATCTGCTCTTCCTCGACCTTCTGCCGTACGACAGACCCCGTCCGGAAGCTCCGCCTCAGCGTCCCCTCCAGGAAGCTCGTCCGCCTCTTCTCCAGCCGCTCACACGGGGTGAAGCTTTTGGTCGACTGGCTGATGCGGGCCTTCAGCCTCTGCAGGGAGTACACGTCCTCGAGGGGCGGCACGGAGGCGTGCAGCGAGTAATCCCCCTGCAGGTACTGCAGCCGCAGGGCCGCGAGAACCTGGAGGTTCTCTTCGGGGGCCGGGTAGTGGCCGCGGATGACGGCTTCATGCGCCTGAAAGGAGGCAGGAGGTAGCGTCAGGGGTGCATGACCCTAAATCCATCAGGATTTCCCTCCTGTGTCGCCTCCCCTGAAAACTGTACCCTCACCCCCTTTCGCTGCTTTAAATTTCTCCCTAGCACAGACAGCATTGAACCCGTTTTTAATCCCTGAATGTCTCCACGCCCCCCACCCAACTAAAACAGGCGCAGGAGTTCAAATACAACATGTAGTAGTTTCATTCTAGAGTGACGTCAAGGAGCAGCTGCCTCCGTGCATGCTGGGAAACGCATCGTTACACCCACCCGCTAACCTAGTGGCAGAATGAACAGGTTTATCCCTGTTCCCCAGCGGAGGAATCCGTTTCTGGAAGTCCCTTCTACCTGTTCAAACATAAACGCGAATTCCACACTGTCTTCCGGCACGTTGTCTGTGTCCAGGAAGCAGTAGAGTTTGAAGTAGAATTTCCAGGGCTGGTCCCCCACCTCTGCCGTGGCAGCCAGCCTGCGGACACAAGAGACGTTCAGAAAGCAGAAGGAGCGGACTTCAGACGGCGCATCCCAAGGACACAGACATTCTGTCCGTGCTCAGGTAACACTGTGGGTGGGAATGCGGGTGGAGGCAGAGAAAACAGAACAAGAGCTAGGCTGATTTCCAGAGTCCCTCATGTTATTTAGCCAGAGGTGAAACATCATGCTTTCATTTTGGTCTCACTTCAAGACAACAAACAGACGGGGGCGCCCGGGTGGCTCAGGTGGTTAAGCATTAGACTCCGGCTCAGGTCACGATCTCGCAGTTCATGGGTTTGAGGCCCATGTCGGGCTCTGGGCTGACAGCCAGCTCAGAGCCTGGGGCCTGTTTTGGATTCTGTGTCTCCCTCTCTCTCTGAGCCTCCCCTGCTCATGCTCTCTCTCTCTCTCTCTCTCTCTCTCTCTCAGAAATAAATAAAACATTAAAAAAAAAAAAGACAACAGACTTTAGTTAAACTGTGCTAACAAGTATTTTCTGAGTCCCCCAATCAAATCAGCACCGACTAAACCTTATTATGCAGAATCCGTAGAAAGAAAAGAAACAAAGGCTATATATATATATGTATTATATATATGTATGTACTATATATATGTATGTATACATATATCTTCATTCCTTTTACTAATCCTCAAATAGACTACAATATTTATGAAAATCGACATGAATATCGTGTTTAAGTTGAACAGGAATATCTGGTGTGCCTGGGTAGTTTAGTCAGTTAGCGTCTGACTTGATTTTGGCTCAGGTCATGATCTCAGGGTTCATGGGATCGAGCCCCATGTCAGGTTGTCATGCTGATAGCACAGAGTCTGCTTCAGATTCTGTGTGTGTGTGTGTGTCTCTCTCTCTGCCCCTCTTCTGCTCGCACTCTGTCTCTCTCAAAAATAAACATTAAAAAAAAACTGAACAGGATTCTCTTTTGTACTACTTAGTGGATAGGGAAATCATAGACGAAATACTGTACGTCTAATAGATAAAATCCATTTTGAACAGTTTATGAGTTTGCTTGTGTCTGTTAGCCCAGTTTCAAAGCTAATGACAAGTGAAAAGCTTAGAATCAAGAGATTCCAAGATAATGAGTACAGCAGGGACCTAAGACAATGGGGTAAAGGGACAATCTTATTTCAGACAGTGGCTTTATCTAGAAATCAAGAAAAACAGGGGTGCCAGGTGGCTCGGTCAGTTAAACGTCTGATTCTTAATTTTGGCTTAGGTCGTGATTTCCCAGTTTGTGGGACTGAGCCCCATGTCAAGCTCTGTGCTGAGAGCGCAGAGCCTGCTTGGGATTCTCTCCCTCTAAACATTTACAAAAAGGAAAACAGGCAGCAGAGAGATGTGGAAAATTGAACATGTTTCGGCACAAGAAAAAGAACTCCAAGGCACACTGACGCTGAAAATGGAATAGAAATTCAAATCCTCAACACAAATCCTCAACTCATGCCCTTCATTTCTTTGATTCCACTCGGCTAGCACTTCGGGGAGAAGGAACTCACTTCTCAAACTTTGCTAACACATCAGCTACGATGGTCCGGCTTTCGATGGCTTTCTCCACGATTCCATTGTACTCGAACAGGGCAAACATGTTCCTGCTGTCCTCCATGGCCAGGCCCCTGATCAGCTTCTCCACCACCTGCAAGACATGTTCCGAGGGCTTCAGCTTCCGGCACGTGGTTCTAGAATGTGCCTTCACCCGAACCCCGAGGGAGCTCCCGGCAAGCGACGGTCCAAGCAGCCCCCTACAACTGTCCTGTGCAGTCACTCAGAATTTCAAAGGTACTGTTTTTCCATTATTCTCTAGAAATCGGATTTCTCTTGTCCTTGTAATAAAGGAACACAGGGTATTTTGCCCACTGCTAGAGACAGATGGCGGGCAGATTCCTTGCAGACCCAGACTTGTAGGAAAAGTGCATGAGAACGGAAGCCTTTTCATCCATCAACTGCCAGGAAACAAGGGTTTCCTCTCGTGTTTCTTCTTTCCACACCAGAAGCTTTTCTGGGTTTTACTACCCTACTCCTTTTAGCCAATTGGTTTTATAATACTAAATTTAAAAAAAAAAAAAAAAATACGCTCTCATCTGACCCATCATGGTAGATTTCTGTTTGGCAAACAGACAACTTATTGCAGAGATGCTACAATGAATCCACGTCAGGACGGGCACACGTGAGTCAGGCATGCCCTCTCCCCTCTACACTCAACTGCTTCGCACATCAGCAGGATTACGGCTCAGAAATTTTGGCGCCAGCTTATGTTTGTATTTCTACTCATCGTTGATGCCTATTTTTACCTCATTGTACGTGGGCTTGGTTGGAGGTTACACCCCGTGTACCGAGCTGCACTACACAAGCACAACGGCACGGTGGCCGCCCTAACTGCTCAACCCTCCTGACTTCTGCAAGTCGGCAGCGAGGAACGGAACCGGGCCCGCGGGGGGGCCTCTGCCTCACCTCCCCGGCCGTGGTGTGGGAGTTGATGGTGATCTTGCAGGAGCCCCCGCCGTGGCAGTACACTGTGGACGTCATCTCCTGCCTGTGGACCAGCGCTTCTATTTCATCCCGGGAAGGCACGAACTCCCTGCTTTTGGTTTTCTTGAGAGAGTCATAGATAAAGAGGGAGTATTTTTCCATCTCGGTTCCTGGAAACTGTTCCCGTATCCTAGGAGACAAGCACTTTGCTGTTAATTTGCTAGACGGTGGCTGGCACGCCGCACGCCAGCGCCACGAGTGGGCCCCCGGGGGTGCACCGAGCAAATGCCGGCCACGGCCCGGTCGGGGCCTCATTTGTCCTGTGCAGGTTTTGATTCAAAGCAAAAAGAAACAAAAACAAATCCCAAAGCTTTTGCTGCCAGCTTGCCTCATGTCTCATACGGTTGTGTGAAAATCATTTTTCCACAGTTTGTATCAGAGTCTGCATCAGAATGCTTCTGTTTGATCTGGACAAAAATATCCAAGCCTTCCCCCCTCCATTTATACAGGCAGCGGTAATTAAATGTATCTGATGTCTGAAGCGCCTGGGTGGTTGAGCATCTGACTTTGGCCTGGGGTGTGATCCCACGGTTCGTGATTTCGAGCCCCACATCAGGCACTCTGCTGTCAATGTGGAGCCTGGTTCGGCTCTGTCCCCCTCTCTCCCCACACCTCCCCTGTTCATGCTCTCTCTCAAAAATAAACAAACATTAAAAAAATTTTTAATGTATTCAGCCTTATCCACACGAGGACACTACAGTGAAAGTGACCGGGTCCCCAAGACAGCCTTGCGTGGCCTGGCCTGGAGGGGAGGAAGCCTACGCCGTGTCAGCCTGCTCAAGGGACGCAGCGTGTGACCCATCGGTCCCCGAGCACGCCAGGTGCCCTCTGCTTCCCGCCCTCCTCACGCAAGCTCTGACCCGTCGCACCCCGGCGCGCACCCCTACCTCCTCAGGTGGAACCGCAAGTACTTGAGGATGCCCCGGCTCGGCAGGAAGGTGCAGCTCAGGCACGTCAGGATCTGCCAGCTGCACAGGTTGCCCACGCTGCCCGGATGGGGCACCTTGTTGGTCTGTTTGATGAGCTGGCAGTACAGCTCGTCGCGCAGAGGGCGGAGGTCATGGCCGGTCTGCAGGATGCCCTGGATGATGGGAATGGGGTCGGACATGGACTCCAGCTGCTGGAGGGAATTGAAGATCTTGATGGCTTCGTCCTGAAGGGTTGTGTAGCCTTTGTCTTTGAGCACTGGGAGGAGGACACACACACAAGTCACACGGACGCTTTGGCCAAGGTACGATCTGAGCATCGCATGAGGGGAAGGGACAGGGACAGACACTGGCTTCACCACGAAGGGCTCGCCATGTTCCCTGAACGTCTGAATCAGGCGAACACGGAGGTGGGCAAGTTATGCCCTTTTGGTACACAATTCAACTCTTTTACTCTACAAAACACCCGCCCAGAAGTGGGTCTGTTGCCAAACAGATTGCCTATTTGTGACATGAGACTCCTAGGATCCGGTTCTCTAGTAGATTAAGGCAACCCTGAGTTCACAGGCAGGGCTGGCATTTCGACTCCCTTGAAAATTGTCCTCTTCTCCGCACAGACGACAGATGCTAACTGGACAGGGCGGCAGAGTTAGCTACTGGGGAGCACGGCAGGGCTGTGGGAGACTCACAGTTGAGGCTGATGTCCCCGTAGGGCAGGGGCAGGAGCGGGGAGTGCAGGGGGTGGTGTGTGTGACGGAGAATGGGGTTCCGCTTGTAGATCTGCTCCACCACATCCGAGTTGAGGCAGTTCTCCTGGAAGACGGAGGACCCGGTGAGGCTGGCCAGCCTGCCTGCTGACACAACACTCACGTGCGTGAAAGAACGATAGCATCTGTGCTCTCCCACACGTGAGCACGTCCCAGAGTCCAAAGCATCCGTGGGCCTCGGGACAGTGGTGAGGACCTAGCACTGGAAATTTCAAGCATGAATTTCAAGACGCAATCTGCGTCTGCAAATCACAAACACACGTTTTCTCACAGGTGTATATATTTTCCCACATTATAAAAAAAAATTTTTTTCCACTGGAGATTACATATGCTTCAGAAAATTAAAGTTCTTTTGCTATTTAGCCACCAATCATGTAGCCAAAGCATATATTCTTATCCATCATTCTTATAAAACTACATTGTTTTTGTTCTTTAAATGATCTCTTGTATTTCTTTCTATACCAAAAAGTTACACATTAATATGTTATCAGTGAGACTGTTCTTCAATATGTCTGCCGTCTCTCTCTTGAAATTTAAGAGACCTCCTCCTAGCAATTCATCACGCACTTATGCTCCTAAAATGTTAATTTGGGATTCTAAAAAGGCAAAGTTCTGTTGAGAATGTCAAATAAACAGAAGAGTTGGAGGGGCAGTAGTGAATCATTCTAGTGTGGTAATTTCCACTATGAAACCTTTTTAGTTAACACCCAATTGAGAGCCAGAAAAATAAATACCCTGTTGCAAAAATTTTGTATGGACTTAATTAGGACAACCTCATTTTTTAAAACCTATTTTTTTAAAAAAAAAAAAAATGCATTGTTTCCTATTTGGAAAATTCTATGACTCTTTTAATGACAGATGTCAAATTAGAGAATATAAGAATAGAGACGTCATAGCTTTGAAAACAAAGTTCATCTGATGTGTTTCTTCACTCCTTTCTCAAAAGAAAGCTTTAAAAACATTTTTTTAAATGTGAAAAATGAAGGAACTGGTATTTAGCAGCCTGGGTTCCATGGAAAGCTTTACAGAGACTTGGAGAATAGTTGGCTTGGTCGAACTCAGCTCCAAATACCCAGAAAACACAGTGCTTTGGAACTGAGAGGCAGACTCCAACTTGGTGGGAAGTGACACACTACTGACTTTAGACCCTGTCCCACCTCTGCAAAGGCCGAGCTTGCCTCCTGGGTCTCTTAGCGAATAGCGAATCTTCTCGGGTGTGGATGAGTAAACACCAGTCTTGCTACCATTCTCGCATCTTTTCTGCCACTTCTCCAGCTCGTTCCTTTGTACTGTAACCTACCCGGATGGACAACTTGGAGGAACACCAGTAAAAGAATCCCCTTGACCTGGTTCTGCACCGGGGACTGACCAGCTGCATGAACAACACAATCAGAATATTCTATGTCTGTTTCCATTCCTGAAAAATGAGTGGAGTGACCTTTCTGCGTGGCTGCCATTTCATTATTCATTCAATGTATACTTAACTGAGCAATTTTATCATTATAAAAAGGAAATGAAAATTGAACAAGGTCAGGGGCTCCTGGGTGGCTCAGCTGGTTAAGCATCTGACTCTTGGTTTCGGCTCAGGTCATGATCTCATGGTGGTGAGATCGAGCCCTGAGTCAGGCAGGCTCTGAGCTGGGCATAGAGCCTGCTTAAGATTCTCTCTCTCCTGTTCTTCCCTTACCCTGCTCACACACACACACACATACATACATACATATACACACACACACACACACACACACACACACGCATGCATACACACACACACGCACACGCACACACAAAATAACAAAGTCAGTGTTGGTCCCGAGACTGGGATGCTTCCTGTTGACTTTGGAGGTGCCTAATAAATGTTCCAAGTTTTCTAGACCAATCCAAGCTGTTTGTGAATCCACTTGTGTGGTCTACGAACTGTATAGTTAAAGTAGGATTATCGTGTTACTCCTCGAAGGTCCCCAACCCAGGGCTGAAGGGGAACTGGTGGCACAGCAAGCAGGTCACCTCCACGTCCCCGTGATGGGAGTCCTACCCCCCAAACCACAGACCATCATTTCTCGTCTACACAACACAACCCTACATATGCCTTGGCAGCAACATGACACCTCTCTAGAGGCAAAGTATTTTTAGTAAAAGCTTTCAGCTCAGCTCTCGAGTTTACACTTCTAGAAGCAGTGACATTCCAACAGAAAACTAACCATAAGTCAGTTCTGATTACACAATAAAAAATGGAGCTTGACCAATGTCTTGATGTTCCGAGGGGGAGAATCGGTGACCACCCTGTCCTGAATCCTTACCTTGATGTCTTGAATCAGCTGCTGGGTGGGAGTGTCGATCGGGGCCTTGGCGTCCGTCACATTTTGAATGGCACTGGACCACCGGGTGGCCTCGTTGAGCAGCTTCGTGTAGAGCCGGTAGCAGTGCTTGCGTCCATACACGGTGACATTCCAATAGCCTGTGGCGGAGCGCACACACCATCGGCGTCAGCCGCCGCGGGGAGGGTCTGGCCCCAGAGTCCCAGAGAAACTCAGCCCCGTTAAGAGTCTGTGTCCTCTCCCCTGGAGCCTCTTAAATTAGTTAATTCAACAAATCGTCCCTCAGTTCCTACATGTGCCCTGTCCTGTGCAAGGCACCCACCTATCCACACGAGGAGCAGACAGCTGAGAGAGGAAATTAGAAACCCAGGATCAAGTAAATGAAGGGTAACATCTGCTCTGGAAGAAACACAGGGCACAAACCAGAAGCTACTTCCCAGGTTCTGGACAAGAGAGAAAACATCTCCCTCCCTTTCTGATGTTCCTTCTCCCCTCCTGTTTCTTTTCCTTTCCTTAGGCTTCCCCCCCCCCCCCCCCCCCCCCACCGAGAAACACTTTTGCTAAACAAACATTCTATGTGTCCAGAAACAAGCTGTTAATAGGGAACAGAGGAATGGTATTTTAAAAAACACAAAATCACAACGAGCAACAAAATTCAAACAACATAAAAGTCTCTTCATAATAGGGACAAGGAAAAAAACAAGCTACGCTAACACGACTGCTCTCTATTCTACTAGGGGAAGCTCACGGACAGTCAGGATTGATCTCTCTTAGGCTGCGTCAGGGCTATCATGGCATGAAGATGGAAACGCGACATAGAAAAATAAAGCTCCGTACGGGAGAATTGCGGTTTATATGTGATTGCCCTCAGAAGAACATTTCTGCAGGGCGCCTGGGGGGCTCAGCTGGTTAAACATCCAACTTCGGCTCAGGTCATGATCTCATGGTTTGTGAGTTCGAGCCCCGCATCAGACTCTGTGCTGACAGTTCAGAGCCTGGAACCTGCTTCGGATTCTGTGTCTCCCTCTCTCTCTGCACCTCCCCAACTCATGCTCTCTCTCAAAAATAAACATAAAAAACTTTAAAAAAAGAACATTTCTGCAAATCAACTAAGCAAGACCTCTGGTAATACCATGGTTTAAGTACTAAGTGTGCACACAGCTAACCACAGATGGCCTCAGAAAGAAATCAACACGGAAAGAGCTTCTTTCTGGGGGGGGGGGGGGGGGCGGGAAACGAGCACACACCAGGTCGCAAACTCCTTCCTCTGGTCCGAGCAAACCCAGGCCTCCTCGAGCTCGAGGTACAAGGGTTCGGGCCCGGCTCATCACAGGCACCATTACCTGTCTCTTTGAAGATCTTCTCGTCTGGAGGCACCACCGAGCAGAGGCTATTGAGGACCAACGTGCCCAATTTCAGAGCATTCTTCTCTGAGCTCTTGTAGTAATCCAAGGAATTGTGGGTCAGCACAAACCACCGCTTTTTTAGTTTTAACGACGACATCTTTGGACTGTTTTTTACTTCTTTGTGCAACCACCCTGGAAAGGAAGATTGAAGGGTCCATTAAAAACTAGAAAGACCAACACCAAATCCCACGTAATAATTTACAGGATGCTGACAAATGGGTCCTATTTCTCTATGTTTGTTAGAAAGGGCCACGACCCTTTCTTGGGTTCTTGTTTTTGTTTTGTTTTTTTCAGCAAGTTCAAGCGTCAAAATTACTCAGAAAAGCCGCCCTCCGGGGAAGAGCCTCGGTGGCAGTCACCTCTCACAATGAACTCCTGGCCCTCCACTCTCGTGTCCCCCTTGGATCTCTGCAGCAGCGTGATCCAGTGATGCATCTCCTCCGGCGTGTCGGCGTTGCAGTGGAGCACCCGGTTGGCCGTGATGATCACGAACGAGTTGGGTCTGAGCAGCAGGGTGAGAAGGAAGGAACACTCTTATCTCCCTACCGCCCTCGTGACCTGCTTGAGCCCAGAGCAGACGCCTCTTTCCTTGCTTACGGTCAGAGGGAGGAGAAGCGCAGTGCGATCTGTTATTTTACGCTAAGGCAAATCCTGCTCCTTCCTGCAGGATTTTATTTTATGCGTCGTTAACCTTTAAACTTGGGAGCCACACATTCGGGAGGCGCTGGAAGGGGAAAGATTCCCTCGTGCAAAACTTTCCAAATGAAACTTGGTTCCGGAAAGGCTAAAATAAGGTGACGGTGGGGGGAATTTTTTTGATGTCTCTCCAAAGTAAATTTCTTTCTGCCTCTGGGTACTGCCTCGGATGTTTCTGTGGGTCGGTAATGAAATGTCAGACACCAGTAATAAAAGCAGATCAGTAAATAGGTGTAAATGGAACATCTTATACACTGGATTATGCTTGGGACAAACAGCCACGTGGGTCCATGTTTTCAAAGCCATCTTTAAAAACAAAGGCTCACTTCCCAGTCAGGGGTAACATAATAATGGAAATTTCCTTTCTCCTCCGTCTCTTTACGCCCAGCAATGCCCTGAGTCGCTCCTAGGCCCCAGCTCATACTAACTCCTGTAGCTAACCACTTAAGCCAGTGGCTATGAATGATTTCTTGCAGGCTTTTAAATGTTCACAGTAATTAAGTGCTACAAAAGTTCAAGAAAAAGCAAGATTAATGGGACTGTAGTAGACAGGGAAAGACAGGTGCTCTTTAAAAATAAAAGATACTTCTGGGGCGCCTGAGTGGCTCAGTCAGTTGGGCGTCCAACTTCGGCTCAGGTCACAATCTCATGGTTCGTGGGTTCAAGCCTCATGTCGGGCTCTGTGCAGACAGCTAGCTCAGAGCCTGGAGCCTGTTTCAGATTCTGTGTCTCCCCCTCTCTCTCTGGCCCTCCCCTGCTCATGCTGTCTTTCTCTCAGAAATAAATAAAACATTACAAAAAAAATTTTTTTTTGTAATGTTTTACTTATTTCTAGGAGAGAGAGAGAAACAGCGTGAGCAGGGGAGGGTCAGAGAGAGAGAGGGAGTGACAGACTCTGAAACAGGCTCCAGGCTCTGAGCTGGCAGTCAGCACAGAGCCCGACGCGGGGCTCGAACCCACGAACCGCGAGATCATGACCTAAGCGAAAGTCGGACGCTTAACCGACTAAGCCACCCAGGTGCCCCAAACATTACAAAAATTTTTAAGTAAAGTAAAAAAATAAGAATAAAAGTTACTTCTATAGTTGGGAAGGAGGTAGGCACTTGAGGAAGAGAGAAGGACCTGAGTAGGGATGGAAATTTCTAAGCACGGACTCTCACATGCCCAGCCTGCCAGAGCAAAAGGGTTTAGGAGGAGTCAGGTGTAGACAGGGTGGGCACCTGGCTGTCAGAATAAAATCTGGGCTGAATATTGACAAAACACACATGTTAAAGGTTCCTGAGCCAGGGCTAGGCTGGTGCAGGGGGACTAGAATATGGGTCAGAAGAGCTTTTATCAATGGGCTGATGAAGATTCCAGATAGCTCTACCCAGTAGGCACTATTTTCGTTGCCAGTTGGAATACATTTCCATTCACTTTTTAATTTTTTTTTATTATTTTAAAAAAATGTTTTTAGTGTTTTATTTATTTCTGAGAGAGAGAGAGAGAAAGAGAGAGACAGCATGAGCAGGGGAGGGTCAGAGAGAGCGGGAGACACAGAATCCGAAACAGGCTGCAGGCTCTGAGCTAGCTGTCATCACAGAGCCCGATGCAGGGCTTGAACCCACGAACCGTAAGATCATGACCTGAGCCGAAGTCAGACACTCAACTGACTGAGTCACCCAGGCGCCCCTCCATTCACTTTTTAAAGCTCCATTAGTGAAGTCAAAGGCCATTTTGATTCTTAACGTAGAATTCAAAGAACAGCCATGAAAAATAGAGAAGACAAAGGTCAATGGTACAGACTCCTGAGGGCATCCATGGAGATGATTTGCCTTCAAAAAACCAGAACATGCTATTTTAAGGGCACAGATAAGGTTGAGATGTCAAGGAAAAATGTGGTTTAACTTATTAATATTCCACATATAAATTATAACGGGATCCTTTTCAAATTCATTATTTAGTTGAGGAAAGGGAAAATCACCCTTCCCTGTGCCAGAACACCGTGTTCCTAACCAGGTATTTTCTTCCTCTCTGAATCCTGGCTTTATCCCTGTTTCCAAATGAAAAAGATCCCTCTTGTGTGTATGTTTGTAACTGACTGTCTAAATTAGGTTTCCACAGTCTCCCCCAGCAACTCAAAGATACTCAGAGAGGAAGACTTCAAGGAATACAAAACTGGGCACGAAGAAAGAAGACTGGAATTGACCAGGTGGCAAGAGGCAGGTTACTAATTACTTTTGCCAAGAGTCACATCTGAACTTACCTTTCGGGGCTATCAGAGGCGCACACAGAATCTATCAGCCCCACATCCAAAGTGCCCTGGGAAGGAGCAAAAACAGAGGCAAGAGAACCATTTAAATACAGCACACATCATCATAATACCCCTAGGTTATGACTCTCTAAACAGGCAAACAAAAAACGCTCCTTCCTTCTGTGTTATCTGCAAAATACTCGTTATCTAAGGCCCCCCTCCCCTTTTGTTAGTGAGTACAAACAGCCTCTCGACAGGGAAGAAACTACAGTTCACTCATTAAAAAAATTATAGATTAATCTTCCTGTCTTACTTTTATTTTATTTTTTTTTAATTTTTTTTTTAATGTTTTATTTATTTCTAGGAGAGAGACAGTGTAAGCAGGGGAGGGTCAGAGAGAGAGGGAGTCACAGACTGAAACAGGCTCCAGGCTCTGAGCTGGCAGTCAGCACAGAGCCCGACGCGGGGCTCGAACCCACGAACCGTGAGATCATGACCTAAGCGAAAGTCGGACGCTCAACCGACTAAGCCACCCAGGCGCCCCCCTGTCTTACTTTTAAAATACCTTCAGGGAAAAGTGTTTACAAACTTCTTTCAATAGTACAAATTTTTCTGATTTATGCTATGATCCATCATTAAATTTTACACTTACTCTAAGAAACATTTTTTAAATAGAACTTTCCCCCCTTTAAAAAAGTGTTTATTAGGGGGGGAGAGGGGGGAGGGAGGATAGGCGAGCCCGGAACCATGTTTGAGCAAGGGAGGAGCAGAGAGAGAGGAAGAGACAATCCCAAGCAGGCTGCATGCTATCAGCACAGCGCACGATGTGGGGCTCCATCTTGCAAACCATGAGATCATGATGACCTGGGCCAAAATCAAGAGTGGGTCACTAAACTGACGGAGCCACCCAGACGCTCCTTACTCTGCTAAGAAACTTACTCTGCTAAGAAACTCTGCTAAGAAACTAAGAAACTGTTAAGTAGTTCTTATTAGAAAGCAACACTTTATTCCTAAAATATGATTTCATGGTTCCGTATATACGTCCAGCATAGAATGAAGACTGACAAGACACAGTTTAAAAATTCATAAATGCCTCTGAAGGAAAGTATAAAGTGCTTCCATGATTTCACAAGACTTGGGATTTGGTGTCCTTTTAATGGCTTAAAATGAGAGAACTGGAACCTATTATGACTGATCATCTTCTTTAACTTACTCTATTTTTCTGCATGATTTTTAAACAAAAGATCATTGGTTTTCTCTTTAATTATTACACGCTCACTTAGTATTGTCTAGATATTCCCAAGCCCCTCGCCTCCCTGGGACGTCTCCCCCACTGCGAAATGCTCACACACCACGGCGTTCTGCGGGTTGGCCTGCTCATCGTGCATCTCCCGGATCTCCTGGTCCGTGGACACGTGGACCTGACTCAGCACGCTGAACCACTGGCTGTGGGGAGGAGAAAGTGACCGTCAGGGAGAGGCCAGCTGCTGGATTTGCAACCCAGTGAATGATGCCCCTCTCCACATTCTCTGTGAAAATGACCCTTCCTCTGAGCAACTTTGCTTTTAATCTGCCTACTCCTCACGGGTTAAGTGTGGATTTCATACCAGCAGTGGGCCAGGCTAGAAGAAACAGCCACACGCCTTTGGGGATCATCTGCTGCGATGTCAGATCAATGCAATCTGACCCTCTCCTCCTCCAGCACCTCTGGAACTTTAGACATTTAATGACGATGACAATGAAGTCCTCAGTTTGCCCCAAAACATTTCTAATGAAGGATCTCTAATGAAGATATTATTTATAACCTAGGAAACATTCAAGGGACCTTTTCATTTTTTAAAAGTAAATTCCAAGGCAAGAAGGCCAGAGAAGTCAGAGTACCATCTCAGGACGGCCACTGGTGTCTACTTTCCCAACTCACTCCCAGGATGGGGTTTTCCAACCACCTGAGAGAATTTTCTACCAAACTGTGAACAAAACCATAGGGGAGCTGGAAACAGAAAACAACTGCTTGGAGTAGAAAGTGGAAACTGGTTTTGACTGGAGAACTCTTCTATCTTCTATTCAAATGAATTTTCTCACTTTCAGCCTCATTAGAATCAGACAACAAAGGAAAATGTGTCAACCTCAGAAAAGTCAAGCTGAACAAAAGTCATGATGTTACTATGCCCACAATACATGCTTGAGGAAAATGACCATGAATATCCATTCATCCATCCAACATTTAGGAAGCAACTATAAAACATGAGAGGCACCAACTATGAGATGCTGGGACATCCTTCTCCTGCAGGGGTTTTGTAAGGCATATATACACTCCTACTAAGTAAGGCAGAGGACCAAGTACTTGATATAAAATAGGATATTTAAGCAAAAAAAAAAATTATACCTATACAGAAAGGTAAATCATGTAAGGTACTTATAAGCAAAGCACTAAAATCTATTCTCTGTGATTCTTAAAGGAGAAAAATGTGACCGAGGATTTCTTTTAATTTTTTTTAATGTTCATTTATTTTTGAGAGAGAGACAGAGCATGAGAAAGGAAGGGGGAGAGAGAGGGAGACACAGAATCTGAAGAAGGCTACAGGCTCCGAGCTGTTAGCTGTTAGCACAGAGCCAGATGTGGGGCTTGAGCCATGAGCTGCAAGATCATGACTCAAGCCGAAGTCGGATGCTTAACCAACTGAGTGACCCAGGTGCCCCAGTGACCAAGAGTTTTAAAACAGCATATGTAGGGTTGCCTGGGTGGCTCAGTCAGTTGAGCGTCCGACTTCAGCTCAGGTCATGATCTTACGGTTCGTGGGTTCAAGCCCCGTGTCAGGCTCTGTGCTGACAGCCAGCTCAGAGCCTAGAGCCTGTCTCAGATTCTGCGTCTCCCTCTCTCTCTGGCTGTCCTCTGCTCACACTCACTCTCTCAGAAATAAAAACATTTACAAAACAAAAACAAAAACAAAAACAAAAACAAAACCCAGCATATGAATACTCTTAGGAAGAGACCAAGGGAAATATTTAATATAAATCTGCTTCATCAGTTCTGGTTAACTCAAAGGCAAGACTTCACTTACTGTTTTATGAAGCTCAACAATTTCCCAGATCAAACACTGGAAAACACATACGTTGGAGATGTAGGCTACATAGGACACTCTCTCTCTCTCGCTCTCTCGCTCTCTCTCTCTCACACACACACACACACACACACACAGAAAGGAATAACATTTGCTGTGCTTTCAATCTGTTCAGGTGACACTCTTAAATTTACAAGTTTCTCCTCATGAATCAAGTTTATTTAACTCAACCTGAAAAGGAATTTTTTTAAAAACTGCATTCTGCTGATCAGGGGACCAAGTCCTCAGTTAAAAAAGATGGCCAGCGTTCAACCTCACAGGCTCATTAGCAGAGAGGATGATTGCCAAACGCTGGGCCCGTAATTCAGCTGCGAGGCCGCGGCCTTCCCGGGGCCACAAACAGCCAGCGGTGGTTTCTAGGAGGCCCGGATGGAACGAGGGGCTGCACTTCCAGGTTTGCTTGGTTTTTCCAGTTTCTGCCATAATTTATGGGGCCATGCGGGGCTCTCAGTGTGTTCCCATGGGAAGGATTCTCTTCCTTGCCCTTGCTGTTGCTACCATGGCGCTGTGTCAACTCAAACATTCAAAGGGCAAGGGGTAAGCGAGAAGGCAAGGAGAATGCTAATGATTCCTGAGGCCATGAGGAAAGAATGTAGGCGGAGGGTCCTCGCTGGCGCTGCCCAGAGGAGCCGACAGATCCCTCCAGCGTAACCTTGAGGCTCACGAGGCAGAAATGGACAAACAGATGCTCGACCGGATCTTACCCCCGCGTGACCCCGCGATGCATCCCACTTGGCCCAGCCAACGGACACCACACTGTCCTTTCAACTCAGATACTGAAGCTTTCCCAAGAAACATCAGAAACGGAATGTCTCTGTTCAGTAGAACAAGCTTCCATTATTCACAGATTATACTACCCCTTCTGTTACCTGAGTCTACTACTTGGTAAAATATGTTGAAGGGTAATAATGCTAACAATACACGTGAAGCATGTCAGGATACTGCCTGAAATATCATTAACTCTTAAGTGTTGGCTACCTCTTCTATCCTACTGAATTCTTCAACATGAAGACCTTCAACACTCTCTCAATGCCACAGTGCTATCAATTATTTAACCACCCAGCGGTGAACGCTCATGCGTTCTCAATCCTTAGGCAAACACAAGCTGCTTCCCTTCAAAGCTCAGAAGCTTCCAAAGGGTGGGCTTTTGGCTCTGTGCAGGCGCATGGTTGACACTCAGTGCTGGGGACAATAAAAGCCTGGGCCGAGATAAGAAGGGGTCTGTCTAGAGGTATTCGAAGCCAGAAATCCTGGACCGTGTGCGGTAACTTGGACACGTTAGCCAGTGAAAGATACCCCACTGGACAAGAATGTGAATTTCCTGATGCGGTTCTTCAACCATCCTACCTCGATGGTTTAACCAGCCCAGCCTGAAAATCCACTAAAAATCTTTTCGGAGCTGGCAGGGTGAACACTGATCTGTGTGGTGCCCAGGCCTACACGGGAGCAAAGGTGTGGTTTGCACACAGTTGAAAGCAGTGTCTCACCTGGCATCCTCTGGGGATTCGGCAATCAGGTGGAAGGTCCTATCGGCCATGATGATGTCAATCCCGTTCTCTTTGCCGGTGTTATCTATGATCTCTCTGCAAAGGGACACAAGCATCGGATGCCAATCAGGACTACGGCATCCGTAAGAGGAAGCAAGCAAAGCAATTTCACCAAACAGATGACTGAGTTGGGAACTGTAACCGGACAGTCAAATACCTACTTC
The DNA here is from genome assembly GCF_003009895.1 of Hyaena hyaena. Lineage (NCBI taxonomy): Eukaryota > Metazoa > Chordata > Mammalia > Carnivora > Hyaenidae > Hyaena > Hyaena hyaena. Next base: position 2,243,316 of record NW_024080780.1, read on the forward strand.
AGCCTGACCTTGTGGCCTCCAGGGGGCCGGGGATCCTCTCTGCTCCTGAGAGAGAAAGGCTGAGACCGAAGCCAGGGCTAAGTGTCTCCTGGATTTTTCTAGGGAGGAGTCTCTCTCTCCTCACTCTTGCCCGCCGCCAAAGGCCCGTCCCTGCTGAGGCCCTAGAAGGCTTGGGGCAGGAGCCTCCTCCCTGGCCCGCACCTTCCCTTGGCCCCTCTCACTGCTCTAGAATGGAAGGACCACCCCATGAGGTGACTAGTCTTGAGCTCTTTCCTAATTCCTCACGGCTTCTCACTGCAATTCAAGGCCTTGGCTGACACCCCTGACCTGGTGTGGGCACATTATTTCCACTAAGGGCTCTGGGCTGAAGAGCAGGACTTGGGTATTTCTAGATGTCAACGCCATCCTGGTATTTCATCCCAATATGCCCTGAACGACACTGGACGTTTACACTCAGTGGAGCAGGTTAACAAGATCAGGGTGCAACACAAGCACGTGTTGAGATGGGACCAGAGATGGTAAAATACTTGAAGAAGGTCTTGGGGATAAAGCCGGCTAGCTTTGCCAACTGAGGTAGCATGACTCTTCACAGTAAAACACCGGTTCCATATCTACACAACTCAACAGGCTTACTAGGTAGAAAAAATAAGTACCTTACAGCTGGAGTCAGACATGAGAAAATATTTTTTAAAACCAAGATGGCGAGAATTTCTGCCCTTTCTGTGCGGGAGGTGAGAGGTGATACATGAGGAGCAGCCAGCCCGGTGTCTGGTTGGAGGAGCCTTGAGCAAGACCTCAGGGAAAGCGTCCCGACTGCATTATACTGGACCAGCCGCTCTGCCTCTCAGGACCTCACCAACCTCGTGTGTAAAATGAGAGGGGACAGGGATCTAGCCACAAGACTGTGCGTCTGAACCACAGTGGCCCACGTGAATCCTGGGAAATGTTCAGAAAACACAGGCAGGGACCCACACTTGTAAAAAGCTCTCTGGAGAGGAGTGAGTGAGGCTATTGTCAGGGTCACGACACACACCATCTGGAAACTCAGATAAATGTGGTGGCATCTTCAATGGCAGTGAGTGAGCGAAGAAAACGATGGAGGGGAATGTTATAGAAGACTTGAGAGAGCTGTCCATTGATTACAACTTATCAACCTTGTTTGAATTCTGATTTGGAGAAACAAACCAGCCTGAACCAAGAGGAGCGCTACCGCCTCCATTTACAAGGCAAGTGGAGGAATTTGAACAGTGACCGGAGTCTGGATGATTAAAGAGTTAGTTTTTAAGTGTTACAGTCATAATGTGATTACGTATGGAGTCTTAATTGTTAAGCGTATACCGAACTATTTAGAGATAAAATTACATGGAGCCCGAACCTGCATTACAGAACAGTTCTCAAAGGAAGGGGTGCGGGGTGGGGGTTACGGGTGAGACACTAGGGCCTTGGGGGCGAGGGGGTCACTGCTGGAAGTTGGCGAAGGAGCACAGGCCCTTCATTATATTCTTCCATCTCCTCCGGCAAAGGATTGACATCTTCTTTAATAAAATGGAACATTTTCATTAATCTCCGCAAAAAATCTTAATGTGGTGAAACGCTAAGAATTCTTTGTCCTTCCTCCACAGAACAGGACAGAAATGGTGGAATGAGAGCTACCATCTCCTTAACTCTGTAATTCTCACAAGGCACCCAGAGAACAGGGCTTCCTCAAGCAGCAGTCAGGTGCACGAGGAACCTACATCAGTTTGCACCACAGGAATTCTCACTCTGCCCTCCTCCTCCTGAGCTTCCCGGCATTTGTGGGTGAGCCCTCTGTGCGGTGAATCACGAGGAGGAACAGGTCCACAGGGCCCAGAGGGAGCAGCACAGGGCTGGGTCATGCTGTGAACATTTCTCGTAAGGTTTAGACTCCTGATCCCACATACATACACACTCTTGTTCCGGAACACGGGGTCCTAACAGACCCCAAGGGGCAGCCTAGAAAAGCACGAGACTTTGTTGTCTGCACTTGTTTGCCTTTGAAATCAAATGCACAAAACACTTTCCCTGTTTAACCCCTCACTTTTCAATAAAAAATGTTCAAGAGTTGCCAATGCTGGTTGGAAACAATATGCCAATTTAAGGTCTCATGATTTCAGGAGTTAATCTCCTCTCTCAAAGCTTACTTTACTTGTTTCCTAAATATTGTGGTTGCTTGGTTTTAAGTGGAGTGAAGGCCACAGGTTACCCCAAAACATTTAAGGCGTTGTATCAAGCTACCCAGTTGCCGCTAAGTCCAACAATTTCCTGAATTTTTAACCAAAATAATAGGCCCTCACTAGTCCAGTGGTTTGGTTCTGTACACGGGGGTGGGGAGGGGGGGGCAGACAAAGGGGGTTTGTTGGAGTCAAAGCCCAGCTCTGTTCCTCTCATTGCTGGGAACGAAGATGGCTGGTATATCCCACATAGCAAAAGACAAAAATTCATTCCGAAAAACACCTCTACGAGTGAGGCGTAATCACAAAGTTAAAAATAAAAAAACAAAAGGAAGAAGGTAGTGAAAAGGTACAATCTCCCAGGGGGAAATCTGTAAGTATGGACGGTGATGGTGATGGATGCTAACTAGTCTTACCATGGTAATTATTTTGCAAAGGACACAAATGTGCAGGCGCTATGGTGTACGTGTGAAACTAACGTATGTCAATGATGCCCCAAACACCCCCGCATTAGCAATCTGTCTCCAATTTAGCAATCTGCTTACATAGAAGGACAGGAAGTGGTCTGTGGACCAAGAAAAAGATTTTTGACCGGCTGTTCACTATTCCCAGGATTCCTGCATACAGCCAATCACATTTCCTACAGGCCAGCTCCAGGCCCAGGTGGCGTCTTACAACAAGAGCCCAATGTCTAAACGTGCCCACAGAGCGCGAACTGCTCACGACGTCACTTCCCCAGTTTCGTAACAATCCAGTCCACTAAAAGGAATGGTTTGGACGCACTCAACACCTACTACAGGCCAGGGACCGGTGGCTTTGGTGGCAATGACATCAATGGCCCAGCAGCCCCAGGGCACCACCCAAGGGGCCACCCACACAGTCCATCCACGTACTTGGCTGTCCGGACTTCCAAGGTGCCCTTGAGCTTCTCCTCACTGTCGTTTTCAAAGTACATCAGCTTGGACTGGCGGAGGACAAACCAGCGCTTTTTCCAGTTTCTCCGGGACAGTGTGGACGAGCCACCACCTTTTTTGTGAAGCCAGCCTTGCTTGAGGGCCTCCTGCTTGGAGCGGAACCACAGGAAGGTTTCGTCCTTGAGGACACACCAGCGGCGTTTCCAGGAGTTCATTAAGCCACCTGTGGCCCCCAGATGCAGGAGGGAGGGTACAAGTAAAGTCAATCAAGATGACAAGATCAGTAGGTCTCTCAAGGTCCCGCACTCCCTTAATCTCACCCAACCCATCCCCCCCCACCCAGACGTCGGGAAACGAAGTCTTGGCACCCCTCCCTTGTGTTCCGGAGGCAGTGGGAGATGTTACACTAGCTTGGCTTGGTCGCAGAGAATGCCGTCCCTTCCTCACATCCGGAGCGCCTCCTACTCAGCTGAGAAATCCCGGTGATGAGCCACCAGAAACGCCAATGACAAGCTGACACTCTAACCCCCGGAATACGTCCAGAGCCATGGGGCGAGAACCATTTCTGTATGTACGGATCATGCTTACCTCCAAATGCCCCGGAGAGGAGAAATTAATTTAAAATGATATCAAAGAGGGGCGCCTGGGTGACTCAGTCGGTTAAGTGTCTGACTTTGGCTGAGGTCATGTTCTCACAGTCTGTGGGTTCGAGCCCCGCATCAGGCTCTGTACTGACAGCTCAGAGCCTGCAGCCTGCTTTAGAATCTGTGTCTCCCTCTCTCTGTCCCTCCCCCACTCATGTGCGTTCTCTCTCTCTCTCTCTCTCTCTCAAAACAAATCAACATTGAAAAAAATTTTTTAAATGGTGTCAAAGTTTACACATTCCTTATTCAGTGTATTCAGATCAAAACTGAAATCATACATGGAAAATAAGATAGGACTTTTTGGGATAAACATATCCTTTCAAAGGAATGCATCATGATCTGAAAATGGCTTATATATAAAAACTAAAAGATTTAGAACATGAAGCAATTGTGACTGGGTCTTAAAAATGAGAATTTAGGCGTGCCTGGGTGGCTCAGTCAGTTAAGCATCAGCCAAAGCCGACGTTGACTCAGGTTATGATCTCACAGTTCGTGAGCTCAAGCCCCACATCAGGCTCTGTGCTGACAGCTTGGAGCCTGCAGCCCGCCTCAGATTCTGTGTCTCTGTCTCTCCCCATTCCTCCCCCACTCACACTCTGTCTCTGTCTTAAAAAGAAAAAAAAAATTAAAAATTCATTTAAAAGGAAAAAAGAAAAAAAATGAGAATTTAGCCGTGATTTATTTAATAGAAATCTTTTTGGTTAAGAGAAGGCTGACAGGATATATTTATCTTTTACAAGTAAAAAGTTATTTCTAAATGGTGTCTGGGCTGATGCTGTCAGTGAGGCATGCGACTCTTGATCTGGGTTTGAGCCCCATGCTAGGTATAATAAATGCTTAAAAATAAAATATTTTTAAAAAGTTCTAACATTTTTCTAGAGAATAATTTTATCTTAGTATTCTAAATATCCTGGAGTGCCTGAGTAGCTCAGTCAGTTGGGCAGCTGACTCTTGGTTTAGGCTCAGGTCATGATCTCATGGTTTGTGGGTTTGAGCCCAAGTCAAGCTCCATGTAAAGCCTGCTCGGGATTCTCTCTCTCCGCCCCTCCCTTCTCATGCTATCAAAATAAACTTCAGTATTCTAGATTTCCCAAGAACACTCAAAGATGACATCTTAACCACCATCAATCAAAAATCTCTTCACATATCCACTAACACTGAATCTACTTCATTAATGTATTATACGGTGACAAATTTTTTTTGATCAGCCAGTGATAAAAATAAGGCACCCTTGAACATGGATACTGAAAGAAGAAATAAAGAAAATGCTTTCTTTTACAAATTGCATAGAACCTGAAAACAGACCTTCTCAGATTAATTTCTTCAAAGACTTCCTTCAATGACTAAAGAGCTAAACCCCACACTTCATTTGCGTGAGGACAAGGAAGCGAGGACCACACTGGTGTCTGGTGTGCAAAGGCACCTGCTTTCTTACACACACCAATGCCTTCTTCAACCTAAAACATTTCCTGCTCACCTAGCAGTGAAGTCTGTGGCCACGCCCCACTCCAGGGCCGTTTCCTTCACAAACGACAGACTCGCCAAGGGCTCCTGGAATTAAACTTTTTCTTTCTGATTTGTGGCTTTAATCTGGGTTTCTCAAAACAAGCCCAGAGGAAACTGTAGTACAGAGTTTTTCTATTATCTTATCATCGTCTGTAAGTGATAAAGGTTAAAAACACTGTCTGATGACAGACGGGGCTACGACTCGTGGTAAGCACGGAGTAATGTACGAAATTGTTGAATCATTATGTTGTACACCTGAAGCCAAGATTACATTATATGTTAATTATATTTCAGGTAAAAAAAAAAAGTTTGTAAATGATAAAGGTTGCTCACAATTGTTCTGAAGACACAGATTAGACCAGACATCACAAGAGCGTTACCTGGAGCTTATGTACTCTGGGCTCTTGTTATGAATGGGACTAGCTCCCAGCTGGGTGCCCCCTCCATACCTCATCATGGAGAGAATAAGATCAATGCTATTAATCTCCTAACTGCAAACACCTTTAGCAGACTATTAGGCTGGTGAAAACTCACTGATGCTTATAAAATATAACCTGATGGTCAGATTTCCTTTATAATTGGTTTCTCTAAAACTTTTGGTTGCAACTTTATAAGTACTTTATTAAAGATTAAATGATGTTCCAAAGATTAAAAGATGATGCATTTATAAAGTTTTATTAAGAGGAGTTTGCCAAAAATTCACTTGCTTAACTTCTTGAGCTTTTCATACTTTAATTTTTTTTTTTAAATTTTTAATGTTTTCTTTGCAAGAGAGAGAGAGAGAGAGAGAGAGAGAGCGCGTGAGCAGGGGAGGGTCAGAGAGAGAGGGAGACACAGAATCTGCTAGCCATCTGCACACAGCCCGACACGGGGCTTGAACCCATGAACCGCGAGATCATGACCTGAGCCGAAGTTGGGCACTTAACCGACTGAGCCACCCAGGCGCCCCTTTAATTTTTTTTAACATTTATTTTTGAGAGAGAAAAAACACAAGTGGGGGAGGGGCAGAGGGACACACACACACACACACACACAGAATCTGAGGCAGGCTCCAGGCTTTGAGGTGTCAGCGCAGAGCCAACACGGGGCTTGAACTCACGAACTGCAAGATCACGACCTGAGCTGAAGTTGGATGCTCAACCAACTGAGCCACATTGGCGCCCCTCATGCTTTAAAGATTTTAATGCTTGGAATATAGCTTTACTTTTTCATCTCGTTTGTTTTAATCAGACAATCATGCGATAAACCAATGTCATATATTTTAAGTAAGAAGGACTTAGGGCGGGGGGGGGCGCCTGGGTGGCTCAGTCAGTTAAGTGTCCGACATTGGCTCAGGTCACAATCTCATGGTTTGTGGGTTCAAGCTCTGCATCGGGCTCTGTGCTGACGGCTAGCTCAGAGCCTGGAGCCAGCTTCAGATTCTGTGTCTCACTCTTTCTCTGACCCTCCCCTGCTCATGCTGTCTCTCTCTTTCAGAAATAAATAAAAAACATTGAAAAAAACTAAAAGAAAAAAAGAATGACTTATAGGGAAATTTTAAAGCTAAATTAGGGAACTCAAATTAATTAAGGATGGGGAAATATATTAATAATAAAAAGCTTATATTTACTCTGAGAAATGCAAGACAAAATCTTTTTCTTACACGAGAAAAATCTTAAAATGTTATGATTGATTTAATATACTTATTAGATTAGGTTGAGTTGTGAAATTTTTTTCTTTCCTGGAGTATTCCAACGACCACTTGATTCCTCGGCTAGGATTTTTCAATCTTTCTCATTTAGCACACTCATAAAAATTCCCATGAACCAATGACTCCAGGCAACTGGAAGATGGTCCCTAAACTAAACCTGGGGGGTTTTCCATGAGCACGTGGGGCTCTGGGGCTGACCACAGGAGAAATCTGAAAAGCGAGTGACTGATGTTAGTAACTAGACCGATGTTTAACACGGGGACAAAAGTAACAGGGAGAGAAATCAAATGAAAAGAAAAATGTAAGTGAAGAACAGAAAAAATACCGAGGAGGACAAGCAATATGAAAAGAGAGAAATATGCCAACAGAAGAAGAGAGAAGCAAAGAACAGAAGAAACAGAGACAGGGAAAACAGAATAAAACACTTTTTCACAGAGGGAAAAAGGAAAGGCAAAGCAAATGAAGAAAGATGGCTGCAAAAAAGAAAACAAAGAGTCAGAGAAGACATACTTGCTGACAGAGAAACGGGGAAGGGAAAGAAAAGGAGGGGTGGAGTGAAGGGCGCCATCAGGTGGAAGGTGGGTGGTTCTTATTATCCCTGTCCCCCCCGCCCCCCAGGATGCAGACCCCTTCCCTCGTCCAGTCTAGAGCCATGTCAGAAACCAGGCAGTCCCTTCCTTCGCTGATCCATGGGAAACTCCTACCAAAACCCAGTGAGGACTGGGGCTTCTCATGATCCCTGTCACCGATGCAGAAGGCAGAGGTGACAGCAGAAATAAGGCATGGCTACAAGGTCCTAATTAAGTTCCTTTCCGAAAGTAAATGCTTTGAAGGCCTTGAGTATTTTATTTATTTGAGCTTATTTATTTTGAGAGGATCCCAAGCAGGCTCTGCGCTATCAGCACACAGCCTGACGCAGGGCTTGAACTCTCGGACCAAGAGATCAGAGCCTATCAGCACACAGCCTGACGCAGGGCTTGAACTCTCGGACCAAGAGATCACGACCTGAACCGAAATTGAGAGTCCCACACCTAACCCACTGAGCCAGGGTGCCCCTGAAGTCCTTAAGTATTAAGGGTCAGTTCAGCACATTCAAAATATAATACTCAAAACATACAAACAAAATCCTTATCACAAAGTAGGGGGCAGATAGCAGGTGTCATAAGCCATCAAGATGCGCCCGTCTCTCAGATCTTTACCGCTCCCCATGGATAGGGAAAGCTTCGGGGTTCTCGGACACTCGTGTCAGAGGGAAAAGTGTAGTGTATCCTTACAACGAGCTATACCAGCTCCCGCAGAAGCTTGTGTGTGTGTGTGTGTGTGTGTGTGTGTCCATGTGCGCATACCCACGTGTAAAAGAGAGAGGAAAGCTGGGGACAGGGGAGAGGAGATGTAGGAAGAAAGGAAAAGAGCACAGAAATGAGATGGGGAGGCAAGAGAGGAGAGAGGGACGGAATATGGCAGCAGTGGCCAGCTGTACCCTCTGTCCGGACAATGTGCACTGTGGAGAGTCAAAAGAGCCCTTCACGGCACGATCACGTCACCCATGTCATAGCAGCAGGGCACCCCTCCCTCATCTAAGAGGACCTAACACCAGGTAAGGGTAGGGGGAACGGAGAGTGATGTTCCTGGTGCCCCTTAGTGAAAACCTCAGTCTTCCATTGCTCCACCCCCAACCCTGACACCCTGGTGACACGGACCCTACCTTTCATGTACAAAAAGCTGTGGAAGTAAGGCAGCGTGACACAGCTATACACAGAGTCCCGCCGGTAAGACAGTTCATCATCCGTATCAAACCGAGAATCAAAGTCCTCTTCGCTGTCTTCAAACTGGACAAGGAGAAGAGAGCGAGCCAGTGGTGAGCAAAACAGAAAATGCAACAAAAATGCCCAGCCTAGCCGTCGACTCACATTGAACAAACTAAAAACTGACCAAGAGGCGACATGTGGATTCATACCGTTACCACACAGGGCAGTCCTCAAAAGAATGATAAAATACTGACTTTTAGAGTCGCAGGGCCCGCTGAATGAATACATGAAGTGCGACAGAGACTTCAACCCAAAGGCTGTTCTAAAGACACTGCTGTTCAAGGGTATAATTTTAATCAAACCGTACATGAGCTAATTCCCTTCAAATTACTACGATAAAAATAACTTCAAGTCTTAGAAAATCAAGGGGGTATTTAATGCGCAGTCAATGGGAAAAATTAAAGTAAACTATAAATAGACTATAAATAGTTGGAAAGCCCCTGTGTAAGCCGGAAACGGTCCTCCCTTACGACCGGAACAGGGCAGAACATTCCAGGAGGTGGACCCTACAGCTACCGTTAAGGGCCGCTTCTCCAGGATGCCCTTGGCAATGCTAGCTCTCATTTCCGGGGGGGGTCTTATTTCCCGACCTGTTGGGAAGCTAGGATAGACACAACTAAGGTTTCCATGGAAAATGCCAGTTTTCTTAGGCTCCGGGCAAAATGCAATTCCGGGCTCTGTGTTCAAACTGCAACAGGCCCCTCAGAGTTCCATTTACTAATGTGACGGCTTTCGGCGAGAGAGCGGGGTTTGAGGGGCGTCTCGGAGAGCCTGACGCCGAAGCCTCGGCTCGTCCTTCGGGAGACGGGGCGCCCGGGGTGTGGGCGCGCGGCACTCACCGAGGACTGCGCCCCCTCCGAGCTGAAGCGGTAGGCCCCGGAGCTGTTGCAGGTGCCCACGGAGCACCGGTAGTCCGGGGACCACTGGCTGCCGTACGAGGTGGAGAAGGTGACGCTGCTGCCCGAGGTGACGGCGCCGTCCTCGTAGTCGTCTTGGTCGTAGTCGTAGTCGCCGTCCGGGGCGGGGAGGCCCCCGCCGTTCTGCGGCAAGCAGTAGGCGGGCTCCCCGGCGGAGGAGGCGCACTCCGACGGGGCGAGGGGCACCGTGCCGTCCGCGCTGGGGCTCGTGGGCACCACCGTGTCGTTCATGTAGGGGTCCTCCTCCGAGGACTCGTCGCTGGTGCGGATGCCGCTGGTGCGCTGGTCCGAGTGGCCGTGCTCGCTGGGGTTGGGCGAGTCCTTGAAGGCGTCGTCGTCCGCCTCGAAGCCTTCGTCCACCTCCTCTTCCGGGTAGGGCTGGCTGAAGTTGAAGCTGGGCTTCTCTGCGCACGCGCGCTCCGCGGCCTCCGCGGGCTCCCGCGAGAACTCGCTGCCCACCGACAGGGAGCGCTCGATGTTGCGCACGCACTCGTCGATCTCGTCGAAGTTGAGCGACTCCAGGAACTCCTGCGCCGCCCGGCACGCCTCGTCCTCCAGCCTCTGGAGCTCGCGGTCCCGCAGCTGCTGCAGCTTCTGCAGGGAGGCCTCGGTCAGGGACAGCTCCTGCCGCTCCTTCATGCGCTGCAGGTCCTCGATCTCCTTCTCCAGCCGGAGGATCTCCTCCACCTGCTTGTTTTCCTTCTGCTTCTCGAGGTCATGGTGCAGCTCGGCCTCCGCCTGGACCTTCTGCGAGGCTTCGCGGTCTTGCTGCTTCCTGGCGGCTTCCTCCTGGGCAGAAGAGGGACCGGGGTTAGCAAGGCTCACTGCGAGGGGTACAAGCATCGCTCTTCCTTCGCAGTAAAGAACCGAGACGAGAAGTGGAGTTTATGGGCCGAGCCGTGTGCCCCCTCCTCCAAGCTGATGTGCCGAAGGCCTAATCTTCAGTACCTCAGAAGGCGCATTGGGAGACAGCGCTTTTATTTCTGAAGTTTGTTTATTTTGAGAGAGAGGGCGCACGTGTGTGTGCACAGGAGGGACAGAGAGGGAGAGGAGAGAGCGAATCCCAGGCAGGCTCTGTGCCGTCAGCCCGGAGCCCCACGCAGGACTTGATCTCACCAATAGCAAGATCATGACCGGAGCAGAAATCGAGTCAGTTGTTTAACTCACCGAGCCACCCAGGCGACCCTGGAGGAAGGGCTTTTAAAGAGGTGATTACGTTAGGGGCGCCTGGGTGGCTTAGTCGGTTAAGCGTCTGACTTTCGCTTAGGTCATGATCTCGCGGTTCGTGGGTTCGGGCCCCGCGTCGGGCTCTGTGCTGACTGCCAGCTCAGAGCCTGGAGCCTGTTTCAGTCTGTGACTCCCTCTCTCTCTGACCCTCCCCTGCTCACTCTTTCTCTCTCCTAGAAATAAAAAAATAAAAAAAAAATAAATTAAAAAAANAAAAAAAAAAAAAAAAATAAAAAAAAAAAAAAAAAAAAAAAAAAAAAAAAAAGAGGTGATTACGTTAGAAAAAGGCCCTGAGGCGGACTGTAACCCAGTCTGACCGGTGTCCTTGTAGGAAGAGGAGACTGGGACACACCGAGACGCCAGGGATGCATGCACACGAATGGGAGACGTGGGGGGGACACAGGGAGAAGGTGGCCATGTGCAAGCCAAGGAGAGAGGCCTCAGAAGAAACCCAATCTGCTGCTATCTTTATCTTGGGCCTCTGGCCTTCACAGTCACGAGATAACCGTTTTTCTCGTTCAATCCATCTAGGCTGTGGCACTTTGTTATGGCAGCACTAGCAAACTGATATGGTGGTTATACTCAGTTGTAATGGGCTGCATCATAGAGATCTCCTTTAAAATTCTTCTTGTATCTTTATACTTTATTTTAGCTTCAAATCCTTGATTCAGAGTGTTTGACGTGGGAAAGAAACGGGCAGACCAGATGCCACGAGGTCATGGCATTCTTTACCTGCTGGGCGCGGAGCTCAGCTTCTCTTCGGGCCCTCTCTCTTTCTCTAAAAAGAGTAAAAAAAAGACAGGAAGATAAACCAACGCAGAGAAAACATCCTAGAAGCACTTTTCAGAGCGAGCCAGCTTTTTAAAAAAAAAATGCTTTGATAAAGACGACTTGAAAAGAATGAAGGATGGACCCTCTTCCTTTGGTACATTACTCATTCTGTGCACGGACAAGAATGCACAGAAGTCAGTCGTCCATGCTGCCAAGGAATTTTCTCCCCAAGCTGCCAAGAGAGTAATGTTTCAAATAGATGGTTCTGCAGCACCCACTGGGAATTCTTGCTGCGAGAAAGGATATTGACCTTAAAACTCAAAAGGCGCCCCTTCTGCTTCATCCAAGCAAAAAAGCTACCATACCTCTCCTCCTCCTCCCGTTTCCTCTTTTCTTCCTCCTCCCGTTTTTCCGCCAGCAGCTGTCTGTAAACTCTCCGAGCGATCTGACCTCGGAGTTGCTTCTGGAAAACGATGGCTGCTTTTTTCAGGTGCAAGAATCTCTTCCTCAGAAGGAATGCTCTGTAATTCTTCTGGATGATCACCACACAACAAAGGACCTTTTTGTATTGCTTTCTGAAAATGAGAACAGAGTGGCACAACGGAACCGTTGAGGTAACGAGGCTCCAAGCTCTTCAGGAGTTTACGTTAACGCTACAAGACAAAAGAACAGGGCCTATCTGGAAAGCCTCGTTTTAGAGACGGGAGCAAACAGGAGGCCCCCTTGGACAAAACAGAAGAAAAACAACACAATAATAACAAACAAAGCTAAAGCAAGAACCCTATCATTGTCTTGGCTAAACCCGTAACCCCTAATGCTGACTCTGAACGGTCCTGGCAGAAGTCGCGTTGTAAACAGGACCGAAAGAGATTTGATATGGTCTCTGGTTCTCATGATGGGGGGGTGGGGGTGAGGGGTAAAACGCCACAGCAGGATGGCTTTGTACTTCAGAAAATGTTGCGGCGTGGAGTTGCATGTGGTGCGCAAGTCCACAGAGATGGACAGAACTCAAGTGCACAAGACCAGAGGCCACCTCACTGGGTCAGCGCTGGAGGGTGGGGGCCTCTGTGGATGTGATGAGATGACAGCCAAGTCGAGACAACCAGGCTGCCTGCAAGGAACTGGGTAAACATTTTAAATATCTCAGCACGGTCCCTTCCTGTCATTGCTCTAACGGAGATACCAGGAGGCCCCTTTCCTGCTTTCCGTCTAGGTCAAGCCACCCGGGCATCTGGCATCGCTAGTTACGAGCACCAGCTTGAGACTCTCCATAGCATGGTCTTAACCCCCATCCAGGTCTACTGTAAATGAAAGCAAATGACCCGGGCTACCCCGCTCGGGGACACACAGTACGGAAGCCCTCCTTTTGGTGCTAAATGGCTTCTCCCCTCTGTGCTTCTTACCGTGCCAAGTAGCCTAAGATGTGGGCCCGGATCACCATGGCCGCCCTCGTAACTTCCTCCTCCCGCCGCTTCTCCAGCTTCTGCTCCAGGGATTCTCGAAGGAAGACCTGCCCCAGGGAAAGTGACACATCAGAAGCAAAGAACACGGCTGGTAAAAGGAGATTCTCTCTCAGAGATCTCTTGGGGGAGGTAAGGCTTTCTTCTCTCTAAGTTTGCTCCAAACACATATCTGTGTGCTTCTCAAACTCCCCTCAGGGAAGGGCTGCTCTGTTTGGTCAACTTTCTCTCTGTCGTGTCCTAAGATGTTTGTAAAATAGAGGGGCGCCTGGGTGGCTTAGTCGGTTAAGCGTCCGACTTTCACTTAGGTCATGATCTTGCGGTTCGTGGATTCGAGTCCCACGTCAGGCTCTGTGCTGACTGCCAGCTCAGAGTCTGGAGCCTATTTCAGAGTCTGTATCTCCCTCTCTCTCTGACCCTCCCCTGCTCACGCTGTCTCTCTCTCCTAGAAATAAAAAAAAAAAAGATGTTTGTAAAATAGAGTAAAAAAGTACATTACTAGAAAGAAAAAGCAAAGATTTAGAAAAGTCACATTTTGGAGGGTTGTTATTAGACTCGATAGTCATAACAGACCATGAAGTTGCCATCAAAGTTTATAATCACTTATCTCATCAAGGGACAAATACTCCATGGACTGGCACCAGTCATACAAGAAGTGTAAGTCACAAGAAATCCAGAGAGACATGCTATGTTAACAAAAGAACAGAAGGGCACCTGGGTGGTTCGGTTGGTTAAGGTTCGACTTTGGCTCAGGTCATGATCTCATGGTTCATGGGTTTGAACCCCACGTTAGGCTCTGCACTGACAGTGCGGAGCCTGCTTGGGATTCTTGCTCCCTTTCTCTGCCCCTCCCCGACTATGTCTCCACTCTCTCAAAATAAATAAACTTAAAAAGAAAAAAAAAAAAAAAGGAAGGAAGGGGGAAAAAATCCAAGAACTTTGCAAAATATTACCTTGCCAGCACATGGAAACTCTCTCTGCAGGACTACTGTGATCACAGTATCTTGGCCTCAAAACCAATTAATGCACCTTTAAAAAACTGACAGTAAGGGGAGCCTGGGTGGCTCAGTCAGTTGAGCATCTGACACTTGATTTCGAGTCAGGTCATGATCTCTTGATTCATGGATTCGAGCCCTGCATCGGGCTCTGTGGTGACAGCGCAGAGCCTGCTTGGGGTTCTCTCTCCCTCTCTCTCTCTGTCCCTCCTCCACCCACTCTATCTCTCTCAAAAGAAATAAACTTAACAAATGAATAAATAGTTTTATTTAAAAAATGACATGATGAACGTAATTCTCAGAATGGAGTTTGAAGTTCGAATGGAACCGTCTCCACTCCATCTCAGCTTGGCCATCACAAGATTACCAGAATTGGAACTAAACAGATCGTCGCTATTGGCTGCCCTGTATCTCCGAACTGGCCACCTGAATCCTATGCTTCCAACATAACAGAAGTGTATCTAATTACAGGCACTGTATCAGAATTCCCACTATTTGGAAAGATGTGAAAATATTAAGACCCTTCCTCAATCAAGGTAGCTTTTAATTTTATAATTTTGGAATTACTGCATGCGTAAGAAATTGTGAATCGTTCTCTAGAAAAACTAGGGCCACATTTTTATGCTCTTCTATTAAGAGCGTGGAAGCATTCTGGTGACAGTGGGCGGGAGCTAAATGACCTCTCTCTCACTGATGATGTTTTGATTTATGCTCTGGTGAGTCATTCTGGCCTATAATGATGCATTAGGTTTTCTTAATAGCACATTTTCCCATTCTCTCTGTTGTGTCTTTCGACATTTGGGCAAAAAAGCAAATAAAGATTCCTACCACCATGTGACTCACAGGCGCTTTACCCACTCCCGCCCTGGATTTCCGACCACTTGTAAAACTCTACCACAAATAACTCTCCTAGAAAAGTGTCTCACTGAGTCCTCTTCCTATAATTGCAATTATACACTAGGTTGATGCATAAACAGTCTATCTCTTTGGCCAAAAAAAAAAAAAATCTACAAGTATAAAGCTTATTAAAAAAATTTTTTTTAACATTTTTATTTTTGAGAGACAGTGCACGAGTGGAGGAGGGTCAGAGAGAGAGACAGACGCAGAATCTGAAGCAGGCTACAGGCTCCGAGCTGTCAGCACCAAGCCCAATGTGGGGCTCGAACCCAAGAACCATGAGATCACGACCTGCACAGAAGTCAGACGCTTAACTGATTGAGCCACCAAAGCACTCCAGCTTATTTTTTTAATAAAAAGTTTTCAGAAATATGAATCTGTTTATCAAAACTATGGATCAGAAGTTTTCATCAAGACTGGACTTTAAGTATTTTAACTTCTTTGAGACTATTTTCTCAATATTAAAGATCTTCCTGTAATGCTACTGTTTTGGTGCGCACTTAAAAGAAAAAGTCCAGTCTTGGGAAAGCATGGTAGTGGCAAAGCCATAATGAAACAAGTGTCAGTTCTAGTGAGCAATATATTTATTCCACGAATAGAAAGTTTTATGAAGGAAAGAGTGTCTCACACCTTATCGGAAGTCTACAGAATGTGTTGGTTTCAATTACAATTGGAGGTATAACTGCTTTAGTGTTCTGTTTCATGCCCCTCAAAAAGAGCTCTCTGCTCTATTAAATTTACTTCCACATCTTTTTCTAAATGTTCTTTCAATAACCCGAAGAGCAAACAAATAGAACAAAATACTTCCAAAGACCCAATTCAGCTTCATTAAGAACATCAACCCTGGGGCACCTGGGTGGCTCAGCGGGTTAAGCATCCCACTCCTGATTTTGGCTCAGGTCATGAACTCACAGCTCGTGGGATCAAGCTGCGACGGGCTCTGGGCTGACAGTGTAGAGTCTGCTTGGGATTTTCTCTCTCTCTACCCCTCTCCTGCTTGTGCTCACGCTCTCTCTCAAAATAAATAAACATTAAAAATTTTATAAAAGAACATCCACTCTGAATTTCTGCAATGACACACAGAAAATCACATCAGTTTTCCTGGTACAGTGGTAAACTGCGGTCACATCCCCACCTTCCTGGGATGCGGCCAAGATGGAGTCGGCATGACACAGCTTCTGTGAACAGAGCTGCCGCCCTCGCCAGGTGCCAATGAGTGGCTTAGGAAAGAGCAGCGCCCACTCCAGGGACTGTTCTAATGAACTCAACTCGTATAAGAACAAGCTCATGTGGCTTTTTTTCATCCTTTTCCTAGTAGCTTGAGAGCCTAAGGATTATTCTAGTAAGAGGTCTATAAAAATACCTCTTGCAGGCTTTATTACCAAAGAATAAAGGGGAAAAGGTCTGGCAACGTAGTACAGGTGGTCAGAAAAATGAAACGGGTCAGAATCACAAGGCAGCAGAGTCCAAACAAGGTCACCCTCTATTCAACCTCTCGGTGGGGTCACACCTGGGAATCTCCCGCATGGGCTGTTCCTGGGGGGGAGAGGGGAGGGGCGGTTCAGGCAGGTCTCTCATCTATAGAATGAACACTTCCCCAGCCAATATGAATTCTTGCCTTCCAAGAACTAAATGTGTTTTACGTAAGCCAACTGATTCAGACCTGGCACCATGTTTACTTTCCTGACTACAACACTGTCCACATTTCCCTCTGTCACGTAGGATGGAAACTTCTTTACCAGAAGACCCAGATGTTCATTAGTTTCAAGGCTTTAAACACAAAGACCTTCTGGCAGCAACACCAACCAACACACATACTGGTGTATAATTAAGTCAAACAGTGGCCGAGGTCAAAGCTATTTAGTGGACACAATTCAAGTGCTCTAACGTTTACATTTACTTCCCAAGGTTTCTGTGAATGGTCAAGCTTCCATCCCACTCTACTTCCAATGTGTCACCAATTAAAATTGAACTCCTCTTTAAAGATTTCCTCATCACGGAGCGCCTGGGTGGCTCAGTTGGTTAAGCATCCAACTTCAGCTCAGGTCATGATCTCGTAGTTCAAACCCCATGTCAGGTTCTGTGCTGACAGCTCAGAGCCTGGAGCCTGCTTCGGATTCTGTGTCTCCCTCTTTCTCCCTCTGCTCCTCCACCACTCATGCTCTGTCTCTCTCAAAAATGAATGTTAAAAAAAGATTAAAAAAAAAAAAAAAAGATGTCCTCATCTTGAATGCTTCCCTGAGCATTTCAGTCCACAGTGAGCTCTCTCCTGAACAAGTTGTGCCTTTATTCCTAAAGGATATGATAATATAGGACTTATCAGTTGTACGTGGATGTCTTCTCTCCCAGCAACACAGTAGTCACCTGAAGGGCAACGCCCATGTCATTATGTGTGTGTCCCCTGGGCTATGCCTGGTCCCAAGCCTTGTTTGGGCCTGATTTTCATAATGTAATTATATGTGAACCTGGATTGGTTCTTGAGAGCTCAGAAAAGAGACTCAGTATGTGAAGACATCATGATCTCTGCTGTTTCTCCACTGTATAAAGCAGCGGTACAGGCGGAATACAGCAGTTGATTGAGAGCATAGTATCTTTTTGATTAAAAAAGTCAGAGCAGATGATATTGTACTGCCAAGAACTCCATTTGAACCGTCTTCTCTGGAAAGTTTCCCCTGGGTGACTAAATGGGTTAATTTCCTCATTCCATCCCTCACAGTTTTTTAGCACTGAACGGACGCTGACTGAGCTCCCATTATGTGAAGCATGAAGAAAAACAAAGAATTAAGTCTACATTCTTGACTGGGGGACTGTAGAGAAGTCAACAGGCAATGCACGAGGACACGAGAGCACATTAAGTGTCATGATGGGACTGATGTAGAGAGGAGGGAGCTTGACTTGGTTTGGGGGTGTGTTTTTTGTGCAGGGCTCAATGGAGAATGTCAAAGTCCGTATCTAAGCTGAGACTAGAGAGAGGAGTTAGCTAAATGGGTGGGATGGAGCAGACAAGGAGTAGAATTCCAGGTAGAGAGACCTAGAAAGTTGTGAGGACACATCCTAAGGCGACCCCCAACGAGTTAGACCCCTGTTTAATCCTGCAAATGTGGGTGGCACCTGAGACTGCCTTCTAGCAAACAGAATATGGAAAAGGTGATGGATGTCATTTCTGTGAAGGCATGAATTTGTAAGACTCCCTCAGGGGAGACTACAGCGAGATTCCCTTGCTGGCCTTGAAGAAGTGAGTTGCCATGTAGCAGGAGGGCGCCGGAGGGATCATGTGGTGACTGTTGGGGGCCTCTAGGAGCCAAGAGCAGCCCTGGGTGGGGGACAGTCGGCAAGAAAACAGGGACCTCAGTCCTCCAACTGCAAATAACTAGACTCTGGCACCACATGAACTTGGAAGAGGACCCTGAGCTCCAGAGGGGAAGGCAGCCCCGGCTGACACTCTGAATGCAGCTTGGGAGACGCCCACCAGGGACCTAGCTGAGCCCCGCCTCGACCCCCTCAACCCTGGACCCAAGACACTCTGAGATAATGGACATCATTCAAGTGACGGTGCTAGTGGTAGTTTGTTACATGGCAACAGATAATTAGTACAATACCTCTGCCTGCCAGCCCCGCCCTAGGGTATATTTGGGTCTTAAAGCCCTGGCAAGGACGACGCCCCTCTAGAGTAGAAGTTCTGTCTATTGTCTGCTTTCCCTTGCTGAGTGTCCCCAAATGATGCCTTGTCACTGAGGTTATGGACTGACTATCTGTCCCCTCTCCATCTCCCAACGTGATGGGATTTGGAGGGAGGACCCGTAGGAAGTAAGAAGGTTTGGATGATCTCGGGGGTGGGCCCCCATCATGGGATCAGCACCCCTGTAAGAAGAAGAGAAGCCAGAGCTCTCTCCCTACCTGTGAGGACACAGGAGGAGGGCCCTCACCACAACCCGATCTCGCTGTCACCTTGCTCTCAGACGTCCAGCCTCCAGAACTGTGGTAAGTAAACGTCTGTTCCAAGTAGGCGGTATTTTGTTACAGCAGCTTGAATGGACGAGGTCAATCATTCTCCCCTCTTACCCCCCACCTTTTTGAATGCTTATTTTGAGAGAGAGACAGAGAATGCAAGCAGGGGAGGGGCAGAGGGGGAGAGAGAAGGAACGAAGACTCCGAAACAGGTTCTGTGCTGAGAGCAGAGAGCCCGATGCGCGGCTCCAAGTCACCAACTGTGAGATCATGACCTGAGCCCAAGGTGGAAGTTTAATCAACTGAGCTACCAAGGTGCCCTGTCTTTTTTTAAACATAGAGACTTTTTTTTTGGCTAAATAGAAAATCATAAAGGGGCATCTGGGTGGTGGCTTAGTCAGTTTAGTGTCTGACCCTTGATTTCGACTTGGTTAATGATCTTGTGATTTGAGACCTGCATAGGGCTCTGCACTGTCCGCAGGGAGCCGGAGATTCTCTCTCCCTCTCTCTGCCCCTCGTTCACCTGCACTCTCAAAATTCAATGAACATTAAGGGGCGCCTGGGTGGCTCAGGTGGTTAAGTGTCCGACTTCGGCTCAGGTCACAATCTCACAGTTTGTGGGTTTGAGCCCCACATCGGGCTCTGTGCTGACAGCTCAGAGCCTGGAGCCTGCTTTGGATTCTGTCTCCCCCTGTCTCTGCCTCTCCCCTGCTCATGCTCTGTTTCTGTCTTCTCAAAAATAAACATAACAAAATAATAAATGAGCAAAAGATGTATAGGAGTAGAAACTTTAACATACTTTCCTGGTGCTGCACTGCCTCTCAGGGGTCAGATTGATCAGTTAGGACCACATGTTACCTTTGAGGACATGCAGACACTCAAAGGTCAAAGCCCCCAGCAGCCTGCCTTTCTGTGCCCTGCGTCACATTTCTGTCTTCCTCGTGTGACGGGCCCGAGAGCGGAGTGAGGAAACAGGAGTAGAAAGGAGATGGGGTTTCTGGCAGTTCCCAGATCCAGGGAAAACAGGTCACACGATTGATTTTATGGCTCATTTTTGTGGCTGAGGACAAATTGCCTGCCACTTGGCTCCTGTCTGGAATAAGGGGTCAAGGCCTCACATCAGCTACACCAGCGTGTTCAGAAAATGGGACTTCCTTGGTTCTCTGGGCTGGATTTTTGTCAGCCTGACGGGGTTTCAGCCAGTCTCCCGCACAGCGGCTCCTGTGTGCAGGGCAGCGTTGGGCACTGGAATTACTGGCCATCGGAAGGGTCTGGGGGCTCCCTGCGCACGAGTCAGAGCCCAGCCCCTCACGGCACCAAACGCTCACCAGCCCAAACTGGCTGAGTGCCCGAGGGAAAACACGCACCTGCTCCCTCAGGAGCCGATGGTGCAGAAAACAGAGTTCCTGGAAAGCAAGGGCTTCAGAGGAAATATTAACCATCCGGAGGACAGAGTAGGGGGCACGGCCGCGCATCTCCCCCAGGGGACGATGTGGCTTGTTGCCAGTGGCACAGAGCAGGTGCTCGGGAGACTGCGGGGCGGGGGGGGGGGACGTGCTCTCTCTGTGGCCTCACCTTGGTCTTGCCCAGCTGCCACTCGCTGTTGGAGGGGTCATGGAGCTGCAGCAGGGCCGTGCACCTCCCCCGGGTGTCCTCGGGCACCGCCGCATTCCTCATCAGCACCTTGTACCTGCAACGGAGTGATGCCCGGCGTCACCATCCCACCTCCCTTCCCAGTCCCTCAGAGAAGAAAGAGGTTCTGGTCAGCCCCTCCTTCCTTGCCTTTTGTAAAAGTCCTGAAATGGTCTTCGGATCGCATACCCGGCTTTCCGGATCCTCACCGTCTCCAGCATCCCCGAGTACCGCAGCTGGTTTAGCACAACCGCCTGGTCAAACTGGTCTGGCATCTGAAACATGGGACACGGGACAAGTTGCCCAGGCCACCCCACCGTTTCTCACACACACACGTGCGGGCGCGCGCGTGAGCGCACATTGAACCTACACAAAAATACAGATTAGAAAGTGAACCCCATCCCAGGTACCTGTCACCTGGCTTCAACAGCCACCACCGTGTCCATCCTGCCTGCCCGTCTACGAGCCCTGACTCCCTGCCTTTAAATTTTTTGAAGTCCCCGACTTCACATCCTGTCGTTGGTAAATAGGATTAATACCATTTCTTAATATAACCACAACATCATCGTATCTTAATAGAAACCAATAATTCCCGGGGATTAATATCCACATTCAAATCTCTGTTTCAGTGATCATAAAACATATCATCGTTTTGAATCCGGTTTTTCAAAGAACCTTCACTATCATCCAGATGTGACTTTATTTACTTTCTGAACTTCACTTTCAAGGCACTGAAAGGGACTTTTTTTTTTTGCCAGAGACTACAGTGACCCCAGGAGGGTGGGGTGGGCGAGTTTGGGTGGGGAGTGCGTATAAAGAGAGTGCCGACAGTGGACAAAAGAGACAAAAATAAAAAAGAATTTTAATTTTCTCAGTATCTAGTCAAATACTCCATTTGTTGACAGTTCGACACCATGGTCACTAAGTAAATTAATCCCAGAAAATACAAACCAAAGACAAAAATCAGACCAAGACTTAATGTTCTGAAATGTATTCTCTTATCCACTCAAGTTACCAAACAAACTGGCAGTGGGGACGGGACAATAGTCTTTCAGTGTAAAGCCTGAAAGTAGGCCATTTCCCACTGAAGGCTTTCCCAGCAGTGATTGGGTTTTCAATCTAAACAGCTACTCCCTTTAATTAATTTGTATGTTGTTATCCTACACAACTGTGAATAAAGTGACTGGAGACCAGGGCCAGAGATATAAGGACACTGTTACAACATCCAAGAAGGGGGGGAAAAAAAAGAAAAGTGGCTTAAATTTGTGGTCTTATAAAGCCAGCCATTAACACAAATTTAGGTTTCAAGCCATATTATCCTGTACGCTTCCCAAACTAGCAAAGAATCAATGTGAAGAATGTTCCGCGAATCTCCCCTACAGCTTTGATGGAACAGCACACCATATCTCCAGCAGGCTGACTTCTCTTATATTTAATTTAATTTCTTCCACAAACAATGTGGTCAGCTGGTCTTTACTCAGCAGTATTCTAGCCGAGTCCAGCCAGTAAGTTAGGGCAAACATCCAAAAAATTGTGGCTCACTGGTTTTTAGCCTTCATTATTTAAATATTCTTAGAAAAGCAAGAAAAACATAAAAACAAAACTAAACTACCCTTGGTTACTCTTACATCTATGGTTATGTTAAAAAAAAAAATGGAGACAGGCAACGGATCTGGAAGTATTCGGTTAAAATGCTTCCGTTATATGTATTTGGGAATAGAATTTGAGCAGCTGCAATCCACAAAGATTAGCATAGAGCTAAAATTTAAAAAAAACGGAATAAAGCATCAGACGTAGCCAACTTTGCTAAATTCATAATCAAAGACACCTACTAATTTAATACTTAATCATTCGAAGCTCAAAAACCTTTCTCAATCCCTCTCAAGCTCTCCCCATTCCTGACCCGTACTGCTTTTCCTGGATTCTTCTCTTCCAATCCCCATTTAACAAAGTCCACACAATTCCTCAGTTTGGCACTGGTTCCTAGAACATCCTAAAAAAATATCACGAAAGTGACGCCCCGTCCAAAAAGTTCAGCCACACTCACCATCTTCAGCCTCTCCGAGGAACATTCCACCTTCAGCCTGGCTCTCGGGCCAAAATTCATATGGAAACCGACTGCCACACTGACCTTTCCGCCACAGCTAAAGACACTGAACAATAATGAACACCATTCCTGTGCTTTAAAAAGTGCTTGGTCGCCATGACAACCCCTTCCATTCTCGGGCTAATTAGTGTGGTGTGGTTGTAGGATTTCATAGAGCCCAGGGAGGGAGCCGCCAGCAGCAGCCACCCTTTCCAGGCTCCCAGTGCGATTGTGTTTCTGCCTCTTCCTCCCTCTTCCTCGAAATTTAACCAGGGAAGTGGGGGACCCGTAGGCAGACTGTCGCCACGGGCAACCCACACAGCCATCACGAGGAGGGGTAAAAGCCTGTGTTTCCACCCGTTCGTTCTCTTTTTAGTTTCGACTTCCTTCCCTGGTGAATTTCATGTTCAAAGACGACACAGCTGGGGGCTGGACAAGTCACAACTTAAAGGCATTTTCCTTTCCAGACTTTACCAGTGTTCGCTGGTCCTCGCTGGTAACTAGTTTCCTGGAACCAGAGTTCCTGCTGACAGAGGCTGCCTGCCTGGTCCGGAAAGGGGAAGTCTGATCTCTAAACACCTACTATGTGTAGGGTTCTATAAATCACGCTCGAGGAAGGTTAAAAAACAAACAAATGAACAACAGTGGGGCCAGATTTTTTTTTCCTTTTCGTCAACACCCCCCCTCCCCCACAGTGGTACCTTTGTCACAGCTGATGACTCCACACTGATACATCATCACAGCCTAGGGTCCTCAGTCTACGTCACAGGGCTCGGTCTTGTGCATTCGAAGGGTTTGATGCCTAAGGGCCTACAGCCAGCATCAGAGGATCATTCAGAGTAGCTTCTCTGCCCTAAAAGTCTTCTGTGCTTCCCCTACTCATCCCTACCTCTCCCAAACCCGTGGCACACAAATCTCTTCACGGTCTCTGCAACTATTATTTAACAATTTAAATTTATTACTTTATTATTATATATATATATATATATATACACACATATATATATATTTAAATTTATTTCTAGGAGAGAGAAAGACAGCGTGAGCAGGGGAGGGTCAGAGAGAGGGAGACACAGACTCCGAAACAGGCTCCAGGCTCTGAGCTGGCAGTCAGCACAGAGCCTGATGCGGGGCCCGAACCCACGAACCGCAAGATCACAACCCAAGGGAAAGTCGGAGGCTTAACCAACTAAGCCACCCAGGCGCCCCTATTATTTTTTAAATATAACTTATTGTCAAGTTGGCTAACATACAACGTATAGCGTGCTCTCGGTTTCGGGGGTAGATTCCCATGATTCATCGCTTACATACAACACCCAGTGCTTGTCCCAACAAGTGCCCTCCTCAGTGCCCATACCCCCCGCCCCCCCTTCCCCTCTCTCCCGTCCCACCCCCAGCGACCCTCCATTTGTCCTCTGTACTTAAGGGTCTCTAGGGGCGCCCGGGTGGCTTAGTCGGTTAAGCGTCCGACTTTCGCTTAGGTCATGATCTCGTGGTTCGTGGGTTCGAGCCCTGCGTCGGGCTCTGTGCTGACTGCCAGCTCAGAGCCTGGAGCCTGTTTCAGTCTGTGACTCCGTCTCTCTCTCTGACCCTCCCATGCTCATGGTGTCTCTCTCTCTCTCCTAGAAATAAATAAAAAACATTAAAAAAAAAGAAAGAGTCTCTTGTGGTTGGCCTCCCTCTCTGCTTGAAACTATCATTTAATTTTTAAAAAATGCAGTTTTAGGGGTCGCCTGGTTGGCTCAGTCGGATGAGCGTCTGAGTTTGGCTCAGGTCACGATCTCGCAGTTCATGAGTTCAAGCCCCACACTGGGCTCACTGCTGTCACACAGAGCCTGCTTCAGATCCTCTGTCCCCTCCTCTCTCTGCCCCTCACCGGCTCTCTCTCTCAAAAACAAATAAGCATTAAAAAACAAATAAGCATTAAAAAAAAAAAAAAGAGGCAGTTTTAGGTTCACAGGAATTGCGAGGAAGGCACAGAGAACAGCGACTTCCCTTGGGCCTTGCCCACACACATGCACGGCCTCACAGGGCCTGGATTCTGCTTCCCAGAGCCCTTAAACGTGGAAGGGTAGCATGTATCCCAATCCTCAACTCCTCATGTAGTAGAAAGCTTAATATAAAACCATATCAAAAATCAAAATTAAGTTCCTTGGGAACACAGAAGAAAGAAAAGTATGAGGGGATACGGGTGGCACATAATTTGAACCCAGGGCTGACCTGGAGTTTGGGCTTGGACTTGTATTCACTGCTGCAGGGGAGGGGCGGTCCTACAAACAACAGCTAAGAGGCAGAAAGAGAAGCTGGCAAGTTGAGTAGCCAGGCTGGGACAGAGGGGGGTGCGGTGCTTCCTGCGCCCAACTCTGATGGCAATGGTTAAGAGGTTAAGAGGTTAAGATGGTTTAAGGTTAAGGAGCCTACAGAGGTTTAGAGCAAGAGGTGAATGAGGTCAGACCCAGGTGCAAAAGGATCCCTTCGCTGGCAGCAGGAAAATCGGAAACAAGACCAGATGAACCACCAGGTATGTTTGATATCGTGCACATCATGAAATATTATGCGGCCATTAAATACAAGCTCTAATGTAAGATGTACCAGGTGACCCTCCGGCCTTTTTGCAAGGTTGAGGAAAGATGCAGGAAAGTATGTCTACCATGACCTCACCAAAACAATAACAACCCAAACCAAAAAAAACCCAAAACCCCCTGCCCTAAGTATTATGTGTCCACGATTATACAGGCATACCTCATCTTACCGTGCTTCACAGATACCGCGTTGTGGTTTTTTATTTATTTTTTACAAATTGAAGTTTTGTGGCAAAGCTAGATCAAGTCTGCCGGCACCATTTTTCCAACAGTATTTGTTCACTTTGTGTCCCATTTTGGTAATTCTTGGAATATTTCAAACTTTTTTATTGTGATGATGAGTTGCTCCAAGCTCAGATGATGCTTCGTTTTTTTTTTAAGCAATAAGCTATTTTTAAATGAAGATAATTACACTTTTTTCTATTTTTCTGGTTTTTCTTTCTTTGATTGCACACTGAGTAGACTACAGTATAGTATAAACTTAACTTCTGTAGGAATTTCTAAAAAGTTCACTTGACTTGATTTTTTGTGATAATCACTCTCCTGCAGTGGTCTGCGACCAAGCTGCAGTATATGTCCGCATGTTAGTGTCCAAGCAGGTAGACAGTACATGCGCAAAAAAGCACAGGCAGACACAAGCTGGGTTGTTACTGAGTAGGGGGCACTATTATGCGTGCTGGGAATGAAGACTGCTAAGAAGAAAGAGAATGAAAGTAACCGGGTTGCACTGCAAGAAGGAAATAACCACATATATACAATATAAATGTTTTTCTACATGGCTATAGGTTTTTGAAGATACTTAATACAGACTGTTTTTTACAAGGTAAAAACCCAGATATCGAGTGGAATCTGGAAGTCCTGCATGGAATAGAGCGAAGAAGGGAAAGAAAAACATCGGAGGCCAAGTGTGAAGCTACTGGCAGGATACCTGGAAACAGAAACAACGTAAATGTCCATCAAGAAACAGATAGGGGCGCTTGGCTGGCTCAGTCGGTAGAGCCTGCGACTCCTGGTCTTGAGGTTGTGAACGAGCCCCATGTAGGGTGCAGATTACTTTTTAAAAAATTAAAACAAACCCCAAGTGAATGGATAAACACAATGTAGCACATCTATTCATCCAATGGCATATTATTTGGCCATAAAAAGGAATGAAGCACTAACATAGGCTACATGAACCATTAGAACTTTATACTAAGTGAAAGAAGCCAGTCACAAAAGACAACGTGCACGTTATTTGATTGCATTCATAGGAAATGTGCACAAAGGGAACTCTGCAGAGACAGAAAAGAGAGTGCTTAGGGCTGGTAGATGGGATGGGGGCGGCAAGGGTGGGGAGGAGGGGTAGGAGCTTTCATAGTCAGGGGATGAAAAAGTTCTCAAACTGTGGTGATGGTAGTCCCTATCCATGAATATACAAAAAAACCACTGAACCGGACACTTCCGATGAGTCAATCGTATGGTATGTGAATCCTATCTCAATAAAGCTGGTTTTTTAAAGTATTTTAAAAGCCATACGGACAAGCAGCAAGGGATGTGAGAGGAAGATCTTGGAGACAAGATTGAATGTATTTAGTTTCAGGTAATTATTTAAAAAAAAAATCGGAAAAAATTTTGGCCCCTGCAAGCTTAAAGAATAAGATTTCAGAATTCCTAGACAAAACAAATGACAGATAGCAGAGCTTGCTAAGTAAGACCTCCCCCCAAATCCAATGATAAGTAAGCCTGACCTTCTGCAGCTCCAAATCTAAAGAAAGGGCAAGAGAGGTGCTGATAAACAGGGGCCCAGGGCCGGGGAGGGAGGCGCTCCACCACCAGAGACAGAAGTAAATGCTTTTATAAGTTCATGAATCTGATTATCCTGAACATTACCTAGCCGTTTATAATTTCATAAATATTGCATAAAGATCCTAAGTAGTATGAAAACAGACTTGAAAACAGCTGCCTGTCTATAGTTCGAGGCCATGTAGTCTGTGCTTACTGCAGAAAATACAGTGAGTGAGTTCATGTTCTCTGCGCCCTCAAAGTTCAAGTGTTTCCTCTGCATTTGAGAGAACTCTCAGAAACCGGCCGAGAAGCCTGGAGAAGTCAGGAAGTGGGAACCTGGCCTGCCACACATGGGCCCATGGGCTTTGGTGGGGTCTGGCCAGCACTTCTGGGAGAAGGTACTTCTCTACTGTGGGTGGGTGAGAAGTGTGGATGATTGTATTTTGTAGATGAGGAAGCTGGAAGTGAGAAGCCCCCATGACCTAGTCAAGCTGCTTTAAATATTTCACAGAGTACAATTCTCAAAGGAATACACTGGAAACTTCTTCAGGGAAAAGATTAGGATGGAGTCTGAGGAGAAAATGTGCCCTACATCCCAGTACCATTCCACCTTCTGGGAATACGGAGACATTCTCTGAGCATTTCAGCATTAGGAGGGGCCTTAGGAGCCAGCCTGCAGGTGCTGACTTGATCTCAATACAGATGATGTAATAATCACACCCAGATCAGACACTGGTTCACCACGCTGTGAGTTCAGCCATACATATATTTTTCCCCCCCCACACACATATATGTATAGCTAGCGAATAGAGAAAATCTTTTGGAAAATGAAACCGCAAACTCTAAGCTAATCCATCTTTGATCACTGTGGTCCCATTAACACAGGCAGTGAGAGATGAGCCTCATGAGCCTCAGATAACGAACAGACAATCCAAACGTTCTCTGACCCACTCATGGTTGCACCTCTACTTGTATCTCTTCTTCCTCCCTGGGTACCTGCCATGGCTGGACGTTCCAGAAGAGTAGACACACAGCAGCACACAGACACCCTCGGAACGTACTGAGCTACATCCCGTGGAAACAGCCCACAGGGGATAACATATTTCATAATGACGGCTTTTGTTTTAATAACAAATACCACATACAATTTGGTAACTCATGTGTATGCTTCGGACCACTGGCAACAGTTTATTTCTAGAATGAGTCCTTCCCTCCCTTTTTTGGAAATACTTAATTTACACAAGGTGTAAAAACTAACCACTTGATAATGATCGTAATGTCTTCAAGATTATGTAAAAGCAGGCATTATTTCTTAATCCATCAAATGTACTTATTAAGAACCTTCCGGGGCGCCTGGGTGGCTCAGTCGGTTAAGCATCGGACTTTGGCTCAGGTCATGCTCTCACGGTTAGTGACTTCGAGCCCTGTGTCGGACTCTGTGCTGACAGGTCGGAGTCTGGAGCCTGTTTCATATTCTGTCTCCCCCCAACCCTCTCTCTCTCTGCCCCTCCCCCAGTCTCTCAAAAATAAACATTTTAAAAAAACAACAACTTTCCTTTGACTGAGGGCGGCCATACAAGTAACACGTGTCCCTCCTTGGACTCAACAAATGTAGGCTCCAATGCTTTGGCTCCAATCTGCTGAGAAAGCAGCACGGCAGCGAGCCCCAGGCCTGACAATCTAGGTCCTCAGAGCACAGAAAATCAAACAAGATCTGAGCATCATACCAATAAGTGCCTTACTGCCTTTAGCAGCTTAATAGAAAAATTTTTTAACTTTCTTATCTTATAGGACTTACTCTTCCACCCCCTTCTGGTAGACTGTTTCTCAAAGTGAATAGTATAATATTCTAAAAGAGTTCTGCTTTTTCTCATATTTTTTAATGGATCCTGACCTCATGGTTCATGAGTTCAAGCCCCATGTTGCGTTCTGTGCTGACAGCTCAGAGCCTGCTTTGGATTGTGTTGTCTCCCTCTCTCTGTCCCTCCCCCACTCATGCTCGGTCAGTCTCTCTCTCTCTTTCTCAAAAATAAATAAAAACATTAAAATTTTTTAAAAAACATTAACAAATCTTACCTCTGATAACCCTTCTTCAACTTTAGAAAATCAGAGATTGCAGAAAAGCTTACGAGGTCAATTAGTTACACTAATAAAATATCATTCCCAGCCCTATAATGACTGAGAAAGTCTTACAATAGGGCTTCTGTCCTTCACCTTACTAATTAACAACAAAAAAATTAATTAAAAAAGATGCAAGGCCTCTTGAGCTTTATTTGCTGTGTTCGCTCCATCAAATTCTCAAAAGCAGTTAATAAATATTGAACAGAAGTTTATCGTGCTTTGAAGAGTTTTCAAAAGCACGGTTACTAAAGCAGCAATATAATTTTCCTGACCTTGAACGGGCAGTAAACAAAAGCCAATAAAACTAGCGACAAAAGTTCTTTGTACTTACATCCGTCCTTTCACCCTGGGCCGTTAAACATTTTACACACAGTTGTTGCCCACTTGCTAATTTTCACGTTTTGCGCAAAGAAGCAGAAACTAAATTCTCCTAGTAAAAGAGGCAGCCCCCCTCCCGGGTGAGGAACAGGAAGCAACACGGTCACGTGACTGGCTAAGGCTGCTGGAGGTCTGATTGGAAAGCATGGAAAGTCCTCCCTCACCAAGCACAGCCTTCACAGTAAGGAAGCGCAGTCACCACCCTGAGAAGGAAAAGCCAAACTGTTACAGCTGGGGGCTGCTGTGTTCACCTCAGATCCATGCAACCCCCAACTACTCAACAGGAAAGGAGAAGCCGGAACAAATCACACACACACACACACACACACACACACACACAATCTTTCTGAGGAAGCTGCTTTGGCCAGCACACACCAAACCCAGACGAAGCCTTCCATTTCACATTCAAGGGCCTACAACATGGCTGCAGTCTGCCTCCCAGGCAACACACCCCTCCAGAAACCCTACATTTTATTCAAATTATGGAGAACCCTAGCTGTTTCTGGACTAAGACCATCACTTCCTGTCTTCCTCAACTGGAGCCAACCTCACCACTGGTGTCTCTCAGTGTTGAGTTTCATGGATTTCTGAGGAGGCTCTCAAACATGCCACCCTCAATAAATAAATCTGTTCCTAATGCATCTGACTGCGACCATCTGTCACCTCCCTTTCCTTTGGTAGCACACGTGTAACCTGCCTTAGGATGTGACCTTGACCATGCACCTTCCCAAGTCATGCATTTTTGCACGTCCATTAGACATATCCATGTGAAGTCCTCATTAGGTGATGTTCTTTCAAGGGAGGAGCTGAGTTTTATGAATGCAGAACTAAATTGGACCGGACACATCAGATATGTACACACTCATACTACTGTATTGCATATACAAAGTTGTGGGGGAGCCTGGGTGGCTCGATCGGTGGTGTCTGACTTTGGCTCAGGTCATGATCTTGCAGTTCTTGAGGTCAAGCCCTGCATTGGGCTCTCTGCTGTCAGTGCAGAAACTGGACCCTGCTTTGGATCCTGTCTCCCATGCTCTCTGCCCCTCCCCTACTCACACTTTGTGTCCCCCTCTCTCTCAAACATAACATACATACATACATAAAATTGTGGTTCTGTTTATAGCAGTTTCCAATGTACTTATTTGGCAAGGACTTAGAAATATTATCAAAAAACAGTACACAAAAGGGAAAAACTGATAAGTTGGATTTCATTACAATTAAGTTCTCTCTGAAATCACTTGTTAAGACAATGGAAAAACAAGCAGCACACTGGGAAAATATTTTTAAAATACTTATTTGAAAAAACAATGTATCCAGAATATATAAGGACACTTATTAAAACAACGAGATCAACCCGTTAGAATGATTAAATCCAGAAAGCTGTCCCAATGATGGCGAAGATGTGGAACAAGAATGGTAATTCATAGCTGGTTGGAAGCAAAATCACTCAGCCGGTTTGGAAGACGGTTTCTCACAAAGCTAAACACAGTCTTGGATGATCCAGCAATCGTTCTCTTAAGGATGTAGCCAACGGAACTGAACACACCAAAAGCTGCAAGTGGATGTTTATAACAGCTTTATCCATAACTGTCAAAATCTAGAGGCAATCAAGATGTCCTTCAAAAGGTGAATGGACAAATAAACTCTATCCAAACAATGGAATATTATTCAGAGATTTTAAAAAAGGAGCTATCAAGCTGCCCCCAGGACACGGAGGAACCTTAAATACATAGTGCTATGCGAACGCAGCCTGAAACGAGTGTACATATATACTATTTGATTCCAACTGTGAGGACTTCTGAATACGGCAAAGCTGGAGAAACAGTATAGACATTAGAGATAGCCAGGGGCTCACGGGGTAAGGCTGAACAGGGAAAACACAGGCAAATTTTAGAGGGTGAAACTATTCCGTATGATACTGTATATGGTGGATACACGACATGATATATTAGCCCAAATCCAGAGAAGTTTAAAGCACAGGAGTGAACCTTGGAGAATCCCAGGAAATAATGCATACCGTCACAAAAAAATCTAAATGTATTACAAATCCATGACCCAAAACCTCCAAAGGACTGGATGCGGGGGATGGGGAGGTGGGGAAAAGGGCTTTAAGGAACTTTGGAAATGGGCTCTGTAAGACTAAGGGCAGAAGGAGCCACACAGGAGCCCGTAGGTGGCTCAGCAGGTTGAGTGTCGACTTCAGCTCATGTCATGATCTCGTCGTTTGTGAGCTGCAGCCCCACATAGGACTCTGTCTCCCTCTCTTTCTGCCCCTCCCCCGCTCGCACTGGGTCTTTCAAAAAAAAAAAAAAAGAAAGAAAAAAAAAAGGAGCTACACATAAGCACTATAGTATAGCTGGTGGAGTTTCTTCCCTCAGAATATGGGTTCACAATTCTCATACTACTGTGCAATTAAATGGATGGCAGATGGCTGGAGCCAGGTTTCTCACTGTTGGAGAATCTTCCCAGAAAACCTTAATAAAACTAACTCTATCCAGCTAGATTTACTTTTATGAAAACAGCAGAAAAACTTTTTTTTTTTTTTAAAGCTTATTTATTTTGAGAGAGAGGGAGAGTACACACAGGGGAGAACTGGAGGGGGAGAGAGAGAATCTCAAGCAGGCTCCCCATGGATAGCATGGAGCCCAATGTGGGGCTCAGACTCAGAACTGTGACATCATGACTTGAACCGAAACCCAGAGTCGGACGCTTGACCATCTGAGCCACCCAGGGGCCCCTGAAAAATCCGATCTGCTGCTGGCTTACCTGGCACACTAAAGGCTGCCAGTCACGAGGTCCAAGCGGTCCTCAAAACGTGCTTCAAGAAAAAATGCCCCAAACACAGCTCAACATCCAGTTATTTTTTTTAACCAGTTATATGACATAACCAGAATGTGTTTCTATAGGAAATGGTTCAGCTGCAAAATATAACGTAACTTTTCAATATAGTTTAAGGACAGATGCAAAATAAATTGGGAGATAAAAATAGGTTCATTTTGGGGTGCTGGGTGGCTTAGTCGGTTAAGTGTCTGACTTCAGCTCAGGTCATGATCTCCTGGTTTGTGAGTTCGGGCCCTGGGTCAGGCTCTGTGCTGACAGCTCAAAGCCTGGAGTCTGCTTTGGATTCTGTGTCTTCCTCTTTCTCTGCCCTCCCCCACTTGCACTCCGTCTCCATCTCTTAAAAAGAAACATTTAAAAATAATTTATTTCTAAAATTTTTTAAATTTTATTTTTATTTAATTCTGAGAGAGAGAGAAAGAGAGACAGACAGACAGACAGACAGACAACGTGAGCAGGGGAGGGTCAGAGACACAGAATCTGAAACAGCCTCCAGGCTCTGAGCTAGCTGTCAGTACAGAGCCTGATGCGGGGCTCGAACCCATGAACCGTGAGATCGTGACCTGAGTCGAAGTCGGACGCTTAGCTGACTGAGCCACCCAGGCGCCCCCCAATTTTTTTTTAAAAAGTAGTTCATTTTCTCCATTATCATTAAATGACGGAATAATGCATCCAAGGGTGGGTTTTTTTTGTATTTTTTTTAGTTTATATTTGAAAGAGAGAACACACATGTGCAAGTTGGGGAGAGGCAGAGAGAGAAGGAGAGAGATAATCCCAGGCAGGCTCCATGCTGTCAGCATAGAGCCTGACATGGAGCTCGAACCCACAAACTGTGAGATCTAACCTGAGCCGAAATCAAGAGTCCAACGCTTAACCAACTGAGCCACCCAGTCGCCCCCAAAGGTTCTGTTGTTTAAAATCAGAAATATAGAGAAGGTATACACTGAAAATCCTGTGTCTCTGTCTGGGTGTGTTCTATGCACATATAAACTTAACAACTGTGTGTGCATTATATACACACCTACAAGCACTTACAGGTAAACACACACTGTGTTTAAAAAAAATAAAAAGGCATTCTGTCCTTCTCACCTACAGAAATCCCAGTTCGGACACACAGGTCTCCAACGCTCTTCCCACAGCTGTACAGCAGCAGCACCAGGAGGCGCTTCATCAGCCCCCTAAGGGAGGACATTTAGGTTGTTTCTACTCTTGGTGGTGTTCTATTCAGCTTTTACTGAATGAAAGGAAACAAGAAAGGGGAACAGCAGAGCCTCCACGTGAGCGAGTCTCCTGGAGGTGTACACCTCCACCCTGGCCCTGGAGCGTCCCTCTGTTCCATGGCGAATGCGGTCTCGCACTGCTGATGGCCAACAGCTAGGCGCACGGAGAACTGGAAGGTGATCACTCCCACGTGACGCTGCAGGACCCCGCGTCCCTGCCCAGCCTCCAGCTCTAAGGAAGTGTGATCACCGAGACAGGACCGCACCGCGGGACTCCCTCGGCTCCCGGTTCACACAAACCATCACTGCTGGTTTGACGCTTCCATCAGCCAGAAAGTAATTACTGACCCGAAGTCTCCAGTGACTTAATTCTGTCAGTTTTCTATGTCCCAGTGTGGGAAACCACGGAAATTTGGGAGTTTATCTGTCACACTATGTAACAGGGTCATTTCACAATATTTCTAGTCCAAAGGACAGACAGACATCTACAGGGATGGGTTATGATAAAAGGCTGTGTCTTAAGCTAATTTAATAGTAAAAACAGCAGCTACTACTCCCTGAACAGGGACCGTGTTTCCACCAACGAATTAAGTGTTCTACAGGCATCTCTCTCCATCCTTCCAAGCTCCTGATGAATTATATCAGCCCATGATATCAAACTAAACGTGTGATATAAGGCAGAGAGAGACAACTACTCAGGAAACGCGACTAGCTAACATTTGCCCAGCACTCTGCAACTTCCAAAGTACATCACGTGCACGACAGCACATGTTCTTCTCCACCATGTGGCGAGGCAGCGCGGCTATTCGCGTGTTCACTAAGCAGGTGCAAAGAACGAGTGATGGAGCCACACCAACAGTGGTTACCAGGACAGAGGAGAGGGGCAGGCACCACGTCTAATATCAGAATCTCGGCAGGTTCTGTGATAAGAGTCCCCTGGGTCCTGCCATCATCAACAAGTCCAAGTCCAAAGTGACGATGCGTGAGCAGCTGCTATGATCCTCTGTGGGTGGTCGATCAAGTTGAAGTGTTCCCATTCTGGTCTGTACTCAAGAATCCCTAATGGTGGTGGTGATGGTGGTAATGGTAGTAATAATACTCTCTGTACCAATAATACTAGTAGTAACAGCAGTAGCAATAATGAAGGCTAATGTACCAGGAACTTACCATGTGCCAGGTATTACACTAACTTTATTTAAGATTTTATTCAAAAATTTTTGAGAGAGAGAGAGAGAAAAGCAGGGCTTGAACTCACAAACCGTGACATCATGATGTGAACTGAAGTTAGATGCTTAACCGACTGAGCCACCCAGGCGCCCTTTAAGATTTTAAAAATTTTTGATGTTTCTTTATTTTTGAGAGAGGGATAGAGAGAGAAAGTGACGGGGGGGGGGGTGTGTGAGAGAGAGAGGGAGACACAGAACCTGAAGCAGGCTCCAGGCTGGGCTGTCAGCACAGAGCCCTATGCGGGGCTCGAACTCATGAACCATGAGATCATGACCTAAGCCAAAGTCAGCCACTGACTGAGCCACCCAGGTGCCCCTAAGCTTTTATTTTTAAGTAATCTCTACACCCAACATGGGACTCGAACTCACAACCCCAAGATCAAGAGTTGCATGCTCTACCGACTGAGACTGCCAGGCCCCCGCTTTTCATTTTAGCAACTCTAAAAGGTAGCGATGATCATCACCCCCACTTGAAAGATGCACATAACCTAAGGCACAGAGAGGGCAACTTCTAAAGAGTCACCAAACTCCTCTGAGACAGAGCCAGCCTGTCTCAGGGAGGGTCGAGCCAGCACTACAAACCCCTAACTGGCACTGCGAGGTGCAAGTTCAGGAGGCGGGGTGGGGAGTTCCTGTGGTTTGAAAGTTTTTATTATTGAACAATGGCCTTTGTTTCCTGGTACATTTTCCCTGAATATCGTGAATGAAATTAATCACAATAGCTCTATCTTGGTAGCAGACTTTATGCCAAAACAGAAATGAACTTCTGAAAATTAAAAGTCAAACAAAACAATGCATTTAGCGAACTGCGGCCAGCGGGCCACATCCGGCTTGCCACCTGTTTTTGTAAATACGGGTTTCTTGGAACACGGCCAGGCATTGTCCGTGAGTATGTTCACATGACAATGGCAAAGCCTAAAATATTCACCACCTTGCCAGTTGCAGCAAGAGTACGCCAGTCGACCCCTGAGAGAATGGAAGCTGGGCAAATAAAGCCAGTCCAACGGTGAAAACTGAGATGTAGTCTGCCCATAATTATATATCCCATTTCCCAAAAATCAATATGAAAAAAGACTAGAGAAGACCTCGTTAATAATTTTGACATGTATTACATGTTGAAATAACATTTTGGCTATGTTGGGCTACAGTATATTATTAAAACTAATCTCACAAACACAAACTTCTCATTATATTTCAAGGTGGTGAGTGGAAAAATTTAAATGACTTAGAGGACTCACATTTTATTTCTATTGGACAGGGAGGCTCTAATCAATCAGGCAGAACCTGACTCTTTGAGGACTTGGAGCCAAAGCGCAGGGCTTAACATCATAATTCTATTTGAATTTGATATCTGGAGCATACTTTTATATAAATGAGCTGTCAGGCTATTTTAATGCAAGGCTTAAATAGAGACCAAAATAAAATATATTAGGGGCGCCTGGGTGGCTCAGTTGGGTGGGTGTCCGACTTCGGCTCAGGTCATGATCTCACTGCCTGGCATTGGGCTCTTTGCTGACAGCTCGGAACCTGAAGCCTCCTTCCAATTCTCTCTCTCTCTGTCCTTCTCCCACTCACGATCTCTCTCTCAAAAACAAATAAAACATAAAAAAAATCTCAAAATAAAATATATTAGTTTTCACCAGAAACAGTACCTGTTACTCAAAGATGAAAAACGCACAAATCTTGTGAAAGACACACCATGAGTAGTTTCCAGGAGTCTAATGATTCCAAAGAAATTAGACACGACGAACATCCATTCATTTTAAATAAAGCATCAACTGGCAACACAGTTCTCAAACAACAACAAAAATGTCTTGGATTTCATTTTTCCTGATAGATGCAGTTTCTAAAGTCAGTCCAGAAGACTCCTAGGACCTTTCGGTTGGCTTTATTTTTGCGAAGCCACTGAGCCCAGCACCTCCAGCACCTATGGTAACAATAAAAAGGGGGAGTGTGTCCTAAAGCTGGATGGGCCTGGCCGGAAAGAGGGCACTCTGGTCTATTTTTTCCCCTCAAAACCGGCAAGTGAATGCTCGGAAAGGCTGCAGCTCCCGGACAGTCCTCCTGGGTCCAGAACAAGCACTTTTTGCCTTTCACTGAGTCTGCAGGACGCTTACCCATCTGGATCTTAGCTACCATCACACGCCTGCCTCCCCACCCCACAAACGGCCTGCAAGCCGCTCGCATTTAACGTCGGGTCCAACGGGTCCTTGCGTTACGAGAACGCGAAGCTGCCCTCCTCCACAGCTTCCTTCTCCCATACTTCTTCCTTTCTGCTTTCCTGCTTTTCACAACAGCCCTTGCACCTGCTGCTCTGACTTCTGCTCCTCTCCAGGGCCTCGCATGGAGGACACAGCGCACGGTGGGGGTTCCTTCCCTCCTTTCCGGCACAC
The DNA here is from genome assembly GCF_003009895.1 of Hyaena hyaena. Classification (NCBI taxonomy): domain Eukaryota; kingdom Metazoa; phylum Chordata; class Mammalia; order Carnivora; family Hyaenidae; genus Hyaena; species Hyaena hyaena. The sequence goes on from NW_024080780.1 coordinate 2,280,525, forward strand.
ACACGGGATGCAGACCCCCCACCTCCGCCTCCCTCTGGGCCGTGAATCCCCAGGAAAAGCCGCAGGAAGCTCTCAGCCTTCGGGCCTGCACACCAGACCCCTCTTGGGGGACAAGGCACGCGGGGCTTCGCTGTGGACACGCTCTGCCACTCACGTGGGGAAGACAGAAGGCAGCGGGTTTCTGCAAAAAGGGAACTCCCGGGTTGTTAAAAGGAGAGCTGGTATTTAACTACGGCTGAAGAAAAAAGCTATGGCTTTCTCCCCGATTTAAAAGTGAAACATCGCTTCTCAGCCTTTTGGCTAAGATCAAGTGCAGTAAAAGTGAAACAGAGGGGTGCCTGGGTGGCTCAGTCAGTTAAGCATTTGACTTCAGCTCAGGTCATGATCTCCCGGTTCGTGGGTTCGAGCCCCGTGTCGGGCTCTGTGCTGACAGCAAGCTCAGAGCCTGGAGCCTGTTTGAGATTCTGTATCTCCCTCGCTCTCTGACTCTCCCCTGCTCGTGCCGTCTCTCTCTCTCTCAGAAATAAATAAAACATTAAAAAAATTTAAAAATATAGAAATAAAAAAAATTAAAATGAAACAGCAAATAATGGTATTTAATATTAAAATGTGGGCTACTCCGCCCAGATTTTCATTGCCCCAATCAGCTCTCACATAACCCTATAAAGGCGAGCCAGGAATAGGATTTCCTTATGTACGTGAAGAAGTGAATCGATACAGCTTGACTGACTGTTTAAGGGGGTGTGGCTGGTAAGCATCAGGACCTGTAGTGAGATTCTCTGCTCTTCCTTATGGAAGAACCAGAAGGGCATCACTCCGAATGTGGCTGGGGACAGCGGCCAGTCCTTGAGGAGCGGGACCCCGAAAGCGAGAGTCTGCCCTCAGGACCTTACAGCAACAGGACGCGGACACACCATCAAATTACCAGTCCACAACGAATTGGCAATCATGAAAAAAAGAACTGCTCTTTTGCGACAGCGGGAGAAGTGCTGTTATAGAATATTCCGGTGACAGTGTTGGGCAATGTGCTCTAGAATGTTCCAACGTCGACGGCGGTAACGCTTGTAAGAAATTTCCTGATAACCACGTGCACGCAAATCTGTTATTACAACATTAATTCTGCTTTAAGGACTAGACTTATTTCCCTTTCCATTGTTTAATATCAAGTCAGGCTCAATATATCAGGTGAGCATATGTATCTAATCCCTTCCTCAGATCCATTAAAAGTGTAAAATGCCTATTCAGAAAATCTGATATCGCATCCCTGCTAAAGCTTCTCTGAACTGTACACAAGATACATTGCACGTATTTTTGTTTTTCCATCTTTCCATCTTCATCCTATCCACTCCTCTGATGGGCCCGTCAACCCTGCTCTGCTAACAGAACTCCCACTGTATCCAGGGCAGCCGTCCTGGGAAGGAGATCATTCCAAGCCCACCAGGCAAACCCGTCCACTCTGCCAGATACTCACTCTCCCCATGTCCGCCACAGGCCCCCTGTCTGGTCCTGGAACCAAGCAGCGAAACCAGGCCCTGGGGAGAGATGTGAGGCAAACCCACTGAGGGGCTCCTGGGAAGATTTTTCCTTCCTAAGAAGATACCTTTCACGGGTTAATATTTACCCTAAGAGGACAAAGTCTTCGTTTGCTTTATGCAGAGATGCATCCTGAGGGGACAAACACGCCCTTACAAACTAGCCGTTAAAGAACCGAACAAAGATATGCTGTGAAGACGGGATGGCTGCCCCCGTGGCAGCCATTGTGCAACCTTGAGGCCGGCAGTGCACGGACGCAAAAGCCCCAACACTGTGCAGCCTCGAAACAAATGCTTATTAAGTGCGATATTTTGGGGCGCCCGGGTGGCTTAGTCGGTTAAGCGTCCGACTTTCGCTTAGGTCATGATCTCGTGGTTCGTGGGTTCGAGCCCCGCATCGGGCTCTGTGCTGACTGCCAGCTCGGAGCCTGGAGCCTATTTCAGTCTGTGACTCCCTCTCTCTCTGACCCTCCCTGCTCATGCTGTCTCTCTCTCTCTCTCTCTCTCCTAGAAATAAATAAAAATATTAAAAAAAAAAAAAGTGCGATACTTATATGTGGAAATTGTGTCAGCTGAGTTATTCTGTGTCTTGTTGCTTAAGAGTCAAGGTTTTTTCAGAGGGAGACGGAGGGGTAGCGAGTGTGTGACAAGCCTGTACGGTCTCTGTTCAGATGGAAGAAGTCCTGTGAAGGAAGCGAAGGATTACCCCCTGGGAAGGAGGGGGCACCAGTGGGGAACGGGCTTAGGCTCCAGATCGAGATCAAGATCCCTGCTAGAACCGCAAGGTTGCCGTAGAGCTTAAAATGCTATGGTGGTTAACACGGTAAACCTCACAACATCCAGAAGGCACATGAGCAGCACAGCAGAGGTCAGCACCGACACCATGCGCTGGTCCGTGATGCCAAGGCCAGACGGACACCACAGGGCTGTGGTCGAGTTCAAACTAGGTCAGAATCAAAGACGGAATGCACGGACGGAGCGCCTGTGGCCACAGTGAGAGCCACGAGTTGGTGGCCTCATGTGAAGCAGCCAAATAGGCCAGAGGCCTGGGACAGGGCAGTTCTAGAAACACAGCACTCAAAACATCGTGAGAAGCTGAGAGAGGGAGGGAGGGAGGAGCGGGGCACCGTGGAGGAGGGCGGAGAGTTGGTTAATGACAGATATTCTCAGTCCTCTGTTGGATTACAAGGTGAGGTCATGGGATGGGGCGGGAAGGCTGACCTCAGGTTCCTGAGTGTGGGAGGTTGGAGGGCAGGAAGGTCTCTTCCTCCAGGGCGGAAACAAACATGTCCCAGAACCAATCAGAGCACATTTCTTGATATCATCCAGCAACACAGTGGAGTCAGAGAGGAGCAGGTGGGTTAGTGACCCAAGGGACCACACCAAAGCCGCAAGTTCATAGCCAAGCCACTCTCCTCCCTACACAGGCCACTGTTTTGATATCTGGACTCACGCAGTGATCATTCCAAGCAGGATACTTATGATCTGGGCACTTTTAAAATATGTAGGCTGTGTTCCGATCAGAAAAAATTTTAAGGTCCACCAGTGAATCCAGCTGAGGCAAAAAAGGAAACTCCAGAATGAGCCCATGGGAGAGATAAAGAGACACTAAAGGACTGAGGTCTGGGAAACAAAAAGAAAACACATTCCCCTAAACAGAGTAAAAGCAATAGAAGGATGAGAGGCTGGGCTGGAGGGGCAAATTTAAATTCTGAACAGGTCTCATAAATTTAAAATGAGAGGTTTACCTGTATCTATAAATCGATCCTGAGAATCAATTAACCCGTGTTGAAGGAGATGCAGAAAAACACAGAGAAACGGCGGGGTGGGGGTGGAGACGGAGACTCCAAGTTTGTTCTAAATCGACCACAGACCCCAGTAAAGACACCAGAAGGTTCGACCCTTAGCATAAATCCCATCTGGAAATCCTCAGAAAGCAGCCTCCCTCTTGGGTATAATTTGTTGCCATTTAATCGAATGAATGTAATTAAACCCTTTATCTTGCTAAACTAAAACTCAATCTCACACAATTCATCACTGTTCTATTTCAACTTCTCCGTCCACCATATTGAATAGGTCATAGGCCCTTTTATTCACACTCGCTCTGAAAAATCATGCCGAGAAATACAAATTAGGAGGGCAGCTGTCTCTCTTTGTAGATGTTGGCAAGGAGGCGCCCATCAGTCACTAAAATGCTGGAAGAGCCGTGGAACGTACTGGGTCACTTACACAATCACTGTGGTTGTGCCAATGCGGGAAGGAGGCTGAGTGGGGTAAAAAAAGCAAGGGATGGGGAAGAAAACAAGAGGAACGGGTGCCCAGCGGTCCCACCTCCCTCAGGGTCCACAGCCTGGAAAATCTGTCAAACTGACATCTGTAATGCTTGGCCTGAGTTGTTATTTTTATAAAGCTTCTTCAACAGGTGCTAAGCTACACCCCAATGGGAGCATGAATTACCGTACAGATAATTATCAGGACAATACACTGTGGTTTCTTGCTTTAAGGTAATTGAACTTCAGGGGCGCCTGGGTGGCTCAGTCAGCTAAGCGTCTGACTTCAGCTCAGGTCATGATCTCACGGTTCGTGGGTTCAAGCCCCGCGTCGGGCTTCGTGCTGAGAGCTAGCTCAGAGCCTGTGTCTCCCTCTCTCTCTGACCCTCCCCTGCTCACGCTGCCTCTCCCTCTCTCTGTCTCTCTCTCTCAGAAATAAATAAAGCATTAAAAAAATTTTTTTAAAAAGGTAATTGAACTTCAGAGACAAAAACAAAAAACTTCTGAGCCACTGGAAGATCACCATACTTAAGTTTAAAAGAAATTTAGTTTTTAAGTTTAAAAGAAATTTATTTTTTAAGTTCGGACGCAGAGGAGAAAAGTGCTTCTGAGAAACCACTGCTCAACAGAAGCAAAAGAGGCATGAAGAGTTTGAATGGTTCTAAGAAGTATGGAAGTGAAAACGGCAGCTCAGAATAATTTGAGCCCCAAATTGGAGAGGTCAATTGACCTTAGAGCAGGATTTCATCGGATTCATATTAGCAAGAGCTGGAAGGGTGTGAGAATCAGGCCATCACCTCACTTTCCCAGGAAGAAGCAGAGACAAGGTAACCAGTGTACATTTGCTTAACACAATATAGCTAAGGAAGGAGTTCCTCCTTATAACAGACGTAGCGGACTTGCAAACATCCATGAACATCGGCCGGGATATCAGGAAAAAGTGTTAACAGAAAAGAATTTTACTTGAAAACGGTTTTGTGCAGCCTGCCCTGAAAAAAATGCTCATGCATTTGCAAGTTCTGGTAAATTCTACTTACTTTCTAGAAGGAAAATGAAGGCCTGGTGAGAAGGGGGTGCTGGTGAGCCCAGCTTCCTAGGAGTCCTTTCTCTGGCTTATTCATGTATTAAAGTGGCTGTTTGCAAGTCATAATGGGAAATTAGCCAGCCTTAAACACAGCCAATATCTGTTAAGTATAAATTAGGAGCCCCACAAAATATTCCACTGAGCAGTCAGGAGTTGCTAGGTAACAAGAGGTCAGGCAATGCTCAAAGGCCAGGTTATTCCCATCCCCGGGGCCTCGTCCCAAACACGGCAGCAGCCAGACCCAGGGCCAGGCTTCTGCGCTGTTCCACTCAAGAGGCTTAAATGTGACGCCCCCCCCCCACAGCGCCCCCCAAATGGGGAAAGAACCTAATGTGTGATGGGCTTCCCTGCCTCATCCGAAGCCTGGCACTTCGCTTCGAGACACTGATAGCTGAGAATCCACATGAAAGAGAGTTTTAGGTTGAACACTAGTCCACTAACTAAGCAACAGGGTAGAAAAATACAAGGGATATGTACAGAGAACAAACCCGTTCCTAAATCCGAGAAAGACACAAGAAAACATGTATGACAACAAAACGTTCTTTTCTTTTCACCTCTCCTCAGAAGAACACATTCATCCACTTCTTTTAGCGATCCCATTCACTTTAACAGCATTCCTCAGATCCGGATTTAAAGAATAGTTTTCAGGGTTCTAAGAATACTTTTCTCACCAACGCGTCTTTTTCTACATTTGCCTTAAAGTGAATTTATGTCCTTTATAAATTCTATTCGAGGGTGCGTTGCCAACTTCAGTAAGTGGTGAACAGGCACAAAGGACAGGTGAGGGAGCGTGGCTGACTCAGGCGGTTAAGTGTCCAACTCTTGATTTCGGCTCAAGCCATGACCTCATGGTTCGTGAGATCGAGCCCTGAGTCAGGCTCTGCTCTGACAGTGTGGAGCCTGCTTGGGGTTCTCTCTCCACACCCAACACCCCCCGCCTCTCCCTTGATCATGCTTTCTCTCCCAAAATAAATAAATAAACAAACATTTAAAAATACAAAGGACAGGTCATGAGAGGAAATGAACATCTCTATTGCCGGGACAGCCACACAATTACCATCGATGGTCTCTTCCAAGAGACATATGTTACCTCTTCCCATGACAGACAGAATAATTATGTACTAGCCAGCACAGACTCTCCGTGACCACCGTGTGCCAGTGTGAGCTGGGAGTTTCACAGACATGATCGGTCGATCCTTGTAATCAAACTACGAGGGAGTGACTTCTGTCCTTACTCCATCAAGGAGAGCACAGAGGACTTAAAAGATAGACCAGTGACATGTGGTAGGACAGTATTTCCTATAAAGCCTCGCTCAGTCCACCATGATACGTGGCCTCCTGATACATCTTCATAAAATTTTTTAAGTTTATTTTTGAGAGAGAGAGAGAGAGAGAGAGAGAGAATATATGTGCAGGGGAGGAGTAGAGAGAGGGAGACGGAGGACCTGAAGCCACTTCGTACTCACAGGAGAGAACCCAATGTGGGGCTTATACTCACAAACTGAGAGATCGTGACCCAAGCCAAAGTGAGACGCTTAACCCACTAAGCCACACAGGTGCCCCACATCCTCACAAATTATTTTAATCCAAAAATCTCTGAGTAACCCATTTTATCATCTGGTCACCAACTTATTGTCTAAAGGACAGACTGCCTTATTCACTAGCAAGCAGCAACAAAATCAACTTGTTCTCTGAGAATCATGAAGGCCTTATGCCACTGGCCCCAGAATTCGTAGAGTGACAGCTCCAGGTTAGTGGACTGCTACGTCACCGGGCTGGGCAGGACAGGTGTTGAATTAGAGTTTAAGTTCTGTGATTTGGGCAAGAAAACCACTGGGATTACAGCCATGATGATGATCTATCATACCCTGGGGAACACTCAGCAAATGCTTCTGGGTCTATCTCCGCATCCCCCTCACCCCTCATCAGTGTTTTGACATCTGAGGCCAGTCCGTGATTATGAGCAGAAACAGAAAGGATTCAAGACATGATCTGCTCATGCCTCTGCTACTTCCTCCATGTGGACACCCAATCCTCGGTAGAGTTAATATGCAACTGAAGGGCATCTCTTCCTTTCTGCCCATACGCCAGGGCCCCCCCTTGGCAGTTCACAGCCCCCAGGGCACCTGCCACGGGTGTTAGGCATGGTTACCAAAACGACCAGAACAGAACAGAAAGGCCTGGGGACCCAGGTCAGTTGTTAAAGGCCCTTCCCCTAGTTCGAAACCACCTTCTATTTAAACATGTCAACATGTTGTAACGAGGAGCATGCATGTGCTGGGAGCAGGCAAGGTGAGTAATGGGGAACAAGCAGCAATTGTATCGTAGGTAATTTTTTTTAATCTAGCATGAGAAGGGAAAGGCTCTAACTCTGTGGACACTGGCCAAGCCCCAAGTCTGTGTAAACCAGGACATGCCCCCAGCACAGCTCCAGGCAGCAGGGCTCCAGGGGACAGCAGGTATACGAGATGGTCACTTACACAGAGCTTTGCGGTGTTTTGGGTCTTCCTCACCTTTGACACCTGGCCCTGAGTACCAGCAGGAGTGTTTGAATCCTGGCAATCCAAATCAAACGACGCCATAACCAGGTCCAAACTGCCCTTCCACCTCCTTGAAGGACCTCTTTTCTCTACTTTGCATGAGACCTGGAAGTAAAAACCCCTAGGACTGCAAATGAGGTCAGATATTATAAACCGAATAGTACGAGCTTCCACGGAATTGATTGGTGCAATGACATCCGTGAATCAAATATAAGGCGCCAATGTTTCAGAATTAATACTAAAACAAACGAACCCCCAAAAATAGAGACAGAGAAGATAGAGAAGGAAATTAAAAGAAGCCAAGCGAATTTTCTTTCTGCAGTCTCTCAAGCCATAATTAACATTTTAGAGACGCCTTACATTTGGCCCTCCTAATCTTGTGGGATTTGACTCCACAAAATTTGATTTATTGCTCTACTTATGTACTGTAATATCCTTAATTAAACTGTCCCAGTGGAGACAATATCAAGGTACCCGAGGATTTTCTATCTGAATCCTGGTGCTTTCCCCACTGTGGGCTCAAAAACAGAAATCTTAGCCAACCTATGATGCATATTCCTACTTCAGTGTCTAGTGTCTCTGGAGGGACTTTCAGAAAAGCTAGTTTCTGAAACACTTGTTTGGTAGTGAAACTTTCACCGTTATAAGCATGGAGGGGACTGTGGTGGGGATAGTGCAATATTTTTCACAAGGACACTGGCTAGGATTCGCACACTGGGTATGGCCCAGTGTAACTCCAAAGCTAAACAGTATTCCCTTTTAAGTGAAACATTGACAAATGGAGCATTTGGCACACTTTAATGAGCTGTTTTATCCTTTCAGAGTGGCTGAAACTAGGCCACCCATTCATCTGAGAAAGTGGGTAGCACAGAGCAATTACGTAATCCCGCCAGGCACACTGATATTAACGGCACCCCGCCCCACCCCCCTGCACATGTTCTAGTATATTACATACTAGGAAACAATATATCTTGACAAATGACTCAATACCTCTGGAAAAGTGTTAAACCGTACGAAATTTTCTATTTTCACCACACAGTCAACAGTACAACACAGGTTCAAAGCCCTAACAATCGGTGCGATACGAGTTCAATCGTACATAGATGCCATTTTTACCGAGAGCGAAGGAAAAATAGGATAAAACCCAAGAAAAAGCACTGACACCATAACCCAGTGGTTGCCAACCAGGGCAATTCTGCCTCCCGGGGGAGATGTGGCAATGTCTGGGGCCAAGAGGGCTGTCGCTGGCATCGACCGGTTAACGAAGGCACGGGCGCTGCCCTACACCCCACACTACCCAGGACAGGGCCCCACGGCAAAGGATCGCCCCGTCCAAAGTGTGAAAGGCAGCGCGGTGGAGATACCCTACTATCACCTGATAAATAACCACCACCAGATTAAACGAGGAGGGGAAGGTAAAGAATGTGAAATTTACTCATGAACACACTCTAAACTAGCAACTTTAGGAAACCAGAAACAAAGCCAGTTACAAACAAGTAGGCTACGGGCCAAAGCTCGGGGAGGAGGGTTCCGGGCTGGGAAAGCACAGAGCTGCAGGACTCACCCAGCTGCGGGCCGGAGCCGAGAAGGGAGCTTTCATTCCAGCAGGAGCCGCAGGTGAGGAGGAGGGCGGAGTGTGAGGCCAGCCCTTCAGCTCGGGGACCAGTCAAGAGCAAGGGGGAGGGGAGGGGCCCAGTCAGACAGGTGCCAGGAAGGCGGGGTGGCTGGCGAGGTCACGGGCCTGGGGGGCTGGGGGGGCGCTCGGGGAGGGGATTAGGAGGGCGGGGCGCCAAGAACCGTACCTGGAAGCTTCCCGCAGAAGGGAGGCGGGGCAGTTTAGATAGCAGAGCATTGGAACTAAGAAAACTGGCATGGCCTCTCTTTGGAAACCGCAGTGAGCACCGCCCGTGGGAGCATTCCCCATTCACTCCCACCTCCCCACCCTCTTCGGTATTTCCATATGAAATGTATCAGACTATTGACATACATTTAACGTAAGAGTGTGAACAAGGAGAAGGAAGCCTGAGCCAAGGAACTTTAGACAGCACAAGAGAGAAAAACGGATGGAAGACAGTCAGTCCTGGAAGAGGCGAGGAAACGCCAGATCGAGAAGCAGGAGGAGACGGTTCTTGGCAAAGGCTGCCACAGTGTGAACTCCCCGAGTGCATTAATGGTAGTTCCTTCCCCTCCCACCCCTGAGCTGTTAGGAAAACGCAACACAGAACCAAGAAACCCATTCCATCTACATACCGGCAAAATTATCTCACTATTTTATTCCTTTGATCATACTACTGAGGTCAGGCTATTTTCCATTTGCGCATCACCATTTGTGAATTTCTTGTTCATGTGTTTTACTCACTTTTCTATCAAAACATTGGTTATTTTCTTACTGATTTCCAAGGGCTCTTTTTTAAGGCTATAAATCCTTTGTGAAACACGTTCCAAAACGTTTTTCCTGTTTGTTGTCAGCTGGCCTTCGATGAAGAACAATTTAGCCGTGTGTACGTATACATCAAACTCACAACAATGTGCATGCTATGATTTAGCAAATAAACTGATCATTTACCCTTAAAAAGTAATCTTGAATTATGTGGTATTTGTGAATAGTAATACAGAATCACTGCTGACAACAAGGAAATAATCCAATAACAATCTATTTGAAAGTACAGTCCCTCACAGAATTCTGTAGTCACCCGGAAAAAAAAAAAGCACAGGACTGTTTTAAGATACAGTAAGCTAATAAAAAGTCAATTACAAAATTAAGAGTAGGCTATAGTTTAAATAAAAAGTAAACATTTTAAATTTGCGTTTTGCACATTTTCCAAATAGTTTATAACCAAGAAGTAGTGTCTTCATACTGAAGGGGGTGGAAGGCGAAACACCTGTGTTTGTAGGATTGTCACTATTTATTGTAGTATTTCCATGTATCAAAGAAAGAGCCAGCCTGAGGAACGAATAGGGGAACCCCCCAGGGTCAAAAGGCAACACAGCAAAATGCTGAAGAGAGTATGGAGGTGCAGACGGACTCCTCGAAGGCTGTGAGAAGACCCAGGGAGGCTGAGACTCGGAGCCCGAACACCACGGCACAGTTCACGCCCCGGTTCTACCCTCTGGTCCTGGCTCAAACCTGGGCCCTTTGCTCCAGTCACGGAGGGGAAACGGCTCTTCCTCGAGTTGCTGAGTGGGCCGTGGGGAGTTTTAGAACAAAGTCACACAGCGATCACACACACATGAAGGGGGCCATGAAAATGCCAATCCACGGCCATTTAAGCTGGACGACCCAAAACCCCCAACAAACAAACAAACAAACAGAAAAACAAAACCACCACCCCACAGTCTGCATAAAAGGGACAGACAGTCTGGGATTTACTCAAATGCTGGAGCGGGGCTGCTATTCTGATTGGTCGCTATTTCCAGGAGTTCGTGAAGAACAGCCGAAGTAAAAATGCACAGCAGGAGGGCTGAAGGGAGAAAGCCATGACCATCTGATATGGCGGGCACAGGGGGTGCGGGGGGTGTTACCCCATCCTGGCAGTCGTCACTTCCCAGGTAGGAGGCCCGCAGGGGGGACGGGCTGGTGTCTGTAATCACAGTCTTCCCAAAAAGTATTCTTTAACAAGCTGTGGCACTCATCAGGGACAGGGGGCACAATAGCACTCAGCAGAGCGAGTGCATGATGTCACTCAAGCCCTCTGGCCAAGCAATGCGATTCTGAAGCCGGGGATCGACATACTTAAACAACACAGAAATATGGGTAAAGAAAGTCGCACTGAGTGAGGCAAAGATAAGTGGTACTTTCCCACTGGTGACTAACACGCTACCTTTCTCTTCCGACGGCAATTCATTTTAGGTCAGATTAATTACGTGTAAGATTGTTAAACCAGATGGTAAAACATTCTAACATTGGGCTTTCACCTAGGGCTGGAAATTTATTTCCATGAGAGTAGATTCAGCTAAGCAGCAGTCAGCCACATTATTATTCCTTTCTTTTAAATGTAGCTCAATTTAATATGAAAGACCACCTTCACATTTAAAACTTGCTCCCTTAAAGGACACTTTTAGCAAATGAATGGAAATCCACTGAACACATTCAAGTGTCCGGTGGAGTCAGAGATTAGCATTTCAGACGCATTTTATTATGTTCCTCCTTTGGGGACACCTACTTGGGGGGAAAAAGAGAATCTCAGCAGAATGAGCCTGATCTCGTTTCTCTGGGCAGATTGCAAACTTCGGGCATGTGTCTGCTTGTGTGAAACTGGCAAAGGAGAGACCATGGATGACCGTGGGGCTCCTGTAACGTCTCCCTTTCCACATCTGTGTACAAACCAGCTTATAACACAACTTAAAAACCGGGGATTCTTCTTGGGCAGATTTCCTCAAAAGCTTCACACCAAGTGCAAGGCGAAGCTGCAAGTCTGTGGCATGTCAACTTTTAAAGGGAAACACCTCGCGATAACAAATTCAAACAAAAGACCTCACCACGAGCAATCTTCCCCTTCCAACCTAATATTAAAAAATGGCTTTTCCCCATAAAAGGTAAACTGCCTATCAAAAGCATAATATCCCATTATCAATGCCTTACGTGACAATGTCCTTCATTCCTACAAAGCGTTAGCAGTTTAAACTTGTAAGTGCTGTCAAAATCAGCCCTTACCCACCTGTTTAGAAATTAAACAGGTCTGGTGCTCAGAGAGACGGCAAAACCCAAGTCTCCCCGATTTAAGGAATTTCTCCACTCAATTTCCCACTGCCACGATCATTCCAAGGTACGTGAAACTTTGAAACAGCTCAAAGAAGGGAAAAGCTCCTACCTTGGGTTTTTCGGGCCCCTTCAGTTTACGTCCGCTGTAAATGGCTGCAATCTTTAGCAGTCCGGACTACAGGCATCTGGGGGCACAAAAACAGGCTTTCTTCGGCTCGCTGGTGTTCCCAGGCTTTTATGTGGTGTCTTGGGCTCTGCCTGCTTAATTCATTCCCGATTCTACTGAAAGGAGGTCCAGGCTGGCGGGATTTGCAATTGCTGACGCGACTTTTAACTGCAGGAGCTAACTACTCCGCCCCCCACTGCACCAAGAAATGTGTAAAGATGTTGGAAGGCCCCAAAGATTTTAGAAGATAGTCTAGATCTAAAACAAGAAGAAAAAATAAGCCATGGGACAAAAAGCAAGCGATTTCGTTGTGACCTTGGAAAGTCCACCCAGAGAACACCACTCCTCACTTGCGGGGTTGGGGGAGGGGGACTTCATTTATGGCTATTTATCCTCGTCTTTGCAGAGCGGGCTGAATAGTTGCTATGACAACATGGTAAACGGGATTCAAGTGACCACGGAGGGGTTTAATGGGATTGTTTTGTTTGGGGAGAAGAATGGTTGCTTGAATGCTTCCTTAACTCAAATCTGAAAAGGTAAAGCTGCCTTTTTGTAAGTCGTCTATGTGTGATGTTCTCAAAAGTCAAAGACGCTGGCAATGGGTTCCCCCGTTACAGGAGAGCAGACAACACGACCGGTCATCAGAAAGACAGAAGAATTAGGGAAGCTACCTCAGTGCTAAGTGGGCATTTTCCAGCATGTATGTAGACAACATGGAATCATCTTTTTAAATTATTTTTATAGTTTATTTATTTTTGAGACAGAGAGAGACAGAGCATGAGTCGGGGAGGGGCAGAGAGAGGGAGACACAGATTCTGAAGCAGGTTCCAGGCTCTGAGCTGTCTGCACAGAACCTGATGCGGGGCTCGAACTCACAAACCACGAGATCATGACCTGAGCCGAAGTCAGAGGCTTAACCGACTGAGCCACCCAGGCGCCCCGAAATGGAATCATCCTTAAAGGCTGTTGGACCAACTGAACATAGAAGAGTCAAAGGGGTGGACAATCCAGGCTGTTCTACAATGTCCTCAGCTCCCTGTGTTCCCCTCAGTATTCCTGAGGCTTTGGCTCTATTTTCTCCTGTAGGTTTTTTTTTTGTTGCTGTTGTTTCTTCTGCATAAGACAGTGCCATTCACATTTTATCCTGTGCAATAGAAATTACATTCTCAGGGCCTCACGTTTTGCTCAGTTGGAAACAATCCCATTCTCACAAAATATGACTTGAGAAAAATGTGCACGGTGTTGTGAGTAGACTGTGAACACTTGGCGTTGTGACACTTTGTGACACTGTGCGTATGTCAAAACCCAGAGGGCCTTAGGACACAGCTAACCTTAATGTTAACTTCCGACTTTAGAATACTGGTTCATTAATTATCATAAATGTGCCACACTCGTGTACCACGTTAAAAGAGGAGAGAGAGAGAGAGAGAGAGAGAGAGAGAGAGAGAGAGAGAGAGTGTGTGTGTGTGTGTGTGTGTGTGTGTGTGTGTGTAGAGGGGCATGGAGAATGATATGGGAGCTCCATGCTATGGATTCAAATTTTCTGTAAATTAAAATCCATTTTAGGGGCACCTGGCTGGCTCAGTTAGTAGAACATCCCACTCTTGATCTCAAGGTCATGAGCTCAAACCCCACATTGGGTACAGAGATTTCTTAAAAAGGAAAATATAAAGTCAATTTTAAAGCAACTGAAATAAGGGGCTCCTGGGTGGCGCAGACAGTTAAGCGTCCCACTTCAGCCCAGGTCACGATCTCACAGTTCACGAGTTCAAGCCCCACATTGGGCTCTGTGCTGACAGCTCAGAGCCTGGAGGCTGTTTCAGATTCTATGTCTCCCTCTCTCTCTGCCCTTCCCCACTGAGCTCTATCTCTATCACTCTCTCTCAAAAACAAATAAATATATTAAAAAAGTGTTTAAGACAACTGAAATAAATGTTCATCCCATAACAGCGTCAAGGACTTAAAAAAACAACCCAGTAGCTGTTATGAGTTATGACAACCTGCCAAAGATAGGTGATTTAAAACTAAACCTAAAGAGAAAAGAGGGCTGGCAACAGCCTTGGGAAGCTTTTCCCATGATCTGGCATAAAATGGGGTTTGAATTTGTGAGGATGGAGTGAGGTGTAAAGACGTTGAGCACGTACTCGGTCCCCAACCTACGGCACAGGTATGAAGCCTTTCCCACAGTTCAGTGCCGCTGTTTCATGTCCTCGTTGGCTCACTGAATATCAACAACTGCTCCCCTACACAGGCCCTGTCCTCAGACACGCCTCATGGAGGAGGAAGCAAACCCAAGGCCACAGGACAGCTCAGTGACAAGAGGGTGGACAGGAGAGAGGGAGACAGAGGATTCGAAGCAGGCTCCGCGCTGACAGCACAGAGCCTGACGTGGGACTGAAACTCACGAACCGTGAGATCACAACCTGAGCCAAAGTCAGACGCCCAACCCACTGAGCCACCCAGGCGCCCATAAACTTTTTTTCTCAAGTGGCAAGTTAGGTCTAGATCTTTGGCAAAGTTAAGCACTCATATACCATGAGTGGGTGTACAATGTACTTAGATTAGCAATTCGATTCACCACTTACTAAGCACATACTGTGGCCGGAACACTGAGCTCTGCGGCAGGGCACAAAGGCAGGCAAGGCAGGTCCTACAAAGCTGTACTTGGTAAAGATCTTCTCTACCTATGGAACACTTTATTCAGAAACTAAGATTAGGGCAGAGAGATCAAAGACAAAAAAAAAAAAAGTTGCTTCAATCAAGTTCAGTAAGGCTAATGTGACGGAAGATGAACAAAATGAGATACAGGAGAGAGAGAAGAACAGGACAAAATTCCCAGGTAGGACATACGCCACGTTATCATCAGAACTTTTTAAAGAAATGTTTGGTCTTTGTTTAAAAAAAAAACAAGAAAACAGCGGGGGGGGGGGAGGGGACTGGCTGGCTCAATGGGTAGAGCAGGTAACGCTTGATCTCAGGGTCATGAATTTAAGCCCACATTGGGGGTAGATCTTACTTAAAAACCCAAACACATACAGACATACACACATACAACAAACCCACAAGAAAGCAAATGGCAGGCAGCACCTGGATCACACAAATATAACCCCAAAGGACATGTGCTGAATTCATGACTTCATTCATCGAATCATTATTGCTTCTGCCAACAGATTTAGGTTTTCATAATGCCTGCACAGTGTTCTCACCTCCTGTGTGGTCACAGCCTCTCTGGTCGTCCAAATGGGGAGTCTAGTTTGCTATGCATGGTGGCGCCATGAAAGAGAGGGTATATGGGTCACCAGGACTCATTCAAGTGCAAAGTACCGGCATCCTCTCCAGTCTTTCAAAGCCCACTGTGTGAGAAGGCTGCCACATCCCTGTGTCTCGGGGCACATGGAAGGTCTCCCAGACAAAGCCGCCATGGTCAGGCGAACGCTTCGTCTCCAGCTCCGCACTCCCGCCTGATACTCCGATTCCCAGCAAATATGGCTGCCGTCTTCCCTCACAGACCTCACGGTCTGCCTTCTCTGGGGCCTGGTCTCCCGCCTCCCCTTGGCATGGATGTCCCTCTCCTCACTCTTCCCCTCTGCCCTTAGATCCACCTCACTCCGAGCACCCAGCTCAGCCCTAAGCCTTCCTCCATCAGCCACAGGCCTTGGGGAGATTCAGGTGACCCAATCTGGAGGAGACCCTGCCAGAATCTTTAAGACACGTTATGTTGGATTAAAAGCTTGAAGAGGAGACTGTAGGAATCCCTGAGGTTTCCCCACCTTGGAAGGCGAGTGCTCCTCGCCTCACACCTACAGAAGGTGCAGTGAGGTGGGTCAGCCAGGCCTGTTCCTGACAAGCGACAGCCTACGGCGTCCACAGGAAGTGGCCTCACACTCCTCGCAGTGGAGCCTGGGAACGGCAGACAGCCAGTGCTCACACCCCAGAAGGTTTTCCTGATATTTATCAGTTTGTTCCCTTCTTTAATTCCGTCCTGCGCCTCCTCAGGGTTTTTCTGAGGAATGTTAATGACAGACTTTTCTGACTAGAACTTATTTGCGAAAATACCAGGCAGGGAGAGAAGGGAGAGATCACAGGCCTGTGGGATACCCTTGGGGAGAAATTCTGATGAGGCAAAGCAGGTGTCCTTTGTTACAGAATCTCCTCAGGTTGGTCTGTCTGGACCCTTTGAGCCTGAAACTACTACTGCCTCATGAGCCACAATAGAAAAAAGCTAGCAGGTTCCACGGCCAACTAAAAATGGTCTAATGGAGAAGTCTGCCCTTTGTAAACTCCACAATTCTAAGCCAAGGAGAAGATTACACACTTCAGTGCTATGTGTAAGCCAGAGAACTGACTGCTCACTAGCCCCTACAGCGAGGCTTATTTTTTTTTTTTTAACTAATTTTAATTCCAGTATAGCCAACATACAGTGTTCTGTTAGTTTCAGGCATACAATTCAGCACTTCCATACAACACCCAGTGCTCATTACCACAAGAGTGCCCTCCTTAATCGCCATCACCCATCCCCACAACAGTCTGTTCTCTATAGGCAAGAGTTTCTTGGTTTGCCTCTATTCCTCTCTTTGCTCCTTTGTTTTATTTCTTCAATTCCACATACGAGTGAAATCATACGTATTTGCCTTTCTCAGACTTACTTTGTTTACCACTAGACATCCATCCATGTTATTAGCAAATGGCAAGGTTTCATTCTTTTTTATGGCTGAATAATACTCCATTGTCTGAGCCATAGGCTTAAGAAAATTCACCTTGAAACTTAGCCCCAGGATCCCTCAAGGCTAGTGACATGTCTTCTACGCAACATCTAAGAATAGCTACATATTGTTCATGAAGAAAGGTCCACAATTATTATAGGTGAATTGACATAATACTCTAGCATATCAGTTATTTTTTAAATATTTTTTTCATTTTTTTCATTTTTTAATTATTTCTGAGAGAGAGAGAGAGAGAGGCAGTGTGAGCAGGGAAGGGTCAGAGAGAGAAGGAGACACAGAATCTGAAATGGGCTCCAGGCTCTGAGCTGTCAGCACAGAGCCCGACGGGGGACTTGAACCTGCGAACCGTGAGATCATGACCTGAGTCGAAGTCGGACGCTTAACCAAGCCACCCAGGCTCCCCTCTAGCATTTCAGTTATATTCTCCCCATCTGCACTTGGTTTTCAAAGCAAAACACAAAAATGCCAAGTAACAAAATCCCTATAACATTTCCGGCAAAGGATTTCCAAATGCTTTCGGCCCACGGACCCACTCTGAGCTTCACGCACTTGCCAAGGAGGGGAGGCAGCCTGTCCCACAAGCTCGGGGCCCGCTGGGCGTGTACTCACACTCACAAGGTCACCATGGGGATCTCAGATATGCTGGATGTGCTCCTAAAAGCACACAGCAACTCCTTCACTTTTTCTAAAGCCCCATTTCTTCAGGCTACAGACTTTAAAGCCACTGTTTTTATCCCTTTGGCCATAGAGCTGTCAAAAATAAGCCCTCGAGAATCTGCCCAAACCCATGATGTGTTCCTGAATAATGTGCAAAATACTTCCATTTATGTAAGTTAGAACACATCCTCTCCAGGTCCCCTAATGAGCAAATGACAGGAAGAGGCTATGAAGTAAGAGAGACGGTCTCATCCCTTTGTGCCAGAAATATACACTCCTCATCTATGGGGCAAAGGCCAGCAAGAGCTTCCCTGCGAGATTTCTAGAAGCACTGATCTTAGGACAAAAGAAAGCTCACAATAAACTCCAAATGAGGTTGTTTAAATACCTTTTAAAAATTTTTTTTAATGTTTATTTTTTGAGAGAGAGAGAGAGCACACACACGTGTGAGAGGGGGAGGGGCAGAGAAAGAGGGAGACACAAAATCGGAAGCAGGCTCCAGGCTCCGAGCTGTCAGCACAGAGCCTGACGCAGAGCTCGAACTCACAAACCGTGTGATCAAGACCTGAGCCGAAGTCAGACACTTAACCATCTGAGCCACCCAGGCGCCCCTGTTTACATACATTCATATAACGTCATCAACAGTAGCACTCTGATATTTTCGATGGAACCAAATGAATGCTAAGCAAGTCATAATTAACTATTTTCATATTCTAATTAGCACCTTCACACTTAAAATCACACCTACATCTTAGGCCTCAAGTGGCTGTGCCTTTACTTTCTGGGTGCATTTAAAATGGTACCAAGACGTTTTTCCAAAGTCTCCTACAGCCTGACTCTTGGAGAGTATTAATTAGTTTCTGCCACAGAACAGGTGATGGAAAGACCATGAGCAGTACTTATGAAACGTGAGGTTGGGCTGGCTCATTTCTTTAAACGCAAAAACCAAAGCGATTAGGCAGACTCAAATCCCAGCAAGAAAAAAATAAACATCAATAAGAGGTAACGTCTTCAATTGCCGCAGAGTGCTCAGGCAAGCCTCATTTCAGAAGCTATTACAATGCAGAGAGACTCCATGTCATCCAAGAAACAAAACAAATACGTGAGGGACTCTGTTTTTCAAATTAAAATTCCTCTCCTTCTAATAGTAATGACACAGCAGGTCCCCATTTCACTGAATCCACCTAGGACACAAATGCCTACAACCGTGCATGATTATGTTACACACAGCCCTAAGGAAGGAAAGGCCCTCCCAATTAAACCATTGCTGGCAAAAAGTTATCAAATGCACCCCCAATACCCAAGTCCTTATATTGGGAAGAGAGAGTCTCTTTGAACGATGAAATATGGTATTATCATCCCTGATGTAGGAAGAGGAAGAGAGGTTAAATAGCTCCTGGGAGTATAGACCCAAAGTATGAAGTCCCTTTGTATCGTAAATACTGCCCACTGAGGTTATAAAGTGAAATATAAGCCAGCTGGCATGGTCTATTGCTAGGTTTTACCTAGTAATTTCCTACGTTATGGCCAAAAACTACATATTGTTTATGCTGCCATTTTTTGTGATAATCTAAAACATTTCAATATAAATTTGAAAAACTGAAAGGTGAGCTATTTTTTTTAAACTTCCAGAAGAGAGGCACAGGTCTTCTATATAAGACCATTCTTGGCTGCTTTATGCCACACAAATAGCATATTCTCACCACCACAGCTCATGGTGAGGTAGCAAACTTAATAGGTTCCTCCTCCTTAAAGAAAACATCCACTTTTGCCTTCCTAGAAGACAAAGAATTCTTAGGAACATCTTTAAACTATAAATGAGGAATCGCTAATATTCTCAGGGAACTGGGAAACAAGGTAAAACGTAAGATCTAGCATCCGCAAAATTATCAGAATATTACCAAAGTCTCAAGAGAAACCGTTCAGGTCAGAGTCCTTCTCTTAAGCCTTATGAGAAGAGCATTTAGTTTTTCAGCAAGAGGGGCTGCTGACGCAACTCTCTCATAGAGGCTTTTCCTCTCTTCGGGGAGATTACTAGGAGCTGATGTTCCCAAATTGAGACAATATCTATTTTCAACATTTTAGGGCTAGTTTCCCATTTAGTCTTGCATTCAGCAACGGCATACATTGAATACTACATTTTCTTTGGTTAGATAGCTTCTTGTAACACTCCTATTGTTTCTGATCAGGCTTGGCATTAAAACCCTAAACTCAGAGCCTACCAGTGAAAACTTACCATGACACTCTATCAGCAATGATCAAATTAGGCATGACTACCTGGTCAGAGACCTTAAAAAAGTCAGCATCGCTACTCAGAATACAGACTCTTCATCATGCTTAACAAGAAAGCAAAATGAAAAACTAAATCAACCACAAAACATACACCAACTATCTCTTTTGTAATAGACGCCTGCCCAGGAATTTCAAACCAAATCCTTAAAAAAAAAAAAAGTGTGAAGGTTTCACAATGTTTCCTTTTGAACTAGATTTCTCTAAAGCTTAATGACATCAATCAGAAGCAGACAAACAGACCCAAGAGACAAAGGGAATTTTTCCATTCAGTGTTAGGTTATAATAATGTCAAAGATGCTGCCAACCCTCTACGATGACAGGACTTTAGAGAGAGTGCCCCAGGAAGTAGTGTCCTTAAAGACACAGCCTCAGTCTAGGGCTGCTGTAAATCTTACCTTCTGCGTATTTGGCTTGATACAGCGAACAAAGAAAGGATTAGAGGAGCTTAGCGTTGCCATTAAGGAATGCAGGGAGTCCTATCAGAAAGGAAAAAGTATATGTTGATTTAGTTTCTTATTATATCATTCTACAGATTTCTCAGCATCTTAGGCACTTATCAGAAACAGGAAGACACAACAATAGAAATCACAGGAATATTAATTTTTTATTATTAATGGAATATTAAGTTTTATTTTAACGTTGTCAGTCTCATATAAAAAAAGCCAAGATGCTACAATTCATGGTCACTGATATTACTTCACAATATACAAAACTCATTTGTCTCTTCATTGAAATAGTATTGTTGGGAAAAAAATATTCTGTTCACCAGCAAAAAGCAACTCTAGGCTATTTTGATGGTTAGTACAGAAAATCTGGGCTGAATGCACTGTCCCATTGGAGGTTTTTTTTTCTTCTCCTAATTCATTATTTCCAACAAAATGACGGTCTATACCAGTATTTCACATTCTCTCACTCTTACCCTCAAATCACCAGGCAGATCTTCTGAAATACTCATTTTTTAAATTTTTTTACATTTTTTGTTGTCATGGAAGAATTTTTAACATTTTCCAATGCAGACAGAGCGCGTAATGAGTGCTCATCACCAGCTGCGCCTCACGGCTAATCTCGTTTCATCCGATCCCTGTCTGCGTCCACCCTACGCCCATCCCTTTCAGAAAAGCAAATCCCGGACAGCGTTTTAGTTCATCCCTCAAGATTTCAGCGTATGTCATTAAAGGCCAAACAATTTCCAAACATGTATCCAACCACCATATTATCATCCTCAAACGCTTGAACAGGAATTCCTTAATTCCAATATTAAAAGAAGCAAGTGTCTCATATTTCGTACAAAAATCCTCAAGTGTCTCAGATTCTGTGTTTTTGAAACATTCTGTTCCTCGAAGTCAGAATGCAAATGAGGTTCCTGTACTGTACCTCATGTCTTTAAGTCTTTTATTTTTTTATTTTTTTTTTTTTAAATATTTTTTTATTTATTTCTAGGAGAGAGAGAGAGAGAGACAGCGTGAGCAGGGGAGGGTCAGAGAGAGAGGGAGTCACAGGCTGAAACAGGCTCCAGGCTCCGAGCTGGCAGTCAGCACAGAGCCCGATGCAGGGCTCGAACCCACGAACCGCGAGATCATGACCTAAGCGAAAGTCGGACGCTCAACCGACTAAGCCACCCAGGAGCCCCGTCTTTAAGTCTTTTAATCCCCTGCGTTTCCCTCCATGTCTTTTTCCTTCTTACAATTTTGTGGATGAAACTGGGTCACCTACAGAGCTATATCGGTTACTTCCTTCTCGGGTTCAAAAGCTCTCACAGGTGACCAAATGGCCCGGCATGCTTGGCCCTTCATATATCCCGGTGCCAATTGAACTCCATTTGGGGCATCCCGTCCACTGGCCCCACCGAGTCAGTCTTCCAAGGACAGGGTTCCACACTCCTGCCTCAGGGCTCCTCGACCTGCTTGGTCTCCAACTGGAGGGCCTGGCGGCTCTCTGCCATCTCCTTGATTCCTAGTGCAATTTAATCCCCAAGTATCCACAATGCCTTTCTTCCAAGGCGACCCCAGCCAACGCTGCTCTAGAAAAAGGTAATGTAACAACTCCGCTGGGGGATTAGGAGCCCAGGTTTTGGAGTCAGACAGGGTCAGTTCAAATCCTAGCTTTTGCCCTCAGAGGGCCTGAATGGCCGGCATTTCTCCAAAGCTCAGTTTCCTCATCTATAAAATGGGGACGATAATATGTACTTCTAAGATTATGGGAGAAATGAATAAGATCATGTACATGAAGTGATTAGCCCAGTGAATGACATATAATACATACACAATAAATGCTAACTAGTTTTTTTAATTTGAGAGAAACAGACACCGTTCGAGTGGGGGAGGGCCAGAGAGAGCGAGAGAGAGAGAGTGAGACAGACAGAGGAAGGGAGGGAATCCCAAACAAGCCCTGTGCTGTCAGAGCAGAGCCCAACACAGGGCTCAAACTCACAAACCTTGAGATCATGACCTGAGCCAAAGCCAAAAGTCAGACGCTTAACCGATTAACCGACTGAGCCACCCAGGTGCCCCAAATGACAACTATTTTTATTATATCTGACCTGGGTCAAACCTGCCCATCATCTCACATGACCCAGCTTCATTAGCAATGCTGGTGTGTATCTGGTTCATTGCCAACTTCACGGTACAGCAGACTTCACACAACCCCACCAGATGCATCCAGCTCTGAATAACTAAGTGAAAGACTCTGTGATGGCAGATTTAATAAATGTCTATTGACTGACGTGCCGCTATTTCTCTTCATCTTAAGATTTGTTACTTGTGGGTAAAACAGAACAATTAAGTTCAGAAAATGGTCAGGGGCACTTGGGTGGCTCAGTTGGTTAAGTGACTCAGGTCATGATCTCCGCTCAGATCACGATCTTGTGGTACATGAGTCCAGGCTCTGTGTCAAGCTCTGTGCTGACAGCTTAGAGCCTGAAGCCTGCTTCAGATTCTAGGTCTCTCTGCCCTTCCTCCCTTGTGCTCCGTTTCTCTCTCTCTCAAAATTAAACATTAAAATTTTTTTAATGGTCTTCACATACTCTACCTCTAAACTTTCTAAAATGGCTACATATTTAAAATGCCAGTAAGAATGGTCCTTACTTTCCCGGAATTCTGGGTATCTGGACAAGGTAACTGACATGGATCTTATTGAGATATGCACTTGCTTAGTCATTATTCCCAGTTAGGATACTGTAAACATACCCGGGAAAAATACAAAAACCAAACATGGGAAGGAATACACTCTATATTCATACGAGCCTCTAAATACAAATCAAAGTGACCCCAAATGGCCACCCAGTCCTTCTATTTAGAGTAAGTAGCTATTTACTTTTAACAAGCCAAAAAAAACCCAAAATCAAAACCTACATGTTTTCATCTGACTCAGTAAAGGTAGATTTTATTTCAAAAGCACTGTCTGGTGATATAAAAGAAAAAATAAAATAAACGCTTTCCTGGATCTCACATAAACCAATTCCTATTTCCAATTCCTAAAATCACAGCACCCATAGATTCACGAAAGCCAGCAGGACAGACTAACCTTGAACTGTGAGCTCACTGTGGGCCGTCGATGTTTGCTTCCACATTTCAAGGTATCCTGGTTATTGCGGCTTGAGACGTGTTCAAACAGGTCATAGATGAAGTCGAATCTGTGTGAGCAGAGAGGAGCAGGCCCATGAGGGGTGAGTGCCCAGTTATTAGGTGCTGGATTACTGTAATTACAATGCACTTTCCCAATGAAAGTAACACATCGAGTCCAGGAAGAGCTAAGACAGCTTCCAAAGATTTCAAAACAAGCATTGCCAAAGGGCTTTAGGCATTGGAAAAAGACAAAATGGTGGCCCCCTTCTGAGCACCAGTCTTGCTGAAGACAAAGAGACTGTGTGAAAGAGACGGGGATGACATGTCAGTAAGGAGTGCTGTGTTTCCAGAGAGCCACCTGCGCTTCTGCAGCCTTGATGTCTGCCTGTAGGAGGCAGATGTTTTTGCACACCTCACTGTATTTCGAAGATCCAACCCGTTGACAGAGGGAAAAGCGCACATCTGTAGGAAAACACACTCGGGTTTAATCCTGTCCACACCCCCTCCCAAGCTACGGGACTTCAGCAGATGCTTGACTTCGCCTCATTTTTCTCATCTGAAAAAGGAGCGTAATTTACGCACTGCAGAGGGCTGGGGTGGGGGAGGGTGGTAGTGGGGAACAAAATGGGAAAATGTATACAAAAGGCTGACTCTGGTGCCGGACACAGCATAAATGCTGCTGTTTGTGGCTGTAATTACTGAAAAGTTCTATAAAATTGCCACTACTGATAAAAAATAAAGGGCTTCCAATAACTTTTTTTAATGTTTATTTATTTTTGGGAACCAGAGACAGCAAGTGAGCAGGAGAGAGGCAGCGAGAGAGGGAGACACAGAATCTGAAGCAGGCTGCAGGCTCTCAGCTGTCAGCACAGAGCCCGATGCGGGGCTCGAACTCACAGATGGCGAGATCATAACCTGAGCTGCAATAAGATGGTTAACCAACTGAACCGCCCAGGTGCCCCTCCAGTAACTTTTTATCTTTCTTGCATGGAAGATGCTACAGCTGTGGGCTGAGCGATGGGGGTGTGGGCTTCACCAACACCAGGAAAGGCAGGGACAATGTCTGAGGGTCCACACCTCCTGAGGCGGCACCGTCAAGGCTGCCCCATCACCTCTCACTTTGCCCCATCCCTTTTTCATTTTTGTTCCAGGGCGCTGTGGCATGCTCCCTCTTTGAAGTTCCCTAACTGTGCTTTGAGCGCTTCGGAGAAAAGCTCTGGTCCATTAAAATGTCACAGATGTCAAAGGTCAAAGAGCGCAGAGCGAGCAAACAGCCCAAGCCCCTCAATCTCACAGAGAGAAACCTGGACTGAAAAAGAAACTCTTTTACTCTAGTCACAAAACCCCTTTACATTAGGACAGAGGCGACCGGCTGAATGTCACCTTGCTGACCTCCACACCTGTGATCTTTTCAGAGCAAACTGCTTCTATTTAACATCAATATCATTTTTAAATGTATCATTTAAAATCTAATAACTAGGAAATTACTTTGATAGATAACATGCGATGGTATTTTTTAAAATATCACCATTAGTATTATTTTTTTTTACCTTTTTTTTTTTTTTTTTCAAGTAAACTCTATCCCCAGTGTGGGGCTTGAACTCACGGTCCCAAGATCAGGAGTCACATGTTCTACTGACTGAGCCAGCCAGGCATCCCTGAACATCGCCATTTTTAAAGATCTGAAAACTCATCTAAAAATAAAAATAGCTGAGGCATCTGAGTGGCTTAGTCGGTTGAGATCTCATGGCTCATGAGTTCAACCCTGCTTTGGATTCGGTGTCTCCCTCTGTCTCTCTGCCCTCCCCTGCTCATGCTTATTCTCTCTGAAAATAAACAAACATTAAATTTTAAAAATTTATTACAAAAATTAAAAAAACAAAAATAGCTGACACTGCTTTCGACAGGGAATCTTCACACAGCAGAGTTCAAACAAACTGAAATATGGTCCATTTCTAAACTCCTATCCGACATTGTAGGTGGGCTTCCTTCACCTCAATTCACAGCTGTCTAGGTGACAGTATAGCCACATGGGGTTGATGTTCCTAAAAGTATTACGGCTCTTTAAGTAACTGTGCTACTTTCCTAACCTAGATAATAAAAATTTGCTTGTCACAGATTCACTCTGGATCTGAAACAAGCATTGAAAGCTCTACCTCAGGGTTAATCTCCCCCCCCCCCCTCATGAAGCCTCCTACGAAAAGCTAAACTAACCAACTACTGACTTAAGGCTGTGAATTTACAATTCATGGATGAATAAATGAATGTGGAAGCTTGTAATTTTAGCTGAAGGAATGTGTTTTCTCGACCTCCCTTACACTAGACACATGCGGGTCCCACAGACCCGAGGCTGCAGTCAATGTAACACGTAGCTCTAGGCTTGCTGAGAAGAAAGGTCATCCTGGTCAAGATCTGTTCCTGAGCCAAAAAGAGCATGTCAAAACTAGCTGTGGGTTCGTGGGCAAGGCACTCAACTGCTCCAAAAATTACCTTCCTCATCTGCTTACCAAGAATGACAGTACCCACCTCACAGATACACTGTTCTCATGGTAACTCATTAAATGATGGTCAGTGCTACTCGTAGTACTTTCTAGATCTTGGTCATTTTACTAATGAAATATTGCCCATGAAAGAAGATAATAAACTGAGCTGCCTCCGTATCAATATTTTTCTGTTTGTAAATTAACAGCATTTGCACAAATAATACTTTGCTTGCTAATGACGTATTGGGTTGGAGATGGACATACCGGCTTTCTCTTAGCAAGTTGAGAAGATCATCTCTAAAGGTGTCTCTGTTCTTCTCCAAGATGCCCCGGACATCATACTGAACCTGGTTTAAAAATAAATAAATAAATGAAAAATCGTACAGTTGATCGAAAGAATAATTTCAGGTCACAGGCATCTCCTTTAAAAGCCAGACCCATGAAAAAACTCATTGCAACCTATTCATGATTGGCCTCTGAAATTAACTACTTCTCTAAATACTAGATGAGCAAATATCAATAAAGATCTTAACTAAGAAGTTACCTCTCCAGCGTAGTGTTTCACTCCAAAATTGTTCACCGCAACTCTGGGCTTCACATAGAAGTGGTTATTCTAAAAACAAACAAACAAACAAAATACAAATGCCTAATTTCGCTTACTGATCTGCATGGACCTCCAGAGAAAATTAACTACCACCGATAGTGAAAACAATTCCAAGCCCACCACAGAGCAGAGGTTGAGGACAGAGCATGTGACGCACTTTATCAAAGCCATGTGGCTCTTCCGTGTCATCACGGCAGTGATGTTAAATTCTATACTCATAAACTAAATGTGGGCATATTCTGACAAGGAGCCCCAAATCTATCCCTTTAACTGAGTTCAATTTAGTTCCAGCACCTGGAGAAGAGCTTTGGTTTGAGAAAAAAATTACGTGTGGGAAGCATCTGGAGAGCCAACAGTACTGAACTATCCTGTGTGTATTCTTTACCCACAGATCTGTTACTCAGACATAATTAAGAATTGGCAGGTTTTGACATACGGCGTGTTGATTGTGTAACTTCTCCAATAACGTGCTGTCTGTGGCTTGAGGAAAATGGCTTTCTTCATTGATAAGAGCTAGGAGACCAAGTTTCTAGAAGAGAGAAAAAAGGTAAAATGAATTAAAAGTTGAAGGTATGTCTCAAATATTTCCTCTCTACTTTCTCAAGTAAGTGGTTAAAGGAAAAGCCATAGCAATTTCTTGGATTAAAAAAAATTCAGGGGGCATCTGGGCGGGCAGGTGGTTAAGTGTCGACTTAAGCTCAGGTCATGATCTCCAAGTGGTCTTGGCCCAGACAGTGGGGAGCTTACTTGGGATTTTTCTCTCCCTCCATCTTTCCACCTCTCCCCCACTTACGCGTGTGCGCGTGTGCTCTCACTTTCTGACTTAAAAAACAATTCTGAATGATTCTATAAAGACATCCAATGAATTTAAATTCCACACGAACATGGAGAAATTGAACCCACCACCATCTTGTGGACGAAACTTTTACACCGCGTTATTATTTTGCACTGCACCTATTACTGGTGCTGGCAAAGCTTTTGATGCTGACTTAAAATCTAAGTGAAGCCATTCACACAGTGTTGATTCTAAAATACGCTGTTCAATGAGACAATAAGTTAGGAGCAGCCAAGTATTTAAATTCAACCTGGCACATTTACATGTATGTTTCCAAACGATCCATTGTGTTCTAAACATTCACATCTTTGATGTGCATGTTCACACAAGCTATTTTGTTCCCATAAATATGAATCAGCCCAGCTGGACACCCTTGGGACTGTTACAATCCTTCAACAATGTCACCTTCTCAATCAGGTCCAGGCATTCTCCATTGTCTATCCAGTCAATATCTTCCCACACCAATCCTTCCCTGTACAAAGATTTAAAAGGGCTGAGTTGTAATAAAATAGAGCTTTAAAACTAATTTATGGCTGATTTTTAAAAAAAATTTTAGATGGAATTCTATGAGTGCTTACCTGCTATATTCTAGTTGTTCCAGAGAAAAAATATGCTTGTTGAAATATTCCTGAAGTTTCTCATTTGCATAGTTTATATTGAACTGCTCAAAGTGATTAACCTAAGGGGGGGAAACCATTCAACAGGTACCTTCAGTGCCCTTACTATTAGATATAAAGGCAAAGAAAGGCCAAAAAAAAAAAAATCTGCAGAGAAAATTATCAACATTCATTTGAAGAGATTTAAGTCGACAGGCGGATAGAAAAAACTTCACGCACCCTGGTCATCAGAAGCCTACCTCGAAGTTTTCAAATCCAAAGATGTCAAGGATGCCAATGGATTTAAAGTCGTCTTTGCCTTTGATCCTGCTGTTAATCTTCTTAATCACCCACTCGAAGCAGCGTGCATAAAGTGCCATGGCCAGAGAGTCTCTGCTGTCTTCTGCCTGCAGGAGAGAGGACAGGGTCACCGCCTTCCACTGACCACGGAAGCCCAGGCAGGCGAGTCCACCCCAGCCCCCCTTGGGAGAGAGACATACATGCACGCGTGTGCACGTAGAACTTGAGTAACACCTGTGTGTCCAACATAAGTAAATCGCTACCAACCAGAAGACACAGATGTCTAAAGAAAGGGTAGACTGTGGAGTTCACTCACTCACTTTACAAGCAGGATTCACAGAGACTTCTTTTATTTTTATTATTTTTTAAACATAATTTGTGGTCAAATTGGCTTCCATACAACACCCAGTGCTCATCCCAACAAATGCCCTCCTCACAGCCCATCGCTAAGACTTCTTTTAAATATCAGGCTTTCAAACTCAAGTTTTCATGTTAATTACAGGAAAGAATCTGAACCAATATCTACAGCTACAGGTTTTATCAGGTTTAAAACATGGGGCGCCTGGGTGGCTCAGTGGGCCGAGCATCCGACTTGATTTCAGCTCAGGTCATGACCTCGCGGTTCCTGGGCTCGAACCTTGCGTGGGGCTCTGTGCTGATAGCAGGGAGCCTGCTTGGGATTCTCTCTCCCCCTCTCTCTGCTCCTCCCCGACTCCCTCTCTAATAAACAAACTTAAAAAATAAACTGATATTAGATGGGTTGGCACATATCATCAGTTTGTCAGGGCAGTAACAAAAGCAAAAATAAATAATACTACATAACAATATTAATAAATTATCATAGCTAATGTTTATTTCGTGCTTAAGTATCTGGCATATTTATTACTATCCTTACAACGATCCTATGAATTAGGTATGATAATCATCCTTGTCTCACTCAGGAGGAAATACACACAACGAACGCATTCCCCAAGGACAGAAAATAACAGGTCAGGACTCAGACTCAGGAAACCTCCATCATACCCGGTCAGTCCTCTTAAACACTCTGCTATACTACCTCTAAGAAAACGAACAACTCTGTGTACTCCCTTCAGCGTGGATATCTTCTTTATTTTGACCATGAACCAAACTCACGTGGATGGTGTGTTGTAGTCGCTCATTTGAATCAAAGCCACGATTCTAAAATCGCAGGAGTGTCTTAAAACAACTTTTGATGGCAAAGCACACGTACCTGCTGAACAGTGAGAGGCGTGAGGATCTCTTCCCCCCTGAGGAACATGGCCTTCTGCGTCAGAGCGTCCGTGAGCTGTGCTGAGTCCAGCCCCAGTAACTCTGCAGACCTGCCCAAGGCTGGAAGCGAAGAACAAGGCACACAAGGCAAAAGTGACCGACCCCAGAAGGAACAGGCCACGGGGCCCCAAAGGGAACTCCAGAGAGACATGGGTTCAAAGCCAACTCCACAGTAGATCAGAGACACAGTAGATCAGAGAACATTCCTAAATCCTTCCAATGGAAATTACACATTTCTTGGGTAGTCACTCCCATGATGAGTCTTAAGCTAGTGGCCTGATGCCTGGACCAAATATGACCCTGTAACCCTGAGGCAGGTGGTACCCAAGACCTTGCCAGAGGTTTGCAAGGTCCTATTTTCAATGATTCAGAGATGTCGCTTGCTGTTTTACTTTCACTCCATCGCCATGACACAGAGCAAGTTTCCAGTGGCTCCGTGACGTGCGGTAGCTCACCAAACGGAACGCGGCAGATAAGAGCACCCAGCTGTCCTCCCTGACCATCAGGTATTTTAAAAAATGTGCAAAAATGTAAGACAATGTCCCTCTTCTCACAGATTTTCTTCTGTTTGGGAAGATGGTCTTTTAAACAAAAAGACACTATTTGCTTCAATACGCAATCGGTTTCTTACGGCGATGTCAAAATTAATTGTTCAAAACATCTCAGTTTTAGTTTCTAATGCAGTAACATGAACAGACATGACCCACAGAAGCGAAAAAGCCCTTTGGAGTTCTCTGTGGTTTGAGATGATTAAGAGGCGCTGGGCCCAAACGCGGGAGAGCTGCTGACCTACAGCCCTGGCCTTGTCTGGAGCCACTTCAAACTTTAACTCATCCACCCCCCGACCGTCCCACCCCACCCCGCCTTCGTGCCCTCGCTCGTGGCTTCCATCAGGAAAGACTCAAGAGTAAATACGTAAGTCACTCCAGGTAAGTGACCACTGACACAGCGATGAGCATGTTCACTCCTTTAATCTTGACAACGCGTCCGCACTTCATAGACCCGAAGTCAGTGGTGCTGAGGGGACACGTAATCCAGGGAATCGGCCTGTGGCTGAGCTGGACCCTGAACCAAGCAGTCTGCCATCACACTACGTCACCGCTCTAGAACTATGAAAAGCTACAGCAACATTATGCGCTGACCCGTAACATTTATCCTCCATCCAATCCCCGTTTTCCTCTTTCTTTATTGGGTCCATTTCCCTCTTTTCTTGGTAAGAGTGAGAACACAGGGCTCAGAAAGCTCTTTCAGCAAAAGGGCAGATAGTAAATATTTTAGGTCCGAGTTCCCTAGGAGGAAGAAGCCAAGGAAGGGAGGAGCCATCTTACCCGTTTTGAAGGACACCTGGGCCCCACCAGCGGTGATAAATTCTATGTTCCCAAGATGTAATACACCAGCGAGCAACCTCAAAACTTCCCGAACTTCTTCCTTGCTGAACTGCATGACTTCCATTGCCGTCTGAAAGGAAGTAAACATATCTAATCTTTTGCTGGTATTTTCCCCCATACTAAAGAAAGTGAAAAACTCATTACTTGATAAAATTGTCAGGTTTTGTTCTAAAAGCAAGAAAATAAGAAAGAGATTCATGAGTCCTCAACTTCAAATGATAAAGACTTTGCATAGCCACACATTAAAAAATGTGATGTGAAGAAAGAAATGCAGGGGCGCCTGGGTGGCTCAGTTGGTTGAGAGCCCGGCTCTTGATTTCGGCTCAGGTCATGCATGATCTCATGGCTCAGGAGATGGAGCCCCCACTGGGCTCTGCACTTGCAATGCAAAGCTTGTCTAGGATTCTCACTCTCTTCTCTCTCTCTGCCGCCCCCGCCCCCTGCTCACTCTCTAAATAAATATTTAAATATTAAACATTAAAATTTAGAAACAATATTAAGAAAAAATAACTGTAGAATGTGGAGAGATCACGCCATCAATGGGGAAAAGTGAGATATCTTACGTACAAGCTTCACAGGTAGGCCACAGGAGAATCACCTCAGAGTCAGAGTAATGATGGTATGAAAGAAATGCCTTTTCTATAGATACTGAAGCATATGGAACATTTATTTTCTTGCACACAAATTGGGGGGGTAAGGGTGAGACTTCATGGGAATGTGCCAGTGTAAACGTCGGTGCCTTTCCTTGATAGTTAAATGCAGCAGGGACCCAAATTGGGGGAATAAAATTCTCTACTAGGAATTCTGTAGACAGGAGAGTGTCTGCTGCTTTATAATAGATGCTGACAGAACAGATGAGTGGATTTGGGTCCATCTTCCTCAGACATTCATCACATCTCTATTTCTAATTGCTCCAAAGAGTTTTGAAAAGCCTTCTCTTGGCCTTTCCACGGTAAATGGAAGTTAACATAAAGCTGTCTGGGGAAAAATAAAAACACATCGGCAACTACAGGAGAGGAGATCTGTCCCCACACACAAGTATCTCAACAGCTGAAGCCAGGTGTCCTGAATCCCACCAAAGATTAGCTCAAATTTTATCGTGATTTAGAACCCATATTCTTGTCAAGAAAAAAGCACCCCTCACCCCCAACTGAGGACAGAACCCTTGGCCACAATGATGAAAATAACCTACCGAGAGCACTCGGACCCACATGTAATAATCACGACAATGACAATCACTTTAGGAGACTAGGAAGGAAACCATGTACCACTTTGAAGCAAAAGAAATTAGAAAAGCAAACAACTGGAGATTTAAAAATGAAAAGTTTGGGGCGCCTGGGTGGCTCAGTCTGTTAAGCATCCAACTTCAGCTCAGGTCATCATCTCAAGGTTTGCAGGTTGGAGCCCCGAGTCGGGCTCTGTGCTGATGGCTCAGAGCCTCAAGACTGCTTTGGATTCTGTGTCTCCCTCTCTCTCTCTCTGCCCCTCCTCCTCTCATAGTCTGTCCCTCTCTGTGTCTCAAAAATGAACATTGAAAAAAAGTTTAAAAAAAATTAAAAATATGCAAAGTTTAACTTGTTTTTAAGGAAAAAACAATAAAGTTGAAACATAGGGCAAAAACAATAGACAGGAAAACGATTTAAAAATTCTAAAGGAAGGAGCGATAGCTTAGCCACAATAAAAGATACATGAGCAAAACAATGCAGCAGGCATTTCTTACTGGAGCAAACGCAAGATGATAACTTCTATTAAATCAGTAAAAAACTTGTGGACAATAAACCTAAAATTGGTGAAACTGGGACATTTATGCACTGATCATTGGTACCACAAGTTAATATAATCTTTTGGGAAAACAAGACTATATGGCAGCACTGTGCTGGCCGCATATGTGCATAATTGTAGAGTGCTCAGAGAGGCTAAGTAACTCTCACAGGGCCACCCGGCCGAGATTCAAAATCGGGCCCAATGAACACAGAGTCCACAAACTTATTAACCAGCCAATGCTATTACTTTCTAAAGACTTAAACGAAAAAAAGCAATTCCTGTATTATCCTCCGTAACTTCAACTGTGGAAATTTATTCCAAAGAAAATCTCAACACAAGAGAAGTTCTGTAAAATATTCTCTGTGGTGTCATCTCAATACATTAAAAGAAACTAATTATTTAATCAGGGGTGAGAAGGCTCATTTCATGGGTGCAAACAGAAATTGACACAAAGAATAAAAACTGTTAGTCAAGTGCTTATCAATAAAAAAGAAACATATGGAAAAGTAATAATTCAAATTCACTTATTCTAAAAGTTAAAGGACAGTTAAGGAATATATTTTATTCTCAAGACTCCTGAAAGAGAGGTAAGGACCAAACCAAACAGCCAAAATAATTATAAAGCACCTCCATGGTGCAAAAGTTAGTACTCTCCCTCTCCGTGATTAAAGCTGTCTTCCTATATTAATAAGACCTAATCAACACTAACTTATAAAAATTCTTAGATCATAGAATGATTATAGAAATGGAAGTCTTCACTGTTTAAGTCAATTATGCGGACTCTATAGAACACCAAAAAGATAGAAGATTTAAAAAATATTAAGTGAATGTCAATATTAAGTATAATGTCAAGCTACCAAATGAAAAATATCAAGAGATGCCCCACGAAAAAATTCTTGACGTTCTTAAAATACACACAGAAGTTATATATGGAGACATGAAAGCAAATGAACAGAATGTGCTTACTGTATTAATAAATTTGACTGCTTGCACTCTAGCCCTGAGTGAGTCAGGGGCGTGGTGACAAGGAATAATTGCATTAATCATACCATGGGGTAACTGAATGGCTGTAATCAACTACCAGTAGCGTGGGTATGTGCGCTCCAACTGCCAGCCGGACCCTTTACTTCTTGTGTCCTGTTGTCCTGTGCACGATCTTTTTAGTCACAATCTCCACTGCTTTGGCAAGAGTAGCCAGTTTGTTAGTTTTTTTAATGTTTGTTTATTTTTGAGAGAGAGAGCGCGCCCATGAGTGGGGAGAAGCAGAGAGAGACACACACAGAATCTGAAGCAGGCACTAGTCTCTGGGCTGAGCCCGATGTAGGGCTCGAACTCACAGACTACAAGATCATGACCTGAGCCGAAGTTAGACACTTAACTGACTGAGCCACCTAGGCGCCCCAAAAGTAACCGCTTAAAAAATTTTAATGCTTATTTCTGAGAGAGAGAGGGAGACACAGCATCCGAAACAGTCTCCAGGTTCTGAACCGTCAGCACAGAGCCTGATGCAGTACTCAAACCCACAAACTCCAACATAATGACCTGAGCCAAAGTAGGATGCTCAGCCGACTGAGTCCCCCAGGTGCCCCAAGAGTAGCCACTTTAAAGCTTATAATAATTATCTTATTTTCTCAATGATAGGGCTCAAGACATAAAAAAAAACATGCTAGGGAATTCTCAGTATAGTTCAGAAGCACTAAACAGCAATTTAGTTACAAAACTGGCAAAAAAAATTACATAGAGTATTTTTAAGAATGTCCTTATTAGGCACATAAAAAAAATGGGTGTTGGGAAACTGGGGGTTGGAGGAGGCGGGAGGTGAGGGATGACAGATATGTGATCTGGTCCCAACCAGGAAGGAACAAAGGAAGCCAGGCTCATCACGCTGGGAATGAATAGAAAAGAGGGGCCCATTTCAGGTGCCAAAAGGTATATCCGCTCAGATAGTTGGCTGTGAGGTGTGGAGATGCCATTCAAGAAGGCAAAGGGACCACACAGATGATTCCTGAACAAATGATGTCACTGGAATGGGGGAAGGGGAGACTACTGTGGGCATAGTAAATTCTAAGTAAGCAATCTGATAATAATTTATCATGGGGTGCCTGGCTGGCTCAGTCAGTAGAGCATGTGACTCTTGATCTTGGAGTTGTAAGTTCAAACCCCATGTTGGATGTAGGGATTATTTTAAAATAAAATGTTAAAAAAAATCATAATTTATCATGTAACACTATATGAGGCAGTGTTATGTTATTTTATAATATAAATTTGCTTATGCTCCCAAGTTCTCCACCACTGAAAGAGACTGATGTTTCCATGCTTGGCAAAACTGAGGTATAAAGACCACCTTAATAAAATCTGACTCCTGTGGAATGAATTTATACATGCATATACATGGACTCACACAATCAAAAAACCATGGATATATCCAGTAAGGCTGATATAGTCCGGAACCCCCAGTCCTGGTCCATAGGTAGGCATTCAATAAATGTTCAACATTTGTGGAATAAGAAAAACTGAAAATATTATCACCCAAAGACTCCTGTTACTTCACACACATTAAATCAGCCCCCATTCTAGTGGGTCAAATACAGGCAATACAGTAAATTAGTTGCTCTTATTGACTTGAAAAGCTTACATCCAAGCAATTTCTAGGGCAACTTGAAAGACCGCATAAGAAAATGACTATGAAATTCAGCATATGTGCACAAAGTCTGCCCCAGGAAAAAATACAGGTCTCCTAAAGCTGCCCACAGTACTTTACAGGCACTCATTTATATTCATGTCAAGTGGTGGCAATGATAAACTCTAAAAATACAAAAAGCAAATTCTCAGTAAAATAAGCAAAATTCTTAAAAGGTTCTATTGCCAGAGTATACAGACCCTGACATTGATGAATCATTTTTTTAGCAGCTAAAAATTAATGCCAGAAATGACATTTTCATACATAATTCACAGAAATAATTTCTCTCCATGAACATTTCAACATATTATGCAAACAAATGTCCATCAGCCTTAATGGAATGTGGTTCCTTCCCTTCCTTTGATCCAAAAACCTCCGGGAAAAAACCTTCATGAAATTGAAATATGAAGGTACAAATTTATTTTTTTTTATTAAAAAACACTTTTTTGAGAGACAGAGAGAGAGCATGCATGAGTTGGGGAGAGGGGGCAGGTGGGGAGGGGGAAGAAAGAGAATCTCAAGCAGCCTCCACACTATGCTCAGCATGAAGTCCAACATGGGACTTGATCCCACAATCCTGGGATTACAACCTGAGCCAAAGTCAACAGTTGGACACTCAACTGACTGAGCCACCCAGGTGCCCCTGAAGATGCAAATTTAAGTGGCGTTTTATTTTATAAGAAAATACTGAGCCAGGTTACATTAAAAGCAGCAGTACAATATGGTCCAATCATTTTCCTTTCTTCAGTAGAATACTGGGATTAGATGTGGCTTACTTACTGCAGCCTTCTTGGTGCCTAGAACAGTGCCTGGCATACAGCAGGTGCTTAAACACGTTGAATATATAAAACCAATTTCAGCCCGAAGACTTCAGTGTCTCTTTTTAACCACCCCTGTGTCACTGCTGGTTACAGAGTGCTGCATAAGGCAGAACAATGGGCTGGCTGGTATGGATAGGTTACTTATTATATTCCCGTAGTATAGAAATTATGATTCTAGGAATGTAATCATAACTATGTAATCATAAAAGCTGATTATTCACTGTAAAAATATAACATACAATGATAAAATAAAATTGTAGACTTCTGCCTCATGAAAGAATGTTTTTTGTATACTTTTGTCTCAGCTTTCTGTCTGCATATGTAATTACTCTATGAATTATCATGTATCAAGTTATACACAAAATGCTTTTTTAAATAGAATTATTCAGTGTTGCAGCTTATCTTCCTCAGTTATAAAATAAATTTTCCATGTAATATACTAGAACGTGTTTTGCTTGCTGTAATGGATCTTATTTTATCAATATAACCAATTATTTAAGCCATGCCCCAATTTGTGATTCTTGCAGGTTTAGAGGGAGAAAATCTTACTTTTTATAGAAAAAAGTGTTTTTCCTCCTTTTTGAAAAGGTGCACATTTTTTTTTCCTTTTCTGACTGCACTGCTTAACTTCCAGAAGGTTAAAGTAAAAATTGCATGTTCCTGATTTTCATAAATGGCAGCTAAGTTTTCATTTACGTTTCTGGTGGGTTGACACTAAAAAGTAACCGCAACGTAAATATTTAGGATTCTATAAATGGAATACTTGTAAGCTTGTTGTGTACATCTCTATCAATTTCACATACACATGTTTCTTCCTTTCTAGATGATCTATCTTTCCATCATAAGATCAGATTTTAAAGGCCAAAACCTACTCTTTCAAATGAAAAATAAGAGCCAGCACGCACCGAAGGCAGGGCAAGCCCAGAAGTTTACCAGGAGCTAACAAAAAGAACAAAGGATTCTGAATCAGAAAATGCAGCCCCCAGAGGAAAGCAGCAGAAAGCCATGGGAGTAACTTCACAGGAGTACTTCTAGAGCAAGGGGAGGACCCAGTGCACCCTAGTGGCCAGTGAGCTCATCAGTATGAGACCCGCCATTTCTGGGATAATCGTCTGTCTCCTGCCACAATATCCTTCTATCACAAAGCATTGTTCTCCAGCTTCAAGAAAGAAAAATAAAACAGGAAAAAAAAATCCTGACAACTCTTTCTTCACCCTCTCCACCAAAAATAAGAATGAGTTTTTATACTTATTCTAACACAGAGTGAAGACAATAATAAATTGAAATGGGATAAAGACTGAGTAGTGACAAATCCAAGGGCAAAATGAAATTGGGAAAGAAAATTTAAAATACTTAAAAACACATTTCATACAATCCAATTCGCAGGGCCAAACCCCATGCCGTCCTGTCCGGCGTAGCAGCAAAAGGTACTGTGGGCAGGGGGCTTTTTTGTTAACAGGTTCAAGAGAGGAGACTGGGCAGGAGAAGTCCAAGCCCCACTGAATTGTAAATGACAGATAAAAGACAGACAGGGGGGAAGATGATCCTGACATTAAAGCCAATCCTGCTTTTAATTTCATTTTCAACACATGAAAAAATGATGTATGTTATCTACCCACTTTAAAAAATACCCCGATTTCATTCCACAAGGCACTTTTAAGACCAATCTAGAAGAGTAAGTGGGGATATCGAAGAGAGAAGCATTAACAGCTATAAAGATAAGAGCCTGACAGACAGATCTAGGGTGGGCCAGAAGCAGGTACCACCTACCTGCCTTGTGGTTTAAAGTCTTTGGAATTAAACTGTTTCCACACCAGCTCTATTGGGCACTGTGTGTGGCTAGACTGGTCACCCACCTCTCTGGGTTGCGGAGTGTACACAACTGTGATTCCTACCCTCACAGGGTTCAGAGCAATGAGGGAGATGGCCCGTGGAAGTCCATGTGGTAAGTGCTCGATGTCAGCTGCATCTACGATGGTGAATCCTCCCTAGATCACGGTCTCCAGCTACTAGAGTAATGACTCTGACATTGGCAGAACTACACTGGCAAAACCTACCCACCATTCTTAATCAGGTGGGGCTGTTAATAAAGCTCCATGACCAGGCTACCTAAATGTTGTGACCTTATAACAAGTCCTTGTGATATCAGAAAACCACAAGACCTCACGTACGCACACCTCAGAGGTGTAAGGTGACTACTGTTCTTGCGGTCAGAATTCGTTATCGGAATTAGGCTACGAGTAACAAACGAGACCCTAACAGTCACTTGGTCCAATGGTTGACAGATTTGTTTTTAGTCATGGAAATGGTTATTAGAAAAAAATTTACACACACACACACACACAAATACATACATATTTAATATGATATATAATATATATAATATATATTTTTATAAGCTCAAAAGAGAAAGCTTGGCATGATCCAATGCCAAGCCTATGATTTTTAAATTTTTTTATTGTTTATTTATTGCTGAGAGAGAGAGAGACAGAGTGTGAGTGGAGGAGAGGCAGAGAGAGAGGGAGACACAGAATCTGAAGCAGGCTCCAGGCTCTGATCTGTCAGCACAGAGCCCGATGCAGGGCTCGAACTCAAGCCAGGGAGATCATGACCTGAGCCAAAGTTGGACACTTAACCAACTGAGCCACCCAGGTGCCCCAATTTATTTATTTTTTTAATAGACTGTTCCAAGTCAACTTCCCATCTGTCCTGAATGTCACATATATTCACCCAACTTCTAAAGAAAGAGGATTCTCCTCCAGTCTGGGACAATCTTTTATCATGACTTGGAATAAGAAGAAAGCACCTGTTCTCGCACAGCAGTGTAAATGTAATTACTTCCTTAACAAAATATTTTTTGAAACAAAATGAAGCTTGTCACTTATTCTTTTTAAGGGGCTGTCACTCTTAAGAAGGGAAAAGAACAAAGTAACTTACAATCACTTCCCTAAAGGATTCCTGGTCACTGATTGTCTTGTCTTCTACACATCCAGACTGACTCAAGTAGTGGTAGTTTTCTGGCACCGATAAATAAAACGCTTCTACAAAAGGACAAAGAAAAACATAATATCAGTACTTGACTGGCCAGGATAAGGCAGAATGCAAGAGCGTTTTCACTCTGTAACTTTAAAAAATAAAGTACATAAATAATTCTACGCTAACAGTTGGCTATTAAAATTTTTTTTAAAAGTTCTGAATCATCATGTAGAGAAAACAAAAATGACCTCATTAAACTAGATGGCGTGACAGAAAACGTTATTTAAAAAATAACTGATGAGGACCTGTTGTGGCTGTTCTCTCTTAAAAATCAAATGTTCAGAAATTAGCTTTAGGTGGGTGTGGTTTAAAAGTAACCCAGTTACAACGCATCAGTATCATAGAAGTCAGAAAAGTATCAAGATTCCAAAAACAAACAGGAAATAGAAGACTTCTCTATTGATGATTCCTCCCCTACATTATTTGCCACTAAAATAGACTCAGCATCTTTTGGTAGTCTCTTTCACACATTTTGTTTCAACTGATGGAACACCATTCCGGCCCAAAGAGATGTCTTCCCACTTACTGCTGGCTTTTCGAGGGAAAACAAGTCGCTAATCTGTATTTCTCTGCTGGGCTCCCATCACTTACCTCTCTGTTCATGTTCTAGCCCTGCTAGCAATGCATAGAATATGTGATAATTCCTTTCCCCGGGGTTTTGCCTTACTACTCGGTTCTGTGGAGATAAATCAGATTTCTATTCAGAGAGGTTTCCTCTGTTTAACACAAGCCAGTAATTTCCAAAAATTATTACTACAGAAGAAAACGTGGATGAAATGTTTACTTACTTTTTCTAATAAATCTTCATGTGAAAAGCAATGGCAAGTCAAGGAATAAAACAAGAATATCACATGCTCCCTTACCCTTCAATTTTCTCTTCTTTGTGATCCAAATAATTACAAATCCCTGTTCTTTGACACAGAAACTTCCCGTGTCAAGAGACAAGCCAACAAAGCGCAGACCATTTCACCTAAATCCAAGTCAAAAGGACACGTACCATTCTCGGAGGTGCTGAACTATTTGACAGAATTCATTTCAAACACAAAACACCTGATGCTTGATGATTTCACTTTTCCAGATTACAGACAATATCAGAAGTTTCCACAAGAAAAAATGGCTACCTCCGAGAATACTTAACAGGTCCGACATAGTGATATCAGAGCAATGACTGAACTGTTTCACCTTCTTTAACTGCCCGTGTGGTAACCACGACCGGTTTGTATTTACAGAGTCAAATGCTAAGGCAAGAACTAAATGAAGCAGGATACAATCCACGATTCTCCCGCCCTGAATGTTGCCCTTCTGGCAGATGTTCAGCTGAACAAACTTCCCAAAGCGACTGGAGTTATTGTTATACGCGGTCTTCGCATTGCCGAAAGCTTCCATGATGGGGCTGTAACAGGAGTGAGAAAAACTTCGTTATAAAACAAACAAGCCACGAGATGTCAATTTCCACATACTGACTCTAGGTCAGTAATCCTAGTACTGACTATGATTACTAGTACTCTAATACTCTAGGTCAGCAATACTGCAGCAATTGTACGGTGACAGATGGTAAGGACATGTATCGTGGGCATCATTTCACAATGTGCAGAAAACCTAATCACTATGATGATTGGTTGACCCAGTGACTGGGTTTATTTACAGAAGAGCCAGATTTCCAAAGCCCCTGCTGAAATGGGCTTATAATCCTATC
This sequence comes from Hyaena hyaena, assembly GCF_003009895.1. Lineage (NCBI taxonomy): Eukaryota > Metazoa > Chordata > Mammalia > Carnivora > Hyaenidae > Hyaena > Hyaena hyaena. Next base: position 2,321,548 of record NW_024080780.1, read on the forward strand.
CATTTTGAATGAGAGATCTTACAGCCTGTACCAGCTAGGACTTGAACTTGCACAAATTAACTTGGGCTTATATACATAAGCCAGGGATTGCACAGGAAAAGACCCCCTGCCCCCAACTTAAATTTCAGCAACTGAAAAAGCCCCAGTCCTGGGCATTTCACCCATTTGTTGTCTGTCCTGGGGCAACTCATTTATAAATAACTTCTTTGGGTCTTCTCCACCTGTAACACGGAGTCAGACCAGATCAGGAGGTGGCAAACTTTTCTGTAAAGAACCAGATAATAGATGTTTTAGGCTCTGTGGGGACCGTGATCTCTGTTGTAAGCACTCAGCTCTGCCACCGTAGCTTGAAAGCAGTTATAAACAATATAGAAACAAATGAGCGTGTCTGTGTACCAATAAAAGTTTATTTACAAAACAGGCTGCAGGAAGATGAAAACATTTTGAAGATGGATGGTGGTGATGGTCATACAACAATATGAAATGTACTTACCACCACCAAGCTGTATGCTGAAAAAATGTTTAAAATTATGAACGTTATGTCATGTACATTTTATGACAACTTAAAAAAGCATATGAATGTTAAAACAAAAAGAAGCCACAGGTTACGGGCATCTGGCTGTACTCTGTTGACTCCTGGACTAAACTGTAAATAATAGGATCTGTGAAGTCCTTACTGGGTCTAAAATCTTATAAGGCACAAATCAGATGTTTGGCAAGTGCGTATTTAAGACAAAAATTCAGGGGCGCTTGGGCGGCTCAGTAGGTTAAGCGTCAAACTTCAGCTCAGGTCATGATCTTGCGGTCTGTGGGTTCAAGACCCGCGTCGGGCTCTGTGCTGACAGCTCGGACCCTGGAGCCTGTTTCAGATTCTGTGCCTCTTCTCTCTCTGTCCCTACCCTACTCATGCTCTGTCTCTTTCAATAATAAACATTAAAAAATTAGAAAATAAAATAAAAATTCAGACGATACCTCCCCACACAGCCCTCTTTCAATGGCTCCCTGCCATCAAAGGTCTCAGTGATCTTCTGCCACGTGAAAGGTGACAAAAATGCCACCTTGCCAACAAAGTACCTCCAAAGGGTGGGGTGTTGAGCAGAGGTCTCTCATTCCTGGGCTAAGTCCTAACACGGAGGTCAGACCCTGACATTTCTGCTCCTCACAATGCCTCCACAAAAGTGAGTCAAGGGCTCGCTGTAAGACGAGGCTGTAGAATGTTCCTCTGAATCAGTCAGTCACCAACTCAAACCTGGCCCAGGGGTGGGGATGGACAGAGGGGTGGGGGGCGGGGAAGCGGTCAGGTTATTGGAAACCGCTATGTGCATGTTGGGACTTCTCCTCGAGGCGTTCGTAATAAAAGAGAAGAAAAAGAGAAAACAGACCAACGGATTATAACTAGTCCTTCAATAAGCCAACAGAGAGGACAGTAAATCCGATTCACTTGAAATAAGGAACACGATAAAGAAATACCTGCTTTCGAGAATAGCTTGTTCCACACAGGATGTCTTCTCTGTCAAGGATAACTCCAAAGACTGTTGACTGATGACCGATAAAAACTTGAGGATCAATTTGGTGCTTTCGGTTTTACCCGCCCCACTTTCACCGCTGCAAAATAAAATGCACAAGCTTGGGCTTCCAATTACAAAGAAAAAAAAAAGAGAGAGAAAGAAGAAAAGAAACAAAACCCAATTTGATCCATGTCCCTCCAGTTTGTCCACAGAACACCTGTGGAGAGGTGGGCAAACGGAGGGTGAAATGTGTGTCCCACGAGGCAAGCTGAAGGGCGGTCACAGCTCCGGCCACATCGTTTCTGACACTGCGATGGCCTCTCCGGCGCAGGAGCTAAACGGAACCTTTCCTACTAAGTTAAGGTAAGAGGCTGGGAAGGCGCCTATCCTGCGGGGGAGGCCCGGAACGAGCGAGGATCTCTGCTTTGTCCACCAGAGTATCCCATCCAGCAGCACAGCACCCGGCTGGGGAGAGGCACTTGGTAAACACTTGTTAGACAAACAGGCACATGAACCATCTCATTCTGGGAAACCGAAAGCACCCAAATACGCCTAAAAATGCAATTATTCATAAATACGATTTAAGGGACAAGGGAATGAGCCCACAGGTACTTGGGCCACACTGAATCGCTTTATCATCACTTTCAAAACAATCCTACAAGGGAGTCTGTGGCTAAGCGTCCGAGTCTCGCTGTGACACCAGGTCTGAGTCCGACATCCCGTAGTGACAGCGAAGGGCAAGAGAACACGGCAGTGCAAGGAGAGGGGAGCCTGGTGAGAGAAGTAAACAAGGTTCAAGTTGCACCTTCACAGACGGGCAAACACAAGTCGCACAAAGAGGAAAGGGAAGGATTTGGGCACCGGAGCCAGATGAGCTTGGGAAGACCCATGGGGGGTGGGATTCTGGTTGGGTCAGCTGCACTGAGGTCAGAGGTGGCAGAGAAACAATCTACAGGATCGGGTCTGGTGGCTCAGAGGCAATCCCAGGAGACAGGAGACAGAAAGCGAAGACTAAGCTCATTGAGGTGGCCTGGAAGGAACCAGCTCTGAAGGTGATGTTCCAGGAGCGCAAGGGCTCTCGGGAGATCAGCTGCTGTCTGGGGGGCACGTCCCGGACAAGCCCAGCCACGCCGCGTATGGACAAGGAGGCATGGAGATCAGGGACTGAAAAGGAGACACTCAAGTTTGTGTAAGGTGCCATGTTTGGTACTGTGGGGAGAACGGAAGTAGTAAAAGGCAGGGAACTTGTAAGAAAAGTAAACTAAAGGTCTACGCAACAGAACAGCAACACCAACGATATATCAAAGCGGCACCTTAATAATTGCTAAATGGGCGACACACACAGATGAGCGCCACAGGGTCCCAACAAGGCTGCCCTTGTTGAATGTCAAGAGCTGGGAAATTATGAAAGAGGAATGTTGCTGAAATGGTAAATGATCAACCACATGTAATAAAGGAGAGGGGGTGACTCAGAGATGACAACAGCCACGTCCGGCTAGCTACCACAGACCCACGGGGAATCTACATGGGTTGAGGCAAATCTCAGTCATATCATTCCCTTTGCTAGTGACGGGCTTGGCCACGGGCAGGCGTGAGGACTCCAGCCAGAGAGACTTCCAGTCAAGCATGCTACGGGCTCCTGGGGAAACTGTGTGTACACAAGAGACACCAGGCAGAAACATCTCCTCTGCTACAGACGCCACCTGGGAATCCACACCTACCTTGAGATAATAAAACAAAAGCCAAGAATATCAGAGAAGACCCAGGAGTGGCTGAATCCACACGCCCTGCCCATGTCATCTGAGTTAGGACAACTCCGGCTGGGTTTTCTGTTACCATCAGTGAGAATCTTCCTAGTACAGGGCTTAGCACGCATCTACGCATCACTGACACCTGTCTAGACCAGTGTCTGGCACACAGGAGATTCAGCAGCGATTCACTGAACGAGTAACATAAACTAAGAAAACTGCAAGGAGAGATTTAAGTAATTCTTGATACTTGAAAACATACATATGTCTATCTAGCTGTTGACTCTATTAAAACACACACACACATACAACTAAAAGGGCGAAGTTCTCTAGTTTAAATGTTTGAGACAGAAGTGATGTTATGTGTTCCTCAAACGCACTTCTTTATCTGCCAGCACAAGAAAGTGGACGACGTGTCAACTTCCCTTGCAGTAAGGACAGCAATCAGTGAATAACAGGGACTGAATGTGGCCAATGGAACAGAAGGGCAGTTGAACAACAGAGCAAGAGGGAGATGTGCCGTTTCCTTGTCTGGTGGGTAAAAATTCCCTTCTTCATGGTCCTCTGGGCTCTACCTCCCATGCCTGCCACCTGGGTGCCCTCAGGATTGACACATCTCTAAACAAAATGACCCAAGACAAATGACTTTGTCTCTTACCTTCCCATGTGGGGCTACGAAACGACCAAGAAGTAAAGCATTCCTGTGTTATGTCCCAGAAATTTTGGGGGTGCTGTTTGTTACAGCCATTAGCCTGCCCTGACAAATGGCAGGCAAAGATATGATCATGGAGTGGATACCGTTCAAAGTCAAGAGCAAGACTTGGTCAAAGAGAAAACCCAAGATTCACTTCACCATGAACCAGTCATGGATATGGATCTATAGCAATCTGCAGCCACGGTTTTCATACGTTCTTCAAGCATCTTCTTTAAGTACACCTTTTTTGGTACAGAATTAAAACTTGAAACAAAAATAAAACGCCAACTTGAACAGTGCTCTGAGACCACAGTTCTCAAACTTGGCTCCACATTAGAATCACCTGGTACATCGCTATTCTGAACTGTAAGGGGTACAGCTCAATTGTCAGTATTTTTAAAAAAATTTCCAGGGGCGCCTGGGTGACTCAGTCGGTTAAGCATCTGATTCTTGGTTTCGGCTCACATCACGATCTCACAGTTGCGTGGGTTCGAGCCTCTCATCGGGCTCTGCATGGGTAGCATGGGGCCTGCTTGGCATTCTCTGTCTCCTTCTCAAACACTTCCCTGCCTGCACTGTCTCTCTCAAAATAAATTAATAAAAGTTAAAAACAGAAAAAAAGAAACAAAAATAAAAATTTCCAGAGGAGTCTACTGTGAAGCCAGGTTTGGGAAGTACTACTCTTAAAAGCGGTTTCACGAAATTCAGGGAGGACTATGCCAGGAGGTAGCAGGTGGTGGCTACTAAATTTGGAGTGTGGAAGTGTTACATGAACAAGGCAGAGTAAAGGTAATCTGATCACAAGGTGACAGACTCTCTGCAGGTCATACACGTTCATGTTCATGTAAGCCTGCCCCTCCTCCTCCTCCTCTCCCCGCCCCTGACCCTGCCTGTGACTTTAACCTTCTCCATGAAAGATTTATTGAGGGTCAAACCAATGTAATCTTCTAAGCAATGGAGGAAAAGCATCTCCGCGGGTGATTCCTTCCCTCCTTAAACATCTGCGCACCTACTATGTGTCAGGCTGCACTAAAGGCTCGGAAAGCACTGATGTGCAAAATAACACAGTCTGTCTATGATCTAGCAGCACAAAGACATTAAACAAGGAGTCACAAATCTGCCAGAGGACAAGAGAGCTAATGATTTAGGTGGGCGGTAAGAGTTCAGTAACGATCTTTTATGGGGGGTGGGTAGGGTGGTGCACTGATACTTAGACCAAAAAATGAAAACACGCACAAAAGATAATTGGGTGAAAATTGAAGGGAGCGGGGGGACCCGCAGGAAGACCCTGCTCAGCGCCCTGGAGGAAGGAAAAGCAGCCAGCACGGCCAAAGTCCACGGACGGAAGGGGTGACAGTGAGGCCCCACTGAGAGGTCACTGCTTTCCAGTCAAGTGTGGAGCTAGTTCCTTTGGGGAGGGGCACCTGGGTGGCTCAGTTGGTTAAGCATCTGACTCTTGATTTCAGCTCAAGTCATGACCTCACAGGTTTGTGAGTTCAAGCCCTGTGTCAGGTTCTGTGCCGACAGCAAGGAGCCTGCTTGGTATTCTCTCTCCGTCTCTCTCTCTCTGTCCCACCCCCCACTTGTTCACTCTTTCTCTCTCTAAAGAAACATTAAATAGGGGAGTAGGGTGGGGAGGAAGATCATGAATCCCCCCAATCCAGACATTTTCAAGTTAACCATCATTATGATCTACGTTGCATACGATATACTTGCTAACTCTGTGTGATAGTGTGATTATTTATTTTAAGAACTATGTATTGGGTCTTCATCCTCCTTTCTGACAGAGCTCCTAACACTTGGAATTTCCTAAGTGATGATGGCAATTAAGACGTCATTACGCAGTTAACGAGGTGACTTTTGGGAAGCACCCAGGTAACCAAAGGCTGGGGGCCTGGTTGCCAGGGGAGCCAGTCACAGAATTAGAAGGTTGGAATTTTCAATTCCTCCCCCCACCACTGACCTTTGGGAGGGGAGAGGGGCTGGAGATCGAATTCAATACCCATAGTTGATGATATAATCAATTGTGCCTATGTAACGAAGCTGGCATAGAAATCCAAAAAAATGGGGGTGGGAAATACCATTCTGGGAGCTTCCAGATTAGTGAACCGTTGGAGAGAAGCTGATGGCCTTTTCCCCAGATCTCGCCCTGTGCATCTTTTCCAGCTCTTCCCGAGTCGTACCCTTCCACGATAAACCAGTGATCCAGTAAGCACGTTGGTTTCCTGAGTTCCGTGAGCCACTCTAGCAAATTAATCAAACGAAGGAGGGGATCCGTTGGACCCTCCAATCTATAGCCAGTTCAATCAGAAGCACAGGTGACAACTCGGAATTGTGACTGGTGCCTGAAGTGGGGGGTAGGGAACATGGAGGGGGCAGTCTTGTGGGACTGAGCCCTTAACCTGTGGGATGGGACATTATCTCCAGGTAGGCAGTGTCAGACTGCGTTACCTGCTGGGTAACATGGAGAATATGACAGAGCGCGTATAGTACAGCACAGTGATCTCCAGAACGAGGTACACACCTCCTTCCTTGCTAACCGTAATCACAGAACGAGAAAGCCAGATTTAAGAATACAAGCAAAACTAGAACACCAAAAAAAACGCCCAAATCCAAATGAACAGGACTGATTCTATGCCACTGGTTAGCGTCACTCTGCTCGAGCTGAAGAACTCTTTGTAGTGTGACGGGGCCTGGCGTGTCTATTTCACCACGGGCGGCATGCTGACTCATTTATTCCGCCTCATTCCTTTCTTCCAGCCGCCATACAACAGGAACTCATAGGGCAACTACGGTGTTATTATACGGCCACATGCAGCAAACACGTCACTTACACATCCACTCCTACATTTTTCTCATTAGCCCCCGGCAATTACAGCCCTAACCCCTGGCGCCAACATGATTGCTAACACAAACATGGGCTTCCGAGAACACGTGTTCTTGTAGATGAACCAAAAGGAGTTTATCCTGCTAAAAACAAAACAAAAAACCTATGACAATGGGAAAAAAAAAAAAAAGAAGAACCCAAATCACTGATGTGGGGCCTCACAGGCTATATTCAAAGTTTTGAGACATTTGCATAGGCAGAAGCAAAGTCACAAGACAGTTTCGAAGCCGGAGTGTCATGATCAAGTTCAAGGTTTTAAAGAATCGCTCTGGGCGGAGTAGGGAGTGGGGTGAACGCGTGGAGGGAGGCAAGAGAGGAGACAGACCTGAGGACAGAAGGGTGATGAGGGGGGCGGCAGAGATAAGAAGTGAGCGGTCCTGGGAAAGATGGTGGGGGGGAGGGGCACGGGGGTGATGACTCTGACAGCCCTGGTCAGGGGGCTGTTGACAGCAATGCGCGGGGAATGACCCGAGACCCGGGGGGTGGTGGTGGTGGGGGGCTTGCCAGCGGGATGAGCTGAGCGCTGCAGCACAAACGCGGGCAGCTGTCAAAACCCAGTGAGCTGGCTCCACGAGATCGGGGTGCTTTACTGTGCACAGTTTTACCTTAATGGGGGAGGGGGAGGCGGCTTGTGGAGGAGGAGAACTTCTAGTTCCCAGAAGGACTTCTTGGTGTCAGGCCTGTGACCAGTAGGACGGGGTCCACTTGCCGAGCACGGGAACAGGAGAGGAGGAACACGGTTCTGGAGAAGCTTGGGACGGATGTAGGACACACACAGGTCTCACCCCTGTGACAGGACCCCTCAGGGGCACTGGACACACATCTGGAAGTCCGAGGAGAGACGGCCGGGGGCGTCCGAGCCCAGGGAGTCCTGCAGACCCGGACAGGGAACACTTGGGTGGAAGGGCAGCCCGTGGAGGATCACTGGGGAGCACCCAGAGAACCAGGAAGAGACCAAGGTGACGGCGCACCATGGAGGGAGCCGGGGAGGTGTGTGCTGTGAGGGCAATATGGAACTGAAGGTGCATCTAGGGTTTTAAAGGATGGAACATAGGGGCGCCTGGGTGGCTTAGTCGGTTAAGCGTCCGACGTTCGCTTAGGTCATGATCTCGCGGTTCGTGGGTTCGAGCCCCGCGTCGGACTCTGTGCTGACTGCCAGCTCAGAGCCTGGAGCCTGTTTCAGTCTGTGACTCCCTAACTCTCTGACCCTCCCCTGCTCACGCTGTCTCTCTCTCTCTCTCTCCTAGAAATAAATAAAAACCTTTAAAAAAAAATTTAAAGGATGGAACATACTAGAAATGCCAATGATCCAGCAGAACCAGAGAAATCTGAGGATTGGGGGCAGGGAGGCTCAAAGACAGAGCAAAGTCCCCAAGAAAGCAGACAGGAGGGAATCAGAACACACATGAAGGAAAGGGCCTCTCGAGGTGAACAAAGCCCTTTATCCACCCACACAGGCTAGTCTCCCAGACACCCGCACTGGTGCCCACAAACTATGGCCCCAGATCAGCTCTGCTGCCTGTTTTTATAAATAAAGTTTTATTGAACACAGCCCAGATTTTCACCTGCTTACTGTTTACGGGTGTTTCTGTACTCTAAGGACAGAGTTGAGCAGTTTGTAACAAGACGGACTCGCTCACAAAGCTTGAAGTACATACTCCCTGGCTCTTTATAGAAGAGCTTGCTGACAGTCGACGGACATTCTCAATCCCGTGTGAACCAAATTCTTAATTCACACGACTCTCTCAAGATCTATGTCAGTCACTCCCTTGCTTTCCAGAAGACTCAGGCAAGTCTCAGCCCGCACAGGTTTCAGCACACAGGTCTCGGCAAGCAGGACAAAGCTCAGAACGTGTGCCCTGCACCAGGAAGCAGGATTCTGTTCAGCAATGACACAGGGAGACTGAAGCTCAATCCTGGGTCTCCTGCTCTCGGCTGAGGTTTCTGGAAAGTCACTCAATAGCACGGAGCCTCGGAAAGTGACTCTTGGGCTTGTCTGAGGGTTACATACACACGTACCTTTCAGTTCCCTTTCTTTGCCTTTCCAACCCCACTGCTCATACCTCTTAGCAAACCCCACAGACTTATAGGCTACCTTCTATTTCCTATGTACCCTTGTTTTTGCAAATATCTAGGTTCCTACAAATGCTTCTGTGTTACTCCTCTCCTTTGTGCCGGCCATATTCCTACCCATTCTTTGGCTCATAATAATACACCCCTTTCTCTGTGAAGTACTGCCTGAATTCTTTCCTTCCTTCCTGAATTCCATGGTCTACCAACATACATATTCCTATTATAGCATTTGGGAGGCTATATTGAAATTATGTCTATCAATCATTTCTTCCCATCAGAGAAGTTCCTGAAAGCAATGATCGGATCTTATTCTTTTTTCTTATAACCCCCAAAGTCTAGCAGCGTAACCTGCATATTACATGAGCACAATGCATGCCTCATGCCTAATTCAGGGTGCCTTTTTAAAAAAATTGTTATTTTTTGAGAGAGTGAGAGTGAGCATGAGTAGGGGAGGGTCAGAGAGAGAGGGAGACACAGATCCAAAGCAGGCTCCATGCTCTGAGCTGTCAGCACAGAGCCTGACGTAGGGCTCAAACTCATGGACCATGAGATCATGACCTGAGCTGAAGCTGGACACTTAATTGACTGAGCCACCCAGGCGCCCCAGGTTGGTGCCTAATTCAGGACACAAGTTTTGTTCACTCTTCCAATCCCAAAATTTCTAAATATGTCACTAGAAATAGAAAAAGACGGAACACTTAATTATCATTCTAGGACAGAAAAGAAGAAATTGCTCCAGTTTTGGAAAACCAGAGCATGCAAAGGAAGCAAAGGTCCTAAACCCACCCACTCGGTACACCCCTACTTGCCCTGACAGCTGTTGAATGCTGGCCCTCTACCAGATACCGGACAGCGAATTTCCTAGATGAATTTGGCACAAGCCTTACTTACACTACATACCTCCAAAGGTCATGTATACTGACAGACCATAATAAAGTAAACCCTGCCCAATCAGTGTGTGAGAAACTGAGGTCGATGTAGAATGTACCAGAACAAACAAAAGCAAATGTCGATCTTGCCAGTTAGGTGAAAAAAAAATTCTCAACTTTTAAACATATATTCATATTTTAAAAGCTACAATAGCATAGACATTTGCTTCAATGTGCACAAAAAGGCAAAACTAGATCTCAGGAGAGGTAATAACCTTGTAAGTGAGACCAACATAAGAGGCTTGGGCTAGAACCCTAGAGACTCGGCATGTCCACCAAACAGCTGGGGACCTGGGCCCAGTGACCCAGGCCCATGAAATGAGGGAATAATTGATCTCTGAAGTCTTAATTCCAAATAGGCCTACTTTCTGGTTTTAAGGTATGTGCACGAGAAAGTGTTTTCAAAGTAGCAAAACACATTGTAGCCACCAGGGGGCAGACCATGCCTGAGAAAATCTACACAGGGCTCCAGGGACCTGCAATTTTTATTTTTATACTCAATTTTCTGTAAATTCCCAAAGCCCCAACCCCCGCTTAAAAAAAGAAAACGAGAGAGATTAAACAAGACACATTTTAATGAGAACTCTTCTTAAAGACTCCATTTCCTGAGTTAATTTAGATAAATAGAGTTACTCTGTTCACATCAGCATTATACAATGGGAGCTTTCTATCCGGGATCCACTTGCCCTCTACCTCCCACCTTATTTTAAATACCACAGTCTTTGGCATGAAAATGCTACTAACCCCTTTCCGTTTTATTACACACACACACACACACACACACACACACACACACGCACACGCACATGCACACTGACCTCATTTGATTTTTCACTTTCTTCCTAAGCTGCTCTGTCTAGCAAATGACAGAAAAGTGATCCTCTCATTTTTTTCCAATGAAAGTGAGGAAACAGAGGCAATTGTCAATGGCAAACATTTAGCTACCTAAGTGTGGAAAACAATTCGATCTTCTTCAAATAGATGAAGTTTTCTTTCTTTCTGTTCACCTTACTAAATTGTATTCTGCAGGCTGAAATGGGGATCTTAAATTCTAACTTCTGAACCTTAGTGAAATCATCGGAAGAGTCTTCAAACAGCGTGCTTGCAGTCAGAAGGCAAGTTCCTTTATCTGCAATGGGACCCTTGAAAGCCCCCCTCCCTTTAAAAAAAGTAGATTACATAGCGCTACTGTGATTAGCTGCAACTCAAAATGATTCATATTTACTTCACTAACTAAATGGACGGCCCCTCCATCCAAGTTATTTCCACCGCCCAGGACACGAGCACCATAAAAGTGATAAAGAAAAGAGAGCATATCTGTCCAGAAGCTTCCCTCCCCTACGAGAGGCAGAGAGTGAGGTCGAATGAGGAAGAGGAAGGCACCGTTCCGCTAATCTGGGGATGTAAACTCTGACCTGTTACGGAGGCCAGGACCTGTGCACAAGAATAACGGGCAAAACCTGTCAGCAGGAAGAATATAATCCCTACAGCGGTTTCTCCACTGGTTTTCTCCAGTGGCACCATCATGGCTTACAGAACGGGCCACAGACAGTAAAAGGCTGTTGGACGGTTTCAAGGAGCCGATGCCTGAAAAGTTCCTGGCACAGAAACCCTTCAAACCCCGCGAGCGCGTTCATCTCCAAACACATACCACGTGGGATGGCGGTCTCCCTCGGCTGGGGGCCTTCGGGTCCCCCTCTCTGAGGTCTCAACGAGGGGACTTCTCTGCCTGCCCCGCCCCTCCGCCGCCCTCCCTACAGGGGCAGGACAGAGCCCCTGACTGGTGAGCAGGGGGAGGGCTGGGCAGGGAATTAGCCTCCCGCAGTGAGCGCGGCCACCGCTTACCTGCCTGTATCCGGATCAGGTGGGGCTGCGGATCAGGTGGGGCTGCGGTGTCAGCCACCCGCTGGCTACAAGTCTAAAGCCAACTTATGGCTCTCCGTCTGTCCCACCTACTTCCACTGACTCAGAAAGCCGGAGGGGGAAAGGAGGGGTCTTATTTATCATCGCATCTAAATCCAAACAGCCTTGTCCTTCCCCTTTGAAATAAGAGAACGATTTAGCCACAGGTTGGGACTAGAAAGTCACCGAAAACAGAAGGCACAATCTTTCACACCAGCCGTTTGGTAACTACAGGTTCTCAGTGATGGCGGCGCTCGAGGAACGCAGGCCAGGAAGCAAGAAAGAATGCAGGGGTCCGGGGCCCCGCAGAAAGCTCACTCGCAGGGAGGCTCGGCACGTGCTGTGACTATCCGCCCGGGGGTTATAAAGAAGAGAAAGATCCAATTGGCTGTCACTAGAGTTTAAGTGATGAGGCCAGTCTGAATTAGTTAATGACAATTAAGAAATATTTTTCCTATTTATTTTTGAGAGAGAGAGAGAGAGCGAGCGCACGAGCAGGGGAGGGTCAGAGAGAGAAAGGCACAGAATCTGAAGCAGGCTGCAGGCTCCAGGCTCTGAGCTGTCAGCACAGAGCCTGACACGGGGCTCGAACTCACGAACCGTGAGATCATGATCTGAGCCGAAGTTGGACACTTAGCCGACTGAGCCACCCAGGTGCCCCAAGAAATATTTTTAAGGAAATATACTCTATTGCTTTTTGAGACGGTTCTTAATGACTGGGTGTGACAGTGAGTCTCCTGGTAGTTTAATACATGAGAACAACTTGGCTGAAACAGAGATGTCAAGACCCTATTGCTTTGCCAGAAAAAGTGAAATAAACCTGGCCTTCTATCATTCCCTCAGCATACCCAGCAGGTCTCTTTTCCATAGCTAATTCAAAGGTACGCTCAGCAGCACCCAATTCAAAATCATAAAATTCTTAAATTTGGGGAATTCTGTGTAAGCTTATCAAATCAGAGAACAAAGATCTCTTGCTCAAATATACATTGTCACTCTAGAATACCTACAACTTTAATTTTTTTTTTAATTTTTGAGAGAGAGAGAGAGAGAGAGCAGGGGAGGGGCAGAGAGAGAGAGAGAGGGAGACCCAGAATCTGAAGCAGCCTCCACGCTCTGAGCTGTCAGCACAGAGCCCAACGCGGGGCTCGAACTCACGAACTGTGAGATCATGACCTGAGCCAAAGTCGGACCCTTAACCAACTGAGCCACCCAAGTGGCCCTCTATAACTTTTTAAATTTGAAAGAATTACACGTTTTCTTAAATGTACAAAAGGCCCGTGCCACAATGGAACAGAACAAAGAATAATTAAGGCAAGTAAAAAAAAAAAAAAAGGAAAAAGAAAGAAAAGAAAAACAGAGTGATTCTTCTGAGGCCAAGAGCCCACAACTGAGGTTCATCTTGTTTTTTTCTAAGTGAGCTTGGGTCTTTTGAAGGCTGTAGTGATGAAGCCACTCAAAATAGAAAAGTCCCCTGGAGAAATTCAGGCGCTCAGTAAACACCCTTCTCGTGAACACCCGAAGTAGGGTTTGTGGTCTGGGGGCCGCGCTAGCCGGCGGAGACACCAGCTCTCCGAGGGGCCCCCCTCCGGCCCTCCGCCAGCCACGTAGTCGATGGGTTACCTGATGAGGACACACTGGTTGTCATGACGCTTCCACAGGCAGCGGTAGCACTCGTTGGCGACGGCGAAGACGTGGGGGGGCAGCTCCCCCAAGTGGCACCTGCTGTAGCGCTCCATGGTGGCACGCTCGTACAGGCCCGCGATGCTCTTGTAGGGGTTCACGGAGGCAATTATGGAGCCGATGTAGGTCTGCAAGCACACGGGACGGGGAGACAGAGGACGCCAGGTTATACGGGGCACTGGGGGGCAGAGGGTGCGTGCGGGGACAGAGACAGAAGAGTCTGGATGCGGCTGTGTGCTGGCCCACACTTTGTCACAACTCCCCAAAGCCACCTGTCCTGAGCTTCACCAGAATCCACCTGAATGTGCATGAAGGGGAAGGACAGGGCTCCCCACCGCATACATTCTTTCTAGACGTTTCTGAGATAACATCTGGTCATTCTGTGCAGACAACGGGAGACATTTCAAAGGGGACTCGCAGTGAAAGGTAAACCGGACGCCCCAATTCCTGCCCATCCTGTCCCAGGGACAAGGGCTGTGTACTTCCCAGCCTCTTCCTGGCCGGGTGGCTATCAGGAAACAGCAGCATTAAAGGACCAGAGAGAGCCGCGGGGCTGGGGAAAAGGTGAATGGAAGGTTACTGTGTAAGGGGTACAGAGTTTCTGTTTGCGATAGTAAGAAGATTCTAGAGACAGACAGTGGTTACAGTCACACAGCACTGCAAATGCATTTCATGCACTGAATTATACACGTAAAACCAGTCAAAACGGGGGCGCCCGGGTGGCTCAGTTGGTTAAGCCTCTGACTTCGACTCAGGTCACGATCTCGCAGTTCATGGGTTCAAGCCCCACGCTGGGCTCCGTGCTGACAGCTCAGAGCCTGGAGCCTGCTTCTCATTCTGTGTCTCCCTCTCTCTCTGCTTCTCCTCCACCCATACTCTGTCTCTCTCTCCAAAACAAATAAACATTAAAAATTTTTTTAAAGTCAAAAATGTGTGTCATGTATATTAAATCATAATGTCTTAAAACGTTTGTTTATTTAGAGACAGAGAACATGCATGCATGAGGTGGGGGTACAGAGAGAGAGGGAGAGAAAGAATCCTAAGCAGGCTCTGCATTGTCAGCATGGAGCCGAAGACGGGGCTGGATCACATGAACCGTGAGACCGTGCCCTGGGCCAAAATCAAGAGTCGGTCACTTAACTGACTGAGCCACCTGGAAACCCCTAACCATCACCTTTATAAACCAAGACCATTTTGAAAATACTGGTGGTGAAAAAGTGATCTGGAACTTAGATGCTGGACAATCTTACCCTTCTAGAACGAAAGCCAAGCCAGAAATTAATCAAACTGTCAGAGCAGCAAAGCCAGGCTACAGTTACTAAAGTGTAACCTGCTGCCTCCGTCACATGCACAAAACTGTCCGCTGTGCTTCTGCAAGAAATGCTAACGGAGTCTGGTTATCAGGTGTCCAGGTGCAGACACAACTGAAGCAGCAGATAGAGGGGGAGAAGCAGACCCCCGTGACCACCACAACCGCTTACAATGCTCGGGCTCTGCGCCAAGTGCTTCGTGGGGAGTCGGGGGCTGCCTGGGACCCTCCAAAATTCCCGTTGGAGCCTTAACCCCCAATACCAGGGAAGGGGACCGTATTTGCAGCTAAAGCCTCTAAAGAGATGATTACATTGAAACAAAGCTGTGAGGACAGGCTCTATCCAACCTGCATGGTGTCCTTTCGGGGGAAAGGCAGATGTTCAAAGAAATACCAGACGCGTGTGCACAGATAAAAACCATGTGAGGACACAGAAGGCAGCTGTCTGCAAGCCGAGGAAGGAGCCCTCAGGAGAAGCCAACCCAGCCAATACCTTGACCTCGGAACTCCAGAACTGAGAAGATCAGTGTCTGTATAAGCCGCCCACTCAGCGATACTCTGCTCTGACCTCTGGAGCTGACCATCACAGGGGGCCTGACCCCGTAACACTTCCGAAAGCCTAAGGAACTCCACAGCAATACTGCCCCTATTTTTCAGACGAGAAGACTGAGGCATAGCGATTCAACGACACGTTCACCGATGCAGCTGTTAGTAGTAGAGGGGAGACTGGAACCTAAGCAAACCAATCTGCACCAACTTCTTATACTCCTGGGCAGGACATGGCAAGGCCACACAGGAAAGGAAAAGCAAGCAATGCTAGACAGAGTGTCCAAACCTCCTGAGAGCGTCTATACCACACCGCAGCACTGCAGCCGTTAGTAATCGGCTATACTCAGAGCGACGGCCAGGAACATTCAGCAAAGTATCCTAGGCTCCGTGTAACTGTTTTCAAATGTAAGGGGGTTTCCAATACGTTTTGGAAATACTTTGAACGAAAAAGGTTTAAAACACCAAAGAGTTATTACTGTTTGACCGACTCCTAGATACATAACCAAAAGAATTAAAAATAGGCTCTCCGACAAATAACAGCATTATTCACACTAACCAAGTACCAATGACGAGATGGGCAGGTAAACAAGATTTGGGGTCTCCATACAATGGACTATTATTCAGCCACACAAAGGAATAAGGGACCGATACACGTTACAATGGAGAACATGGCAAATATTACGCTAAGTTAAAGAAGTCAGACATAAAAGTTCACGCATCCAGAAAAGGTAAATCCATAAAGACAGATTGGTGGTAGTGACTATGGGCAGAGGGAGGAGGCGGAAATAGGGTGTGACTGCTTAGTGGGCATAGGGCTTCCATTTAGGGAGATGAAAATAGTTCAGAACTGGACAGGGACACTGGCTGTACAAGACTGTGAATGTACTAAACACCCCTGAACTGTATGCTTTAAAGTGGTTAGTTTTCGGTTATGATAATTTCACCTCAATTGAAAAAAGAAAAGGATGCAGTACATTAATGGGTACATACTCAGGTCTTTGGAAACCTCAACTCTCTAGAGAGCCCATCTTCCCCTGCCAGAGCGCTTGGGGAAGTTTGGCCATGCAGACAGACGGAAGTGCTTTCTCCTCTCAGGAGGGAAAGGCTCCTACTTTTTTTTGTTGTTGTTTTTAATGCAAGCGTGCAAGCAGGGGGTGAAGGCAGAGAGAGAGAGAGAGAGTGAGAGAGAGAGAGAAAATCCCAAACATGCTCTGCACTGTCAGCACAGAGCCCAACTCAGGGCTCGAACTCACAAACTGTGAGATCATGACCTGAGCCAAAATCAAGAGTCAGACGGTCAACTGAATGAGCCACCCAAGTGCCCCAAGCCTCCTGCTTCTGAAGGACAAGAGAGAAGCACCTGGTTCTGCGGTGGATGCTCTATGCCGTCCATCAATGCTCTGACCACAGGCACTGGGGGCTTCCTTTACGTCAAGTGTTGGCAGAGAGGAAGCCGGCAGAGGGACGGTGTGGAGGCTCTGGCTGTCTCACTCCTTCCACAACGTTGTCTACAATGTCAGAGCTGTTTCTACCTTTTGGTAGCTGTATGATTATTTTTTTAAGGATATTTTGTAATGTTTATTTATTCTTAAGGGATTTCTACACCCAGTGTGAGGCTCAAACTCATGACTCTAAGGTCAAGAAACACATGCTCTTCCAACTGAGCCAGCCAGGTGCCCTGATTATTTTGCTTCTGGAAATCTCAAAACTTTTCATTTTTCTGTGAAAATTTTGCTTTTTTCCTACACTGGCAGAAATCAAGACACGAATGCCTTCCCTCTTAAAACAGCTTAGTAGGCACACTGCAATCCTCTCTGTAAGTTACAAGTAAAATATCAAGCTGAGTTTTAAATTAAGACACTAACCCATTAACAACACACTTTTTAAAAAATAATATGCCCTGGGGTACCTGACTGGCTCAGTCGGTACAGCATGTGACTGCTGAACTCAGGATTGTGAGTTCAAGCCCCATGGTGGGCATGGAGCCTACTTAAAAACAAAAACAAAAAAACAAATTTAAAAATGACATGCCCAGCCCATGTCTTGAAAATTCTGTATACCTTGCTTATGTTTGAATGATTGTTATAAAGTTTTAAGAGGAGTCTTTTTTTTTTTAAGTTTATTTATTTTGAGAGAGAGCGAGCGCACTCAAGCAGGGTGGGGTCACAGAGAAGGCGGAGAAAGAGAATCTCAAGCAGGCTCCGCACTGTCAGCACAGAGCCTGATCACGAACTGTGAGATCATGACCTGAGCCGAAATCAAGAGTCAGAGGCTCAACTGACTGAGCCACCCAGGTACCCCTATATGAGCCTTTCTTAAAAACAAAGTACTGATTTACTCATTAAGAGTATCATAACCTTTTTACAAAAGGTTTACTTTGAAAGCGATTCTCTTGGGCAAAATCTCATAGACAAGCTATCCCCTCCTGGCTGGGCCACTCCAATGATCACACACCATCACTTAAGAGCTCACTCCTTCTGGAAGCGTGGATGACATGGTTTTTGTGTGGGAACAGGGAATCTGAGGGCATTAAAAGCTTGTTAGCAAAGATGAAGTTGGAATATTCAAAACGATCTTACTCCTAGTTTTAAGAAAATCACATTGCACTTTGTAAAGTGCTTCAGAACAACGTAGTCAGTGGCTATGGCAGCAACGGGCATCATGCACATGCCTTCCCCCCCACCCCAACCCCCCAATCTGCAGTGGTTCTGGAGGGGAAGGGAAGCCAGACACTCAGAACAAGCACTTGTTCAACATAAAAGCAGTCTGCAGAACGGGAAATCCTCCATTGGCGATCACACATGGCGGACCTGCTAATGCATCATGATCCCCTCCCCGTTGAGCACACTCTCTGCCACTCGGTTGGAGCTGGCCTGCCCTAAGCTGAAGGCCCGCTAGTATCTCTGGCTCAGAAGAATCATTCTAAAGCATCCACAGACCATTCCCATTGCTGAGTTGCCATCCTGACATCAGGAGGGAAGAAAACTGTGCATGCCAAGAAACAGAACCCAGTCACAAAGAGCCTCAAAAGGCATATAATTTGAGGTGAAAGACAAAAATCCAAAGTTGGTTTCATTGTAAGAAGATGTTATTCATATCTAACAACCACCATGGTTCTGGTCACTGTATGCTTTTCCTGAAACAATATTGACCTTCATGTCTGACTTTCACAAAAAGATGTTGAAAACACATCCCTCTCTTTCAATCTAGTGAACTGTCATCAAGAAAATGTGGCCCCCGGGCACCTGGGTGGCCCGGCTGGTTAAGTGTCCAACTCTTGGTTTCAGCTCGGGTCATGATCTCCTGGTTTGTGGGTTTGAGCCCAGCATCACGCTCTGTGCTGGCAGTGCAGAGCCTGCTTGGGATTCTCTCTCTCTCTCTTTCTCTCTCTCTCTCTCTCTCCCCTCCCCACCTCACCCACTACATGCTGGCTCTCTCAAAATGAATAAACTTTATAAAAAAAAGAAAAAGAAAATGTGTCCCCTTCTTGAGAAATTAGAAGTTCCACATAAATATTACTAAAAACAGACTTCCATCACTTTATGCAAGAAAGCCTGATTTTTCCCATTTTGATGGAATACTCTGGAAGTCTACAGCACACGCCTTTGTGTTCTCAAACCCAGGTCAGCAGACCTCGTTTACTCTTTTAAGGATTTCTGGCCTGCAGTCGCCAGCCAATGGAAACGATGCCTGCCCCGAATGAGGCAGACACACAGTCTTACCTCCACTACCGCCCCAGATGCTGAGCTCCCGACTACTCTTCCGACAGCAGCATCTCACCCATGCCGTGTGCCCCAGGTAGCACCATTTGAGGGTGGCCTCAAATCCTTTGTGGAGTGACAGGCTGAAAGGCGTCTCCTGAAACTGCTATTCCTCGGGTCCTCCGCTGGAGGAGTGGCTGAAGGTGCTAGAAGAGTCTGCAGATAAAAGCTCACTTTGCTGTACAGGTGACAAAGCTCCCAAGCCAGGCTCTTAGCTTACTTTGCACTGCACACACCACATGATGCATGAAATGAGACACACGTTCAAAATGACCTGCATTTCAACTGCTTAAAGCTTTCACCCCTCAAGTAAGTGAGAAGCACCTTGGCAGTGGTTTGTCCTTAACTACGTGACAATGCTCACACCCCATGAGCACTTCTGTATCTTTAAACCAGATGAAGCGTTGAATTCCTCTGTCCCTGCAACGTTCAGGACCCTTCTTGATGGGTGTAGAGAGATCACTTAAGGATAAAATAGCTGCATCAGATTTAAAAAGATCAAGCATCCATTGGCATATGGCCATATTCCAACACGGCTGTAAGAACACGCTCTTGCTGGGTCCTTCCACTTTGTGGTCAAGGCTTCCAGCATATAAAATACATAATCTAAGAAAAAAGAAAATCCCTACAGTTTAGACCATATTAAATACTCCAAGCAAAGAGAGCTAAGCTACACGCATTTATAATAGGTCTTGAATCTGTTCCAGGTTTCCTTTAAATCCATGTTCTCCAAGCACTTTCTTGTTCTCTTTGCTATACTCCTACTGAGGGAAGAATGGTTTTTCAAACTTTACGTTCTACAGAGCGTATAAAAAACATTACCCAGTAGCTAGAAGGGGTCAGCAACCCAAACAGCCACCAACGGATGAATGGATAAGCAAAATGTGGGAGACACACACAGCAGAGTATTATACAGCCTTAAGAAGGAAGGAAAATTCGAACCCATGCAACACAGACAGAAATTCTGCTAAGTGAAATAAATCAGTCACCAAAGGACAAATATTATACGACTCCACTGAAATGAGGGGCCTAGAGTAGTCAAATTCATAGAAACAGAAAGTAGAGAGGCAGCTGCCATGGGCTGATGTGAGTGGGGAACACGAGAGTTAACGGGGATACAGGCTCGGTTCCGGAAGACGTAAGGGTTCTAAGAGACTGAACACACTGTGAACGTATGAAACACTGCTGACCTATACGCTTTCAGATGGTGTGGATGATAAAGTTTATGTATATCTGATGACAACTAAACATTTCAAAAATTAAAAAGATATGAGAATTTTGGTACTGATGGAATACATTAATCTCTTTCTTAAAGTATCAAGGAAAGATCTGAAAACAAGCACAGAATTAAGGGTAATAAGAAGCATATGCACCTTCAAATTTTAACTCAATCTGAGGAAAATATTCTGGTGACAAATTACAGACTGTTTAGTAAGGGAGAGAATGAAAGGCATGCAGGTTTTCAGGGGTGAAATAATCACATTAGAGTTCAAATAATAAATACACAGGCTGTGGCTGACAGTACATTCAACAAATGGATTCCCACACAGCAACATGGGTAGCAAAGAGCCAGACTGAATTTGAGCCAAAACTCAATGATCTAACAGGGCAGTCAGTTAAGCATCAGACCCTTGATCTGAGCTCAGATCTTGATCTCAGGGTCTTGACTTCAAGACCTACATTAGGCTCCACACTGGGCATGGAGCCTATTTAAAACAAACAAACAAACAAACAAACAACTCCATCTGAACTCTCTTTTGCTTCCTTGCCTCTATGCGTTTTTTTTTTTTAATTTCTTTAAAAAAAAAAGTAAAGAATATGTAAAATATGTCTGGTTGGTATGGACAGAGAATTTTTGTATTTTTATTTTTTTTATTTTTTATTTTTTTACAAAGTTTATTATCAAATTAGTTTCCACTTAACACCCAGTGCTCATCCCCACAAGTGCCCTCCTCCATGCCCATCCCCCCTCCCCCCCACATCCATCAGTCCTCAGTTTTTGTCAGCATTCAAGAGTCTCTCATGGTTTGCCTCCCTCCCTTTCCCCCACCATTTCCCCCCTTCTTCTCCTCCAGAACTCAATTTTTTAAAACATTTTTTAAGATTACAGGAAATCTTGCTTCATTTAGAGTTAAAACAGCCTCCCTAGTATAAGTATCTCCATTTAGTACTAGGGGTCCATCAGGCTCTTAAAACACGAATGCACACGTTTTACTATTTCACCTTCTCACTAATGGCCTAAGTCATTTCTTGAAAGGCATGTCACCAGATTTTAAATGACAATTAAGCCTACATATTTCCAGCCCAACTTTATCTGACATTTCATAATTGTGGGGCACAGAGGACAATCCTACCCACAGAGACACACCTTCACAGCTCTCCTTTGCTCCAACATGACCTTGACACGTGGGCAGGCCAGAGGCCACTGTTCTGTCTCCTCTGACAGATGAGGGGATGGTAAGTGCTGCCCCTATAGTCACAGAGCCAGTGGGTGAGAGCGAGGACAGGAACCCAGTTCCTGATGTGCCACACTGTGGGTCTGTGGTGGCCCACATCACCACTCACCCACGTCCGGACGGGAATTATCCCAGACTCGGTCCAGCTCATCACCCGTGACCAATGCCTCCATGTCTCACATGCTCCACTTCCCATGAAACCTAGACTCTACCTCCTTCCTTCCCTTCCGTCCCCGCCTTGGCCTCACTTGCTTAGCTGTCATAAATACCTCATTCCTCAATGATTTCCCAACATCGGCCTGCGTGTCCAATCCAAGCTCCGTGCTTGACACATGAATTTCTGAACAGGACAGACCTCCTGCTTAGAAAACCCTTCTTCACCAAATCCCACGATATTTGGGGTCACCCACTGGGATATTTGAGAAGAGAGTCTAAGCTGCTCCCAAAAGGTGAGAGAACAGCCTGAGTCCTGATGAATTATTCTCAAAGCAGTTACAGAAGTTGGGAGAGGGGAGAGGGCCTCAGCTACTTAGTGAGTTTTCACTGTTCGTGCCCACACTGGTGCGAAGTGGCATGCGTGAACAATGCTTGAACACAAAGCAGCACGAGAACAATGGCAATAGTTCCTAACAGCTTATTCAGAGAAGGACAAGTCAGGTGGAATCTTAGAGGTCTATCAGCAAGAATAATTATGGCCCAAGACATCTTATCTGCCCCCACTTCCTTAGGCATACCACTCTGCATGGGTAGCTTCATCACTAGAACAAAAGGCTGTAGGGATAAGAGATTCATTAATATTAGTAAAAATGGCGACCGGCAAGTGAAGGGGGTCAAAGAAGAACCTAGCTGTAAATTAAGTGCCAAGGAAAACAAAGATCCCATGTGGCAAGAAATTCTAAAAGCTGTGAGACACATTTGTTACATGTTGTAGCATTTATCACTCTATAAAAAGGTATTATTACTGCTCCAGAAACTGCTATGACAACCCCATGCAGTTTCAGACTCTGGATACATGAAGCTCTCAAACACGAGGCGGGACCAGGTACGGCCGGGTCTCCTCATACTGGATTCCAAATTCCCCAAGAATAAATAGCTTGGTCATCTTCACAGCTTTTCAGAAATAGAACATTCTATTTTGAAGCACATAACAAGTTTTTCTAGTCAGAAAATTTCCACATAACTCACCAAAGAATACATTTCCTTGCCCGTTTTAATAATCTGGAACAGCTGTGGCACGTATTGCTGAAAAATGCTGGAAGAAACTCGCTGCATGCCTTCAATTCAAAGTCCACCAACTGAGGATTTTCAAAAGGCATCAGGGTGTCCTCCATGGCATCTCAGCCCCGCCCCCACCCAAAGGACCGGGTGTAATGAAGAGAATGAAAAGTGACCCCGGGGGCCTCAGATGCACCCTGCTTTGAGATACAGAGGGAGCCACGCTACCATTAAGAAGGCACCATTCAAACATGGGAACAATAGTCTACAGTCTATGCAATAAGGTTTGGTCATCAGAACCCAGCAGTCCTTAGCCCACGGCACTCTCCCAAGGAACACTGCTTAACCCCTCTGGGCTTAAGATTCCCATCAGTCCTAACCACACAGCCTCTGTTTACCCCCTATAACTGCTATGTGAGAGCGCTATATAAATCAGAGGTATTTATTGGGTTTGTTAATGAAGACAAAAAACCACGGCTGGGATCCTGAATGCAGCTGGATGGGGAACCAGGCATCTGAAATTCACTAGGGAAATTGGCGAGGCGGTGCCCTGTTTCACTTTGCTAAAGGGACAACTCGTGAAGAAGCGGGAATCGTCAGCCAGACTTACTTCCCATCCACCATTCTCCTCTTTCCTTCCCTTTTGGTCACCACAGCTAAATATGCCAATAACTTACTTCCTAAATATTTGTCTTGAATGCAGCTTCTGTTTTACATTATAGATCCATATACTCGATGGCTCACTGGACATCTTTCACTTGGATGACCTTTAGCTCCAACTCACATGGACGAGACTGAGCTCCCCAAAACACCCATTTCTTCTCGGTGACATCTTGACCAATGCACCACGGTCAACCCAATGGTTAACCCAGAAATCCAGGAGTCATCCTACAGAAATTCACTCTACTTGCCTCCCCAACCTATCAAACACTCACATTCTTCCTCTCAGTATGCTTCATACTCAAACTCTCTCAGGACTCGTTTGGAGCCCCGTCATTTCCCATCTAGTGTGCCGGTCAATTTTCTTCCTAGACTGGATACCTTCTGCACTCACCCATCACCCTGCAGGCAGAGTGAGTTCGCAAGATCTCCTGTTTAAAGTTGTCCCACATGGCCTTCACAAATCTATTCAAACTCATTCACGTACACACCGAGCCCTTCCTCATCTGCTCTCAACCACCTTGCCAGACAGCTGCACGCAACAGTGATTTCAGCATCTTGAATTTCCTGCAGCTGAACAGATGCACCACAGTCGTTCATGTCTTTGCACGTGGTGATCTGCTAGAAATGAGCCACTCTGTCTCTTGGCCAAATTCCCCTCTAAATACTTCAAAACCAGCACCCCTAGCGCCTCTCCTGAGAGTCATTTTCTGACCATTTCCTTCTTTTCTCCTTTGGGTGCCCAGTCTTCATATCCCAAAGTACTTTTATCACACTCCCTGCACCCTGAGCAGCGGTCGATGGTTTGCTTGTGTCTGTTCACCAGTGAACTGTGAGGTCTTCGAGAGGCAGCATCTTCCATTTATCCTATCTTTCAAGAAGCAATTACTGTGAACTACAGTAATCCTGCATCCTTGGAGCTCAGCACCCAGCCTGGCACACAAGTGGGCTTACATCTGTATAGATATATTGGGGTCATGTGATGTGACCACAAATAAATTCATGTTTTACCTCTGTTGCAGTGCTCGAAGTCCACTACCTTCTCCATTAAAAAAAAAAAAAAAAGCAAAAAAACCATACACACACAACTGCCTGCTGCCATTATCCAATTAAACCCTTTAAAACATTTTTAAACAATTTAAAAAAAACCTGTTAAGTGTTCAAGTTTGTTGAAAACCAGATTACAACAGATAAGTCAAGTGGTTACTGAAGTCAAACGCTTAAATTCAGAAGCAACGCTTCCATTTAATTTGGGTAAACTTCTGACTAAAAGTCCCTCCTTGTTCAAAGGAATCTGACCTTTGAAAGAGAGGCAGGCAAGGAAGAAAAAAAGTCACCCAACCGACGTTCCTAATTACCGCCATCATGGGCTGATACGGAAGTGGTCACTCCAGAGGATAAATGTTTGGTAAAGTTTAAAAATACGTACAGTCAAGACAGATGGTTACAATCATCTTTTGGCAACGCCAGTCTCGATTTCATGTGGAAAAAGGCCCCTGACAGACCACACTGCGTTCAGCTGTTCCTGGGAGGAGGCGGGACTAACCATCAGTGTTTAGGTGACCCCTGTATCGGTGAGAGGCACAGTCACTCGACACTGGCTTTGGGAAGGGACAGAAATGAATCAAAAAAAAAAAAAAAGGCGGGGGGGGGGGCACCTGGATGGCTTAGTCGGTTAAGCATCCGACTTTCGCTTAGGTCATGATCTCGTGGTTCGTGGGTTCGGGCCCCGTGTCGGGCTCTGTGCTGACTGCCAGCTCAGAGCCTGGAGCCTGTTTCAGTCTGTGACTCCCTCTCTCTCTGACCCTCCCCTGCTCACACGGTCTCTCTCTCTCTCTCCTAGAAATAAATAAAACATTAAAAAAAAAAAAAAAGGCTACTTTGGGAAAACCCAACTCAAGGAAATGAAGTGCAGACTTAGGTTTCCAACTCCGTCCCGTGCCCATTCCCACCGGTGCAGAGAGGGACCCAGGGCTGCCCCATAGGTGAAGGCCATCCACCTGCTGGCCACAGTCCACACGTCCCTTGCCGGCTACTGATGTGAACACGCTGGGCTGGACAAAAAGAAGACCGGTTTCCTTGCTAATTTAGGCTCATCATCAGACCACGTGTACAGAGTCGGTCTGGAATGCCACCTAAGCAAAGGGGGATATATTTGAAACCCCTAAAAATACATTAGCTGCGAGGAATCTTTTGTGCCTACATAAGCATTCATCTTGAGGCACAGCCCCAACGTCTCCAAATGGGCTCGTTTGATCCTGATCTCTGCACTGTTTGTCTGGCAAGACCGACGACCGGACCAGCGGGCTGGGTGGCACAGAGCCCGGCTGCCTCTGGAACCATCTCCAGGCCCGTAATTGCAGACGAGCCCCGCGGCTCCCTCCGTGATGTGGTTTTGAGCTATTCCTTAAAGGCTGACCCAGAGCGCCACCGGCCTTGTCACGGGGACAATGTGCTGCCCTCCCGTTTGGCAGAAAACCAACATGTCACACCGCGGAGCCTGCTCGGCACGCCCAGGGCTTACGGTCCACACAACAGACACTCATCTGCTCCCGTCAACACTGTGTTTAGATGCTAGGTACCTAACAATTTGAAACGATCCAGGCTCCAGAGGATACAAGAAGACAGGCGTCCCAAGCCAAGTCGTCCTGTCCCCACTCTCCTCTCCTGGAGGGGCTGCCGGGACCGTCAGCGCCAAGCTCCCATGGCCACGGGGTGGGGTGGGGGGCTTCACAAGGCGGGGAGTCATGAAGACGCGCCCTTCCCCCCCCCACGCTTCTCCTGTCTGTTCCTCTCTGGCTCCGCGCCTCTCCGCGCGGGGCGAAGCCCCTCCATCCCTTGGTCCCGGCGTATCTGCAACACTCTGTCTGCCAGCCTGGCCTCTCTGGCCCCCATCACACCGCTTCCCTATCAGCTCGTCCACACTCCCTTGGGGAGACCCTCTCTTCAAACCCCTTTAGCGAAGACAGTGTGGTCTCCATAGCACCGGCCCAAAGGCTGCTGACGGACCGTAAGCCAGTCAAGGCTTCTTAACCTCAGTAGGACGGACATCCCAGGCCAGATCACACTCTGCTGGGGGGCGTCAGTGGCACCCCTGGCCCCCACCTACTAGACACCGTTACACCCTCCGCTTTAGCTGCGCAGCCAGAGGTGCACTGCAGATGGCGCCGAGTGCCCCCTGGGGTCAGAACCTCCTGGCTGAGAGTCACTGCTTTCAGGGTGTCCCGACCCCAGTGCCGGTCCCATCTAACTGCTCACTGCTCCCCGCCACACCAGATGCCATGAGCAAAGGAACTTGCCCCGACTTAGTGAGGCCGTCACACTGAATTCACTCTCGCCTCTCCCCCTTCACGTACGGTGTCTACTAGCCTTCCCTTCTAACCCGCTCTGATCCCTCCCTCTGAAGTGTCATTACTGCCACCTCCTCTGGCCCAATAGGTCTTTTCACGACCCGTTCAGGCTTTCACACCCACCCACAGGTTACCTCTCCCTAGCTCTTCTTTGTCCTGTAAACACATGCCCTGAGCCCCTTCTCCCTCCGTCTTTAGGAACTTACAGGCATGGGTATTTGTCCTTACCCGGTCTCATGAGTGGCAGGAAGAGAGAAGAATGTGGGACCCCCATGAGACCCTCTCCCGACGAGAGGCAATCAGGGGACAGCCTCTGTGGCAGAAGCCCAGAGAAAAGAGGTAGAGTCTGGGATGAGGTCCCAGGCTGGGAGCTGTAGGGTTAAGCAGGGCTGGTGTCTCCCAAGTTGCCAGAGGGCGGAAAAGATGAAGTGGCGCCTGAGGCACCAGAAACCTGAAGTTCCAGGAAAGGAATCCAGCATCAGAGCATAAGGCAGGGCTCCCGCAAGGCAATCACTCAGAGGGCAGGGCTGCCCTAACCAGGGGTCAGGTCCTAAAAGGATCAGTGGGGAGGCCAGGGTCATACAGACGCACACAGTGACAGTCTGCTCAGCTGAAGGACCCAGGGCCACGTTCCCAGCTCCAGGCAGGAGCTTTATAAAGACCTGGTAGTACAGACGAGTAAGATGGGGAAAGGTACCTAGGTAACGACGTTCCAGAAACTTTCACTTGTCACCTGATTTTAAAGGAGTCCTGTCAGACTACGACATCTGACCTTTTAAAGAACATAAATTAAAAACCTGACACACAGGGGCGCCTGGATGGCTCAGATGGTTGAGCGTCTGACTTCAGCTCAGGTCACGATCTCGCGGTTTGTGAGTTCGAGCCCCACGTCGGGCTCTGTGCTGACAGCTTGGACCCTGGAGCCTGCTTTGGATTCTGTGTCTCCCTCTCTCTCTGCCCCTCCACTGCTCAGGCTCTGTCTCTCTGTCTCTCTCTCTTCCCCTGTCTCTCCCTCTCTCTCTCAAAAATAAATGAACATTAAAAACAAAAACACCTGACGCACAAATTGTTAACGTAGAGCCCAAGAGAGCAGGTGAAGAAAAGTGTGCTCATCTGGGATTTGTCTGCTCTGAGCGCTTCCTCCCTTTAGAGCTGTCTACCCCATTTAATTTGTTTTCCCCCCTAAGTTTATTTATTTTGAGGGAAAAAGAGAGAGAAAGAATCCCAAGCAGGCTCTGCACCATAAGCACACAGCTCAATGCGAGGCTCGAACTCACAAACTGTGAGATCATGACCTGAGCGGAAATCAAGAGCTGGATGCTTAACTGACTGAGCTGCCCGGGCGTCCCCACCTACCCCATTTTAACGGAGGATGGAAACGGCTGGGAAAAATGTCTTATTGGGGTCTGATAAAGTCCTCAGGCCGTAAGGTGGTCCCCAAAGGGGAATAAAGCTATGTCCTTTTTCACAGAAGACAGTAGACCTTCCTCCCTAGAGAGGAGTCTGATCTCTGGCAAACTGTGTCCCCTGCCACTCGGAAGAGAAAGCCAACAAATAAAAATAATGCCACATCCTGGGGCGCCTGGGTGGCTCAGTCGGTTAAGCGTCCGACTTCGGCCCAGGTCATGATCTCACTGTTCGTGGGTTCAAGTCCAGCGTCGGGCTCTGTGCTGACGGCTCAGAGCCCGGAGCCTGTTTCAGAGTCTGTGTCTCCCTCTCTCTCTGACCTTCTCCTCCTCACGCTGTCTCTCTCGGTCTCAGAAATAAACATAAAAAAAGAAATAATTAAAAAAAAAATAATGCCACATCCCGAGTGTCGGAGAAGACCCACAAGGGTTGCCTCTCAACATGACTCCAAGGAGCCAACTACAGTAGACAGAAGAGCGTGCCCTCCCCCACCCCGGACGCCCACGCAGAATTCCCAGGACCCACGACTATGCAGCACGCGCAGGACTGTGGGATTCAGGCTGGAAACGCCAAGACCGATGACTCAGGCGGCCCTGTCTACCTGCAGGAACCCTTAAAAACTAGGAGGTGTCCTGGCCGCAGAGAGAGAAATGAGAAGAAAGGAGGGGGGAGGAGAGACACGACAGGGACTCGGTCCACTGGTGCTGGTTCTGAAGGTGAAGGAAGGGGCGTGCAGAGGCGAAGAGCAGCCCTCGCTGACAGCCAGCTGGAGAACGGGGACCTCCGTCCTGGAACTGCGTATAGGACCAGGAGGGGACACGGGGCGCCTGGGTGGCTCAGTCAGTTAAGCGTCAGACTTCAGCTCAGGTCACCACCTTGCTGTCCGGGGTTCGAGCCCCGCGTCGGGCTCTGTGCTGACAGCTCGGAGCCTGGAGGCTGCTTCGGATTCTGTGTCCCCCCTCTCTCTCCACCCCTCGCCACTCACACTCTGCCTCTCTCTGTCCCTCAAAAATGAATAAACGTCAAAAAAGTTAATTTAAAAAATAAAAAAAAAGAAAGAGCAGGAGACAGATCACCCCCTAGAGGCTCCAGAAAAGAACACTGCCCTTCCCACAGCTGGGTTTCAGGCTGGCGAGACCCCAGTCGGACTTCTGACCTACAGAACCGTAGGACAGCACCTGCTGTTTCAATTAGGGCGATTTGTTTATGCCAGCGATAGAAAACGAATACGGTATCGGTGGTACAAGTCAGTTTTTTCTTTTAAAGCTATAGCCAGGCGCGGCTCAGAGCTGGGATAAGAGGCAGGAAGCAGTGGTTTTTCTGACAGTGGTGGTTTTATTTTGATGCGGCAGGACCTGCCTTGTGTGGCGTCCGCCTCAAACAGCTTCAGCGATCAGAAAAATCAAGGCGGCTGCTTTATGAGAATACAGTTATCCAAGTCTCAAAAGGAAGGCACAGGAGGGCAGCATTAACTGAAATGACCTGCAAATTGATGTACAAAAATCCTGTGTTTTTTTTGCCTCAAAGGGAAGGAAAAAGGGGCGCCAGAGTGGCTCCACTGGTTAAGAGTCTGAGTCTTGGTTTCGGCTCACGTCACGATTTGATGGTTTGTGGGTTCGAGCCCCACATCGGGCTCTACACTGACAGTGCGGAGGCTGCCTGGGATTCTCTCTCTCCCTCTTTCTCTCTGCCCCTCCCACACACTCTCTAGCTCTCTCAAGATAAATAAGGTTTTTTTTAAAAAAAGGAGGGGGTGGGGGAGGAAAAGATATTCATTGTAGGAAATAAAACCAATATCCTAAATATCCTAACTCACAGGCTTTAGTGGGCAGTTCAGCTACCAGGTTTACCAACATCAACTTCATGAAAAGAGGGAGAGGAAAACTTTTTAAAGACTCTGCCTTTTAAACCCCTTTGGTTGGTTTTCCCCCCTTCCAATTTGCTTCTTCCTATGAAGCGTAGAATAAGCACTTGCATCTAAAGACAGAAGAGTCTGAGTTCTGAAATACCGATGAGACACAGGTACCATAGACAACTTTTAAATCTAGCCTCCCATGGTCTCATCAACTAGAACGTTATTTCTCACGTATGGTACTGATTTTATAAACATTTATTACTCGGCTACCAGAAGCCCAGCAGTGGCCTCAGCTTAAGAAAGACAAAATAAGTCCTCGACAAACCGAATAAGGACACTGCTATGACAGGTCAGTGTCGTCAAGTACTTAGTTCTAAAGGCACAGGGTGGAGACCCGGACATACACAGTGGGCCCTCCCCGGAAGAAGGGAGTTGGCTGGTCACCTGGAGGAGGCTGTTGACAAGGGGACAGAAGAGAGGTCTGCCGGCTCACGCGCAGCCATTCACGTAAACACATACGAATGCTGCCCTTCCTGAAGAACGTATGGAAAACACTGTAATCTAAAGACTGAGTGCAAGCAGGCTCGGCCAGTCAGAGGACTAGAACACCCCTGCATTTCTCTAGGTCGGGCTATTTAAAAACAAGTGGCCAACATTAGGTCAATCTGGCAAAAACGACACCCGCTACATAAAAAAGCAGGGGAAAATTAAGCATTAAACCTGCAAATCACGGATTCTTCCTCATTTCCCAGGCTGCCTCTCCCAGTCTGAGGGTAAATAAATAAACTGGAGGAACATGGGTACCAGGCAGGGCTACCTGGACATTCCGTTAGCACCCGCTCGGCTGGCCGTGAAGGCTGACGTTATTCGTCAAACTCACAAATGTATTGGCAAAATTAAATGTAGCTGCTAAAGAACAAAAATTACTAAAAGATCGAGCTTTTTTACAATATTAAAATTTGAGGTTTTCAGGGAAAAACCAGTATATAAATTTGAACTTGACAAGAGAGAAAGAAAAAAAACAACCACATGTCAACAGGTACCCCCTTTATTAGAAAGAGTTGGGAACAGACAGATAAAAAAAGATAGACTCTGCAGGCCCCTGTGGACAGTTAAACTAATACATGTACTTCCATTTCAAAAAGTACGTATTACAGAAATGACTTTTTGAAATGATTTTCAAATACTACTTTTATAATACAGATACTGACACAATTTAACAACAGTTGAGAGGGAAATGTACCTGTTTATGGAGAGATCTCCATTCAAAATAGCAACGCTGCAAGTAAGAACGATGGGTTTTTCCCTGAATCCAAATATCTCTCTGGAGGGGCGCCAGAGCCAGAAAAAAAATGTGAAAATCCATAAAAGGAGAAAAAACAAGAAAGGCAGAGAAAGGCTCAGCTCAAGGCACTACTGCTTACAAATCCACATCTTCCCGCCTGCCCCTAAGTGAGGAAAACGACCATTCTGGTGACCCCTTCCTAAAACTGGGCACTTACAAACAGAATGCACTCAAAAAAGAGGTCAAATCACCTTTTCAACATAAAGCAACGTCCTCTAATAAAATCAAGGCAAGAAACATGAGAACATGATTTATCGAACCGCATTTCTAATTTGGCAAAACACCCGAAAACACAGTCTGACTTGGATTAACCGGAGAGTCTCAAAAGGCAGAAAATATGCTTTAAAAACAAAAAGTCACATTCACTCAAACTTGAGGGATTGTTAAAGGAATGAAGGTGGGAACTTACGTAGATTTGATTTCTCTTGTATCGCTGGTATAGGTTATGCATGATGGAGCCTCCGTGGAGCTCCGTCAAGGTGGCCATGTCATCCACGCCCTCCTCAGTCATGGGGTGCATCGCGGTGACCTTCTGGTGTGTGATGGTGCTCTGCTTGTACGTGAACACCTGAGAGAAGAATGGATTCAGTTATTTAATTGTCAGCAAGGAATGGTTTCCACAGACATCTCCCACCTTAAAATACAATCTCAGTACATCTTTGGCAACAAGAGCCTGAATCAGCCAATAAAAAGTATACTGCAGACAATGTTGTCATTTTCTCTGTGCACCTGTTTTTATTTATTTTTTTTAATTAAAAAAAATTTTTTTTTAAATTTTTTCTCAGAGAGGGAGGCAGCGTGAGCAGAGTAGGGTCAGAGAGAG
The DNA here is from genome assembly GCF_003009895.1 of Hyaena hyaena. Lineage (NCBI taxonomy): Eukaryota > Metazoa > Chordata > Mammalia > Carnivora > Hyaenidae > Hyaena > Hyaena hyaena. The sequence goes on from NW_024080780.1 coordinate 2,353,699, forward strand.
AGGGAGACACAAAATCCGAAGCAGGCTCCAGGCTCTGAGCTGTCAGCACAGAGTCAGATGCGGGACTCAAACCCACAAACTGTGAGATCATGCCTGAGCCGAAGTCGGACACTCAACCAACTAAGCCACCCAGGCACCCCATGCCTATCTATTTTTAAAGGAAGCAATTATTTGACAATGGCTATTACATTCCTAAAAGACATTAGGTCAAGTACTAGCCATCCCTTGGAAATCACAGAAATCATAAATTCACAGCACACTTCTTTGCATATATTTCTCCTATTGCTATAAATCAGTAACAGTTAAGACACTGGCTAACCAACCTTTTAGAAAGTAATTTGGCTTCACTGCATAATGTTTCACATGGTATCATACAGTATACTTTGCAACTTCATCTTAAAACCTCTTCAATTTGAGTGTTTCATATATTCACCATGCAGTCTAATATATTTGTTCAAAGAGCAGAACATATCTTCACAGAATGTTCAAGAGATATCCTTGGATTCTCTCCTCTCCAAAAAGATATATAGCAAACAAATCCCTTCTCAGATTTAATATAAAACTGGTCTGTTTGGTAGTCTATCTTCCTTAAAATCCCAAACACCATTGATGAGTGCCTCATACACGCAGTAGCATATACAGGAGAGGAACTCTGATGTTTCAAGACTGACTACTGAATTTCTGTGTATTTCTGAAATGCTTTTGTATCACTAATTTCATTTAGGATTTAACCATATTGGGGCACCTGGCTGGCTCGGTTGGTAGAGAATGCGATTCTTGATCTTGGGATTTTAAGTTCAAGCCCCACGTTGGGTGTAGAAATTACTTAAAAATAAAATCTTACCAAAAAAAAAAAAAAAAAAAAAAGGATTAACCATATTAAGTCAACTCCATCTGATGATCAAAGTTTGGTCAGCTTTGCATATAAACTCATGTACATNAAAAAAAAAAAAAAAAAAAAAAAGGATTAACCATATTAAGTCAACTCCATCTGATGATCAAAGTTTGGTCAGCTTTGCATATAAACTCATGTACATAACAAAATCATTTGATTATAGTGTCTACTCCATAACTATTCATTTTATACTTCTACAATACTCATCCTTAAAAGAAATCAATATATAAAAAGCAAGGACCTAAATAACATGAAAAAGGTACAGTCCTCATATGTACACATCCTTCACATGTGCACATGTGCAAAATGACTTTCTGGAAAAGTATTTGCAGAACTTCCTGATTGGGGAATTCTATTTTTAAATATCGACCAGATGCGTACATGGCAACAAATAGCATGTTATTGCAAAAGAGAATAACACACCACAGACAGCAAAAGTGCCCATCCAATGGTTTTCAGAAGCCATGAAAAAGGACATGTTTTATTTTTGTAGAGAAAAAAATAAAACTTGAGCCGTGGCATTTCTGCCACGTGAACCACAAGAGTTGGTCAAAACCAGTCCTGAGAAAGTGCCGGAGGCCGGGGCAGACAGCCGACCGTCCTTTCTCGGGACTAGCCATCTCCCCAGCTGCTCCCGGGGCGCACACATCCACCAGGAGAAACTCCAGCCCCAGTGGCCTCACCTCCCGGTGAGGACCCCCCACCACGGAAGCACCCACAGGGCAGGACAGGCCTGGGCCCCTCGCAGGGAGTGTAGGGCGGGGTGCGCTGTGCCCAAGATAACAGGAATTAGAGAAAAAACAACACACAGGGACATTCAAGAGTGTAGACGCGCTTCTAAGGCACTGACCTTCCATCTTAACTCAGACACCATGGAAGAACACTGAAGAAATAGAGATTTAGGTCCAAAGTAGAAGTCTTGGAGCAACTTGGAAAATCCCAGAAGGGAACAGCTAAAACTCTCCGCCCTTCCCAGCCTTGCCACATGCCAATGATGCTAATCCAGGTGGGTTTTTGGAAACGCTAACAACTGGGCTGGCCCTGGGGTCTTCACCCACAGTGACTGTGAGTGTGGGGGCAGAAGCAGAACTTGTCTGGCCCCGTGAACCCCCTTCCCCGGCCAGCTGAGGGGTGCAGAGAAGAGTCTTCGGGTCACTCCTGCTCCCAGCGCACGTCGGAGGCTCCTCTCCCTCTGCCTGCTCAGAACTCCTGCCACACAGCGGGCGAGGTGGTCGCTCAGGTTCCCAAGAAAACGTGCTCACAGGAAACACAACAGGGCCCCAGAGCCAGTGCGACGGGCTCCCGCTCAAACTCTCCCAGGACTCACCACCAGCAATCCCTCCCAACATGGAACAGCTCTTCCCACTGATTGAGTATTCTGAGGATTCCAGAAGTTGAGGACAAAAATACTTAAGAATACTGAAATTGTCATCTGTTTTTATATTGATTCTGCCTTTTGGAAATAATCACATGCAGCCTACAACACTTAGACACTAAATATATATAAATTTATATAGAATACATATGTATGTTTATATATATGTTTATATAGATTCATATATACATATAACTAAATATTCATGTCATCTGTAATCATGTCATTGTCTTTTTTAATACCCTGGGAATAGCAAGACAATGCATGAGCTGAAATTCGGAGCTGGGCAGACGGAGCATGGAGAGAAATGGCTACCTACTGTTGAGTTCCCCACCTTCATACATTTATTTGCCTTCAGGTTTTCAGAAGCATGCTGTGTGTAAAATGGGCACTCATGCAGTGGGAACATCCACTGAACTAGACCAATCCTTCCCATGGCCTCCAGAAGACTGAATCAGGATGGCAGATAATAGTTACATAATACACGGGGCGCCTGGGTGGCCCAGTCAGTTAAGTTTCTGACTTCAGCTCAGGTCATGATCTCATGGTTTGTGGGTTCTAGCCCAGCTGTGCTGACAGCTCAGAGCCTGCAGCCTGCTTCAGATTCTGTGTCTCCCTCTCTCTCTGGCCCTCCCCTGTTCACACTCTGTCTCTCTCTCAAAAATAAATCAACATTAAAAAAAATTTAAATATTACATAAATAAGAGGCTATGAACAGAAAAAAAAGACCAAAACATGCCAACCGCAGCTGCTCAAAATACTGATGACTCCCAGAAAAGTAGAACATGAGAAAATGTATTTGTGAAGGAAAGGCAAAGATAACCACCCCTGAAGAGATGGGCTAACATCTGTAAAGATTCTTGAATGGTGCGTGGCGCACTGTAGGTGTTGAGAAATGAAGGAAACACATTCATTTGAGCAAATATTTACTGGTGGGGTCGAAGCACTGGGAGTATAGCTTACATTCCAACAAGGGGAAGGAAATAAAACCAAACATACAAGTAACTATCACAGATGGTGATGAATCTTTATGAAGAAATAAATCAGGGTTTCGGGACCAAGAGCCGATAGGGGATGCTTACTACTAAATATGTGAGGACAGCCTCACTGATGAGGTCTCTACTCTGACGGTTACCCTAAGGAAGGGATGGGATCAGCCCCCGCATCCAGTGTGTTAATGCACACTGGTTGAATAAATGCCTGATTTAATTTAGAAAGATTTCAAAGGATTCATGAGACCTACAGTCTTATTCAAGAATTTTTAAGGGGAGTCCCTTGCAGTATCAAAAGTCATTGCCATGTGCAACCATTAAAAGAGGGTATCTGTTCCCCCAAGATTATTCCCAAATAGCAAGAAAACTCTAGGTTTACAGAAAGGGATTATTTTTACAGGAACTTTTGGGGGACACACAGCCCGAATACCAAAATGCATTCCTAAAAATCCAACTCTGAATAAATGGAGTTACTGCAGTGGAGCATATACTAGGAGAAAGGTGGTAAGGTTAAGAAATGGAGCAAAATATGGAAGATTAGTAGACAGGAAACCAATTTAGAGAAAAACGCAACCTCAGAACAAATAGCTCCTATTATAGAAATTCAAGCCACTGGTCACAAGATGGGCTGGATTAAGCACGAGAGAACAAACGAAACGAATCAACACTACTGGAAAAGCAGCTCAGAAGGCTTGCCTAATGCTGGGTCCACTTCTACGTGAAAAATCAAAAGGTATGAAGTCAACTAAGTAAAAAATAGCTGAGCCACTATCAATCCACTTTTACCTTGAAAAGTTTTATTTATTTAAGTAATCTCTGCACCCAATGTGGGGCTCAAACTCACAACCCCGAAATCAAGAGTCGTATGCTCTTCCAACTGAGCCAATCAGGCACCCCAATCCACTATTAACTTTAGGATAGCACTTACATTGCAAGGAAAGTCTCATCACGTGAATGCAAGTCTCCGTAACACAAAGTTGTATGTGTATGTGTGTACACAAAGTTATGTGTGTGTACGTATACACGCACACACCCACACACACAGATCTCTCTTATTACAAGTCATTAGAAGCCCCAATCATTACATTTAGCATTTCCAATCAAAGAGAAAGAAAAAAGAAAGTAATCCTGTCACCTCCTCCCCTGATTGAGAGACGTGTAGAGGGTATTCTCAATCTGGACAACCTCATCTCACTGCATCATAGAATTTCTGCTAGAGTAGTAGTTGTTGTTGTTTTTAATGTTTGTTTATTTTTGAGAGAGAGAGAGAACGGGCGAGCATGAGTGGGGAAAGAGCAGAGAGAGGGAGACAGAAGAGCCAAAGCAGGCTCCACAATGACAGCACAGAGAACACTGTGGGGCTTGAACTCACGAACCACAAGATCATGACCTGAGCCAAAGTCAGACACTTTAACCGACTGAGCCTCCCCAGCACCCCATCGGCTAGAGTAGCTCTGAATTCAGCACCCCTCCTCCACCCACGGAACATGTGGCAATATCTGTAAACAGTTTTGATGGTCAGAAACACCACAGGATTATCCAGCCCAAACGTCCAGAGTGCCAAGTTGAGATACCCTGGTCTAGAATGGCCAACCCACCAGAGGTCTAGATAGATGCTAGAAAATAAATGGTGTGAACGAGCCACAGCCTGTCAACAAAACCTTTCATAAACGATAAAAATGTTTTGGAAATGACGACAGAAAAACACTGAATGGGGGTTAATCAAAGGTCAGCATGACACCATTCTGCACTTTTGATTTTGGTTCTTCCTTATCTGTCCTAAGTTAAGGGGGGTACGGGTGATGATAATGACAGTTCTCAGGCACTGGGGTTTGCTTATATTTGGGTTACCATTTTCCAACCTGTATCGGATCACGTCGGACGCTAACAGGTCAACTCTTTCTTGTTCCTACCCCGCCCAGGGCTGCCCTCTGGTGTCCGGGTCACTTATACCCTGCTACCCTCCTTGAGGCCTCAACCCCAAGTGATCCTCTTGGAAGATGCCAACGAGGTGAAGGGCACACGCTCAGTCTCCTCTTAATTCTGCTGCGGGTACGTCTTCTAGCTTCTAGCTCCCGGGGCAACCTGTAATCCCTTATTATCTCAGCTGTTCAAAAACTCCCTCCGGGTCTCCCACTCGAGGATCTCAGGTCAGTTTCTCTTAACTCATTTGACCCCAACCTACAGTTAAAAATGTTTTATACCAGGAACTACCACACACACAGGTCCATAGAACGCTTGTCACGACGTTCGGCACACCTCCGTCTCTTCTATTTTGTTTTAAATGCGGGCTGTGACCCTGTAAACGATTTCACACCTACTATGGGTTGTGAAACGTGGTCTGAAAACTCCATGAAGGCAAGAAGCATGTCCACCTCGTTCCCCAGTGCCAGCCACGGCTCACTATACAGACTCGATAAACACGGCACAAACGCGGCATAAATGGTCCTGGCTTTCAAAATGATTATAGTATGAACGGAGAGGCAAGGTAGGCTAAGGACCAAAACAGGGCCTTTGACTACTGGAGGCGGATCTGGCTGGATTCCTTTCTCCCGGATCTGGGCTTCTGATAGCTTCGGGAAAGTGAGCTCTAGCCCACAAATTTTTCCACCTGCAAAGTAAGAATGGTAACAGCAATGCCTAACTCAGAATTATCATAAAGCTAAATAATGTAGGTAAAAGTCACAGTGACTGGCACAAATGAGGGCTCAAAAAAGGTACCTATTCCCACAAGGGGGGTATAATGCAAGGAAGAACACAGAACATTCTAGAAGGAAATGAATCAAGTGTCCTCGCACAGAGGAGCCCAGACTCCTTAGATTCGAGCCTGGAAACTAGCTGTGTGAACAAGGCAATGAGCAAATGGGAGGGGTACACATTCAGGTCTACATATTTTAGGACAATCTTGTACGTTAGCTGACGAAAAACCAACGTATGCTTTCTTCTATTTCGATCCTTTTGCACAAATCCCGTTGGCCTTGTTTGGGTTTTCTCTGGACTCGACCTCGCTTCCTGGGGGTGCCTCTCTTAATCCAGTTTCCCTCTTTCGTTTATTGACTCATTAACTCATGACTGAAAGAAAGTATGATCAATGACAGAGGTTAAGACTTCTGCCTCCTAACCTGTGGCTAAATTGAGCAATCATGGAAACCAAAAATGAGCTCTCTCACGGCCAGCACCACTGACTCAAGGCTCCCAGTGGCTACGGAAGCTACGGAAGCCCTTAGGGCCACTACGGAGTCTGAGAGGAAGTGGCCTGTTTTCACTGCTGCCCCCGGAGCCTGCAGAAAGTAGATGGGGCACAAAAATGTAAAGCCCACTAGAAAGTTCCACTGACATCTTATCAAAAGTAAAATCGTACATGCCTACTCTCCTAGGGTGCAGAGAACAAACACCCACAGTCCCTTGCTTTCAGCTCCAATTTGTCAGCAATTTAGCATTTTAGCTACAGGGCACAGGGGGCGAAATTCATCTTTACGTACATGTTTGGTTGCTAGAATCTGTCCTGGGTGAGCTTTTGGATAACGGACGGCTAAACACAAATCAAAGAAAGATTGATATTCTCTTTTTCAGAGTTTCAAATGGTTTGTGAGATTAAACCATTTTTTAAACATTTAGGTTATTTATTTAGAGAGAGAAAGAGCAAGTGAGGGAGGGGCAGAGAGAGAGGGAGACAGAGAATCCCAAGCAGGCTCTCTGCTGTCAGTGCAGAGCCCGACGCGGGGCTCAAACTCATAAACGGTGAGATCATGAGCTGAGCCAAAATCAAGAGTCAGACACTTAATTGGCTGGGCCACCCAGGCACCACTGACTAAGCCATTTAAACTGTCATCAGGTTCTCAGTGCCCAATGCCACAGGGTGCATGGCATCTGGGCACAGAACCAACGTAAGGCAAAGGGTTGGGCACAGGCACTGGGCACTTAGTGACGGCGGGCCGTGTGCCTCGGGCACACTGAGGACATTCCCTTGTGTGATCCAAGACAGAAGACGTCACACTGTTGATCATATTTTGGAGGATGAATCCGCAAAGGATCAGAGAAGTTAGGGAACCCGCCCAAGGACACACAGCACAGCTAGCATTTGATTGGGATTGTGGAAAAGCTCACAGGGGTGAGGCAGACCTAGAGGGACACCAGTGCAGAGTCAGCGTGTTGCATTCCAGCCCTGCCACTTCCTGGCTGTGAATCTGGGCATTTATTCTGCTGTTTTTCATTTATTTACCATCTCCAGTTCCCTCCATCGCCATCTGCGTCAGGCTGTGGGCTGGACCCTGGGAATACAATAAACGGCCTGCGGTTCAAAGAGTTCTCCCGATTACGAAGAGGTCAGAAAAATGAGCCACGTGCACCGTGTGGCGGGGGCTAGAACAGAGGAAACGCCAGGGTACGGTGGGCACTAGCCACGTGGGACAGACCGCGGCCAGGGAAGGGCAGGTACAGAGGCTGGACCGCGCAGGGCACCTGCGTAGCGGCGCGTGACCGGGCCAGGGCGTGGGGGGCCTGACCTGAGGGGGGGCAGACACTACTCCTCCTATTCGCCATCACAGACAACTCACGCGAAACACGACCCCGCCATTGCTCTTCCAGAGAAACAGAGGCGAAATCTCACTACAAAATGTAATTCAATGAATCCAACTTTCTAGAAACCCCACAGGAAAGAAATGTGTGAATCACTTCTAGGAGCAGTCACTACAAACACTGCTGTCCCCAAAACGGAGGGTTTCTTCCTGAGGCACCAGGGGCGGGGGGTGGGGGGCTCAGCTGGTTAAGCATCAGACTCTTCATTTTGGTTCAGGTCATGACCTCAGCGTTGGGAGATCAAGCCTGTGCTGAGAGCGAGCCTGCTTGGGATTCTCGTTCTCTCCCTCCCCTCCTCATGCATATGCTCTCTCTTGCTAAACCTTAAAAAAAAAAAGAAAGAAAGAAAAGAAGAGAAGAGAAGAGAAAAGAAAAGAAAAAAGAAAAGAAAAGAAAATTCTTAATTGGAGGGTTTCCAGGTACCTAGGTGGCTCAGTCGGTTAAGGGTCTCTTTATGATTTTTAAAAAAATTTTAATGTGTATTTTTGAGAAAGGCAGAGCCTGAGCAGGGGAGGGGCAGAGAGAGAGGGAGACACAGAATCTGAAGCAGGCTCCAGGCTCTGAGCTGGCAGTCAGCACAGAGCCCGACGCGGGGCTCGAACCCACGAACCGTGAGATCACGACCTGAGCCGAAGTTGGACGTTTGACCGACTGAGCCACCCAGACGCCCCGAGTGTCGGACTCAAGATCTAGGCTCAGTTCATGATCTCACGGTGAGATCAGGCCCTGCCCTGAGAGCATGGAGCCTGCTTGGGATTCTCTCTCTCCCCGCACCCTCTCTCTCAAAATAAACAAACTGGAGGGTTTCTTCCTGCATTCCTGTGCACAAACAACACACCACCGAAAGCATCAGCGATGACACACACAACGCAACGAAGACCGGAAGCTTCGGCAGGTCAGTCACCGAGCAGTAAACCTTAACCGCTGAGCACAAATCTTTCTGAGCACAGTCCGGAGTTGCCAGGCAGACCGACAAGATTAGGAGTCTGAGAAGTCTCAGGGCGCCTGGGTGGCTCAGCCTGCGGAACGTCGGACTTCGGCCCAGGTCATGGTCTCGTGGTTCAGGAGTCCAGCCCACGTCGGGCTCTGTGCTGACAGCTCGGAGCCTGGGGCCTGTTTCGGATTCTGTGTCTCCCTCTTGCTCTACCCATCCCAACTCACACTCTGGCTCTCAAAAATGAATAAATGTTAAAAAAAAATTAAGAAAAAAATAAACACTTAAGAGTCTGAGAAATGTAAAACAGCAGGAAGCTAACTGGTGAAGAGGACACAGCCAGGGGAAGGCAGAGCCCCAGCATGCAACGTGCCCTGCAAAACGCAACTACCTCCCTTTGCATGCGCTTCCGGCTGGGAAGGTCTGGGTGACACGCTGGCCCTGATCTCTGCTGGTGAACTTGAGGGGAAAAAAGTTAGCTGTTACAGTGAGTTGGCAGAGTTGGAAGGAACGACTATCACACTCACACACACGAAGGCACACGCTGGTGTTTGCTAGTTAAGGAAATTAAGAGGAAAAGATGATGCTAAATTGGAATTCATAGGCAACATTTAGGAATGGTCATTTTACAGAAGAATGATGGACAGTTTCTTTTAAATGCTAAACTGTACTACTTATTTATTCAGAAAAGAAATTTGAGGAGAATCTGTCTGAAAAAGAAATCACACTTGGTCCTCCGGCGGTGCTAGGCAGTGCTTGCAAAGGTCTCGTGTGTACATCACAAGGTGCTCATGCCCTTACGCCAGTCTTTCCCCACTGAAGAATTTAGAAACAAAAAGATGCTTTATACATTTTTTTGATGTTTATTTTTGAGAGAGAGAGAGAGAGATGGAGGGAGGGAGAGAGGGAGAGTGCACGTGAGGCTGCACGCTTAAGCAGGGACGGGGCGGGGTGGCAGAGAATCCGCAGGAAGCTCTGTGCTGACAGCAGAGAGCTGGACGCGGGGCTCAAACCCACGAACCATGACCTGAGCTGAAGTCAGCCACTTACCGAACCGAGCCACCCAAGTGCCCCAAATATTTCTTCATGACAATCATACTAAGTTAATTTATGACAAAACTATACTAGGCACACACATAGCATAATCCTGTTTATTATTTAAATGCATGCACATAGATACACACACACACAAACCAGCAACTGTGTGCCCACAGATACACACACACGAGCAACGGTACTCCTGGGCATTCATTCTATGTAAATGAAAACTTCTGTTTGCACAGAAACATGCACCCAAGTGTTCATAGCAGCCTTTTGTGTAAAAGGCAAAAGCTGAAAAAGCCAGTCCCAGAAGGTTACACAGGCTATGATCCCATTTACAGAATATTCTTGCAATAACAAAATTATAGAGAATGGAGGACAGACTGCTGGTTGCCAGAAGTCACAAAGGGAGTAGGGGCGAAAGGACAATGGGTGTAGCCGTAAAGGGGCCACGTGCTGGATCCTGGTGCTGATGGAAAGGTTCTGTATCTCGACTCTGTGTCAAGACCCTGATTGTGCTATTGTGCTGGAGTTTTACAAGATGTTATCATTGAGAAAAGTAGGTGGAGGGTATATGGAATCATTCTGTATTATTGCTTACAAATGCATGTAGAGCTACAACATCTCAAAACAAAAAATTACAAAAAAGGCAAAAAAAATGCAAAAAGGCTAGAATAGATCAGAACTCTAATAATGGATCACAAGCTGGTAGGTGTTTTTCACTTTTTTTATACTTTTCTATCACTCTTTTACTATTTTCTAAAAGTTTAAAACATTTCTAGCCTTAAAAAAAATCAGTCCAGGGGCACCTAGCTGGGTCAGTTGGTTAAGCATCCAACTTCAGCCCAGGTCATGATCTCAGAGTTTGTGAGTTCAAGCCCCACATTGGGCTCTGTGCTGACAGCTCAAAGCTTGGAGCTGCTTCGGATTCTGTGTCTCCCTCTCTCTCTGCCCCTCCTCTGCTCGTGCTCTGTTTCTCCCTCTCTCTCAAAAAGAAAACACTAAAAAAAAAAAACTTAATCAGTGTAATCAAAATCACTATTATAGGACTACTTTCACAAAATAACAAAACCAAAAAGAAATAGTAACCCCCCCTCCCAGCCCACCACCCCAAGTAAGGGCTTCTCCTCTAATCCACTTGTAATAAGCATGGTAAGTTTCAGCCCAGAGAAACCACAAAGCAAGAGGCATGGATGGGACAAAAGCCTACAGACCCCAATTGGTCCCATACTCCTAAAACAACTGGTCCACCAGCTTTTGCTTCTGAGGCTCCTTACTCCTGGTCCTAATGTCCTGGTCCTTGTTCTAATTTTATGTGTTCCTTTCTGATCCCTCTCTTCCAAGTCCGAAGCCCAGACCCCGATAGCATAAATTTGAATTCTAGTATAGAAGCTCCATTCCTAGAATTCCAAACCATCTTGATATTTCAAAAGCACCTCTACACACACACACACACACACACAACCCCAAAACAACCCTCCACATCTTACCCTGTGCCTATCCCCTCTTCTCTTCATCAGGAATAACACCTTTGGCACCTGCTGCCCAAGGTAGAAATTTGAGTCAACCTTAAAACCCCCTCCCTACAGCTGGCCGTGTCTTCTTTCCGAGTCCTAGATTAGATGACCAACACTGCCTAGAACCCATCTGCTCTCCTCTTCCTCCACCTGCGTCCCATTTTTCATCCACCCCCCACCACTACTTCCTAGTAAGTCCTTCTGCCTCCCGTGCCGCATGCGTGAATCCAGCGGTCCTCAAATTGGAGTCCAAGTAACAAATTCTAATGTTGTTTTAATACTAATGGCTAAAAAATTTTTTTACTAGTTTTAAAGACAAATTTTCTTGGCCCTGATAACTCTGAATTCAAGGAAATTTTCAGAGACGAAATTTTGGTTTCTTAGACTGGTATTTCCCAAACTGGGGATCAACCAGGATCTAGTTAGGGGATGCCATTCAAGCCTGAACAGCACAGACCTAGATGGCTTTGACCTCAGTCTGCTTCCCATCGGTTAAGCAATCTTAACTTGCTCTGGTTCCTCCACACGTTAGCCCTCAGTTTCATCATCTATAAAATAGAGTGATAATACTGACACCTCAGAGTGGTAGTGAGATCAGAATAAGATAATGCACATAAAGAATTTAGCACAGCTCTTGGTACTGAGCAAGCAACTCAAATATTTCACCATTTGCCACGTTACTGTTACCAGTGATATAATCTGACCATGCATTGATCGGAATTCTCACTATTTGTTCCCAGTAACTTCCAGGATGGAGAAAAATCTCTGACACCTCAGAGTGGTAGTGAGATCAGAATAAGATAATGCACATAAAGAATTTAGCACAGCTCTTGGTACTGAGCAAGCAACTCAAATATTTCACCATTTGCCACGTTACTGTTACCAGTGATATAATCTGACCATGCATTGATCGGAATTCTATTTGTTCCCAGTCACTTCCGGGATGGAGAAAAATCTCCTTATGTGGGTGGATTCCCTACAATGCCTTTCCTGAGGGGCCCCTGCTACTTTTCCCACCAAAATGACTCCAGCCATTACAGACTGACTTAAAGTTTCCCGCCCCCTCCTTCCCAGCCCTCACCGTGTTCCATACTCCATGAACTATCCTGGGATCCATCCTGTATTCCTCCGGGTGACCCCTCTTCCAAGCCTCCACCGCCATGCCCAGCCTGGCTGGAGTGCCCTTCTTTCCCACAGCACCTTGGACAGAACCTCTCCTGTCTTTTACCACCTACGCTACCTTACCGTCTTATCTCTGCCAAGGAAAGGATTGGCAGAACTTTCAGCTCCTGTGAGGAAGTGGTGATTTCCTGGGGCCTCCTGTGGGGGTGATGACGATCTGGGGCTGCCGTTGGGCTGGTGGGAAGGAAGGCAGGACCAAATGGGGATGCCACAGCCGTCGGGGATGCACTGTCGTCCTCACACCGGACCAATCCATGAGGACCTGGGCCGTGTCTCATGAAGCTATCTGAGCCCTCCTTGCCAAGCGCCTGGCACCAGTCGCTGCTCCTCAACTGTCTGCCAAAGAGATGCGCACCAGCTGCCCATCCATGGTGCTGAGAGCCTATGCTGAGCACCCCACGCTGGTCATCTAAAACCGAACTCCAAAGCCTGAACTGTAAATCAACATTTTTCACTTACTGGCTGCTTTGAAGCAGCCTTAAACTGAATGACAGGAATTCCTTGGCTGCTCTTAAGTGAAATGAAAAAGGCATATGTGGGCCAAGTATGTGTCCATCTCAGAGTTTTAAAAGAGCCTAAATAATTTTATGAATCTTAACTTTACACATTATGCCTTTGCATGCTGCTCATTTCCAATTGTCAAATAAGAAGAGACTCAAGTTATTTATTAATACAGTGAACAAACCCAGATTCAGAACGATTCCAGATTGAAGCCAAAAGTCAGTTTGGCTACATAGGTACAAAGGCACAAGAAATCTGCTGGACTCAAACTTATGGTCCAAGAATTAGGAGAAAACACCACCCAGGTCATAGGAAAGGCCAGAAGCAAAGCACAACAGGTCAGAACATGGAGGAAGAGCTCCCCCACTTCCCCGGGGGGCCAACCCCACCCTCACTGCCAAGAAAATCTCTAGAAATGGCAGAGAATTCTGGAAATACTGGAAAGATGAAATGGAGGGCAGAAGGCCTAAAAGACAACAGACTAAAAAAATAATAGGTTACTAAGTGAAGACAGCAAAGATTTCGTTATAAAATTATATTTAATGAAAAAATACAACATACTAAGATAGTCTTGCTAGCATATAGACCACAAGCAAAGTAAGGGGGCTAAAAAGAATACTGCTGATCTTTCCGGAAAAGGTGTCAACAAGGAACTGGTTCTCTGCAAATGTCTTTGAACGCAAAAAATATAAGAGCCTGGCATGCCTTTTGCCGGAGATCTGGCCTAAGTAACTAAAAGTCAGAGCTGCCAGAGTTTAGGAACTTATGGGAATCTGGCTGAAATCTTAATCTTGAGTGCTAAGGTCATGAGGATAAACACGGCCATGTTTTTGTCAATATCATCATCCTCCCCTTAGCTTTACCAAAAAGGGAGTTTGAAGAGCCTTCTTTTCTGATGATCGATAGCCTTATGATAAGCCTGCCTCTCTTCAAATTTATACTTTAGAATGGTACAGAGTCGAAGCACAGTATAAAGACCAAGGGGCCCTTACACCTTCTCTGTCACCACCAAACAGTCACTATTCCCACCCGAGAGCAGCTCCTCCTCCGGGGATGCAGACCCAACACTATAAGCCTCACCGCCCACTTTTATGTCCAAACTCTCACACTCACCTGCTCCCAGGCGTCGGCCACCAATGCTGTCCACCCCCCCCCCCCCATCGGCTTCCAGGGGCAAGATTATGGAGAAGGTGGAAACCAGCACCTGAACGACCCCATGCACATGACCCAGCAGGTGGAAACTGACAAAGACCACGATGACGGAAATGCACCAGGGGATGGCCTCCCACCTCATGGATGTCCGAAAATCGAGAAAAGCATCAAACTCAGAGCGGTCAACTCCCTCTCTCTAAAGATTTGCATTAGGAATGAATTCATCCACATTATTCTGTATGTTTTCAAGTAATTTTTAATGCTGACTCCTGATAGCTAGTAATACATGCTTTTTTTTTTTAATTTTTTTTTAATGTTTTATTTATTTCTAGGAGAGAGAGAGAGAGAGACAGCGTGAGCAGGGGAGGGTCAGAGAGAGAGGGAGACACAGACTCTGAAACAGGCTCCAGGCTCTGAGCTGGCAGTCAGCACAGAGCCCGACGCGGGGCTCGAACCCACAAACCGCGAGATCATGACCTAAGCGAAAGTCGGTCGCCTAACCGACTAAGCCACCCAGGCGCCCCAACATGCTACCTTTAAGAGACGGGAGTTAATGCAATGCCCAACGGAATGGAAAATGACACAGCTGCTTTGGAAAGCGGTCTGGCAGCTCCCTCTAAGAGTAAACCTAAAGTTACCATAGGTATTGGCAATTCCACTCCTAGATGTATACCCAAGAGAAGTTAAATCATGTCCAGGCAAAAGGCTGTACGTGAATATTGATAGCAGCACTATTACTATTTGTCCAAAAATGGAAACAACCTGAATGCCCATCAACAGATGAACGGATGAAGGTCACGTGGTATACCTGTCCAACGGAAGATGATTCAGAAAAAGGAATACAGTACTGATGCACGCCACAACACCGGTGGACCCTTAAAGCATGATGTCAAGGTCAGAACAAGGTCAGGCACAGAAGACCACATGTGATAGGATTCCACTTATATCAAATGTCCAGAATAAGCAAATTTGGAGACAGAAAGTAGATCAGTGGTTGCCAGGGCCCGGGGTGGGGGTTGGGGGGTTGGGGAGTGACTGCTTATGGGTTTGAGGTTATAAAAAGGTTCTAAAATGGACCATGGTGATGACTGCACAACTCTGAATATACTAAAAATTCCTCAACTGTGCATTTTAAACAGGTGAGTCCTATGGGGTGTGAATTATATCTTAATAAAGCTGGGTTTTTTTGGGGGGGGATTCCTGGGAGGCTCCGTCAGTTAAGCATCCAACTCCTGATCAAGGTTCAGGTCATACCTCACAGTCTTGAGATCAAGCCCCATGTGGGGCTCTGCATGAAGCATGGACGCTGCCTAAGATTCTTACTTCCTCTCCTTCTGCACTTCCCCTGTGTGCATGCTCACTCTCTCTTCCTCTTTCAAAAAAAAAAAAAAAGTTGTTTTGTTTTGAACAAATACTTGAATCAGGTACTTGGCCCAAAAGATGCAGAGGAAGACACAGGAGGCTCCCCCTTGTTGCATGCCGAGCCCACCTCCAATACCGAAAGTCACCCACTGGAGCCCCCTGACATCCTGCGGACCACCACCCTGCACGCACCAAAGGGATATGATGGGGCCAGGGCAGAAATGGGATAAAACCAGCATTTCCGGAACAAGGGAGGCCAGCCTGTGCACAAGCGGACCCACCCTGTAAAAACCAGGAGCCCCTGGTCGACCACGGAAGTGAAGCTGAGCTCAAGGCATTCTGGGGAGGAGAAGGCCAGGAGCAAGGAAGATAGCTTAGTAGAGCTCAGAAGGAGAGGCTGAGGATGCCCAAGTGTCCCTCGGATCAGACCAGCCTGCTCCCTGGCCCTGTGCTCCATATACTCCGGGTGTGCCTTCCCCTCACACCACCGCCCCCCCCCCCGCCCCCACTGCCATCTTGCCACCAACCCAACCCTTCCTGGCTTTACACTACTTGTGTAAACTGCAACACTGGGGCGCCTGGGTAGCTCAGGAGGTTGAGCATCCAACTTCAGCTCAGGTCATGATCTTGTGGTCCTTGAGTTCAAGCCCTGCATCAGGTTCTGTGCTGACAGCTCGGAGCCTGGAGCCTGCTTCGGATTCTGTGTCTCCCCCTCTCTCTGCCCCTATCCCACTGGTGTTCTCTCTCTCTCTCACCTCTCTTTCTCTCTCAAAAATAAACAAACATAAAGAAGACCTGCAACACTAACCCAGGGGTCTCACACGAGCGCCAGTCCAAGGTAAAGTGCACTGTGGCATTCGGACAAGAGAGTTCTTTATCATTCAAGGGCAGATATTTAGCGCCCAGACCCTGACCCTGAAATGTCTGGCCTCATTTTCAGTGACCACAGGACAGAACCCCACCCATTTCCAAATGCCAGAATGCCCCTGGCCGGAAGACCCTGGGATGCACACGGCATGGGCATTTCCAGTGTAAAAAAATCAGGCGAACACAGGTACACAAAGCTACGCCTGGGGTTTAGGCAGAAAACCTAGAAGTCTTGAGAAGTCACCAGCAACCATTTGCTTAGTCTGTAAAACACAGTCATTGTGACGAGTCACCACAATTAAGATCACCGTCTCTGGCATCGCACTGTTCCCGGCTCAAGCCCCAGCTCACAACCGCACAATGTCCATTTAAGGTTGTGCAGCCTTGGGAAGGCTGCATCTCCCCCCGTTTCTCAGTTTCCAAAACTAGATATCAGAAAGCCAGAGGCTGGTCTCCCAGAGTGGCTACCAGGACTCAGCACAGCCTCTGTTCCTGAGGGTAAAGGCCCAAAAGCATCTGCCAGTCTTGGTGGCAAGGTCAGTGGGGCTCCGCAAAAGCATTCTGGAGGAGCTCCTTCCACGGAGAGTTCATGTTCTCTATTCAAAAGCTGACACAAGAGGTCTGTGCTTGAAATCACTTTATTAACCATTACTTCAGATGGCTGGGATATCTCAAACACCACATTCTATTTCATTAACAATAAGCGAAAAATAGAATCCTTTTAGCAGTGTAAGGAGGTCATGGGCACCGGGTTGCATAATAACTCAGGCGGGCATTTCATTCAAGGGCAAATCTGTGCGCGTGGCCGCTGTCCCGGCGCTGCCCGGGCACGAAGCCATGGCAGTCATCTACCATTTCCTGTTCTAAATGCAAAGTCCTCTGACATCAAGAGACAGGTGGCAGAGAACGGTGGGTGTTCATAATGCAAGGTGGACGCCCACTGCTAGAGGCTTCCTTTCTAATCTCTCCTTTCTTACTTTCCCTAACTTTGCTGGAAAATTTACGTGAAGACTGGCAGAAAGGTGCCAGGCAAGAAATCCAACTTCTCTTCTTGCAAGGTACCTGAGAATAAGATATAGATTTTTTAAATCTCTAGGAATATTTTCTGTAAGATGGAAAAAGATTTCTCTGTAATTACTAGGCATGCTATTAACACTTAATAGAGCCCTCGAAAGTCATCAAACGGAGTTTACTGAGAATTTAAGAACTATGTTCATAGATCTTTCTGTGTAACTTTCTACGACAAGGCGTTTTCCATCTCTACCATGGCTGTGAATGTTAAGGAATCAAATATTGTAGATGGTTCCATTTTTCTCTCAAATACAGTATGACTCAGGCAGAAATGAGGCCAAACCGAACTCCCAGAAATTTTGCTGCTCTGCAGAGAACTAAATAATTCTGAGTTAATTCTCAAACTAAGAACCCTGTTTCAGATTCATACTTCTTTAAGAAAATACGCTATTTCCTTTTTTTAAAAAATTTTTTAATGTTTAGTTTTGAGAGGCAGAGAGAGACAGAGCAGGATGGGGGAGGGTCAGAAAGAGAGGGAGACACAGAATCCGAAGCAGGCTCCAGGCTCTGAGCTGTCAGTTCAGAGCCCGACGCGGGGTTCGAACCCACGGAAAGGGAGATCATGACCGGAGCTCAAGTCGGACACTTAACCGAGTGAGCCACCCAGGCGCCCCGAAAATACACTATTCAAAACCAGTCATTGTGAGAACATACAGCAACAGCGATGTAGTCAGTGTGTTTCTACAAAAGACATCCTTCCTCCAGAACGTGAAGACAAACACTGGTCAACAACCCAGACTGAAAGTCACATGGTAAATCCCTTGCATCTGCACTGGGAATACCTGGGTGGGCGGCAGCGTGTCCCAGGAAACCTAAGAAGTGTCATTTCATTCTCCCATAAGGTGTTTTAGTGTGACGTTCATAGTGACTTATAAACAGAATCGGCATCGTTACCCTGCTTTTTTTTGTCTTTTTAATTTTTTATAAAGATTTTTATTTTTAAGTAATCTCTACACCCAACATGGGACTCAAATTCACAACCCCAAGATCAGGGGTCACATGTTCCATCGACTGAGCCCGCCTGGCACCCATCACCTTGCTTTCTGAGCAGGGTTCTGCAGTTTCTCTGAATACCTAGTTCTAACTAGCAGAGCCCTGTGCACAGCCCCAGAAAGAAGGGGGCTGGGTAGGTGCGTAAGACTCAGAACAAAGGCCAGGCTGAGGCTAGACCTGGGGGCCACACAGCTTGACTGTGAAGAATCACCAGTAGAATTGGTGGATGATGATGTCACCTGGGCCCCTCCCCCAGTGGTTCTGACCGGGTAGAGGTCTGGGGTGGGGTCAGGAAACTGGGTTTTGGCAATCAGCTGAGAAGTCAGTGGTGTTGGTGACAACTAGGAACCACTAGACGGCATCGGAGATCACAGTGTCCCCTCCGGAGCACCATCTGAGAGCCCTTGCTACAGCCTCTGACGGAGACAACACGAGGTAATTTGAGCAGAAGCCTCACAGGACAATGAGCCAGTGATTAGAAAGAGCTTGGTGTAGTCCCGGGCCATGCTGAACAGATGCTATCATTACTCCTGATACTATACTTACGTGCCTACTCCTGAGTGACAGGGTGGGGAGAGAATTCAGGAAACGGGTCCATATACAGCCAGCATGAACAGCTGTGGATCTGAACTCAAGAACTATCAGTGCACAAGAACGAACCTGTGGGATATTAACCAACCATGTGAATATCAAGGAAGAAGAGTTTCGGGATTTCTGTGCTTAGATGACTTGGTAGCACATTTCAGGGGAACAGAAGAGCCAGAAGCAAGAATTCAGATTTGGATACCAATGTGGTGCTTAACATGGAACATTACCTGTAAGATCAGGGTTCAAGCCTTGGCTCTCCCGTGCCCTGTACTTTGGCAAGCCACTTTGTTACAGTTCGGAGAGGCTATCTGTGCATTTTAATCCCAAGTTTAGTGGAAAAGAGAGAAACAAAGGAAGAGTGTGGGCGGCCAGGTAAAAGGTGGGTAGATCTGTGGATGCAAGGAAAGGAGAACAGGGTAAACACAACGTTTTATCAGTAGGAAACTGATAACCTGTAACAGAGCAATTCAAGAGACAAAAATAACACAGAAGAGTTTAAGCATACCTGCCACCTGAGATTCTTTGTTTTATATCTGTCACTAGCAACACTTGATTTTTCTGTGTTCCTATAAGCCCTTGTGAGAAATGCTACCTGCTCTAGTACTTGCTACGACCAGGAACAGTTCGCATGCTGTAAATTAAATCAAGTATTAAAAAATGTTGGGGGGCCTAGGTGGCTCAGTCAGTTAGGCCCATCCAACTCCTGATCTCGGCCCAGATCATGATCTTATGGTGTGTGAGTTCGAGTCCCATGTCTGATGCTGTGCCGACAGCCTGGAGCCTACTTATTAGGATTCTCTCTCCACCCCTCCCCTGCTCGTTCTCTCTCTCTCAAAAATAAACAAACATTTAAAAAGCGTTTTTATACACTTATTTAAAGTGACTGCTACAAACAAAACCAACATATCAGGGGAAAAGATTCAACATAGGGAAGGGTAGCTTTAGTAAATTAAGAAATAAAAAGGAAGTGATTTCAAATGTTTAGAAGCTGCTTACATAACCCTGAAGACAGACCCAGAAAAAAAGTATTATTCAGAAACAATGCACGGTTTCAAATGAATTCAGCTTGAAGTCTTTTCACCGTGTGTTACAAGAATTGAGATATTACAGGTAATTATTTTGTGGGTTGAGCTAAAGCCTATTAAAACGGAGACAGTATTTCAGCGCAAAAGGTCAGAACAAATTATTAACAATGCAAACGATTCTCTTAAGCAGGCTAGAGGCTCAATAGTCAGACGGATTTTCCAGGTTTTAGAAAAACAGCTTAAAAATGTCTTTCTTTACCTTGTACGGACACCAAGTTTGCCTCTGCAAATACCTTTTAAATTATGCAGGGGCAAGCACGAAGCAGCAAGCCTAGAAGTTCATTTTCATTTGAAAAATTTCTAATTTTTCAACTTTCTCCCAGGTAGAAAGGATTGCTGCGTTTCACAAGCTCCACAGACCATCAAACTGGAGAAGCCTTTGTGGCCTGAGACACTAATAATGAATTCAGGCTCCCTTTCAACAAAGCCACGTCCTATCTGAACTTTTAACAATGGAAGCGGACTTCCATGCCAACTCTCCTTGCCGACTGTTTTTCATTAATAAGCTTTTTTTTGTAAGTGTGTCTAATAATAAAGTCGATGATCGCTTTGTCCTGGCCTCATTATTCCAGGCTCGGGGCCTTGGGAGTTTTTTTTTTTTTTTTTAAACTGGCCTGGCACACATTAGCCCTCAACTAGGCTTCCTGCTGAGATTAGCACAGTATCTGATAGCCACACAAACAGGTCTCAATCACAGAAGCCGGGAGACAAATCTTTCAGTGGTATTGTTAGCAGCGGGAGTAGTGTTTATTACATAATCCACTGCAAGTCAGGCGGCCAGTACAGTCTTGGTCTCACAGCAGAAAGGGAGCCCTTGGCACAGCCCCTCATAGGAAATCCTCTACGTGTACGTGCACACTCTAGAAAACGCGTCCCCACACCTGTCGAAGTTTCAATAAATGTGCTTTCTGATGCACGCGCTGCCCGAGCTGGGGGGTGAAGTCAGCTTGCCTGCCACTTGCCAAAAGCTCTTTTGTTCAAAACGTGTGGACGCCAGGCCTGGCACTGTGCGAGAGGCTGGGGAAATACAGTCGAGAGAGGGAGCGGAAAGCCAGGGAAGGGAAGGGGCAGGCGGAGAAATGGATCCTGAAGGTACCTTTAAAAGGTGCTGTACTCAAAATGCAGGGGCAGACCAAGTTCAGCAGGGAAATCACCTCCTCACCACAGTCCTGACACTTCAGTGATGTGACCTGACACAGACAAGTCCACTTTTCGGAGCCTTCCCAATCCAACCCAAGGCTGCACAAATCCCTCCCCCACACTGCTCCCTGGTCACAGGGCTGTTGGAGCTTCAGCCAGGTGGTTACGATGCCCAGGTACAGGGGACATGGACGCACAGGCCAAGAGAAGCCAGCCCTGCCTGATCCGATTTAGCAGCTGGCCCACTGGCTCCACTGTGCAACTGTCAAAGGCTGGTTTTCTTGAACAGTCCTGCCCTGGGATCTGGTTCTGCTCGTAGGATCTGGTTCTGCTCACCCTGCCCTGCTTCCAAGCCCAGGACCACACACCCACAAGGCCCTTCCCAGGCACTCTGGAACAGCTGAAACCACACACCAGCTAGCCTGGTTCACGCCCCCTCCCGGTGTCCTAAACCCTCCCCTGCTCCAGCTAGAAAAGTGCTCCATGCCCACCCTCACCTTTTCAAGTGCTCCGGGTGGGGCGCCTGGGCGGCTCAGGGGGTGAATGTCAAACTCTTGATTTTGCCTCAGGTCACCATCCCCCGGTTCAGGAGATCTAGCCCAGGGTTAGGCTCTCCGCTGACAGTGTAGAGCCTGCCTGGGATGCTCTCTCACCCCCTCTCTCGCTACGCCTCCCCTGCTCACGTGCACACTTGTGTTCTCTCTCTCTCTCTCTCAAAAATAAAAACTAAAAAAAGAAAATTAGGGGCACCTGCGTGGCTCAGTCAGTTAAGTGTCTGGCAGGTTCAGGCCACCATCTCATAGTTCATGGGTTCAAGCCCCATGTCGGGCTCTGGGCTGACAGCTCAGAGCCTGGAACCTGCTTCAGATTCTGTATCTCCCTCTCTCTCTGCCCCTCCTCCATTCATGCTCAGTCTCTCAAAAATAAACAAACGTTAAAAAAAAAAAATTAAAGTGCTATGTCAATGACCCACCCACTTGCACATCTATATATATAAATCTACATGCACATATACACAAATATCTATACGCGCATATGCATATACATATGTATATATAATTACTGCAACTGTGATCTGTATAACCTGGCAGACAGACACCTATGTTCCATCTGGCCATCAGCCCTCTGGGCAGGTGCTACTCTAATCCCGAATCTATTAATGAGAAAACTAGGACCCAGGATGTCCTTGTTGAAGGTCCCATGGTGAGTACGCAGCAGGCGGGGAGTCCAAAGCACCCCGGACAGAGCACGCCCAGCTGCTGTGGGCAGAGCGGGCTCGTGTCCACCAGTGTGAGCGACACTGTCTACATTCAAAACACAGTTTCCATAGGTCCTAAAACTCTAACTTTTTCAATATACTTTTAAAATATTTTTTAATGTTTACTTTTTGAGAAAGCATGTGTGTATAAACAGGAGAGAGAAGGAGGGGGGAGGGGGGGGAGAGAGAGAGAGAGAGATGGAATCCCAAGCAGGCTCTAGGCTGTCAGCATGGAGCTTGACGCAGGACTCAATCTCATAAATCATGAGATCATGACGTGAGCCGAAATCAAGAGTCAGACATTTAATGGACTGAGCCACCCAGGCGCCCCTAAATATTTTTAAAAGTCACTCTTGTCTGTCCATTGCTAAAAGTCAACTTAAAATGGAACAGTATTTTAAAACTGCATCTATGCTAAGTCACTGGACCCCAGTATAATACAAATATACAGTGATGTGTAAAATTACAGATTTTCTTTTGAAAAAAAAAAAAAAAAAGTAAACCATCACAGACAACAGAAGAACAGAATGACAACAAAGGACCTTAACACTCAGCGAAAAAGCTTTCAGGTCTTCTGAACTCATTAACAGCTTCCAAACTGGTTTGCACAAGTTAGGCTGGGAAGGCTAAGGGAGGACACCAATAAATAATAATTACATGGTTGCATAAGAACTTCAAATACTGAACCCATAGAGCTTTATTATACTTGATCCCAACAGACAAAAAAGACTAACACGCAAGAGGGAAAAGTGGGGATGCCTAAGTCTCCCATTGAATCAGCCTCTGAACCTGTCACAACAAAGAGTCTCCTCTCTTCTCCACTGCCTACTCCCCTCTATAAACCTGGAGGGCTTTGTTTTCTTTTCCATCTTCTTTCCCCTGGCCATTCTTACAACGATTCCTTCAAATCATACTATTAGGAAACAATTTTCCCACAAACAATTGTATCCACTTCATTTTCTTTAAAGACTCAATTCCCTTCCCAGCTCAAGGATGGTCCATTGGGCTCTGAGTTCTTTAGAAAAATCAGAGAAGAAACATTGCACTATCAGGCCCACAGCACACACTCACACAGATCTTTCACTTCCATTTCATTTATTTTGTTTTCCTTCTCAGAGTACCCCTTCGTGAGGTAGGTGGAACAGAGAACAATGATTTCTGAAAGTCAAGATTATATCCAATGACCCACTACACTTCCTCCAGCAACTTGACTAACAGGCTCGTTGCTTTCTCTATATTCACAATCAAAAAGGGCAAATACACCGTTATGGAAGAAAGAATGGCAAGGGGAATATTAAAAAACAAAGCAAGACAACTTACTCAGTTGATCTTTTTGTTAATAAATGAATCTACTAGAACCAAATGTTGGGTTGCTTTTAGTTTTTTGTTTTTCTGGGTGCTTTTTTTTTGAAAAGCAAAGGGATCTATATTCAACCACTAATTCTCAGTTTCACCTTGTATTCTAATTTTTGTCCTTATAAGTAGGTCAACCCAACTATGAAATGAGGTGGAAGTCACAGCAACATTAAGAACCAGCGTGACACTGATTAGATCATTCTCAGCGGTTTTTAAGTCAAGGTCTGCAAAACTCAAAATTTCAGAAAAGCCCCAGTTAAGACATGAAGGAGTTATTTCAGCATACCCTTGCTTATGTAGTCGGGAGACCATCTAAGCTTTCTAGTAAGATTTTATCTGAAGTGGTGGGCTTCCAGATACATATTTCTCTTTTGAATACAACTGTCTTAATTATCTTACCAAAACATATAACTGAAGCCTTAACTAGCCACATAAATATAATCAAACCTTGTCTTTAAACAAAAGAAATGAGGGGCACCTGGGTGGCTTAGTCGGTTAAGCGTCCGACTTTCGTTTAGGTCATGATCTCGCGATTCGTGGGTTCGAGCCCCGCGTCGGGCTCTGTGCTGACTGCCAGCTCAGAGCCTGGAGCCCATTTCAGAGTCTGTGTCTCCCTCTATCTCTGACCCTCCCCTGCTCACGCTGTCTCTCTCTCCTAGAAATAAAACAAACAAACAAACAAACAAAAGAAATGAGGGGCGCCTCGGGCGGGCTCGGTCGGTTGAGCATCTGACTTTGGCTCAGGTCATCATCTCACAGGTCACACATCCCAGCCCTGATTGGGCTCACTGTTGTCAGCGCAGAGCCTTCTTTGGATCCTCTGCCAGCCACGGCCCCCCCACCCCACCCCTGGTCTTTCTGCCCCTCCCCAACTTTCATTCTCTCAAAAATAAACATTAAAAAAATAAAGAGCCAACTACGGAACTCTCTCCCTAAGATAAGGTCCAGGAATTATAAGCCTGAAGTAGGGGTTACATTTTCTCCCATCAGGTAGAGTAGTAGGGACTTCCAAATTCTTAACTGGGGTTGCTAATTTTCAGTAGCCAAATGAGAAATAGAAGACAATGAAACTGGGGCACCTGGGTGGCTCCGTCAGTTAAGCATCTGACTTCGGCTCAGGTTATGATCTCACGGCTCATGGGTTCAAGCCCCACGTCAGGCTCTGTGCTGACAGCTCAGAGCCTGCTGCCTGCCTTGGATTCTGTGTCTCCCTCTCTCTCTGCCCCTGCCCTGCTTGCACTCTGTCTCTGTCTCTCTCTCAAAAATAAACATTAAAAAAAAATTTTTTTTAAAAGACGACAATGGAACTAGTTTTTCATAAAGCTTAATTTCATCCCTTTAAAAAGTTGTCCTTTATTCTGAGATCACATCTTCCCCACGTTTGGTATAGTTAACATTGTCCTTTAAAAGTAAAATAATGGCAAGAGCTATTCAGTGCCCTTACGTGACAATATAGGAGATGGGAGACTGTCTGGGACCACCCAGCGGCAGCACCCAGGGGTGGGGGACATCAAATGCACGGGCTGTGGCAAACCGTGTGTGTGGATTGTACCGCTGACTTTGTGTCCCAGTAAAATGAGGCCACACAGAAAGACGAGCTACCGGAGAACTAATTATAACATTACTGTGTTTAAGTGTCATAAGACTGAAGAGGGTTTGGATGAAGGTTCATTCACACCAAGCTTTTTCGCAACACCGAAAACCACCTTGAAATCACTGAAGGGTGGCAGTCATTTCTGGGTGTGAGACGCTATGTTCTAGAATGAATCTGCCAGATCCCTTTTCTTCCTTCTCTCCCACACCCGAGCATAAAGGCGAACAGCTGGCTCCAGATGGCCCGTGACCATAAAAAAATTCTTCTAGATTTTGGTCATCATGAGAGAGCACAGGTTTCGCTCACCATCTACCTCCCCAGGCCGACATTCTCTCAAGTTCTTTGCTGTCACAGCAGCTAAAACAGGACGGGGAGAAGCTGGGTGGCCACAACATGTTGGTAATGAGCCAGCTGGCATTGAAAGGTGGGGGAGATCATTACGGTGCAGGCCCTGCCTTTGGGTGACACTGGCTAATATGTGACAGGTGCTAAATATACATGATGTCAGCACATCCCTCAACGCCCTCATATACCACCCCCCTTTCCACAAACCAACCCTGAAAGGTAGAACCGTCACCACGTCACAGGTGAGGAAGCAGATGATTAATGTTATGTAATTGTCCTGAATTATTCAGTCGGTGGCAGTCACAGCTGGGACCCTGCTGTCTTTATCACCCAAGTCATATTTAATTGCTGAGATGTATCTCTTCAGACTATTTAAATCATTGCCCTCAATACCACTGTAACCATTTTAGTGAGACTGAATTTGAAATGTACGCAGTCTAGAACAAAGCTTGTCTTCATTCCTTCATCCAATCACTATTTACTCAACACCTGTTAGATGGGAGTATCCTGAGAGGGGGCCAGGGTGATGAGGAAGAACAAAATAAACGTGGCCTCCACCCTCATGGAGTTCAGAGTCCAAAGAGAGAGTCACATGATAATCAAACACACTCTTTAAAGGTTTTTTAAAACAGGAAGACATCCAAACAGTACTTGTATAGGACTTCTATACTAAAGACAATGCTGCTGTTAGCTGATTAATGCTGATAAGAACCCAAATGAAAGTAGCAATCATAAAAAAGGAACCAACATCTAGGTCAGCATTTCTCAAAGTGAAGGCCTGTTAATGGGCATTGATTTTACCAATAGCTTCTCTTGGTGTTTGGGAAGTATTATTAANTGGGCTTTGTAATCATAGGACACCATATTTCTTTAGATTTTCTCT
This sequence comes from Hyaena hyaena, assembly GCF_003009895.1. Classification (NCBI taxonomy): domain Eukaryota; kingdom Metazoa; phylum Chordata; class Mammalia; order Carnivora; family Hyaenidae; genus Hyaena; species Hyaena hyaena. The sequence goes on from NW_024080780.1 coordinate 2,380,408, forward strand.
TAGATAGTAAATGTGTTTCATAGCATTGTAAAAGGTATATTTTATTTATTTTTAACAAGTATTCCTTTTTTTCTTTTTTTAAATTTTTTAAAAAATGTTTTTATTTATTTCTAGGAGAGAGAGAGAGAGAGACAGTGTGAGCAGGGGAGGGTCAGAGAGAGAGAGGGAGATACAGACTCTGAAACAGGCTCCAGGCTCTGAGATTGGCAGTCAGCACAGAGCCCGACGCGGGGCTCGAACCCACGAACCGCGAGATCATGACCTAAGCGAAAGTCGGACGCTTAACCGACTAAGCCACCCAGGTGCCCCTAAATGTCCTTTTTAACTTCTGAAAAATAATGTAGCCTTTCCCAAACTTGGGTTAGCCAATTCACCCATCTACTTCTCCTGACATCATTCAGGACTAGGTACATCTTTGAGAAACACTAGTAGCTAAAATTCCACTAGCACAACACCTGGCATCGATACCTACCCACCAGGAAGGGAAGGACCAGTCTTACCCCTCCCCTCTCCCCACCCACCCCCCGACAACTCAGGAGGCTGGTGTCTACATCAGGATCACCACCACCATTACTGCAACCAGTTGCCAGAGCTGGTTACACTGCTTAAATATCAGCCTAGATGGTACAGGTCACGGGTCCTCTTGAGCTGTGCCAAGGGCATCCGCATTCCTCGTGGGCATGAGTTTTTTCAAATACATTTGGAAAAAGGAGTATCACTTAGGAAGATTAAAATAATAGCAACTAGAAAGGCAGTACTTACAGTCTTTATTTGAATTGTTTTTAGAGCGTTTTTCTCCTTCCATTTTGAGAACTGAACAATAGCTTCCCTCCATAATCTGCCCATTACATGCATTTACTGATTGCCCCAGCCCGAGCTCCAAGCTGCTGGCCACCTATGTTTTAAACAACATGGCTTTTCCAAAGGTAACTAAAAATACACTCACAAGACCGCTTCTAGGCATAATCTTAAGAGCGACAAATTCACATAAAAGCCAGTTATGACTAAATTAGTATTAACGATAGAGTCTTTGTGCCACTAGAATAAAGTACAACTATAAGAGCACAAGTTAGCAAAGAAGGTCACCTCAGGACGATACACTTAGAGACTGAGGCAGAGTGTGGTGTCGGGCAGGGAACTATCCCGTAATACATTAACACCAAAATAGTTCACATTCTGGCCTTCTCTGATGTATGCTGAAACCAAATCACAGCTGCAGGATTCAGACAGAAGTTAAACATCTGGCAAAAAACAAAACAAAACAAAACCCCGAAAACCCAGATTAACAACAAACTTCGGGAAACATCCACATGGTGTTAAACAAATGTACTTATTTCAGAGGATACTTGCTCACAAAATATTTGACCTAGTAAACTTAGCTGTGAACAAAAAAACAAAACCCCACCAATTTATTTTGTTCTTCCCCACCTTGGTTTGAAATCTTCCCAACATTTCACAGCAGCTAAAACTGATGCTGGCCCTACAAAAGAAGTTAAGATGGTGGACTGGTACATCTGCCTTACCCTAAGCCATGCTGGCTGTTGGAGAATCAGCAAGATAAAAGCACCAAGGGCCCAAGGGCTCCCACTTCCTTCACACAAAGTAACCAAGAGAAGACGAACATCTAAACTATGTATTCAGCAAGTCTGATCCTCACAGCAATTTGAGACTTGGAATTTCTGTAAGACAAAGAGGAATGCTTTTAGACAAGTAAAAAATTAATCGGTCTACACAGACAGCCCTTCTGCCTCGCCCGACAATCACAGGAAAGCTATTTTCCTCAAAGAGCACCACCAATTCATTCAGCTATTTCTTATTTATACTGGCCTGACATTAAATCCGACACTCCAACTCCCAGCTGCTCACTTCTTTTAAAAGAATTTTAGAAGGGAGCCTGGCTGGCTCAGTCAGGGCGTGTGACTCTTGATCTCAGGGTCGTGAGTTCGAGCCCCACACTGGGTGCAGGCATTACTTAAAACTATAAAAATAAATCAAAAAAATAAAAGTAAAAAATAAATACAATTTTAATACAATTTTTAATAAAAAAATTTAGAAAGCAAAAGAAAATTCTCAGTGAAAGAGCATAAAGATGATAATGGACATTGGCAAAGAGAGAGAGAAGGAAAAGGCTGTGCATTTATAGGTAAGCACAACCTAACGGTAACACTGATACCTTAGCATGAGCTCTAAAAAGCTGAGGTTAGGGGAGAAAGTAAGAAACTCACCCTGGATTTTTCCTGCCATGTGAAAAGGCTTTTAGTCAAAACAGTAGACAGCATAAAAATTTTATTTCTACCTTGGGACTGAACCTGAAGTTTTGCAGGGATGGAATGAAAAAGCAGCTGTTATGTTATGGGACCGTTTTCTTATCCTCCCCTCCCCCCACCTTTTTTTTTTTTTTTTTTTTAAAGAAAAGTCATCCTTAAACCCAGGAGCTGGTCCCTTAGGAATGAATCTCACCCCCAGCTACCTAGCTTTTATACCAGGAAATCAGGTCCCAGTCACTGATGGACCCCCAAATCGCTTCTGTCTATGCAACAGAGGAGTGGTAGGTAATAAACATTTTTTTAAATGACATTTTAAAAATCAGAAATTTGGGTGACATGTTTGTTATAAGGATCAAAAGGAGATCAATCCAATGAAAATACTTTACAAACCACAGAGAATGATATAAATGCCAGACTTATACAGTACCTCCACATCACATTTTAGTGATCACAGAGACCACGGGAGGTAGTGACCTTTCTGAGATTATTCAGAGGAGCAGAACAGTGACAGTGATTTTTATTTGCTGAATTGGGTGCACTGGGGAAGATCCAACCAAATAATGTCAACTTAAAAAAAAAAAAAAACTACAAGTGTCAATATACAAACATAGGATATTACTGGTTAATTTCGCTGAGGAGATCAGAAAAGATTTGCTTATCATTGGTTGGGCTGGATGGATGGAGACATAGATACAGATGCAGTGAACAAACCCTGTAAGAACAAAGTCTTAAATAACTTCAACCACATGAAAAAACAAAAAAAAAGGCAATACGCTTGAGGGCATAGGTTAAAAAAAGTCACAAAGTAATAAGAGGTACAGATTCTAGGTCACACGGGTGCTGTCCGTGAGTGATCACGTACACTGGCTAAGTCCTGGATTTAAAGAAACAGCTCTCCTTAGCACAGGTAAATCAACTCATTCACTGGGTCTTGTTTACAGTTTTATCCTAAGTGCATTCGCTCACACGGGTTTACTGGGCAGCAGGTACCAAAAATTAACTCATTACCCTGCCCCCCTCCTCTGGCTTCCAGACATTAATCGAATTTCTTAACGGGTTTTGTGACTCCCAGCCGTGACTCGCTGAGCAGACGGCAGCTGGTTAGTCCCTCACCGCTTCCAGTCGATCCAGCTTAGTCTCCAGGCCGGGACGAGCTGGCCCTCATTCCCCTCGGTCAGGAGACAGTGCACAGAACAAAGTGAGTTCTGAGCCCTCCAGGGAAGCCCTATGTGTCCCCAGTACTTCTGTTTTCTCTCTCAGATGACTTTGATCAAAGCACCCGGGGCCATGCCCATCACCACACAAAGTGACCCAGCAAAACTCCATGATCTGCTCAGTCCTTCCTTCCCCCCAATGACCCAATAAATGCTTGATGTGAAATGACCTGCATGAACCTCCTTGGCATCTCTTTCAGGAATTCCTCAAAAGCCTATGGCGGGCAGCCCTAGAGAGTAGGTAAGAAAGGACAGTCAACCATACCTGGGGGGACCAGCTGGGGTCAGGAGTAGAAACGAAGTGGGGATGGTTTGAGACACCACTTAGAGAATCTCAAAATTTCATTACAAAAAGAATTCAGTATCATAGGTCACTTTTTAAAGCTACATCTTCTCTTTTTAAAAACTGTTCTACTTCTGGGGCACCTGGGTGGCTTAGTCGGTTGAGCATCTGACTTTCACTTGGGTCATGATCTCGCGGTTCGTGGGTTCGAGCCCCGCGTCGGGCTCTGTGCTGGCTGCCAGCTCGGAGCCTGGAGCCTGTTTCAGTCTGTGGCTCCCTCTCTCTCTGACCCTCCCCTGCTCACGCTGTCTCTCTTTCTCTCCTAGAAATAAATAAAACATTAAAAAAAAACAAAACAAAACTGTTCTACTTCTACAACATCGTCAAAAGCCAAGGCAACCTATAGTGATCCTCAGCAGTGCTTCTGAGTCAGGACAATGATACAGTCTCACCTGCGCAAGGAAATATCCCTGACATTCCGTCACTTGCTTAGAAGAGGCTGCAGGAAAACAATCCCTGGAAATCCCCAGTTCTAAGATCCACAGCATCATTTCTTTTCCAGACAGATGAGAGGCCAACTATGTATTCTCAAAGGCGAAGGAAGCCAGTCCCTCGGCTGTCCTTCCATGCGGTCCCTGACATCCTCGGGGTCAGGGTGTCCTGCGCCACCAGCTCTCCTAGCCGGGCTGACGTCCATTTTTCCCAGGAGGAGAGAAGGGCTGGTCTGCTTACAGTAACCTCCTAGCCTCCTCCACACTCTAGAACCCACGACCTGAGCTGCTTCTGTAGAACCCATTTCTCTAAGCCTTAATGATCTTTCCAGCTTCCCAGAACTTTGGAAAAAAAAAAGTACCCATGTTCAGATATGAGACCATCATTAGATATAATATCTCATTAGATATAATATCTAAGCAGGGCACCCGGGGGGCTCTTAAGCATCTGACTCTTGGTTTGGGCTCAGGTCATGATGACACGGTTTATGTGATCAAGCCCCGCATTGGGCTTCTGTGCTAACAGAACCGAGCACAGGATTCTCTCTCCGCACCCCCCCCCCGCCCCCTCCCAGTCACGCTCTCATACTTCTCTCTCTCTCAAAAAGAACTGAACTTAAAAATAGTATCTACGAGAAAGCCTAAACTGTATTTTTATTCAAATAAGAATTTTGTCACTGCTCTTAATTATTCTGAGCTTAAGCTTACACATTAAAATATCATCCTTACTTTTGGAAATATTACGTGTGACCCATTATAAATCATGTAAAAAGTGGGCTTATACAGCTACCCATCCATTTTCTTTTATACCTTTCTGTTCTATCAAGATTTTTTTTTTAATGTTTATTTTTGAAGAAAGAGAGAGCACGAGCAGGGGAGGGGCAGAGAGAAAGGGAGACAAAGAAGCTGAAGCAGGCTCCAGGCTCCGAGCTGTCAGCACAGAGCCCAACGAGGGGCTCGAACTCACAAGCCACGAGATCATGACTTGAGCTGAAGTCTGACACTCAGTCAACTGAGCCACCCAGGTGCCCCTGTTCTACCAAGCTTTAAAAGACTATTCCTTTTAAATAACGTGTGGCATAACCAGACAATGCAATACTCCTCAGCAATAAAAAGGAATAAAGTGCAGGTTCACGCTGCAACACAAATGAACCTTGAAAACATCACGTTAAGTTGAAGAAGTCACAGAAGATTACATGTTGTAGGATTTCACTTACACAAGAGATCCAGAACAGGCAGGTCCATAGCTACAGGAAATTACTGCCTAGGGTTGGGGGTTCGGACAGGAGTGTTTAGGGGTGACAACTAAGGGGTACAGGGTTTCTTTTTGGGGTAATCAAACGTTTCCCAAATAGACTGTGGTGGTGGTGGTGACACAAGTCTGTGAATACATTAAAAGCCGCTCACGTGCACACTCTGAACGGGTGAATTGTTTGGGATGTGAATCACACCGCAGTGCAGCTGTTAAAAGAGAAAGCATTCCTCTCCACTGCAGACCAGAGCTCAAACTTACAGAAGTTATTAACTAATCATATCATATCCGAGGTGCTAAAATGTGGCCACGGTCTCTTTTCCCGTTTTAGCTCAAAGTAACATCTGCAAACTATTTTAAAATCTCCATCGAAGATAGCAACGAGCCAAGAATGGATACTTCTGAGTATGACTTTCCTCAAAAGGCGAGAATTATTTTCTCTGTGGTATTTACCATCGCGGAGAATGTCCCAATCGGAAACATCCTAAATAAGTATGGATGCTGACGTCCCTGTTCACAAGTGTACCTCCAATGAATGTTTACGAGGCCCACGTACTATTTGCTAAGGCACGTCCTTTTGATGAAAGGAGGAAAAACAAAGCACCGTATATTTTTTAAGTAAACCGTCTTCAAACTTTAATTATAAATGTTTTTTTTTGTTTTTTTTTTTTTTTAATCAGAAAGAGAATGGTAATGTTGAAGACTGCTATTTTAACGTCCCCGGTTGATCGCGGCTCGGGGAAGGAAATTAGGTTAATCGGACAGGATTTGCCCTTTACAAAGGCATGCTGGCAACATTCCCCAGTGGCCTGATCTCTTTGGAGTCCTTTGTTACAAAAGCTTCCTGAAACTGAGGACAGCATATGTCCCAGCCCGTGGTCACAGGAGTGAATGTTTCTCAGCGTTAGCCTGTGAACATCTGTCATTAGCTCCCTCTGCAAGAACGAAAGCAGATGCTTGGCGCAAGCCACTGTGAACTCTGACATGGCAGGAAGGTGGATACATTTCAGAACAGAAGATCATTCCAGAAGACAAAAATACTTGAACTCTCAAGGGCTGGCTACTCAGTTACCCTTAGTGGAAGACTTAAAAATACCATTAAATTATTTAAAAATTATTACAAGAATTATTTGGAGCACCCAAACAGCAGCTAGATTGAAGACCAACTTGAACCTCCGAAATGAAGGCACGGCACTTGCAACTCCTAATACAGTCCATGTGCTGAATTTGTAAATGTAATGTTATAGTTTTATAAGGGATTGCACAAGCCTGCTATAAAATCTTCATCCAGGAAAACCTTCGGGGACATTTTTTCCCCTCAAAAATTCATATGAACATTGCAAACCATCGTATGACATGCTGCGGTGTGCACTGCAGTAATTTAATCCTAAATAAGTTCCCTAAACTGTATTGACACAGATATTTGAAAGATATCAAAGTGAGGACGGTTTGAAATGAATGGTTTCAATGAATCATTCCAGCAAAGCAAAGGGAAGGGGGAGGCTTGAGTCTACAGATGGCCTCTTAAGCTCTCAGGTTCTGATCAGGGCCAGGACTAGGGAGAGGCTGGTGGCCAGGGCGCACAATTTACCAGATCAACCAATTGGGGGCGGGGGGGGGGGGGGGGGGGCATGCAAATGAATGCTGACCCTGAGTGCTTCTTTACATTTTGTACCCTGAGCACCTGGCTTACCTTACCTGAGTCCTGGTCCCCTTCCTGGTCCCCAGCCAGGTGTTCTGTAGCCAGGTGTCCCCAGCCAGGTATAGGGTTCTCTATACCCAGGTGGCACGGATAATGGGAAAAGATAGCATATTAAGCCACAACTAATTATCAAAAGCTTGAGCGTTCTACCCACAGCTTCTAAATTCAGAATCACTCTTTGGGGCGCCTGGGTGGCTTAGTCGGTTAAGCGTCCGACTTTCGCTTAGGTCATGATCTCGCGGTTCGTGGGTTCGAGCCCCGCGTCGGGCTCTGTGCTGACTGCCAGCTCGGAGCCTGGAGCCTGTTTCAGTCTGTGACTCCCTCTCTCTCTG